>NW_004567117.1:33228970-33281998 GCF_000260355.1 Condylura cristata | reverse complement strand
TATATATAATTTATGCTTACCTCTGGGGTACAGGCCAGAGGTGCAGAGAAGAGGGGATTCACCAGAGACAGAGTGAGGAGCAGAACAGGCACACAAAGTACACTGCTGAGGGGAGCAGCAGGCGAGACAGGAGAGGTCCGCCCGCGCAATGTGGGTCACCTCCCTGGTGGGGGATCAAACTCACATTGAAGCACCGTGACTAGCCTGCATGCAGTGCTGCAGTTTCACCCATTGCACCACCAGGGAGAGCCCAAGTATATTTTCCTTTTCTATTCACTTTCTTTCTCTGGAAAGCTTGGGACTTTCCAGATAAAGTCATCTAATATGCACTCTTACTTTCACTCCTTCCACTTCTATTTCATTGTCATTGTTTTCATTTGGCACAGAAATTGGACACTTCATGCTATTAACATCTATCAGTTTTGACAAGCTCACAATTGCATGAGCTCCTAAAACATCCAAGATGCAGAACCATTCCAGCACACCCCCCCCTATAATTCCTGGGTGTTACCTTTTTGGTCACCAAACTTCAGCACCCATTGATCTGCTCTCCATCCCTCTAGTTTTGCCTTTTTCAGAATATCCTATGAATGAATCTCCCTTCTTTCACTCACCAGATCCACCCATTCTACTGAATGTCTTACCATTCAAGAAAGACTTGCCATTCAAGTCACTCAAGCCAACTCAACAGAAGTCAGAATGGAGATGGGATTGTTCAAGGTACATTTCCCAATGGAAGGAATTGCTGTAACATACATGAGAAACCTACAAGGTCCTTGAGAATTTTATACCAACAGAAATATACTAGCTTGGATAAAGAGGGAGAGAGAGCAAAATGAGAAGGTCTGGCTGGAACTCCTAAATGCTGAAAACTATTCAGCTGAAAATATGTACTTCCATTCATGTAAAAGAAGATTGATGCTAAGGGTGGGTCCTTGAACTCAGCCATCAGAACGGGAAGTTCCAGGCCTACAAGTCTAAGGGAGTTTGCCCAGGTGGACTGCAAATTCTCTAGGGCTGATGAGTCCTTTTTTCTGTTTATTTGTTTCTTTTTGAAAGAGAAAAATCTTAAAATGCTATCCTGAATCAGTCTCATTATTACATTTTGAATACCGATGACCTGTTTGCAAATGTTATAAGTTCACAAAGAGAGAGGGCTTTTTCAGATATGGATCAGACCCAAGGAACACCCAGTCCTGCTGTAGATGATTCTAATGGTGAAATTTGAGGTGATGATTTTTAGAAGAATGTGCGGACTTTGAGTTAGTGCTATAACCAGCTAAGGCTATCAGTGACCTTGAAAGAGGCTGAGTGTATATGGCGTATGGGATGGATGTGAATCTTGAGGGAAAATACAGAAAACTGTGTTGGCTAGAATAATAGCAATCCAATGATGCCCATGTCCTCATTCTCAGAATCTGTGAATATGCATCTTGCATGGCAATAAAGACTTTGCAGATATAATTAATAATTTTGTTATGGGAAAATTATCCAAGTGGACCCAATTTAATCTCAAGGGTTCTTACAAGGGGGAGTCAGTAGAGTCAAGGTCAGATGGAAGTCAAGTTCAGAGTGACACAATTCTGAATTTTTTTGCACTTTTGTTTACATTTGTAACATGAATATCATGTATCCCTCAAGGTCAAAGATGGAAGAAGGAAATAAAAAATAATTTTTCTGTAACTTGCTGAGCCTGTCAGGAAGGCAAAGGAAGAAAATGATGTCATTTGCTTCCTATCTGGGTTATTAGTCTTGAAGGTAGGGCTACAATATGAACATTCATAGATAGCTTCAATAAGTATAAATGGACACATGATCACTGAAACATAAATAAAAATGTCACTATAGAAGAACATGCATCACGGTAATACCAATTAAACTTGTGTTTGAGAAAATGTTAACAACTATCCCATCAAAACTAGCACGAGTTTTTTGTTTGTTTTGTAATTTTTTTTAATAGGTAGAAACAAGGTAAAATAATAACAAAATTCATGAATCGCCATAGACACTCTGGAAAAGTAAAACAGGAATTGCTATATAGATGGAATGTTTGTGTTCCCCCGAATTCATATATTGAAATCCTAACCCCCAGGGTCTCTGGGGGATGTATTAGGGATGGAGTCTTTTGGAAGGTGGGTAAGCCCTGAGGGTAGAATCTTAAGAATAGGATTAGTGCTCTTCTTGTAAGACTCCAGAGAGCTTCCTTGCCCCTCTGTCTAATAAGACAGTAAAAAACACAGCAGCCTGTGAACCAGGAGTGAGTTCTCATCAAACACTGAACCTGATGGCATCTTGATCTTAGGCTACCCAGGATCCAGAACTGCGAGAGATAAATTTCTAATATTCATAAACTATGTAATCTGTGTAATTTGTTATAGTAGCCCAAAGAGAGCAAGACAGAAATATTCAAGTACTGTAACACTGTAAAACCTAAGCAATTAAAATGGCATCATTTGGTCCATGAACCAAAAAAAAAAGAAATAAAGGAAATGTGTTTGAAATTTTTGTATATAATAATGCACATCTCAAATCAACTGGGGACATGGAAGCCTGCTAATACCAGGTGTTGGGACAATTAGCCATTCAAAAAAGATCTGTTTCTCACATCCTACATTTAGCTAAGTTCTAAATGACAGTTAAGTAAATGTTTAAAAAATCATGCATGTTAACCAAAAGAAACATAAACATAAAGTGTATAATTTGGGAGCAGGAAGACCTGGAAAAACTTTTTAAAATGTGACTGGCAGCACTGCATTTCCTCAGAGGACCTAGGTGGGAACCTGTTTCTTCCCGCTTTCAGAAATTTCTGCAGCTCTTGCCCATTATCATTTTGCTTGTAGCTTTAACAGCAGTGGAAGTATCTGTTCACATAATGGCACTTGTTCACATAATGGCACTGACATGGTTGGTCTTTTTTTTTTTTTTCCCACTTACTATTTATAATTCTTCTACATCACTGATAGCTCAGAATCTCGAGGGTAGACACATCCCTCCGAGCAGGAAACAAATTCCCCTTCATAAACACCAAAAAATATATTTCTCCATAATGAAAAGACTATTTCAGTATTTCACAGTGACCCCACTTCTTTCCTGGATATTCAGGTGCTGACAGGAGCACACCCCCACGACAATTTCTGCCCTGCCATCCTATGTATGCTAACCCATGAATTAAGTCTGTGGCTTAGTCGGACCCACTGTACCTGGCCACTTCCTTGACTCAGCTGTTCTTTCCTCCATGGAGATTCATGTACCCACCTCCAGTTTAGCTTTCCTGACCAACCCTCTTCATTTCCACCAAATGCATTTATTAATGTCTAGCTCTGATTATTAATAGGCTTGAGTTACCTTTCAATGAGAATCTTGAATTTTAAAAAATAAATAAGGGAGACTAGACTCAACTCAGGTTGGATCTGACTAACTGCACATGCAAGCATACACAAGCTTCAGTTCTCACCCACGTGAAGCCTACACCTGACAGCATTTTTAGTATGTTCATGTTGTAATCTCTTTCACTCAATTGTCATTAAACTCAAATGGGAAAGGCATCTGTCATGTCTGCAAATCAGTACTGAAAAACAAAAAGCTAAAGGATAGTGGTGAGTTTTTTTATCTCTTCTTTTAGAATCAACTTTAGAATCTACTAGGGGTTGGAGATGTGGACTCCACAGAGATGAGAACCAACATGGCAACAGAGACAGTGCCAAAGAAAGCTGTGCTGTGTGGGGGGGAGGGGAGGGGGATATAATAATAATATAATAATAATAATAACCAGTTCATGCCTTATTACACCAAAATGAAATGCTCTCAACAAGGAAGAGCCGATCCCATGGGACCTGAGAAAATATGTGTTCTAGGAGACTTGCCAACATGATAGAGAGAGATTTCAACTGAAATTTGAGAAAGGAAGGAAGTGCCCAGCTATACTACAAAATGCTGCCCTTGGGGTTGTAAGATATTGAGGAAAGAAAAAGAAAAAACAACGGAGGAGATGCCATAGAGTAATTCACAGAAGGACCTAACAGGAAAGAGTATCAAAGGATAAATCCACAACTTGAAAGTGCCTATGGCAATGAAAGTAGTATGGGTGATAAATAAAATGACTTGAGACATTTAACCCAATGAAATCCCCACTGGGACATGACAGAATTATTGGCAAATGATGGTGGAAAGGGAACATATTCTACTTGAAGGGGAAAAAGCACAGAGGGAGAAAAGACTATTCTGCCTTTCAAGAACTTCTAACCTAAGTGGGAGGCCAGAGTAACAGACACAGTACTGACATGGTGCCAGAGACCAGAGTCAGACACAGCCAGCAGGAGGGCGACCATGGGGTCCAGAGGCACAACCGACACTAACCAGCGTCTTGTTTTTTCAGGCGATGGAATGGGTTACAGGGGGAGTTTCCAGCTAAGGTGAGCAGAGGTATCAACAGCAGGAAATACCATGATATAAAAAACTTGCAAAATCCTGTCATAAAGCCTCATCTACTACTTTGACTGTATGTGAACAATGGACCAGGGACAGGTTGTAACGGGCCAGCAGTAGTGTTCAAAGACCAAAATCCTGAGGGCAGGTGGTGGAATGAAGAGGGCATAAGGGGAAAATAAGTGTGTGCCTTGCTTCTCACTGTTGCTAAGATTAGTTCTGGGGCCCATACAAAGCCAATCTAACATGACTTTCATCGTCTACCGGGATTAAGATTACCAACAGTGTTTGTGTACCAGACCCAAAAGGAGAGAAAAAAATGCCACCTCAAAACTAGAACTGTTTCATCCTTTGGAATAAACCAATCTTACCAACAGCCTGATCTTTGACTCTAGTCTCCATAGCTGTGGGACAATGAAGCTCTGGTTTTTATTTAAAAAACAAAAGTACAGCTACTTCCCCTTCCTCAGTATTTGCGTATGTGTGAGGTGGGTAATTGGTGCTGAGGAGAGAGCAACAGCAGAATGCTCTCTCCACAGAGGAAGGAGCACCTGATCCAGGCTCCTGCTTCAAGACGCCACTGAGCAACATTTGAGAGTTGGAGCATGAGAAAGCAGGATTTTAAATGTTCCACAAAATAGCAGGAAAATTATATCTTCGTTTCAAAAGCTGTGTCTTTACAGGCTGCTTTTAATTATGAAGTCATATGCATTTATGTTACAGTTGCTCAGAATTTTTGTTTGGGGTGCTCTTAGAAAGAGTGGGGAGAGGGGGAAGAGAAGAGTGGAGGAGGAAAGAGAGATGGAAATTCTTCTCTCAGACGACTAGAACTTGAGCTGGACTGTGGCAGGAAGAAGCTACGTGCTGAACTCACACTGGAAGAAAAACTTTTCCAAGGGAAACTGAACACTTAAATCCAAAGTATTATTGAAGGTCTCATGAAGTGATTATCTTGGATTCTAGAAAACATTCTGCAAAGAACTGATGGATTCAGAGACTATGGGGAGGAATGACTGAGGAGAGCACCAAATGCAAAGCATAAAATGGCTTTCCTGAGGGGTGTGAGATTAATGCTGAAGACTGGAGGTGGCTCACATTTTGAGGGAACATGGTACCACATACTGAGGACATATTCAAGAGCAAGGGACATATCCAGATTTAGAAAAAAATATTACAGGCTGCCCACTCAAATTTGAATTTCAGAAAAATACATATTTTTGTGTAAAGTACATCCTATGTAATATTTGGGACATACTTATTCTAAAAATTTATCTGACATTCACATTTAACTGGCCATTCCTGCATTTCATTTTATTTTCTTACTCATTTTGGCTGGGTGCATGACAAGGCAGGCCTCCCTTAGGGCCTCCCCTTCTCCAGGAGGTCTAGGATGGAGCTCAGCTAAGTCAGCAGATTTCAGTTCAGATGACTTCATGGGGGAGGGGGCTTGACTTCTTCGTGTGCTCTTGCTGGGGCAGGTAGTCAAGGGAACTCTCGCTCCTTGGAGGCCATGTGGGCCAGGAGATCCACCATCCCGCTGAATAGTCAAATTCATTTTCATACCAGGAAATGAGCTTGACAATGTGCTCACTGAGGCCAAAGCCAGCTCCAGCACTGAAGCCAGAGCCATTGATATCACTGCTGAAATTACAGGACACGACCTGGCCCATAGTGTAACCCAGGATGCCCTTGAGGGTACCCTGTGACACTGGCTCACCACTTTCTTGATGTCACTTAGTTGGCAGTTTGCTCCAGAAAGCAGGAGAGATCCACAATGGACACACTGGGGGTGGCAGCTTGGAAGGCCACGCCAGCCACCTTCCCTTCAGCTTGGGGAGGACTTGCTCACCACCATGGCAGCACCACTAGAAGCACAGGTGCTGTTTTGAGCAGCTTTGTGACTTCCCATAGGGATCATCCACAGTCTCCAGGGGAAAGTGATGGCCTGACTGTGGTCATGAATGCCTCCATGATGCCAGAGTTGTCATGGATATCCTTGGCCAGAGGGACAAGCATTTGATGTGCAGGAGACGTTGCTAACAATCTTGAGGGAGTTGTTCTTCTCATGGTTCATGCCATCACAACCATAGGGGTCAACACAAGAGGAAAAAATGGTAACCTTGGCCCCACCCTTTCAGTGAACCCTGGCATTCTACGGAGTAGTGAAGGTGCCAGTGGACTCTTCAATGTATTCGACACCAGCATCACCCCATTGGATGTTGGCAGGATGTTGTTCCTGGAAGTTGAAGATGGACTTTCTGTTGATGACAAGTTTCCCATGGTTAGCTTTAAGTGAGCCACTGAACAAACCACAGTGTGGTAATATTGGAATAGACCAAGTACTTGAGGTGCATGAAGGGGTCATTGATGGCAACAACATCTACTTTGCCAGAGTTAAAAAGCAGCCCTTGTGACCAGGTGCCCAGTTCAGTCAAATCCATTCACTTTTCATTCTGACTTCACTGTGCTGTCTGACTGAAGGACACTCCGGAGAGGCACAGAAGAGGTGGATGTGTGCAGAACTGGGTGGAGCAGAGAGGCTCATTCTGCATTTTACCTTGGCAAATTTACCTTGAGAAAATTCTTATTTTCTTTCCCCTTTGACTCTTCTTCAATTTTCTACACTTCATTTGCTCACCACACTTCTAGTGAAATGCAGTGCAAAAAGCAGGTGTTGTAAGTCAAGGGTTAAAGAATGCACACTGGAGTCCCTTCAATGATGAAGCAGGAGGTGGGGTCGGTGCTTACGGGACCCACTTCTGCTGATGCTGCTTGCTCTGAGGCTGGTATGAGCACACTCCAGTGATAGGTCCACAGAAAAGCAATCGGAACTCAGCAAATCTCAAGCCCTGCTGAAGATCAGGGTACATCAGAGAAGCCCAAGAGTGGCTCAACAGGAAGGAAATTCTAGACCCAGTTCTTGTGTAGACAAATCACTAGACTGCATACAACACAGTAAAATCCATTGTTTTAATTAATAATAAGCTCCTTTTCCAACTACTGCCTGAAAAAATCTTTTCATCTGTTGCATCTTCTTTCCAGCTAATAAAAAGTTCTCTCTAGCTGAATGTTACTGACAGGTGCTGCATTAATACAGTAGTTTCCAGCCCAATATAATTAGTGAGTGCCTGAAAAGTAGCTGGTTAGATGTGCTGTAATTGGAGTTCTCAGATTGCATGAGAATAAGAAAGTGAGGTAACTCATTAATTTTCAATTGCTGAAATTACACCAGTTGGCATTATTGATGAGCAATGCATGTATTGTTAAAAATGGACTGTGTCTTCTTTTTCCTAACATGGCTATTAAATATTATTAAATTGTATTTGTGCTTTACACAGTGTCTTTCTAGGGGACAATGCTGTCAGATACACAACCCACAGGTGAGGAGAGCTGGGCGAGGCCTAAAAGATGACCTAGCATGGCTGCTCAAATTAGGTGGTGAGAGAAGGGAGGCCCAGAAAGGTAGGCCAGCCCAAAGCAGCCCACTAGTGAAACAACACTAGAGTGGAGGCAATGACAGGCCGGAGTGTTCCAATTCTCTACATTGCTGCTCTGGCTCTAACTCTTTTGTCTTTATAACATCCTGATACCTTTTCAAAAAAGAATCCAAAGTTTGGAAGAATCTTTAAAAGATCAAGGTAATTGTCTTGTATTGCCAAGAAGCTTTCATTCATCTTCCTGGTCAAGCTGGAAGAGGTGTCAAACACAAATCATCCTTATTCTAAACAAAAAAAAAAAAAAAAAAAAAGTTGAAGAATGTACTTATATGGGTGAATGTATTGTGACCTAAACTACTTTATAACAAAATATAAAACTATCACAAGCAGTGCTGGTATGACATGGTAGAATCTTGTCTTTGCCACCTCATATTAAAGGTAAATATGAGCTGACTCAGACAAAGACATGCAATAGCTGGTAAAATTTGACAGCATTTCTCCTTAACTCAGACCCCACCCTGCAATGACAGCCATTAAAAAAATTTCAAATTCTCCACACTCTCTGTACCGCTCCCCATCCTTAATATATAATAAAAATAAGAGCTTCTGGACCCTCCCTGGTGGCACAATGGGTTAAAGCACAGCACTAGGAAGCCAACCACAGCTGCTGAAGCATGAGTTCGATCCCTGACCAGGGAGGTGACCCACCCGGCACAACAGATCTCCCTTGCCTCGCCCCCTGCTCCCCTCAGCAGTGCACTTCATCGATCTGCCTGTTCTGCTCCCCACTCTGTCTCTGGTGAAGCCTCTCACCACCCCTACACCTCTGGCCTGTACCTCAGTTCTGGATACACAAATAAATAAATCTTAAAAAAAAAAAAAGAGAGAGATCCTAAAGTACCTGGTGGTTGGACAATTAAACTTCATTCAGATAATACAGCAGCATACACATCCTAAATCTTTCCTAATTGTAGAATTTTGTGGAATGATTCAAATATAAAACTATTAATATCACCCTTTGGGGCATTTTCTACCTATAGAAATTTAAGAAAATTTTGGAAGTCAAAACGAACAAAACAAGCCATTTAAAATTACTTAACGTACTTGGGTCCCACTGTGGTGTGAGTGCCCCTACATTTCCATATTGGAGCTTAATCCTCAGGGGTGAAGTCATTAGGAGGCAGGGTGGGAGGACAAAGATCAGTACCTGAGAAGCCTACAAGAGCTTCTCAGCCTTTACAACAGTTCTGTAGCCTCGAAGGAGGCCTCACCAGAACAGAGCCATGCTGGCATCCTGACCTTAGACTTCAAACCCACAGAACTGTGAGAATTAGATTTCTGTTGTTTATAATCCCCACCCCACCCCCACCTGTCTGTGATGTTTTATTACAGCAGCCAGAAAGGACTCAGACAGACCCTCTCCCCCCCTCACCGCCTGTGCTGTTTGGGGGCCACATCCATATTACAGTAACAAGAACTTACGAGGCCATGCAATGTTCTGAGCCCCGTTCCAGATTCTTGGAATCAGTCAAAGACATCAGGATGCCCCATCATGCAGGAGCTCAACTGATTTCCTCATTGCCTGCAACAGCCCTCTAGCTTCTTTTTTGGTTTTGGCCTCATGCACATGGCACTCACTGTTTGACTCTACTCTCAAGGTCTTACAGGTATTGCTTCCAAAGGAACGATCCTGATGGCCTAGGCCAAAGCCCCTTCAGTGCTGTCCTCCTGAGGGTCCTTGGCATCCAGGAATTATTAGCAAGATAAAGACTTTCTTCCACATTCCACATTAGAAGAACTTGAGAATCTAGTCTATCCGTGTACTCACTGTGAGTCAGAGAAGCTGCTGTTACCACAGCCTACCAAATTGTAGGGCTCTCTGTCCCAGCACAGACCCACCAATGTGCATGTCCTACTGTCTTGCAATGTCCCCTTCTTCTGCCTTGCCTTGGGCCAGGACTGCTCTCATCTCCCTGCCCACTGTCTTCAGACCATACCTGCTTCATGCTTGCTGTTACAGCTGGCATGATATCTGCTTGCATTTCCTGAGCCGCCATCTAGGCTTAGACCCCTCCACCTTTTGTGATAGGGAATGAGACTGCCAAGAAATACCAGTATACTCGGAATACATCATCTTTGATAAAAAGGTATTGCCAATTACAAACTCAGGGCTTTTTAGAGGTTTCATTTCAAACCAGTGTCTGCTCCTTAATTAAAATGATCCCATAAGCACTTTTCCATTTAAAAGAGTAACATGAAATATTAATTACTTATATTGGAAGTAAACAACGGAAAGCTAATAAATTTACAAATTCAATTACTACAAAAACTATCAAATGTCCTTTTGTTTAATTGCTATGGATTCCCCTTTAGACATCATAATGGAATTAATAGAACATTCTGGTAATCAATGGAAATTGATTAATTGATCAATCAGCACAACACAGTTAGATTCTTTAACCTCCAGACACTATTGTTTATGCCTAAGCAGTGCTGGAGCAAACAGAAAGGAGAAGAGAGGATGGAGGGAGGACATTTGGACAATATCCAAAGTTCAGTGTGGGGTGATGTGGTTTTTGCATATATATGGAGCACGTCACCCTTGAAGGGTAAGCATTATGCTGCTCATTAATATATTATCAAGGTCTCTTCATAAGTGAAACACAGTCATCCTTCATGGATGAGCTATTGCATTTATTCCTGAGGATTTATTAAAAATTAACACTCCATCACTTTACATTTTTGGTTGCATCCAGCACCTAAAAACAGAGTGAGAAATCATGGCACCAAATTATTTTTAAAATGCTCTGAGTATATAGAGATCTCCCAAAAATAAACATGACCTTCCCCCTCTTCCACCTTAAAGCCAGTCCCTTGATTCCCCACTCCTGGGTTTCTGCTGCTTTCTGCTTACCACCAGGACATTTTTTAGATCACACATGGGACTCACAGTCTTGTAGAGAGGATCTATTTTTGAGGCAGGAAAGCATTAATGTCACCATCACATTTCACCTGCATTCCAAGTTTACAAAGCAAAAGGGCTGTTGTGTTCTGGAAAGTGACCACATCCTTCCGGGTATCTGGAGCGTGAGGCTGGAAGCCAGAAACCCAGGTCAAGGAAGTAGCAGTGGGACATGCAGGTTTCTGTCTGAGCTGCTGTCCCTCTGGCACAGAACTAGGGCTTTGGCTGGGCCCGGTGCGTGTCACGTTTAGGACGTCATGGGCATCAAAGAGCACCAGCGCTCCCTCCCAGTGGCTCTTTCTTAATAATCTACAATGAATACCACATTCTTTAATCATCTAAACCTCTTAAAAGCAATTTTCAATTTTATCCTGTAATTCTTAGTAAAGTAATTCTTCTCATGTTGTATTAATAGTATTAGCGACTATTATTGAATCACACAAAGTGCCAATTACTTAATAGCCCCTTTGCCTATCAACGCGGCTCACTCCTCCTGGCTCACTCTTTCCTGGCCAGGCTGACTCGCCTCCTCCTTTAATCGTCCCTGGTTCCACATATCCACTTTATCTCCACCTGGAACACCCCAAAGCTTTCAGAGTCGACATTGTCTCTTCCTCGGATCTTATATAAAACATCCCATCTCTAAGGAAATGTTCCTGGACAATTGCACTAAGTTCGTTATTATTTATATTGTCCTTCTCATTCTTCAAGGAACTTATCTATTATTCAAAATAAGTGTATGGGTCATCATTTAATCCTGTTTCTTTCTTAGGATAAGCTGTAGGAAGGCAGGGAAATGTCTTATTTACCACTGCATCCCCACTGTCTAGTACTGCTCCTTTTCACACTGGTGTCAAGTCGATAATTAGTCAAAGAATAGGTCTTTTTATCAAATTCTTAGAAGAACCCTTTAAGATAGCTAAAGTAGAAGCTTGAAACCAACCTCACCTAATCAACTGTATCCACTGATGCTTGCAGCTTCAAGACAGATAACGCAGCTCAGAATATAGCCATGCTCATTCCTACATTAAGCAGGCCAAAGGCACAGGAAAGGAACCTCGGGCTGGCCGGCGCGAGAGCAGGGGCAGCATCAAGGATGGGCATTCATCGCAGCATCACTTCCGCTGGGTGGCCGGGTCTGGCTGCAATCAGGACGACATAATGGCTACCCCCACAGAGGGCTCAAATGGTGACAGGACAGCTTAGGAGACAATTATCCAGGCAGAGGGGAAAGATGACAGAAAGTATCAGGGGCTTCTTTACCAAACATTCAGCCCCTATCACAACCCAAGTGGGTCACCCACCACCATTAGAATCCCCAAGTGAAACTGAGTCCAGTTTGTTACTTTCAATCACACTGACATCGTGCGGAGCCCACAAAGCAGCACTTCCTCAGGAAAGGATGAGCTAGGAGCTCCCCCTGATGTCGGAGAGGCAGGGCGGGCCACCCTAAGAGACCAGGGACAGGAAGGACAGTGACACCTCCAGGACAAACACCCCTGAAAGTGGGTGGGGGGGGGAGGTCCAGGGACCACAGAAGCCACAACCACAGGTGCTGGACAAGCGGGTGGAGTGGGAGGAGGAAGCCTATCCCTCCAAGAGTCGTGCTTGTCAGGGACCTGTTAAAGGGACCCCGCAATGTCGTTGGTTACCAGTACTCCCGCTGTGTCCTCTCTATTCTCCTCATCGTGCTAGGAGAGTGAATGCTGGTCAGCTGAGGAAAGCAGCTGCTGGGTATATTGATTCTGTGCACGAGCCGAAATTATTGGATCTTTCACAGTTGCTTATATTCCCATTACAACTAAGCAAAGCCAATAAGGTCAGTGGAAGTACAATATTTCAAGGAGTCAAAAGTGACAGTTATGCTCTATTTAAAACAACTGTGAAAATGCTGGAGGTTAAAAGGAGAGCACCTTGGGTCAAGCTACAGAAAGTATATTTTTCTGACTGGTTCGAAATTATGGTTTTAAGTATCTGCTACATTCTGTGCTTATGCCCATGCTGGAGAAACAGACAAACACTTTTCCTCAGCAAGCAGGCAGTGTGCTTCCCGGGCACCCACTGCTCTCACTAGAACATGGGCCATGAGACACCTGAAAAACAGGAATGTGCATCCAGCACCAAGAAAAACAAGGTGAAGAAAGCAATTCTCCAACGGCCACCATCAAACACCGCCAGACAGCAGTGAGCTCAGGGCACTGATCTTCTGCATCATCTGGTGTCACAGGGGAAGGCTGTATTGAGGGAGGGGAGGAGGAGAGTGTGGTCAGGGTCAGAGGAGCCCCCATTTTTCTGGTCACTTCTCACCATTGTTTTCTCTTGAATCTAACGGGAACCGTGGCAAGCTCAGAGCTATCTGCATCTTTGTCTTCTCCCAGGCATCATAACATACAATGCCTTCAATAATATATTCTTAAAAATCAATAATTTATTCTCGATGATGAAAAATAAAACCAGCTAATACTGCTTGAATTCATGGAAACCGCTCACCCCACCTTATCAGTGCATGTAACCCCTGAACTCTGAATCTCGGAAAGAGCCTGGCACTCAGGTGCGCAGGAGAGAGAGGCAGTGCTCACGCTCCCTTCTGCCTGCACAGACTCGGCTGTGTTGCAAATTATTTGCTGTGTTTAATAAGCCTGCCACGTGCAAATGTGCTAAACACATAAATACAGCAAAGTCATAATCACCAGGTTCAATGTCAAGCACCATTTAAATCCACTGATTAAATCAATTTGACGATAGTAAACCTTTTTTATTAGAAGCACCGTCTGAAGGAGAAAGCAAAATTTAGGGGGAAACTGCACGCTCACTCTCATTGGAAATGAAATCTATTAATTCCATTTTTGGGCTAACAAGTTTTTGTTTTTGTTGTCGTATAAGGGACCCCGCATCATCTAACTTTTTCTCATTTTGAGTAAAACACTCTCTCTCCCTTTATTTCTTTTGGTAGTGCTGGATAACAGGTTTGTTTGTGAGTGGGCTCATGAATAAAGTAAGGTTGCTGTGAGGATTCTGGATGATGGTTCTAGCTCAGCACCGGGCCATCTCCACTTTTTCCCCTTACAAGACCAACCCTCACCTTCAGCAAAACGAGTCAGCTTGGAAGTGAGGTTGTGAAACCCTCGTAGTGTTCAGTACTGATGGGACACTCATGTGTATTCGTTCAAGGTAGCTACTAGAAAGTGTTCAGAAAAGAACATGATACAATACTTAACTAGGCTTTTGTCATGGGTTTTCAGTGACCGTCGAGGGAGGAGATCTGTCCACGCACAGAGACTAACCGACAAAGGGCAAAGGACGCAATTTACCAGCGTTCACACAATCAAAGAAAAATCAAAATGGGCAGAGAATCCACAGACAGCTTTGGAAGAGAGAAAATCTGACTTAAGCAGTAAGTAGTCGTTGACTATGAGAAGACAAAGAAGAACACGAAGTGAAAGGCAGGAAGCTGGAAGAGCTGCTTTTGCGGCAAACAGAGGAGCTAGCAGGCCTTGTGCACCGCCTGGCCTCAGCTCCCACCCCCAAGTCTGCGTTCACAGTGACTGCCAGATGGCGGGGTGACCTGTACCTTAGGGGTCCTTATACATGGGGTTCCAGGCGCCACGCTCAGCACCACAGGCCTGGCAGATACAGCCGTTCCTATCTGAAGTTCAGAACACATGGGATTTTATTCTTCAATAAAAATTCATTTCCATATCTGCATATTTGGTTTTTACCTTGAAGTGTAATCACTGTTATTATCTTTTCTTTGCAAAGTAACTTTTATTGTGGAATTTTCTTACTGCCAGAGGAATAAAGACCTGTCTTAATGCCACATGATGGCCAATCCCGGTCTGCCTGCACTACAGTGAATACAGCACACTAGATAAAATGTGTTTTTAAATTTTCATTCAATAAAATCCACTCCTTCGGCTGTACAGTTTTCTAGATATATTTATATAACCATTATCACAATGAGCATACATAAAGTTCAGTCACCCAAAAATTTCAATCGTGTTGCTCCTTTGTAGTCAAATACTTCCCCACCTTGAACTCTGACCTCCACTGATCTGCATCTGTTCTGAAAATTTTGTCTCTTCAAGATATCATATAAACAGAAGCATACGTTGTTCCATTCGGTATAACGGCCTTTGGAATTATCCACAATGCACATAACAAGAGCCCATTTCTTTATGAAGAGGAACATTCCACGTCAAATGAGCCCTAGTTTGTTTCGCTATTTGACCCTTAAAGGACCTGTGGGCCATATTGCTTGCTTGCAGTTAATGTAATAATAAATAAGCTGCTCAAGGATTTGGGGTATGTTTTCTGTTCAAACCTAGATATTTTCATTTCTCCAGTCTATATGTCCATTTTGCTAGTTCATATACCCAAGGATGGGGCTGTGGGATTATATGACATGTGCTTAACTTTCTAAGAAATTACCAAGCTGTTGCCCAGAATAGCTGCACAATTTGCACTTCCCTTAGCTGTAATGGATGCAAGTTCCAGTGCTCCTCACCTTGCCAGCACCTGGTAAGGTCTTACTTGTGAGTCCATTCTCACAGGTACATTGCACTGTGGTTTTGCCATATGTCTAGGATGACTATGCAGAGCATATTTCCTCGTACTTGTTTGCCATGTGAAGATCCTCTTTGGTAAAATGCTAATATATTTTGCCCAACCTTTTGTTATTTGATATTTTATTCTTGAGTCTTGAAAGTTCTTGAACTATAAAGATACAAGACTTTTGTCAGATATAATTGTAAATATTTCTCCCACTCTACAGCTTGTCTTTTCATCCTCTTAAGGGTGTCTTTCTCAGAGCAATAGCTTTTAATTCTGAGGAGATCCCAATTTATCTTTTTTTTTTTCCTTTATAGACAATGTTTATGTCTGAGAACTTTTTACTTGGCTCAAGTTTACAGGATTTCTCAGTCTTAAGTTTTGAATTTTACTTCTCAATCTTTGATTCAAGTTAACTTTCTTAAAAGGTGTGAGGTCAATTTTTAACTTACCAAAGTTTTCATCACCATTTTCAGAAAGATGATTTTTCTCCACTGAATTTTCTATCCTTATCAAAAATTAATTATACTATGTATGCTATGTATAAGTTTGTGTAAATTCTGTCTCTATTTCAGTGGTTTCTTCCACAACTTCCACACTATACTGATTACTGAAATTGTAACAATTTCTAATATCTGAGAATGTATGTCCTTCAACATCATTAATTTTAAAAATTCTTTAGTA
The DNA here is from genome assembly GCF_000260355.1 of Condylura cristata. NCBI lineage: Eukaryota > Metazoa > Chordata > Mammalia > Eulipotyphla > Talpidae > Condylura > Condylura cristata. Next base: position 33,265,942 of record NW_004567117.1, on the reverse strand, counting down.
GTCCAGTTTACTGAGCTTTCCATATAAATTTTAGAAACACCTTTCAATGTCTAAAAATCACTGTGATTTTTACGCTCATTGTCATACTTAGAGATCAAGTCAAGGGAAAGGCATCTCTACTATATTTGAGATTTTTACCAATGAATCAAAATAATAGCTCCATTTTATTTGTCAAGAGATATTTTAATCACTCATTAGCTATTGTTGCTATGTAAGCCTTACATAATCTTTGGTATAATTAGCCTAAATATTTCATTTTTTTTGTAGCTGTTGTAAGCGGAATAGTGTTTTAGTAACATCAGATTCAAGTTGCTTACTGCTAAAATACAGAAATACAGCTGACGGTGGGTATTGTACTTGTATCCTAAAAAACTGCCAAACTTAACTTATTCCATAGCATTTTTATGGATTCTATAATTTTATAGAGATAATTATGTTGCCTGTGAATAGTTTTACTTCTTCCATATTGATTAGCATCTTTTTTTCTTGCTTTATTGAATTACTAGGACTTCAACCATGTTTAATAGAAGGGTGACAGCTAACAGCCTCCCCTTCATCCGAGATGATGCGTGTACTAGAGCAGGTTACAGCATTAAGTTTCTATGATTTTTGTTCATACCTGATGATGATGGTAACTGTGAGGAGCAGTGTGGACGGTGGTCTCAGTCCCAGTTAACTGAATCAACCTGGACTCCTGCCTGGAAAGAGCAAACATACACTCTTCTCTGCTTCCTGGGTCTTCTCTATTTGTCATCCCCAAGTCCTTAAACTGCCTCAGAAGCCCTACTGAAAGTTAATAGCATCCCTGGCAAAAAAAAAAAAAAAAAAAAAAAAAAAAAAAAAACCCTACCTTTTCTTTCCTAACACTTCCCATCAACACAGAGACACACAAAATGTGCGTGCAGTCATTTCATTATCTCTCAATAACAAATAAAACTAGCAATGGTGCTAACTACAACCCAGAGTAACCTCAGTGTTAACCTACCTCGTAGTTAACCTACCTCGGAGTATGTCAAAACTACTACAGTGTAATGAATCTGAACAAAGGATTTCATTTTTTTAAAGAATCATCACCATTGGGATTTCATATATGAAGGCAGAACTGTTACAGACATTTTTCAACCATACTACCTAGGTGACCAATTCTATTCAGAAAGAATGTTCAAAGTTACAAAGCTTTATCAACATAATTGCTTCCTTTTGGCTCAAGGACTTTGGAAATGCAAACCCTAGAAGTTATTACTGAGATATAAACTAAGAAGTTTCATCTCCTACATCACTCTCTGCCTGTCCTAATTAGCTATTTGCACTGGTCAGAGCTGTCACAGGGTTTGGTTGGAGGGTCTTCTTTCCCACTACTGGTAACACACTGCATGATTCATTTCCTTTCCACACAACACTACTCTACCTGTTTCCTCAACTCCAACCCAACCCTCTCCTCACCAGCAGGACAGAGATTTTCTCTCTGTGCTCCTAAGGTGCCCAGAACATCTCTTACCCTACATTCTTTTTCTTTTCCTTAGCACTTTCCCTAACTTTATTGTAATGTTGGCTTCACATACTTCTTTCCAATAGAGCCTGAATACCACAAGGACAAAGGCATATCATCTTCCCATGAGGAGACCTGCAACAGTGCCTGTCTGACACAGTGAACGACTGGACGGACAAATGACTGGGGGAGTCACTGTAGCTCCCATAGAAGTTTCATGGGGCTCAAACATCAATGTCCTTTTACTATGAATGGCTCAGGACTACTGCACCTTTGATTTATTTTGCAGTTTCTTTTTATTTCTTGTATCATCTTCTGTCACACAATCAATTCTGGCCACTCACAGATGCCCTCCCTGCTTCTGTGGTTTCCTAGAGCTTCTATATCCTGTTTAATTCTACTCTGTTGTGAGTAGAAACCCTACTAATTAAGGCTGTGACAAAGTCAGCAAATCTCAGTGGGGGCAGGTAGGTTCACTATGTAAAAAGTATGTGCCCTCGCCCTGCTTGGTGACAAAGTGGATTAAAGCACAGCACTGCAAGCGAGCCGCAGTCCCTTAAATGCGACTTTGACCCCTGACCCCAGAGGTGACCACATGGCACAGCAGACCTCTCCTGTCTCGCCCACTGCTCCCCTCAGCAGTGTACTTCATCAATCTGCCTGTTCTGTTCCCCACTTTGTCTCTGGTGAATCCTCTCACTACTCCTGCACCTCTGGCCTGTCCCCCAGTTCTGTATGCATAAATAAATATATATTTTTAAATATTAAAAAAACAAAACTATGTGAACTTCAGGTCATGTAATTTGTGTTTTTCTGGTCTCTCAGAAACTGTCTTTAGCGTGGTGCTCATCTGTACTCTCCACAATTGAGGTCACAAGAAAAAGGAAGCATCATCATATTCACACTTGTGCTGGTTATAGATTCAAATGTTATCCTGTTCTAGTGACATTACCTCAAGGGTAGGAATGCTGTGTAAACTTGGAGAGGTAGTCTTAAGTGCTTTGCACATTCCCTTCACAATTTATAAGCATTCAATAAAAATGTTTCCTGTGGGCCCTCATTGGTGGCATAGCTAGTTAAAGCACAACACTAAGAAGCTAAAGTCACTTCAGCTTGAGTTCGATCCCCACCCCAGAGGTGACCCACATGGCATGGCAGACTTCTCCTGACCTGCCCGCTGCTCCCCTCAGCAGTGTATTTTGTCAGTCGGCCTATTCTGCTCCTCACTCTGTTTCTGGTGAATCCTCTCACCGCCCCTGCACCTCTGGCTTTACCCAAGTTCTGTATGCACAAATAAATACTTTTTAAAAAAATATGCTTCCTGCAAGTAGTTTATAGCACAGCTTCCGCCTAGTCACAACCTAACTCAATTTCCTTGCTGTTCTATCTCTCGTTTTGCTCTCATCTTTGTTCTTACTTTCTTTTACCATAAGACAAGACATGTGGCTACCACACAGCTTGTAAGAGACAGAAGCAAGTTCTATCTATAGTTCTACTTAAAGAGGTCAAAGGATTTATTATATTTTGGAAGGGGGTGGAGAAATTTTCATTTTTTGAGAATTAACTTCCTCATCTACAAAAATGAGGATAAATATAATACTTAACTTCTAGGATTCCTACAAGAACTTCTATTCCAGTAAGAAAATGTTTTAAGCTGGAAACATTAGATTTCTAGAACTAATAGGACAAGGGATGAGGTGTTCCTGGTGCAGAGAAAAGGACGGGAAGAGCTGTACATGCAGGGACAGTGAGGACGCAGAAGACAAGTCTCCAAAACTGGAGGATGCTGCAACCTATTTACAGAAGCAAGATTTTTATATAACAAACAATTAGTGATCATGAGCAAACAATACATGTAATCCACTGAGAAACTGCTGGAGGAATTGAGACAAGGGAGGCCTATGTAAATTGAATATATCAACAACAGCATCTGAGAAACACACCTGGTCTTTTAAATCTTGGAGATCCTAAGTAATCTCCAGTTCCAATTCCATCATAATAGATAAAAAACTGAGATTTGACCTGACAGTTCGGTATGCCCCTTATAATGCAGGACCCTTTCCATCACACTTTGTTTAGCATAGTCAAGAAATTAAGAAACTACATGATAAGGAAGTGCTTTCACAGGAGGCTAACATAGGGCCGAGATGAACAGGAAACTACAGCTTGAACCCTAATGAGCCAATGATTAGTGCTAGAGACCAGGGTTTCTTTCCCACAAAAAGGAACAGCTTATGAATCTCACAGAGATGTCTCGGCATTCCCTTTCCCTAATCAAGAGTAAGACATGGGAAATAATCGCCAATTCTCTGGGATGGTGAGGATACCACTATATTCACTAAATCTTCCTCATGATTAGCATTAAATGTTAGCCATATACAATCTAGATATGTCAAATATAATAACTACTCAGGTGTTAGATAAATTTCAGAGGGTCAGATGGAAAAAAACTCTCTGAAAGCCAAAGACCTCAAAGTTATGTCTGTAGCTGAACAAACAAATATGGTAACTTATCTCTGTCCAGAAGTCTCTCATTACCTAGTGGTGGTGATAATGGGGGAAAGTGGAGTTTTTTTCTAATATAGACAATGCAATTAAGATCTTTGATGGAGAAAAGCACAGGAAGCAATGGGTACAGCAGCCCATTTCGAGTTTCTAAGTCCAGGTTTTAATCCCTTATCCCAACCTGTAAGAGATGGGACCCAAGGAACATGGCGCCTGAACTGTGGAGTTAGAGGATGACCTGAAAAACTGCACTGTGAGAACACACTGAACTCACTGAACACTCTGCTGACCAATAATTTTCCAGTCCTTTGTGTTGAGAACTGAGTTCGAATCAGTCAGAGGAGACAAGCAGAGGAAGGTCAACAGGCCTGCTAGTGAAGGGCCTGATTCTGCAAAGGCTGGCTTGCTCCTGAAAGCCTGCTCTCCTTGCATAGGAAGAGGTGAACCTGGGGGTAGAGAGCTTCCTGGAACACAAAGCCACAGGGCAGACTCCAAAAGTGCTTGAGGAGATAGAATATGTGCAAACATGGCTGCTGGTCTTCTGAAGAAGGAAACAGCCATATTTCCCAATGAAAAGATGCCCAGGCAATGCAGGTATTGCTGCCATTCTTCACCATGAGGAGTCAAAGGTAAGATGGTGCTTCACGGGGATAGCCTGTGAGTGGGTCTTTTTAAGATAACCCATTATCTTGGTTATCACAGCAATGCCAGGGCTCTTTGGTTCAGTGCACTTCTTGGTTCTCTTTGTACCCGCCACTTGGAAGGTGCTTGTCCTCCCTCCCACTTTCCTCCTGCCCTCCACTCTCTTCCTCCTTCTTTCCTTCTTTCTTCCCTGTGTATCTTGCAGGCCACTGTTTTTTGTTTGTTTGTTTGTTTGTTTGTTTGTTTGTTTTGCCTGCTCAGCACTGAGCAGACACTTCATTAACCATAGGCCTGACGTGACCCTATCTTCACTGCTCCTTAACATGGAAGCTGCAGAGAAATGATGACTGTTAATGCAGAACCAATGTCACCGCTTTAGCCAATGAGGTGTTCTTCTACACAAATATCCCTCAAGCCTTTACCTAAGCTTTCAAATCTGCAGTATAATGCTCTACATGGGGCAAGACAATTCCCCCTGACTTCTTCATGGCAATCACTTTGTGCTCTGAAGCATGAGATTCAATTACCCATATCATTGTCTTGGCCTGCAATGCTACACCATTATTAATAATCACAAAATTACCTACTTCTTTGATATAAATTCAGTCAGTTATACAGCTCCAATCATGCATCAACCAAGTACATTAAAATATATATATTTTTCAATCTTCAGAGGAATAAATATCCCCTAACAAAATTTGCATTCTATTTAAAACAAATTTCAAAAACACATTTGTGAGATTGAAGTGACTCTGAATAGCCTAGAAATTACCCAAATTAGGAAAACACTTCCAAGAGGAAATAAGGTGATGCTAAATAAGTGATAAGTTTCTACTCTACTCTGTATTGGATCTATCCCTACTGGGAGTGAGATGTATTATTTCGTAAATACTTTACTGAACTATCAATGGGCCTTTTCATTAAGTTGTGGGATCAGTGCCTCCAGGGCAGAGGTCACAAAAGACAATCACAATTGAGGCTGGCCAGCAACAACTGCATTTTGCCTACTGGCGCAAGTGAATTAAATTACAGGCTCCATCTGAGGAACCCAGTGAAGCCTTTAAGTTCCAGAAAAGAACCTTCCTCACATTTCCTTTATACACCCACTCTCCCAGATATTCCACAGTTGAAAAGCACTTTCAATATATACTCTTTAAATTCTAGAGATAAAACTTTTATTTTCACTTCATTTTTCAGAAATGTACTCTTTTTCAAAATGACAATTACTACAAAAGCAAAAATTTAAATAACTTGTAAATTTCAAATACCTTGTCAATGTTTGAATAACTGTCTTAAATATTGATGTTCAGTAACCCTTTGATTGAAATAGGTTTCAAATAAAATCTAATTTGCAATATTATTTTTAAATTTTCATTTTTAAAACAATTTTAGAAAACAGAATTTATATGCCATACCAATTACTCATTTTAATTATAAATATCAATGATTTAAATAACTTACATTGCCTCTTTTATACTGGAGGTCTCCTCTATGTCTACCTCTGTTTTATTTCTTGAAGAAATTCAATCATTTGTTCTATAGACCCCCAGGTTTGTTTGTGTTTTTAGAAAAATAATTTTTAAAGATTTTGTTTTTTATGCATATAGAACTGGGATAGAGGCCAGAGGTGCAGGGGGTGGAGTTACCAGAGACAGAGTGGGGAGTAGAACAGGCAGACTGATGAAGTACACTGCTGAGGGGAGCAGAGGGCAGGTCAGCAGAGTCTGCCTCGCCCTGTGGTCACCTCCGGGTTAGGGTATCAAGCTCTCACTGAAAGGGTTGCGGCTCTCCTGCAGTGCTGTGCATAAATAAATGAATCTTTAAAAAAAAAAAAAAAACTTGGCTGTTGTTTTTTTTTTCCACTTTCTACAATACTTTCAAATTTCTCTTGCAACTGACTTCACTATAGTCATGTGTAGGAAAGGGAATTGGGAAAAAGAATTTCACTTAACTAACATGGAAGAATGCACAGCCACTAGATTACTCCTTAGCAGCTCTGCATTCCACATACCTTTTTTAATCACACTTAACATCCACAGATAAAAATCATGCATTATGTAACTTTCTCCAACTACCCCTCCTAAAACTCAAAACATGCTTTCCCCAAGAGGATCCAAAACCTTCTATTCATCTTGAAGACTGTGCAAGCCTCCTGTGTTGCGATACACCTTTACTTAGCTCTGATATGCTGTAACTTGAGAGGGATGAGGTTCAATACTATTAGCATATATTAAGTTATACGGTTGAGAAATGGGAGAGGCGATGAAAATGTATATACAAAATATATGAGTGCCCTGTGGGCTAGGGAGGTAGTCAGGATCACTGTAGGCTAAATGACACAGGACTAGAGAGGTGGTATAGCCCTTAGTTAAATTAGTAAAGGTTTTGCCAACCCTTCCAGCTGAGAAAAAATTACTTCTGGTGGCCTTTACTGATACAGGGGGAAAAGTGTTTGCCAGGTACATCACTGCATGCCAGATGACATGGGACACGTCGATTTGCCATAGTAATGAAATCACATCTGGACCAACAGGTGCAATTGGAATCATCATCCAATTAAACTTACAATAAGCCACAGTTATTCTTCAAGACCCATCTGTTTTCTTCACAGGCCAAAAGGTTAGCTGAAAGGAGTGGTGTTTGAGCCCCTATGCATCATTCAAGTCCTGGATGGATAATAATTCTGCAATCCCTATAGGAACATGGTGGTATTGTGATAATTACTGAATTCCTTGGGTACAAAGAAGAAATTTTAGTGTCTTCTGCCTGGTCTTTGATACCTGTATTAGCTTTCTATTGCTGCAGAACTAAGTATCACAAATTTGCTGGCTTAAAACAACATCTGTGTCTTAGCTGGCAGTTCTGTGGGTTAGATCTGGCACGGGGGGCCGGCTTCTCTGCTGAGGCAGAGAAGCTCAAGGTGTTGGGCAGCTGCATTCTCAGTCCTCATTCAGGTTCTTTTCCAGGTTCATGCCTGTTACTACCTGAACTCAGAGAGTAGCCATCAAAGAACCCTCAAACGACAGTCTCCTCATGAATGATTTTTATCACAGCCCTGGTGAAGGAGATGTCTTCAGGACCTGCTTAGGGAGCCAGTGTAGGGGATAGATAAGCAGATCTAACATGCAATGTGTTCTAGCATCGCCATCTCCGTATGTTTTTTAATATCATCCTCTGAAAGAAACAGGGTGTTATGGCATTTCTAACTCATTTAGTTTTTAGTTTGGCATTTCTACTTCTGGGAAGACTTTAAAGTACAGGTTTCAATCAAACAAACAAACTTTTATAGGCTCCAAGTTGTTGAGACAGCGAATCTAGAATCACTGCTTAAGACACAGCCACATTTTCACTCGAAGTAATATCTTATTCCTTCTCCTTTCTTACATCATGCTTAGGGATCCATTCCTATATTTTACTCCAAGTTACTGTAACAACATTAACTGGTAAAATCTGACATTTCTTTTACATTGTAACTTTTTCTAGGTTATACTTGGTGCCCCATCCTCTCAAAAGAATTGTATGAACTTGAGTTTATCTAAAATTCTAGAAGCAATAGAAGGTTGAGGGGGTACAGCAGTTCCCTGGAAGGAAAACAGCCTCGGGGTCCATTTCAGATTTTTTAGACAAAGAAATACAAATTCTGCTCAGGCAGGAAAAGCAGCAAGATAAGGCTGCTTCTACTGTCAAAAGAGGTTCAAACTTTAGGGATCCAATATCCATCCGGCTTGCACTGGATTCTGCCTCTAATAAACCAGTTTTCAAGTTAATACTTCCTCCAAACAAACACCTTAATTTTCATTCCAGAGATCTACATTCAATTTGTGTTGTAAATTTAGTCATGTGTGGGTTTATACACTAGATTTATAATTGAGAAATCTCAGCCCTTGAGACTGTGGGGGCAAAGGTTTCCTCTAGGAGAGTCTTGGGGCTTTTTGGTTTCAGCACAGACATTGAGCTGAGAATTAAAGCACTGAGCCCCTAATTTCCTTTCCCTAAATTCTCTGCCCACTCAAAAGCAAACAACCTTTACTCCTTACTTCCACTCTTACCCCATGCTGTATTCAGTCACTTAAGGCTTGGTTCTATAGATACCTGATTACCCAACACCAACAAGATGATTTAAAGAGCAACAGTAACACAGGCAAGCTGGCACAGTTCTGTACCAACCTTTGGAGCATAAATAAAAAATGTCTGCTGCATCTAATTTCCACATTGCATACAAACTTCTCCAGCTCCTAATCTGGAGTGATGCAGAACATTCATGGAAACACAATCCCATTTTAGGTAAACTGAGAAAGTTACCATTTTTTTTTTTTTTAAGATTTATTTATTCGTACAGAACTAGGGTACAGGTCAGAGATGCGGAGGGTGAGAGGATTCACCAGAGACAGAGGTACAGAATAGGCAGATCGACGAGGTACACTGCTGAGGGGAGCAGCGGGCGGGTCAGGAGAGGTCTGCCACGCCATGTGGTCTCCTCCGGGGCAGGCGGGGCTCGAACTCATGCGGAAGTGGCTTAAGCTTCTTAGTGCTGTGCTTTAACCCGCTGCGCCACCAGGGAGGGCCCGACCGAGAAAGTTACCATTTAATGTACCTTTTCATGCCAGCCGACTCTAGCTCATGAGCAAAATGCTGAAGATGAAATACTGAATGCCCCATTGGCTCTGGAAGAGATGATCCTGAATAAAATGCAGCTTACAGACATTAAAAAAGAAAGAAAAAGAAACATTCTAGGAAGAACAAAGAGGAAACACAGCACTTTCTCCTTTACCCAATCTAACACAAAACAAACAGGAACACTCACTGAACCCAAACAACCCTCTGCAGCACCCCAGTTTTCGAAATCCATTGTGTTCTGAAGATTCTCTTTTTGCAATATTTCTTTCACCTGTACACCTTGCATTGACATTGCTACCATCTTAGAAATAACATCTAAGACTTTACAGACAATTATATGTCCACCTAGCTAGTTTTACAGTCCTCAGAGCCCATTGAAATTTAAATATCCCAGCAGATCTATTTTACTTTCATCTTGTCATTTTTCTGCTGAAAATCCATTAACAATCCACTGTCCAACCCTTGGCCCCAGTGACAGGAAAATGTCCTCACTCAGTGCAGGATTTTTTCAACTTTGTTCTATAACTACACTAGTTTTTTGTTTTTTTTTTTAATCATCACTTTGATAGGGGTAAAGAGCCATATCTAGCTAAGAGTAGCTAAAATTACACAAATGACAGAATATTTGCTTTTGCAGGAAGAATCTGGCAAGATCCCTAAGTCAGTGAGTGGGGCATATTCCACAGTTGTTGACATTACCCAAATGATCACATTTGTTGCACGAACTCAAGCAGGAGTGAGTCCACATAAGTTCATTAATGCAAGAAGAGTGAGAGAAGACAAAACAGCGCTGAGAAGGTGAAGACCAAATTCTTGGAGGTCAGCTTGTCAAAGATAAATACACTGGAGCACACACTCTGAGCCAAACCCTGAGGGTAGAGCTAACTTGGATTTTTCTTTCATACATTTTGCGCAGTCAGCTGGATATGGAGTTCTGCCCTGATCACACAATCTTCACCACCAGAACCAATTTAAGGACCTCTCCGCCTATTGTGAGAGGCACAACTTAGGATGACCACAAGTCTAAGCTACACCAGGCACAGGGCAATGTGCACATCCCAGCACCACATTCAGTGAGCAGCTCCTTCCACTCTCAAAAATAGCCAGTTTGGGAAATAAATGACACACTCATTTAATATTTAGATAATAGCTCAGCTCTTGCAAGACTGAAGGGCTCTTCAATTTTGAGTATCTTACTTTCAAACACTGACTTGTGTGAAGCTGAACTTGTCTTCCTAACTAATTGTCTTTATCTTGCTAGTAATTAACATCCTTCATGTTCCAATTCACATTTCTGCTCTTCCAAGATGTTCTATAACGTTGATAATCTGGGTTCAGTTCTAGGCTTTGCTGCAAGTTGGGTGGCCTTAAATTACTTAGCCTAGCTTGGTATCAGTTTCTCCATCACTTAGTGGGGTCCCCACCACATGGATTTATTGCAACACACTTAGCAGAGCATCCCATGTATAACAAGTGCTACATAAATGCCTGCTAACCGCTAGTAACAGCACTGATGAGCTCATTCTATCTGAACTCACATGGTATCTTCACTTGGCAACAGAAATGCTAGTTAAGTCTTTACTATGGCTACTTTGTCACTCAATTAAATTCTAATCCTTAATGACAAGGACTATGTCTTATTTTGTATCCCCCAAACACCAACCACAATGCCTTATAAAGAGAAAGAGCTCAGTCAATGTTTACTTTAAGATAATCTTTCAAATATAATTTGCCACATTAAGAATTCAGTAAATAATGATTTATAAATAACAACAACAACAACAACAACAAAAATATCGTATTTAAGTAGAGCCCATGCACAAAATAAGAACTTTCTTTCACATGTGGGACTACAACTCAAGACCTCCTTCTTAAACATTACCTGATTTTTTTTAATGAAGTTGCATTGACTTAACAACAATATGTAAGCTTCACCCCTCAGCTGATATATGCACAACAGCCTGCCCCCTACACCAAAGATCTAATTATCACCTATCAACATCTAATAAGCTCCTCTAGTTGTAAATCACATCCTGTTCTTCTAGTAAGTACCATTCAGTGGTTAGAATCTAGATTAGTTTAGTTTCTTTTTGTTTTTTTTTTAATATTCCACAAGTAAAATCATACCATATTTATCTTTCTTTTCCTAATTTACTTTACTTATCATAATCTTCATAAGATCCATCCATGCTATCCAAAATGGCAAGACTTTGTCTTTTTTTTAACTTTGTCTTTTTTACAGCTAAGTAGTATTCCATTGTATATATATGACTTATCTTTATCCATTCATCCATCACTGACCAATTTAAATTGTTCCCATGACTTGGGTATTATGAATAATGTTGCAGTGAGCATGGGTGCATATATCTTTTCAAATTATAGATTCCTTATATTCTTCATATAGAAACCTGGAAGTGGAATTTCTGGATCATAGACTAATTCTGTTTTTTAGTTTTATGAGGGGCTGCCACATGTTGTCATAGTAGCTACAGTGATGTACACTCCCAGCAACAATTAATAGGGTTCCTTTTTGAGAATGAATTCTTCTTGGAATGGGATTGGTATGAGTGTGAGAAGGAGACTGTCTTGTCAGAAATTAACTCTAGGAAATTGTCTTTTAGAGGCATTTTTAATTTTTTTTAGTGAATTTAGTAACTTTCACTGTATTTAGAACAGGGAGACCAGGTACAATTCCTCAATTCAAGAGAATTTGATTTTCATCTTTGTCAACAGACATAATCGTCACTTGATTACATATTACAAGTTTGATATAAAAAAGTTCATTGCCTTTAACACAAACATATAATTTCCTGCAGTAAACAGGAAAACAAGCATCACAGTGGCCAAGGTAAAGGTGATATACCTCCTATCACTATTAAGATAGAATCTAAAGAACTAAAGAGAGTATTTGAAAACCACATGCCATTTTTCTTCCTCATAAAACACTGCTGAAATTATCACCAAGAAATATATACTTAAGACACAAACCCCATAAAACTAAATTCAAACCCAGCAATTGGGAAAGTGAATCAATAACCAACCAGGTTTACTCCGCCCAGAAATAGTGTCATCAACTACCTGTGGAAATCACGATGGAGTTAAAAGGTGTTCACGAAGCAGTTCATCACTAGACCCCTTCATCAGTGATCTCTCAACACCAACAGAACACAGGAAGTTTAATGTAGGAAGAAGATAAACAGAAGGCTGTGGATGGGGGAACACAAGACCCAGCCCAGAGACTGTAATGAAAATGGGAGAGGAGAGCAAGCAAGGGAAACATTTTCTTAATCCACATCAGAAGAACATCCAGGTGGATTTTGAAGGCAATGCTGTTCAAACTATTTCCTTGTAGGATTTTGAAACTGGAGCATAAAGTCAGCACTCAGCATCACTTTTAGAAAGAAGAAAGGAAGGGATCTTAGAAAAGCTACAAGTCCAGATGTTTGTAGCACCCACAAGATCAGAGGTGCACTTGCACTTCTCCCGCGCTTTCTCCAACACAGCCCTGTGCAAAAGGCTGTACAACACAACCCCACAAACACAAGCTTTGGTGCCAAAGTTGAGTGAAAAATGAAGAGGTGGGGTAAGTTACCACAATGCATGAAAAAAAAAGTTAAAATATTCAAAGACATAAAACTTTGCTATCGTTATAGTAAACTTTTATAACTCAACCAAGGGTATATTCATACAAAAATAATGGACAAGAAAAGATAATACAAGTAAAAACATCTGTCTTTAATAGACAGTAAAAGGCTTAACCTCATGGTAATGAAAGACTACTATTCCTGCTAAATTAAAACTAGCACTTTTATAAACTATTAAGTTGTGTCAGGCATTATATTTACCACTTAACGCATCATCCAGTGATGCTTCAATTTTGCTACATAATGATATTGCCTATTAATCCTACTTTAGAAATTGGGCTCAGAGACATTAAATAAGGCTCCTGCCTTCACATAGCTGCAAACCATGGCTCTGCACTTCAAATCCGTGTGTGCTCAGCTCTGTGACATGTTCTAATATCTAAATCATATTTCTTAAACATGAATGAAAATTATAATTTTCACCCATACATCTATAAAAAATAAAAATTATAGTGCTAATATTTTTAAGAGAACTAAAATATGGTAGAGGTACAAAATTCTCAAAATCTTTCTAGAAGATATTTAAGTCTTTATCTAAAAAATACAATTTGGATACTCTTACTCATAGACCTCCTTGTCTATTTCAGGCAAAAAATCAAAGTTGCGAGCAAGGACACTGTTTGAGTTGATTCCATAAGAAGGAGCAACTGAGTTTCCCGTTCTCCAGAACTTGCAATCTGGCAGTAATAATGACATAATAATGAATAAAGCCTCTTGCCCCATTCAGAAGGACTCAGGCAGGGAAAGCATCCACTAAAGCACATCCAAGCTATCTGATGACCTCCAGAGTAATCCCTACACTAACATTATAATATCTCATTAACTTTTCTCACATGACCTGTTGTCACTTTTCTCACCATTGTATAAACCTTTCATTACTTCCCTGATTCCATCATCATTTACTGAACATATATAAAGTATTGGGCTAAAAATGGACAAACTATATTTCCTCTTTTCAAGGTGCTTAGCTCCATGGAAATTATCTACACATAATAGGTCAGTCTCTGACGTAAGTAAGCCAACATACTAAAAGAGAAGGCACCTATCCCATCCTCAAGCAGTCAAGGAAGACTTCCTGGAGGAAGACATGAATAATTATTTTGAGAGAATTTAACTAGGACAATTACAAAACTCAACTAGCCAAGTAAGAATGGACACAGAGGTTCTGAGGGGAGGAAGCAGCATAAATCAAGTCATAGAAGCCTGAAATGACATTGAAGGGGACCCACCCTGCCAAATAATTCTTCTCTAAGCACTGGGGCTGGCTTTGAAATTCATGGTGCTCAGCTTTAAAGCAGAAAACAAAAGGAAAATGTTTACCCTGTTATCACTAGCCTGTCATTCAGTGAAAAATTATAAAATGGTGTCTCATGACTATTATTCTTTTTGCTGCTCACCTCAAATTCAGTACAACACCACGCATATTGATTTGGGATTTGAACTTGCTATAGATTTAAAGAAAAGGGAAGGCTGAAATATGAGGTGATAAATCAAAAGCTACCAGGATCTCCTGTGTGCACTTAATGGGCAAAAACACGAGGCCCCTTTTAATCGTGAATGCCATTTACTGATATGATGAATGGGCTTTAGGTTCCATTTCTCTGAACTTCCTATTTATTATTACGATTAAACCACACTCTCAAATCAACCTTGCTACTTCCCCAGGGGATTCAGCCCTGTGGCTTGAAGGTGTGAAGCTTGCCCCTGTAAGTACGCTGCTGTTTTTTTCTCTTACATGTGGGTTTCCCGTGGACACATCTTTTGTACGAAAAATAGCACCAACCTATGCAAGGAACCACACGAAACAGGAGCTCCAAACATTCACCAAAGACAATGAAAGACAGCTCATGAAAAATCTACACCTGGGGACCAAATGAGCCAGTGGAGACCGTCCTGCTGTGTCACAGCTTCTGTGTAAAACCACAAAGTAGCTTGTGTGAAAATTATAGGGCAAGCTGGGGAGACACAAGTCACCTTCTTGTAATTATTTTAAACTTCATTCTGCGCTAATTCTATATTCCTACAAACTTGGAAAAGAGCACCGTAGGAACCCCTTTACCCTGCGGCTCCTAACTCCTAACAACAGCATCTTCCAAATCGATAGCACAATGACACAACCAGGATGCAATGAAGACTCAGAATATTTCCATCACAACAGAGATCGCTCATCCTACCTGACAGCCACCCCACTTCCTCTACCTCCCCGAAACTCCACACTCCTCCGCCTCCACCTCGTCTGTCTTCCCCAAAATTACTCATCCATCCTCCATTTCAATAATGGTGTCCTTTCAAGAAAATTATATAAATGGAATCACACCATTCCATTTGGGATTGAGTCTGTTCCGTGATGTGAGAGCATGGATTCCATGCGCCTCAACTATTCTGTGACTTTGCCTTGATTATTCTTGCTTTGACTATTCTGTGCCTTTGGTATGCAGAAACAGGGAAAGCTGATAAGGAGCCTCTCAGGCAAAAGTCCTCGTGTGAGGATCTCTACATGCTGAAAACAGCAAGTGTAGAAACAGCAATAGGTGTTATAGTTTGAGCTGCATAGACACAGACTTTCCTTGACTTTCTCCCTGTTTCCCAAACTTGGCTGTGGCCGCTGGTTACACATCCCCCACACAGTTGTGCATCTCCCATTTGCCTGTTGCTTCCTTGACCTTTTTATTTTCTGTCTAAATATAGGTAAAAAGGAGACTGCCCTTGGAACTGGGTTGCACCTGGGGGCGTGCCCCTCAAGGCTTCTCATGTGTTGCACGTGGACGCTGAGTCATCCCTCCACCATACGTCATGACCAGGCACACAGTAAGATTCTTTGAGTAGCCATCAAAGCTGTTTCTGAATCCATGTGTTCCTATTGCTGAGTAATGTTTCAGGATATGAATGCCCCACAGTTTACAGTTTTAAGTTTACCCACGGAAAGCTATGTGGGTCACTCCCAATTCTGCCTATAACAAGAGGTATGAATGTTTTTATCCGATTTTTCCTGGAAACATAATTTTGTCATTTTCCTGGAATAAACTGCCAGAAGTATAACTACTGGGTCACATGGTAATTCCATGTCTTTTTTTTTTTAATAAATGATCACATTATACTCCAAGGTAGCTACAACATTTTACCCTCCTGGCAGGAAAGTTTGAGTGACAGTTTCTCTATACACTCATCAGTATTTGATGTTGTCACTACTTATGGTGTTCTGATAGGTAGGTATATCTTACATGCTGTTATGGTTTCAATCTGCGTTTGACTAATAATGCTATTTCATAATTTTCCTGTGCTTGTCATGTGCACATCTTAATCTCTCTGAATTTATTGACCATTTTCTAGTTGAATTATTTGACTTTGTACTATTAAGGTTTGATATGTGTCCTTTTCAGACAGTTGTTTGCAAATATTTTTTTCCAAGCCTGTAGGTTGCCTCATTCTCTTTAACAGCATGAGCAACAGAGAAAAAGTTCATTTCATTAAAATCAGTAAGTACGTCCATTTTTCTTTTGAAGGATGATGACTTTGAATTCAAATCCTCCTGGGGGAGGCAGATACTCAAGCCACACTGGATCACTTGGGAACAGTTTGGAACTGCTGTGCAAGGCAGACTTTGGAGCAGTCACTGGGGTGATCCCTGGTTCCCATGGGAGCGTGAGATTGGCTCGCATGGAAAGCTGGCAGGAAGTGAAATCCATTAGGTTGAGAACCAGGTGGAGAGCAGCTGGCCTGGCTGGTAGGGAACGAGGCAGGTGGGGGGCCCGCTGCTGATGAGCGCATCTATGAGAGCAGGGACTCGTGTTAAGTGATGTCCTCCTGGTTTCAAATGTCATGGCAATAACACTGAATCTTACTTTCAGGTCTTATCCCACAATAATGCCCAAGGATTTCACATATATTTCACATGACTGTAAGGGAAAAGAACATCTATTCTATCATCATGGAAGCTGAAAGGATCTCTATAAGGTATTATAAACATATTTTTACAGTTTTACCCTCCAGACAAGTAGGCTGCTGTCTCTTGATAGGACCCTACTGTTTTTTCCTCTAATAAAATATTATTTTCTACCATAGTCAACACTGTAATCCCCGCCTTTGTTCCAAGGCTAAGTTACCACCAACTTGCACTGCAAATATCTCCCCCTTCTATTGTTTCCCCAAATTACTGGCAATTTTACCAGAGTGACTTGCCTGTTTTTGCTATTTGCCCACTACAGAACTACAGAATACTTGGGAGACTAGAAATTGATTAAAGATCAATCTCAAAGTAAGTCTGGAATCTCAGTGGGGAAAATCACAACCATTCAATTTACCAACCAACCAATAAGAAAGTCTACAGAATCCCTCATTTTATTCATAAAGTAAGGTCTTGTTAGTGACATAGTGGGGCAAAGCTTAATAGTTAAAAAAAAGAAAGGAACATACTTTTGGTTACACAAAAAAAATGGTAAATTTCCTTTAGGTGATATTTAAGAGTCCTTGAAACTTCTGCTAGAATTATGGATTTTGTCCACTTACCTATTTGTTTACTTTTTAATTTTGAATTTAATAACTTCATTTTAGCTTACAAAGAAATATATTCCTTCTTTTAATGGATGATGACACAAAGAATTAAATGTTCAAGCTTAAAATCCATTAACAAGAGTATCATTATTCCTGAAACTTATAAAAACTGGATCTTCAAAAATAAGTAATCAAATTTAATATAGTTTCATAGATGTTATGCTATCCCCTGAGGGGGAAAAAATGGGAAAAGTGTGGGTAAAAGTGAAAGGTAGAAAAAGAAAGGGGGGGGGCAAAAGAGGACAGATGGGCTAGATGAAGCAGAACTGAGGTCTGGTAAGAAAAGCACGGCACTCTTCCCACAGATACCCCACATACTGAACCACCCCAAAAGAGAAAAAGCTGCATAGTTCTTCTCTCAGAAGAAGTATATGGATTCTGCTTACTGAGCCTTAGACCTGGTGAATTAAGTAACTTTTTATTGACAAACCATATTTTACAGACTCTGAATGAATGTGCTGCAAACTACCCCCTACAAAAACAAAAAATCAGCCAAAAAAATTGCAAAAAGAATTCTCATGCTACATTTGAACAAGGTATGCCCTTAAAATCAAGGGAACTCAAAGACAGCTCTAAATGACCCATTCAGGCTTTTCACGCCACATTAGCACATTTCTCCTATGCTTAAAACTTATTTGAATATTAACAATAATTGCTGCATCTTAAATTTAGTGGCATCATTTAATTTTAGGTGTGAGCATCAGCAGAGGATTCAAGCAACCCAATCTCAAGTGAATTACAAAAATTAAAAGAAAAAGAAAAAGAAAGGGTTCCTGTCTGGGCTTTGTGTTCATAGCAATTAGTTTTAACTGACTGGAAGCTGACTTTCAATGATTTTATAGCTTATCATAGATCTCTGCCATGTGTGCCCTCCCTATTTTTATGGAAACCAGGACCTCATTCTGGAGGCTCCTGCCTGTCAGGGCTGCAGGTGAAGGCCAGCTGGGGCCAGAGACATTTTGTATGAATATTAGCATCTGAAGAGGGTTTCAGGAGGCCATGCAGATGTCTTTGGGGACTCACCGCAATAGTCTGATGCAAAAGCCTTGTCTCTAAGTTTCTTAAAAAACTAAATCTTTAGGAAATGAGCAGTCTGGACCTCTGGCTGCAGTACGAAGATACAAGAGTAGATTAAGTGGGACTGGGAAGTGAAAATTCCAGCTAGGCAGAATGTCAGAGGCTGTGTGCTCTAGCAAAGCAACGGAAGTTCATTAAAGAATTATTTCCAGCTCCCCAAGGCTGCATGTACATGATTTTATATGCCACACATGCTGCCCTTGATTAAAGGGTGAAGCTGTGTCTCCATGAGGGGAAGGCAGGCTTGTAGAAAACTCATAGAAAAAGTGCCAAAAAGATACTCACAAAAATCTTTCCTGCGTCAAATGTTAATGTTAAGTACATAGATAGAGATCAAAAACTAATTAATTGCCACATTAAAAGGGAGTGGAGAGTTAATCCAGTTTCCAGTATGCTGAAGCCTATAATCCTTATGAAGGCAAATCTTCCATAAAGAACATCAAAAATTATACATGTGAAAGCCTTCTGATTCAAGGAAATCTTTTTATAGGAAGGGAGTTTGCATTTTTCTATTTCTACCACCAACTAAAACACACAGGTTCTTCTTGACCTTTATTTCTACACCTACCAGAAAATCATTTCAAATCTATTTAACATTCTGCCTAACTGACATCCTTGTTTCACAAATAAGTAATTAGAACATAACAATTAATTGAAACCAAGAAGCAATCTACATTTAGTAGGTTCAAATATAGTTATAAAAATGAAGGCATTTTATTTGTTGGAAACTTTAGAGGTCATTAACACAGGCTCTCATCTTGCAGAGATAAAACTGAGGTCTACAGTGTGGAAGCACATTGAAAATGCCCCAATTTTCTTTTGAAAGATGCCAAGTGACCCTTGATTAGAAAGGGGAAGAGCATGACAGTGTTTTCAGTACTATTATAAATTAAGTATTTTTGAATTTTTAGTACTTAAAGGGCTAAAAAAGCATACAGACTTCATAAACTGAAGAACCAGGAATAACCCACTCACCTTAACAAAGCAGTGTGAACTGAAGCTCTCTTCACTCCCTTATCACATCTTTATTTTATCTCGTGGAAGGGGCAGATAACTGACTTCATCATTCCTGCCTTGTAGCTTTTCTATTTATGTGTTTTTGAGTTTACACAAATGGTGTCATACTGTATGTATTCATTAACTTGCCTTGAGACTCCTCACTTCCATGTTAATTCACAGAGCTACATTAATTTCTATGCTCTGAATTACCCAGGCTCACACTCTGTAGATAAACTGTACCTAGCTCTTTTGCTGACAGCTGCAATGACCTAAGTCGACATAACTTTTGATTCAGGAGAGACTTGTGTAGGAAGGGAAGACTGTAAACTATTAAACTATCTTCAGGAAATTCTTGCTATTCTCTTTAACCAGGCAAATAATTTGTACACTTGAAGAATAACTGTTATAAGAACAAGACTGCTCATCTGGACACATTCTTGAAGAAAAATGGCATGTTAAACACACACACACACACACAACTCTAGTAACCCAAAGGAGGCAGGAAAAAGGATCCATAAACAGATGAATAGAACATAAGCAGCAAAAATGGCAGATTTAAATCCAACCATATCAGTAACAGCATTAAATGTAAATTGTGTAAATACGAATAAGAGATATTTTCAAACAGGATAAAATTGCAAAAACGGTTTGCCACCCACAAAATAACTATTAATACGTTCGATATAAAGAATAGACAGCTGAACAGTAGAAGAGTGGGAAAATACAAAACACAAAAACACCACTCAAAAGAAAACTGGCTAAATTAATGAGACAAAATTCCTAGGCTCCTTTCGGACACAGGGGCCTGCTGAAGAAGGAACATCGCGAGTGCTTTGTGAGAGCAGTGGGCAAGGCAGGAAGAGTTTTTAAACTTACCAGGAGAAGGACCCAGGAGTCTCAGGATCCGTGGTCCAGAACATTCCACTGAGTGGGGATACTGTAACGGACTTTGAGTGCTGTTGCACCCATCCGCACCTTGCCATGACCCCGACTTCAACTCAGAGACTCAGCTGAGCGAGGAACTGCCCATCAAGCGACAGTCTACCAGAAGCAGCCAGGCCTGGCGAGCAGAGCACTCTACAGTTCTCGGCGCAGAACCTGGTGCAACGCTTTCCGGAGGAGGTGGCCATGGCGAGCCAGACGCTCAACCCCTTCATGTACACAGCGAACTCCTGGAACTGCACAAGATTTGCTCGTTTGTTCCTCGCAAAGGCCAAGGACAAAGCGCTGTCTGGCTTCTGACTCCCGCCACGAACCCTAAGGCCTGGCCAGCAAGCCGGAGAGGCGACAGTGCACGGAGGTCTCCTGCTGGCTAGTGAGACCTCCACACAGGTCCCACCCAAATGCAAGTGATTTCAGCTGCTGGCGGTGCACGGCCTGCTTAGGGCTGGTCACGTGCCTCCGCGCCGCGGGTGTGCACGTGACCTGCGCAGCCTGAGCAAAGCGCCAGCGTTATGCTGCTTTCTCCGCACTGGGTGTGTCCGGTGAATGCACTAGCTGCTCAGGAAGTGTGTGGTGCATCCCCAAGGAGTCTCTGGGCGGTGATACGTGTTGACTCTAAGCGGCATCTTAGATACAGTTTTGAATTCAAGGTCGATTCTGTGCGGTAGAGGGGGGAGAACGTTATGTTTACCTCATGGCATTTGTTATATTATTAAAAATGCCTGTGCAATAGAGAGCAGGGGCGGGGGGGAAGGCAGAAAGCAAAGATGCACTTCAGTTGATACGCCTGTGTCCAGTTGTACATATCGGTTCAGGTTTTCACCTCAGAGATGGACTCTTCTGGCTTCATGTGAGCAGCCTTGACTGATGACTTAAAAGTGAACTGCAGACTGACCGCAAGTCTTTCTGTGTTTTTTTGTTTCAAATCTCTACATTCCCAACCCCTATGCCATCAAGGAACTCAACTATGGTCACCCAGTAGGAAGAACAGAAGCACCCAGTATTTATAAAAGTTGAAATGGCCATTATCAGAATCCTGGTGCACGATCCTCTAGAGACCAGATCTCCGCAGTCAATGGTATGGAGCCGAATTAATCTGGTCACCAGAGAGCAATGATCTACCGGTCAGATAGGGAGGAGAATGATAGGGGAGCTGACACTGAAAACTCCCATTATAACTGTTGAAATGGCTCAGTATAATGTAAGCGTTCACCCTGCCAAAGTAATTTCACTGTTAGTTCCAGGAACTTCTTGTATGCTGTTATCTGCACAAACCGTTCGCCAACTGGGGAACAATACTCTTCTCAGGCCAACAGCTCGCCTAATGGGACTTGTGTTCAGGTCTTTGTCCACTGTGTCTAGCACTTCTAAATCCTTTGGTCAAACTTTTCTCAGTCCAGAAACCTTTCTAGTAAAACACCTTCTTAAACACCAAAGGCAGAAGCACAAATACCCTTTGTTAATTTCCTCCTTTTGCAGTACCACTAAGACATTGTAAATGTGATGCTGTCCTGCAGATTTAAGCTTAATACACTCATGTTTATGTAATAATAATAATAATAATAAATAAAAACTTTACAGGTAATTTAATTTTGAATGCACACTTTCTACTGGGTTTTTTGTTTTCTCTAATTGATTTATAATTCCTTATATGTTCTGGATTGTGATTTCTGTTTTACTACTTTGTAGTTTGTTTATTATTTATTTTTTAAAGATTTATTTATTTATGCAGATAAGAACTGGGGTTACAGTCAGCATCTTTGAACACACTAATGTTTGTTGCATAGGACATGGTAATCTTAATGACTCCATAGGTAAATTCCTTTGATAGAATTGACAAGTGGTCTATTTTTAATGAATCACTGTGGCAGGCATTATACACTATACATTACTGCTTCAGTCATGATTGTTTATATTGAAATCAGCGCCAGATACATGTATGACTAGCTGTGGGCTAGTAACCTCTAAGGAGTCCTTGTATATGAATGCTAGCCAAAAATGACTCACTGTTCTGGGCGGTGACTAATATAAATCTCTTGGGACATTTACATAAGAGATGCTCTGAAGAATATATATATAAAACCATTGTTATATGCCTAAATCTAATACAATGTGCTATGTTATTATATCTCAATAAAATACATTTAAAAACATTGAATATTGTCAACACTTATCAAATACATAACAATAATAAGTTTATCAAAATATCAAAATATCAATTTTAAAAATATAATAATTCTTTATCAATGCCAAACCTTAAGGGTAAAAATATAACTTAATTGCCTTGGTACATTTCTGCTTCAGATTCTTTGTATTTGTTTTACATTTCTTCCTCAATTCTTTAGTTGAAGATGTCATTGAAATTAATCACTTAGTTTAATTTTGAACCTCAATTCTTTAGTTGAAGATGTCATTGAAATTAATCACTTAGTTTAATTTTGAACTTTCTTGCTTCTAATGTAAAGACATAATTAAGAATTTCCATGAGAACTTTTCCCTTATTCTACAAATAGTATTTTCTTTTGTTAAGTCTCAAATAAAAGAAAGTACAAATCTATGTCTGAGATCTTGATACTTCCTCTGGCTTTCCATAAATTCCTATTTTAATGAGGTAATAGCTAAAAACAATTTTGAAGCAGTCTCGTCTGTGGAGAATTTACTTGCAATAAGCTGTTTAGAAGGTACTGTAGTAGATGATATTTCTGCTTACTAAATATTTCTCTGCTTTCTGGCCACTGCCTTTTGAAATAAAACTTGACCATATATATGCTTTATTGGGCTAAAAATGTAAGTTATATATGCCACAAGTGTACAAACATTAAGAGCCAGTTCAAGATCCACTCCCCCCCCTCAGCATTGTGATTACAGAAACAGAATCATCATGTAGCATACACCAGCCTGGACCCCTTGACTAAATTAGGGAGAATCACCTATTACTTGAAGAGGTGAACATGTAACAATGACAGAAATGGTTTTTGTTCTCAGTCTTTGGGATTTGAGACTTCGGGATTGTGCTACTTCATCACAGCCAATTCATTCATAATCCACCCTTGTTCCCAACTAAGCTCTTTTCATTATCAGTGGAGTCCCTCGTTACTACCAATGTTACTGCCATGGTAAATGAGTAGGCATTTTTTTCCTCCACAGGGTCAGAGAGAGTCAAGACATAGTTATATTCTCCAGAAATGACTGACTAAAGCCACAAAGTATTACAAGGCAATGTGAGAGTAACTGGTGCCGGCAGCTACCCCACTGTACCTAAGGCCCACCTTTCCAGTTGAAGAAATTTGATAGATAATTGTTGACTTTTACCTGAGTTCTATTTCATGCAACCATTGCAAATTCAAGATGACCCCTGGCTCCAGTTTCCAGTCTACCTGGGAAGGGACGTAATATAATTACTCTCTACCTTGTATGCAGAAGTCTCATGCATTTGCTTAATGTATTATAAAAGCTACTAATCACTATCACTGAAGACCACATAATCTTTTCCAGAAGGTACCAACTCTTATTCCCTTTCTGGGCAAAGCAAAGCAACAGGGAGTAAGAATAGCCAGACTGAATGGAAAGAGAAAATCTATTGTCTTTAATCATCCAGGAACATATCCGTACTCATGCTAGGCTCCATCATATCGACCTGCACATTGACACATTTATGAGGTCATCTGTCTCTCTTAATAGTTCACTCTGACTACAGAGAGTAGGTAAGTTCATCTTCATCCAACTGGGGTACTTTTCTAAAGAAAGGCATTTTTCCTATCTTATGAAATTACAAGCATCTGTGAGGATAGGGAATACAAAAAAAAAAAAAAAATTTAAAACAAAGTAACTACTAGGTAGCCGACATTATTATGTAGCAGCTCAGTGTATCACCTTCCAACATAAGCCTGGCTGTATAAGCCATGGAAAACTAAATTAGACAAAGTGGTCCTTTATAAGACTATGTCAGGGTGTCATGATTTGGAAACTATGTGTTTTAGTGTGTGTGTGTGTGTGTGTGTGTTTTTTAATTAACTGAATTAGTGTTCCTTTAACCATTGAATGTAAATTTTGTTGCAGTCTATAGGTAACAGAAAAGAACTTTTATTATTTTTATGAAGCAAAGATTGGGAAATTCAAATCTGCTTTGCTAAGCAGAATGATTTATCAGATCCAGTATAATATCAAGCCAAGATGAAACCATATAACAATTTCCATCAAGCATGCATTTTAACAACTAATGAAACTCAAATATTAGATGAAGCAAATACTATTAATTGAGGGGAAAATTTAAAGTGTATTTTTTGAATCAACTCACATCTGTATTATAATTACAAAAACTATCACAGTAATGTCAGAGGTAATGAATGGAAATACTTGGGGAATTAACTCTGAATGAATAATAGCTAAAATGAAACGTTAGCGATAAAGTTCTAATCATCAGTTCTGTAAAGTTGCAGTCACTAAAAATAGCATTAACAGGAAGATGTCATGGAAATGGCTCAAGTACATCAAATTATTGTGTGACTATCAAGTAAAGTATTGTTAGAAAACAGATCTCTATGACTAGACTAAGTGAAAGGGAAACTCCAAATATGATTACCTGTAGTGATGAACTCAGAGTAACATTAAAAACTCCAGTGAACAGAAGGCCTATAGTGGCCTCTTTTATTATTTAAATGAAAGACACTATAAACAACTCTTTGGAGTCTCATGCTGGGCTGTTGTTTTGGCCCAATCAGACTTGATTAGAAGTGCACGTTCAGCCTTTTATGAACACCTGTGTCTAAAGCCCACAAATAATTAGCTTAG
The DNA here is from genome assembly GCF_000260355.1 of Condylura cristata. Taxonomy (NCBI): domain Eukaryota; kingdom Metazoa; phylum Chordata; class Mammalia; order Eulipotyphla; family Talpidae; genus Condylura; species Condylura cristata. The sequence continues at coordinate 33,240,685 of NW_004567117.1, read as the reverse complement.
CCATACCATTTCACTCTAATAATGGTGTAATTTGCCACGCCTTTCAGGCTCTGGACAGCTGGTGCTATTGAAAACACCTCAGGATTAGGCCCTGACTCCCAGGCCTGAGTCTTTGGGGGGTGGGGGGAGTCCTTAAGTATCCATGGCAACACACTTAGACTGCAAATTATCACCACTAATAATAACTGGAACAGTCTATATTTTAGTCAAGCTATCCATAAAAAAAGATAATGCATAAAAAAATCACTGGAAGTCTCTAAAGTAAAATATATATATATATTATTGCTTTGTCAATAAATACAGGATTAGAAGACCAATGAATTTTTTTAACCACACCTGTTCAAAGCTCATGTGGTTATTTAGTATAGATCTATCGAAAGATAATTGAGGAAAAGTGAGGTCCACCACTGAATTAGCCAGTGCTAATTGATGCTGTTTCCTACAGCTGCACGGAAATCTTAAGGTGAATTATCATCTTGAAAAGCTCTTCAGCAGAAAAGAACTTTGCGACTGCTGTCCTTTCATCTGAGTCCCTAGAAGGTTGTAAATTGGACAGCCTAGAAATGCTGGTGACCAGTCCTGGGTCCCCACAGCCACTCAGCATGTCCATCAGGGTGTTCTGATGACATAAACATTGCAGACAGGTGGGACTCACTCCTGACTCACCTCTGGCCAAGACACTTATCTATGGAATTTTCAGGAAACCAAAAAGGAAATCTCTGTGAATGAGGAAGCACCACATTTGACTCAGATGGTTCTGGTAAATAAAATGTACCCACATATATTTAGAATGGAAGGCAAAGGGTCATTTCTTTTCTCCTTAACGGAAAAATACTCACCACATGTGGATTACCAAGACTCAAGGAGTGGCGGTGCAGTGCAGGGTGGCCCTCATGGGCTATACTGTGCTTAAACACTTCAGCTTTGGAGGCAGACTACTTGGGCTTTGTTGTGTCGCCAGGGACAAGACCTTTACTCCCTCTTAGTCTGATGCGTTTTCTATACAATAGGAAGGAGAAGAACTCCTACTTTAGTGGGGAGGAGGGTGGAAATTAATGAGCTGATATGCACGTAAGGTATTTTGGACATGCTTAACAATAAACACTAGTACTAATGGTGGAAGACCTGGGAATTTGCCACCCAGATATCCCTTCATGGAAATTTTGTCACCTTACCTGTGAGCAGACTGCTGGGGCTGTAAGATTTGCACAACTGCCGTTGCCTCACCTACTTTTGAAACCAGCTCACAAAGAATAGACTGAGGTGAGGGCATAAGGACTCAGATGTTTCAGCACCGCCTGAACATCTAGTATTAATCTTTTTCCTTCTGAATAATTAATAAAAGAAAGAAAAAATAACTAAAAGAAAATGAAATGGGAAAAGCAATCCAAATACCCAACAGTTCAATAGGGATAAAAGGTTAGAGAGAAAGAAATATAAGGTGGCTAAGATTCTTGTGTTTTCAACCTGGCAACATCCTTCAGTGCTACAGAAAAATTAAAATTAGGTAACAGGTCCCATCTACCAGAGTTAGTCTTAGTAATTAGCTGGGAGTACATGCTAGACCCACAGAAAAATAAACAATAGCAGTGGAAAGTTATGTTCCACCTTATCAAGAACAGAAGATTTACACAAATTATTTGGAGTTATTCTCCAAAGCAGATTTGTCTGGATTTTTCCTTAAAGTAAAAACAAATGTTCTTCTATAGCATTTGTGATTGCCCAGTTCTGTTCTAAACTGTTTTCTCAAGAGTAGCTTCACATATTTATGTGCAGATGTGTGAGCTTTTTATTTCATTTTGATATCCAAAATGCAACTAGCAAGCTTTATTATATTTCATGTTTTCCTCCTAATTTCCTGATGTCATTATTTCCACACCTTTTCAATACTCAGATTTAAGTAAAAAAAAATAAATAAATTTTAAATCTTAGCTGATTCTCTTTTTTTAGTCTGTGCTTTAATTTTTATTTAATAGCAATGAAGGGGCCTCCCTGTGGTGCAGGAGATAAATCTCAGTGCTCTTAAGCTATCGCCAGTCACTAGGGCATGAATTCCATCCCCAGCCAGGCAGCTGACCCGCATGGTGCAGCACACCTTTCCTGTCTCTCTCACTGCTCCCCTCAGCAGTGTATTTCAGTCAGTCGGCCTGTTCTGCTCCCTACTCTGTCTCTGGTGACTCCTCTCCGCCCCTCTTTCTCTGGCCTGTACCCCACTCCATCTATGCAAAAATAAATATATTCTTAAGTAGCAGTGAATTAAAATTTACTTCCATAAACATTTTGGTTTGTTGCTAAGAACAGTTATTATCACTTAGATGAATCATTTTTTCTCTCTTCCCTTCCTTATTTTATTCCTGATTTCCTCTTTGCTTTCCATCCCCCCTTTTTTATTGCCCTTTAAATATTTAAGCTGACACATTGTGTTGTATCTCTTCAAATGATTTCAATACACTTATTATAGCATAATGTTCTGTTTTCCTTATCATTTTCACAATCCCTTTAATACCTAGGTACCTCATAGAGTGATTAGAGCCATGGCTGACTTCTACTTCCCTTTCTCCTCCACAGTTCACCTCACCAACTCTGCTATAACATCAAATTGTAGATTAGTGTGGTAGATGTTTCCTTTTAATCACTGCTTATTAAAATAAATATTTATTAATGTCCTCATTTATTCCTGCTTTCCCATAATTATTGTTTCCTCATGGTCTAATTCATATTCTCTCTAGAGAATATGGTCTAAAAATTATACTTCACATGAGGCCTGTAAATGTTAAGGTGAAAAGATCTGATTTTACCCTATCATTTAACTACCTATTTTCAGGATAATCTAGAATCATTTCCTTCTCCTGCTTCCCAATAATAGTTTCATTATCTTGTTGCTTTTGAGAAATTTGATGTCCTGTCTCATGCCTATAGTTTTACAGATGATGTTTTATCTCTCAGCAAACTGAAATTTCACTTTGATGTGTCTGTATATGTGGTTAGCTTTGTTTATTTTGAAGTCATTTTTAACATAAGAACATGTGACTCCCCTTAGTTCTGGAAATTACTTTGCCTTCAAAGATCGCCTTCCTACATAACTTCTTCTAGAATTTCTTCCTGGAATTCCTATTGAGTATTTGCATTTCTCATTTGATCATCTATATCCATGATTTTTTTCAAATACTTTCTACCTTTTGATATCATTCCCTTAATCTAGAAAACATGATTTTCTAACCCAATCATTAATCCTTTGTGCTATTCTGCTTTCTAAAGTTCTATTGAATCCTTTATTTATATATTTACATTACTTCACATCCACTGTCTTTAATTTGTTTCACTTTGTAAAAATAAACCCTTTATTATGTTTGCAATAACTTTCCTCATTTTATGCTTCTTCAAAATTTCTGTTCCTCTCTCTAAGCTCCATTGTATTCCCTTATTGTTAATGTTTGTTACTGATTTTGTTTTCAAACTCAACAAGTTTTTGTGGTTTTTAAATTCTACTCTTCCATGTATATCTTTTATAGGGTCAACTCTCTCACACTATAATGTCCACATCTGGATGAGTGAAACCTAATCTTAGCTGCCACCGTCTCGTTCTGTTTTGGAGAGAGAGGAGCTCTACTAAAGGTGATTGTCTATTGGTAACAATCTGTTTAACCATCATCACTCTCTTCCTGGACCTAAATGGCTCCCTCCATCATCAGTTCTTATGTCATCTCTGAATCACTCTTACCCAGACACATTCATCATTCGAAGCTGTTGTCCAGTCATTACCAGATACAGAATAGGAATTATCCAGTAACTGTGTATTCATTGCATTTTCTCTTTGGAGTGTAAACACCTTGGGATAGAAACTTTGTAGGGATAGAAACTTTGTATTGTCTACTACTATTTTCAGCCTTCAGAACACCTACCATAGAACAGTTATCCCATAACCATACATTGGAGGGCTCAACATGGGATCACCCTTTCTATCCTAGATGGGCTCTGGGATGATTTGATGTGACTCATGTATGACTAGTTTTCATTACAGGCTTATTGATCATTCACGTGGGGGAAAATCTGACTATCCAGCATAGGGCTTTGAGACAGTATAGAGTTGTTTAATCCAATCTTTTTCTTTATAGTAAATGCCAGTCACTTATGGGTTACAGTATTGGAGTTACACTCAACTAAAGTCAAAGGACAGCCCGCCTCAATTATGGCTTCCAGGTTGGGAATTATGGCTTCAAGTTTCCCAAGGCAACTTGACTAATAAAGGTTTGGATTACCTAAGACCCTCCATCCCAGACATTCCCTGCCTGTTTCTCCAAGTTGCCAGCCCTTTCACTTAAAAAGAAATCCAAGCCTAAAAAAAAAAAAGAAAAAGAAAAAGAAACCCAAGCCTTCCAAGGTATTTCACAGTTTTGTAGCACTTATTAAAGAGAAGGTCCACATTCACTCACACGAACTACGTCTTTTCTAGCATATGCCAGGTTGATGTGGAAGAAAACAGAGTGAGTAGCCAGTGGTAGTTTGCCTCCTAAACAAGAAACACAACTCCAAAATCAGCTTTGATATCAGTTTAAGTAAATGGTGAATTGGTTTCAGTGAAAGTTTTTTAGTTTGTGATAATGAGATATGGAGGGTTATGCAAGACCTATTACCCTAGGATAAATATCAGAAATATGTTAAGCCAATAGCTAATGCTCTGAATGTAGTATGTGCTCAATAAAAAGCATTGGGTGAGTGGAATTAATGAAAGATAGTTTATCAACTATATAAACTCATACATCATTGGAAATCTTGTTCCTTCAGAAATGTGAGAAGGTAAAGCCAGAAATGAAGAAAGTGCTCAGAAGAGGGAGGTAGGGGTAAAGACCAGCTTTCCCAGCCTTACAAATTTGTTTAAAACCAGCTCTGCCATTTTGAAAAAGACAAATCTTAAAAATTTTTGACAGGGGCCCTCCCTGGTGGCGCAGCATGTTAAAGCACAGCACAAAGAAGCTTAAGTCTGTTCTGCATGAGTTCCATCCCTGCCTGACCAGGAGGAGACCCACATGGCGAGGCAGACCTCTCCTGACCCGCCCGCTGCTCTCCTCAGCAGTGTACTTCATTGATCCGCCTGTTCCACACCCTACTCTGTCTCTAGTGAATCCTCTCACCCTCCACATCTCTGGCCTGTATCCCAGTTCTGTATGAATAAATAAATAAATTAAAAAAAAATTTTGACACACTGAAACAAAACCTTGGGAGAATAGCAATAATGGACCAATTTTTCAATTGACGATGGGCAGCACAAAACAAATTTAAAGATCCCAGCCCTATAGATGCAAACCACTCAGCTTCTAGAGCAGCAGCTATGGAAGAACCACAGTCAACATTGACTCTAGGACTTTGGTTCTATGACTGGCACATCTAATATTTACGATACTCTGCCCTGCAAAGAACATGAGTCTGAATGAAGAAAAAATACCCAGAAACTTAAAATTTATTGATTTTTTAAGGTTTTGTGTAGCTTTTTTTTTTTAAGAAAAATACTTATTTATTTATGCATACAGAATTGAGGTACAGGGGCAGTGAGAAGATTCACCACAAACAGAGTGGGAAGCAGAACAGACAGATGGATGAAGTACATTGCTGAGGGGAGCAACGGTCGAGACAGGAGAGGTCTGTGGGCCATGTGGGTCACCTCTGGGGGCGGGGATCGAACTCACACAGAAGCCGCCTCAGCCAGCTTGGCAGTGCTGCATTTTAACCCGCTGAGCCACCAGGGAGGGACTCTATAGATTTCTCGTGCATGAATGAGGTTAGTGAAAGCCAAACAGAAAGCCAAAGGGAAAATCTTGGTCCTCCCAGTCAGCTCAGGGACGACGCAGGCTAGTGAGATAGGGAGCAAAAGCCCAACTGCAGCCACAGTCCCCCGCATTGTTTTAAAATGAGAAAAATAAGTAAATAAATTTTAAAAAACCACAACTCCAATAGAATAGCTTTCTCATCTCTAAGCAATCCGTTATCCTTTCAAACAAAATTCTGCTCCTAAAATTATGTTTTAAATCTCCTTAATACCTAGGACATGAATATTTGAAATTTAAAAGCCAAGGAAGCCTGCCCTGCCAATATATTATCTCTCTGCACAATCTTTTATTTTTTTGTTGTGCTGATGAATTTGTACCTCACCAGCTCCACCATTCAGTGTCGTTTCTAACTTCTGTGGCTGTGAGAAGTGCAGAATACCATGCAAAATGATGGCAGCTATCGACAAAAGAAAATATGCAAATTACCTTTCTTCTGGTAGAAAGAACAATGGGCTAACCATCAGAGCCCTGGATCTCTATTTCAGTGACCTTAGGCAATCCATCTATTTGAATCTAGTAAAATCATAAAGCCATTGATAATGGGAGGTAGGCACAATAGCTTTCACATCTTTGTTTATATTTGTCAGAGTTCCCATCCCATGAATGTCATTGCTAGAAATATTAATGTAGAGAGCAGGCAAAATGTTTTCTTGGGAATTTTACACTTTGCAAAGATTGAGAACTCTGAACTGGTTCTGACACATGCTTTTCATGGTTTTCTTCATCATTTCATTCCTTCCTAGAGACTGGTGTTTGGGGCTCTGAGTAGACTCACTGGATAGAGGCTAAATAAACAACAGCTGTGTACACGCGAACACACACACACACACACACACACACACACACACAGTCTGTTACCTTATAGAAACTTGGAATCTAATCATTAGGTTTTGCTGAAAGGATCCGGTCTAGGCAATCTTTTAGTCAGTATAACTTCATCTCAGTTAATCGGATTGATGTGATTTACTCTAGAAGAGAAATAGCCAACATCTTGGCATTGTGTTTTTATTGACATAAAAGTGAACATCATGCTTTTCTTGAATGGATCCAAGCCAATGGGTCAACAAAATCAACCATAAAGAGGGAAAAATAATTAGGATTAACCCATGAGTGGCAAAATACAATCCCCAATGGTGATTCTCAAAAGTGTAAAAGCATCATGGAAATTGCTTATTACATCAGGAGCTGTTTGTACTTAGAGATTTTTTTTTTCCTGCCAATGTAATAAGAAGGATTATTGTCCTAGTCATAACCTAGTCACCAATGAGAGCATTCTCTCTTCTTCTTTACTTGGGCAGCCAATTAAGTTGTCAGCTCCAAATTTAGACAGAGGCCTGAAATAGGCTTAATTATAGTTAAAGGGATTGGGTTGTTGAGTAAAATTTCCACTCACCATCTTATGATTTGGAAAGCAGAGAATTCTATCATCAAACTGGCATTCTGTTAAATGAGGTGGAAAGCTACATTAGGTAGGAAAAGAAAACTAGGTTGACAGATTTATGTTTCTACCAAAGCTAAAGAGAGGACCAAAGTAATAGGGCAGCTCTGATCAAAAAACACATTTGATCAGAAAACCTCTACAGGCTTAAAGGCCCATAGTTTTCTTATCATAGAATGATAATAATATGAGTATTCCTATGGTAGAATGTATTTTTGTTTGAAAGTTGTATCATACAGAGGACTGTACAGTCAGTAGAAACTACTCTTTAATCCAGACTACTTAATGTACTCATCTTATAAACTAAAGCTAGCTTAAAAAAAATTTTTTTTAGTCTATAAAATCACAGACAATAATACCTACATCTCACACCTTACAAGTATTGTAAGAATTAGAAATAATATTAACCAGTTACTCGGTGTCATACAGCTATGCAATTCAATTCTGAGATAATAGTTTTTCAGTCAATGGAAAGTACAAGTCATGATGTTATGAATTAATGTTCAAGGAGTGTGTGTCTGTTAAGGAAATAACCTGCTACAAGTCATTTTATAAAGTAAACAATTCTGACAAAATTTGGCCAATGGCTTATTGTTCAAGTTAAAATTTTATAAAGGAGATTTTCTTAAAATAGAAGTGCAATTCAGCTTGTTAGGATGTGATTTGAGCAAAAGATGTCCTGAGCTTGCATCAGAGACACTCTGACCTGGTGATCTACAGGTTAGGACCATATTTTAAGAAGTTCGCAATAAATGGTTGCTGCATACAAGAATGATGTGCCCTAATGCTGGGGTGGGGGTGATATTATCCCTATCTTTTCTCCACAAAGACTTAGAAAAATGCCATATCTTATGTAGTGCTCCCTGAACTCTTACTTTACCCCAATAAGTTGATCCCTTTGTCTATACTGCCATAGTAGTTTCCATGCCACAGCTTCTATGACAAATACCAGTAATGGCTATACATCACCTCCTGTTCAAAGTACTTGACATGGTATACCATTTAATCACCCCAATAAGCTTAAGAGGGAGATCTTATTATTGTTCCCATTTTATGGATACCAAAACTGAAGCACAGAATGACTCAAAGTATTTGTTTCTGTAGTCTATGCCCTTAGCCATGTCAAGTTGTATTGCATATCTGGGCTACATGTTTGTGAATCAAGGAATTGACACTTCTAGAGTCACTCAGTGGGCTCTTGTGGTTGAGGCAGGATCTGGAATAGGTGTTCCTGACAATGCAAAAAAAAAAAAAAAATCATTAAGAGAACTAGAAGGTGGCCAGAGAAAACAATTTTCCTCTTCAAGGTTTTTTTTTAAGGCCACCTTGGCATGAGAACAGAAGTCTAGAATGCCAATATGCTGCTAAATTGCTTACAATGCTGAACAAATTTGTCAACAATTGCATCTCCATATGTTAGCTATGAAAGAAAACAAAGTCATCTGATACTGCTTGTTTATTCTAAAAGGAGGACTGGGAACAGAGAGCCCTGTCCAGGTACCTACCAACAAGTCACCACTTAAGGCCCTTGGTGTTAATCCCTACTTACATTTTCAGCCCCATATTTCCCCTCTTCTATTCCATTTCTATACTTCATGTTGAAATGAACTCGTTTGCTTGAAAATGTTCCTCTTTCCTCCCCCCACAGGATTTGATACCTGTTCTTCCCTCTCCAGTATCCTGCCTCCCAATCACACTATTGTTGCTCTCATTTATTGGCCAATTTGCCAACTCTGCTTCTTTCTTGTTCCACTACACTCTCTGTACTTCCCACTACACAGTTCTCCCTCGTGCCGTGTCCACTGCTTACAAAGTCTGGGTTAAAAGTACAAACACTGGGCTTTCCCGGTGGCACAGCGGGTAAGGATACAGCACTACAAGGTAGCACAGTCGCTTCAGTGAAAGTTTGATTCGCGCCCTGGAGATGACCCACATGGCGCAGCAGACTTCTGACCTGCCCACTGCTCCCCTCAGCAGTATACTTTGTCCATCTGCCTGTTCTGCTTCCCACTATCTCTGGTGAATCCTCTCACCACCCCTGCACCTTTGACTTGTACCCCAGTTCTGTTTGCATGAATAAAAATTAAAAAAAAAAAGCACAAACACCAGTGCTGGAATCTCCAGAACGACACTTATCAATCAGCCCCCAAACTTTGGGCCAGTTACTTATATTCTCTGAACTTTCTTTAACTGGTGAAAATAGCATCTATCTCATATGTTTTTGATGAAGGTCAAATGAGTTAACAAAATTAAAACAGAGCAGACTGTGAGAACTGGAAAGGAGTCTTCCAAGAAAGTCCATCACGTCCATCCAAAGAGTTGGAAATCAGGATCAGAATTCATGGTCACCTTGGGCTTTTTTTGATCAGTTTAGGGAAATTTGGTGATTGTGACTCTTAGATGTCAGTTCTCATTACGGCTCTCAGGGGTGAATGGAGACAGGCTGCCCTTGCTGGGGAACACTTAAGTGAACCCACATGGAAGCACTGCTGTGCCTATTCATTCTTTTTCTGGCCCAGTTGCTTTTTCCCCTGAACTTTGGGTTTCATATAACGCATCAGCATTTTCTCTGCTGACAGCATTACAAGTTCGGGGATACTGCTCCTTGGGGGCATTGGTGGCTGCCGCTGCTAAAAACACTCAGTATGTTTGCTTTAGTTTTTCAAAGAAGTCAAAGAGGAATTGGGTTTGAGGCCCTGGAGAGCATCATGGACAGAGGCACAGGGGCTGGGGGACTAACTTTATCTCTTCTTTGGGAAAACTTTTAGATTGCCAACCTTTATGAAAGCTGTGGAAATTTTCATTATTTACCCCTCTTCCTTTCTGGAATCTCCCACCCTTCAAGATGACTTCCTTTAGTGTCATCACAGTCATTGATACCCGAACCCCTGGAATTCACCCTTTCTGTGGGACTTCCATATCTCAAGGCTGCTGAAGGAGCTTGGCAGGGACAGTGGGGTCTGTCTGGTATGACATTTCCCATCATGTTACATGGCACAGATTGGCCTATTGATTGGCATTTGCTTATGCCTCTGTCGTGACTCCTCTGTGCTCTGGCTGTTACTGTGTATGTCATATCTGCCATCCTCGGTAGTGTGATTCCTATTTGAGATAGGCTTTCAATAAAGAAAGGAAATCGCACTGGGCTGAGGGCTAAGAAACTAAAATCTGTTTCAGCGTATTTATATTGCTATGTGACCTTGAGCAAATTACTCTACTTCTTAGGTCCTCAGATTCCTAATATATAAAATCAGAAAACTAGAATAATCTCTCTCTGGAAATTTGCTCTTTTAAAATATGGTAAAAATCAATGTTCTTCGAAGGCCAGGTAGAGATCCAAGGGCACATGAACTTTCTGAGTTTCCTTCATCATTCCTTCAACAGCCTTAAGCACTGGATCAGTGTACAAATCTTGATCTGAAGTTGGAGAAAAATGTGCCTTGTAAGGATGACTGAGTGGATCATCCCTGCCACCATCTAATCTAATCAGGCCCTCCAGAGCCTGGGATAGAGGGGAAGAAAACCTTAGCAAGTCTTTTCCAATTTTCCTGCTGAAGAAACTCCCACAGATTGTATTTAGAGATCCTTAAATCAAATTCGCCTGCTGAAAGTCTTTTAACCTCTAATCTTTTATCTCTAAAGTCATGCAAAATTAACATTTTACTCCATGATGTTTGTTTTAATAAAAATAATGCTTGAACTTATTTAATATGAAATGAAATTAACGCTCCAAGAATATGCATTAAGTTCAGTGCCCTGGGCATCCTCCGAGGGTGCCTGTTCTCCAATTTGAGAAGCGTGGGTTTATCAACAGTAATGATTTATAGAGGGTCCTATGTGCCAGGCATTGTTTCAAGTGCTTTATAAGAAGGGAATGCTTTTAGATCATAGGAAGTCTTAAAATGAAAGTAAAAAATACAGAGAATATTGTTTCAATGATTTTTTAAAATCTATTAAAGGAAGTTAATAGCAGGGCTGATCCCCTTAAATTTAATGTGAGTGGAGAAAAATGATATAAAGGAAAATCATTTATCAGTTGGTAGCACTTTACACCTGCTGGCGATCCATACTAGCTAATGCAAGCCTTAACCAGGACATCTTCTAGAACTACAGAACAGAGATTTTGATAGAATTTGGCCAAATTGCCAGGAGGTCTGGGGCTGGAGAAATTCTCAGGACTTCAAAGGTTTCTTGAAGTAGATCAGGGAGTAGGTTTGGGCTAGTCCTGAGAGGAAACAGACTGCATTGAACCAAGATCAAAAGGTATCTGAGCCAAACTATATTTATTTTCTTATAAATTAAAATATAGCTGGACAAACACAGAATATGACTTTAGTTGAATCAGTTAATTTTCAAATATGTTCTTAATGTCCCTTACCAGAGATTTTTGAGCAAATATGTTCCAATTCTAGAAGAAAATTTCACCCATAAAATCTTGGCTCACTAAAGCTT
>NW_004567117.1:33221827-33228575 GCF_000260355.1 Condylura cristata | reverse complement strand
TTTTTTTTTTTTTTGGAGGTACCTGGCCAGTTGGGCAAAACCATGCTAAGACGCTCTTTGTCATATCGATCTGGAGACAGTACTTAACCTGAAAGGGAAAGAATCTTGCAGTTTTTTCAAAACAAATAACTTTCCAGTCAGGAGTAAAAGGTGCCCGTGCGGTCCAGACAATTCCCACACCACCAGGTGGCGCCCGTGAGAACATGGCCAGCCTGGGTCATCCCTAGGGACCCGGGACCCAGTCTCCCGGTGGGGTCACTTTCTTTTTTCATCTCTCTCTGCTCCACTGTGTGTTTTGACACTTTACAGTCACCTACTCCTCTGCTTCTTCCTCTCAAGTTCCATCCAAGAGCATCAATCAACTATCGCCCTGACTGGATGTGAACAGGATCTCTGGCCTGGGAGGTCAGCTGAGAGAAGTTATTCTGGAGCACGCAACATGCTGAAGGGCCAGAAACTGGCCTTTTTTCTGGTTCTTTCTGTCTCATTTTCTCATCCACAATTTCCACTTCTGTGCTATCTTTCATTGCCTCCAAAATGAGATTCAGGTTTGTCGTGAGACACTAGCAACCAGGGAGGTGGGCGGGAAGCCCTACTCATCCATCTTTCTCCTCAGAAAGAAGATTCTCTGCCCTGAATATTCAATCTGCCCCTTAATATACTCGTCCAGCTATGCATCCTCCGCGCCACACATGCACATCCGGGCGGTCGCCATAGTAATACCTCAGATTAGGGTGACGCTCTGTCTGAAGTGGTTGGTCTGCTCACAGGGAATAATCAGTTCAATCGAGGGCTTCCTCTCCCCCACCTGTGTCCGCTGCCTCTGAAGGAGGCGCAGGTATTGCCATCTTCACTTCTCATGCTGGGAAATCTCATCTTGGCCAACTCTCTTTTCCCTTTCAGGACTCCATCCCCACGTCTGGCCTCTCCTGTCTGTCAGGTCACCTCAGCCATGGGCGAGGGACTCACTAGAGCCTCTCCCTGCTCTCAGCTGGTCCTCAGGCTCACTGCCGATTTCTCGAGGAGCGTCTGTTTTTTTTCCTGGCTCTCTGCTCTCCGTGTTACTTCTCTTTTCAGTTTCTCTCTCTTCTATTTTACAGCTTGTCCATGGGTCAGGATGCTCTGACCTCCAGTGCTCACTAATTCACTTGGTGTTGGCCAGTTTGCGGTATCGCTGAGATCACTGGCCTTGTTGAATTTCTTTATCTCGAGTTTCCCTGATTTTATTATCTTGACTGAATGGAGTTAGGTGAAGTTCAGCCAGTAGCCAGGGCCAGAGACCACACACTGCTTGTTTAAAGTTCAGTGGAACATGTCACTGTCTTTCAAATTAAGATAGTAGGGGAAAGTATTGACAACTGCATACTGAATGAAAAATTACTTCCCAAGACACCATTTGACTTGCTGTCCAGGAGATGTGGTTTCTGAGACCCGACAATAGTAAGTGGTAGTCACAGGGTCTCCTCCATGACATCTGAGCTCACATTACTGGTTGGAGACTTGGGTTGAATTTTGCCTCTTGACTTTGTGCCTTTTGGAATTCATTTTCCCTACAGTTTTCCCTCACTTTTTGAGAGTTTGCTTTTTGTCTTTTTTGCTTTTACAAAAGACCCATATCAATACATATGTTTGCTAACTAAAGAGGATTCTTACTTTTCAAAAGGAAGAAGAGAAAGCAGCACTCTGCACTTACAGTGTGCACCCCCAGCTGGGAAGGTGGCCCTGCTAGGCTCCTGGGGAACTACACCCAGCAGCTCAACATCAAGTAGCCACAGCTTTGAACAAAGTCGATGACCATCTTACTTTGATTTATTTGGGGCTAGATATGTCCTAAGGCATTGGAAAAGCCTAAGAGCCTATAGGTATTATACTTATCACAAAACTGGACATATTTATTTTGATTTTGGTGAATGCCGTGAGGGAGATGTACAATTAGCCTTGCTGCAGTGACAGCACGAAAGTGTGATTTTAATTTTCAAAGGACTTGAAGGTTTAGGACAGGTTTACAGCATGTTTTGAATGACTACAAAAATGCATAACATAAAAATAAATGTGTGAGGCAAAGCTATAAAGAATTCTGTAGGGTTTTAAACCTTGCAGAGCAAATAAAAACCTTCAGCCTTCAACCCTGAGGCAGAAAGACAACGAACAAGGTATGTAGAGTTAAGTGATCTACCTGCACTGGTGGATTCAGAGGACCAGGAGCTATTAGTAGATGATCCCCCCTGTCTGCCTGCTGTACCTGCACTACCCCAGCTCCTCATGACTGAACACACCATCATCACTTCTCAACCTTCAGGGGGTCAGCTGTCTTCTAGATTCTGATGATGAAACTCTACGGCATGTACATAGTTTTTCTACTAGGTAGAGTATGTGTATCATATCACTCCTGCTTTTACAAATACTAGTGCTATTTTAGGGATTACAGTTATTTAGTAAGTTATATTTTAGTCTGAAATACTAAAAGAAATTCCTCATATAAATTGATGGTGGTAGCTTCTTGGCATACTTTTGAAAGGTTTCATAGGAATAATTCAGCAAATGAAGGGGCAGATAATCTCACATCCCAAAACCTTCCCTCATCCTGAAAGTAATCAGTTTCCATCCCTCTTTTTAAATTAACTTCTGAGTAGGTAGTAGAACTAATGAATATGATGAATTTTTTAGATCCTCTGGTACTATCTGAAATAGTCATCCTGTTGCCACTATACTTATTTTAATATTGACTGTAATTTTTGAGGATGGACTTGAAAATCACAATTAATTAACCCGATCAATCTAATTCAGTTCAGTCTACTGCTTTTCAAACATGATCTTAACCATGTATAATTTAATATTCAACCCATATGCAAATGTCCAAAATCTCTCCCAAGAATGTTTGTTATGGCTATTTTTTCCCCCTCCCTCTTCTTCCCTCAACCCCGCCTTGTGCCGTCTGTCACTGAACCAGATTTTATCTTGGTTAATACGTTCCACTTTTTTTCATGGTCCTTTCGTCACTTTTCATAGATTATGCAACACCCCCCTACCCCCACCCCCAGCAACACACACACCTTTTTTGTTCTGTTTTCCAACGATGATGTTTTTGACAGAATCTAGGCCACTTTCTATTACCGGGGATATCACATTCTGGCGTGATCTAGCTGTTCCTTCTTTCTTTTATTCTGTTTCCCTGTCATTTTTCTTTTCTGTAACCCAACATCAGCATGAGAGGCCTGCCTGAATTTGAGCTAACCATTGGGAGAATATGTCACAGGAGACTTAAGATGTTTAGAAAGCCAAAGTTTTCCACCATTGCTGAAGTCAAATTTGATCACCTGGCTAAAACAGCTGCCAGATCTTTCCATGTTAAGATACTAATGTATCAGCAATCTGTGTGAAAATACTGTTTCTCAACAAACTCTGATGTAATCATTTTATGTTTGTCCTTTGCCTGCATGAGTTCTCTTGACTTGTACTTTCCAAAATAGGGATACTCTAGTTTTGTTTTTATGCCCTCACCTCACAGTTTTATGTGTATTATTAGCCAACATTCATCTTTTTTCAAATGCTTTGATTCATTAAACTCATTATTCACTATGACAATTAAATTGTCCCAAATTTTGGCCAGTAAAAGCATACTTAGGCAAGCTTCTGTGCCTACTGCTATATTATACCAGTCATTGAGCACTTTCTTGATTTTCAGTGCAAGCAGAGCTCCAAGTTGATGTATTTTCCATAGATCTGTATGGTGAATTTACAGAGTATCCAACAATTTCTTAGGCATTCCTCCCATCAAATTGTTATCCCAGCCCCCCTCCTTTTACCGTCCTCTTGAATATGAACTGACCTCAGAGTTCACCTTGAACAAACAGATGCTGTGGAAATGATGTTTCATTCTCTAGTCATGAAGAGAGATACTGGTTCTGTCTGATGTGAACATTTGACACAAAACCACTTTAGTCAGACAGGTTCATTTAAGGGATTTTTTTATAAACCAATTAGTAGTTACATTGTATTTGATAAAAGTGGGATTACTGAACAAATGATTTCCATAGAAAACTCTCATATAGATTTCAGCAAACAGAACAGAACATGGATGATAACCATGCCTGCTGCAGTGTGGGTCACCTGAGGAAGCTCATCAGAGCACCTGCCAGCATCACAAACAATCAAGTGGCAAGCCAGGAGAAACCAGAAGACTGCAAGTTCATTCCTGATCCTATCAAATGGAGAGGCTTTGATATGATGACAAATGGGAGTTGTGGAGCAGGCTGGATGACACAGGACACTGCTGAAGAACAAGACCCTGGCCTTTTTATGGACAGAATAATCATGGAGCATCAATTATTAGGGGAAGGCTGGCTATACATGAGTCTACCTAGAGAATGACCCAGAGGAGGAACTGTTAATTTTTTTTTCAAAAGGAGGGTGGCAAACAGTTCTAGAAAATTCCCTGAGCAGACTCAAAACCAGCTTAATCATACAACATTTGGGTTAGCTTTTGTATTTCAGAGAAAAAATTCATCATTCTTGGCAATACCGTCGAAAGGTAGAAAAATATGTATCTATCTATGCACTTTATAGATGTGTGGTATCAACATACAGATAGAGGGCAACAAAGATCTTACAGCCCGTGATTTAAACTTTTATTTGTATGCTGCACAGCGCTATTTTTTGGAGTCATTTTATCTTTCAGAAGTTTCTGCAGGCCAATCTGAAAAAAAAAAAAATCCACTATCTTCCAGAGGTTTCAGACCCTTTATGAAGAGTGCCTTTCAAGTTGAACTTATCTAAGTCAGAGTTCCCCCAAAATGGCTATGGCAATTTTAAAGGTTCACCCATTTTCCAACAAAGCCCAAGATCTGCTCCATAGACTAGGGGTAATGGATCTTTGCTATCTTAACTAGGAGAGACTGTATTTTTCAACAATTGTACCACAATACTAGGAATCATGTTTCTCCCACTTTGAACAGAATAGGGTGACTTGACAAGCATCAACCAGTAAAATACAGGTAGATCCAATGAACTGGGAGCTCAAAATATATATAAAGGAAGGAATTTGAACCAAGGGAGACTTACCCTCTGGTCGCAGGGTCAGTGAACAAGCAGTGAGAGTCGCTGGATGCTGTGGGTACCAGCACCTTTTCCCTCACCAGCCCAGGAGTCATCAGGGGTCATCTTTAATTCGAGTTGTGATACTATTCTGGAATATAAGAAGTTCAAGAACAAAGTAAAACAATGAATCACTAAAGTAGTAGTTAGTGAGAGTTTTTACACACATGGCTCCAAAATATGATTTGCAAAATACGATTTGGACCTAAAATGGACTGAGGTTTTGGGAGAATGTTGTTAGAAAGCATTTTCTGTAGTGAGGAAGCAGTGGCTGTTCACTCTTTATATTGACTTATTATTTTAGAATCTTTGGCAATGAGGGAATTGGTCAGTGGATACTGCATATCAACTTTGGGAAACAGTTTAAGTTTTGCTTCTAGTTGGTTTTCAGGGCTATAAACAAAAAAATGACCCAAATCAGGTGAGTCTTACAAAATAACCAAATTCAACTTTGTTTGTATGACTTTTAAACTAGTTTTGGATCTGGTCGGTGAATTTTCAAGGCTGTTCTTTTTTATTTTGTTTCTGGCTTTATTTCTTTGTGAGACATATTCTTTGGGAGTCTTGAGCAAACATATGCAATGTTATTATCCTGGAGTCACCAAGTTGTAGAAACCAATTGGCGATAAAAGGGATTTGCAAGGAGCCTGAGCTATGTACCAGCCCCCAGCTGTCAGGGTCTTCTAGAATCACTTGTTAGGCATGTGAGACTTGAAAGTGATTACAGCTTCCAGGCTCCGAGCTTCCTCAGCCCACGGAGAGCAGAGCAGACGAGGTAGCCTGCTGAGTCCTTGCCCAAATTGTAGTTTCATGAGCAATATTGATGCTGTTGTTTTGTAAGCCACTGAGTTTGGGGATGGTTTATAGCACAGCAGTAGATAACTAGAACAACCTGAAATCAATCATTTTTTCAAGGAGCTGTTTTCTTTTAGTAAGAAATGGTGTTGGAAATAAGACTTGAGTGCTGATTCACCATTATACAACTGGGTAATTTTGCTTCTAAACCTTTCCAGTGAACAGAATGGGGGTAAATACACTAAGAGGAAAACCAAAGTTTGTATTCATATTTCTATGTAAATTTGCCATTGCAGAAAGTTTATTTATTTATTTTTTATGCATGCATGCATGCAAGAATTGGGGTCTATGCCAGAGGTGCAGGGATGAGAGTATTCATCAGAAAAAGTAGGGAACAGAACAGGCAGAGTTACTGAAATACACTGCTGAGGGGAGCAGCAGGCAAGACAGGAACAGGAGAGGTCTGCTGTTCCCTGTGTGTCAGCTCCATGGCCAGGAATCGAACTCATGCTGCAGTGGCTGCCAATAGCTGGATAGTGCTGAGACTTTAGCCACTGAGCCACCAGGGTGTCCCCATAAGAAGACTCTGAACTAAACTTTTATTCATTATCACTTTTATTTTAAATATTTATGTTTTATTTATGCATACAGAACTGAGGTACAGGCAAAAGGAACAGGGGAGGTGAGAGGATTTAACAGAGACAGTGGAAAGCAGAAGAGGAAGATCAATGAAGTACCCTGCTGAGGGGAGCAGCGGGCAGGCCAGGGGAGGTCTGCTGCGCCATGAGGCACCTCCTGGGCCCGGTATCAAACTCACACTGAAGCAGCTGAAGCTCGCATGCAGTGCTGAGCTTTAACC
>NW_004567117.1:33218180-33221018 GCF_000260355.1 Condylura cristata | reverse complement strand
TTCTTACAGCATTTTATCTATGTTGCTATGTAGCAACATATTTTTTTTTTTAAGATTTATTTATTTGTGCATACAGAACTGGGGTACAGGTCAGAAGCTCAGGGGCAGCTAGAGGCTTCACCAGAGACAGAGTGGGGAGCAGAACAGGCAGATCAACCAAATACACCACTGAGGGGAGCAGTGGGCGGGTCAGGAGAGGTCTGCCATACCATGTGGATCACCTCTGGGGCAGGTGGGGATCGAACTCATGGCTTTAGCTTCTTAGTGCTGTGCTTTAACCCGCAGCGCCACCAGGGAGGGCCCGCTTCTGAGATTTCTAAGCAGTTCCCTTTGTTTAGATTTTAGAGTAGTCTCCATAAACGATGCACTAACTCTTCTCTGAGTGGATACATCAATTTGACAAACTTTAAGTACACATTGGCTCAATTTGGGAATTTCCTTTTATTTCCCCCCTAATTTTACTTTATTATTTTATATATAAACATTTCCACAATTCAAAAGTGAAAGCTACATAGAATGACCAAGTCAGCCCTTCCACGCAACCCTCACACACCTACTCTTAGGTTTTAATTTGTTCTTCTTGTAAACATGTACCCCTTTTCCTGTTTTTCCTTATAGCAAATGTAGCCTTGATTCTTATGATGGACTTTTATGTTATTACAAATCAATATACCCATATTTTGCTGCGATTATCTAGTTTTTGTGGACATATATCTCTACAACGTTAATGTCAGGAAGTGGGACTTAGGGATCAAAGAGTACATGAACATGAAGCTCTGATAAACAGTGTCAAATTTCCCTGTTAGTAATTTTACCATTTTGAATTTTTTAGTATACAGTCTGTACTGTTTTTATTTTATTTTATAAATATATTCTTATGTTATTCTTCATTTTATACATTTTTTATCTCAGTTTCTAACAAAACATTTGGATATCTGTTCCTACCTAGTTTTAACAAGAGATGATTTGTCAAGCTTTTGCTCAGTCTCATCTTGGTGACCCTTTCTAAGTTTCCTTTCTTTATACAATTGAATTTTTTTCATAGGCAAAAGCAACTTGTCATATTTTCCGTGGTGATCTGCTCATGCACCCCATCCATTCTTTTCTTTGGCTTAGTCTTTTCCTTCTTACTTTGTAAAAGTTCTTTATGTATCAGAGTTCATGGGCACCGTATGATAGAAACCGGGAATTTTTTACTTCAGTTTTCATTATGTCAATCATAGTTGATACCTAACCAATCTCATAAATTTATCCATGATTTCTTTCAGTGGTTTTAGGTTTTACTTTTTTTATTCTTGGATCTGTGATCCATTTGGAGTTTGATATAGGTGCTGTGAGGTACAGTTCCATGTTTACTTGTTGTTGTTGTTGTTGTTTTTCTTTTCCTAAAAAGCTGACCTTGTGGCCCTCCCTGGTGGCACAGCGGGTTAAAACACAGCACTGAGAATCTAAAGCTGTTTCTGCATTAGTTCGATTCCTGCCTGCCTTGGAGGTGACCACATGGCGCGGCAGACCTCTCCTGACCCGCCCGCTGCTCCCCTCAGCAGTGTACTTCATCGATCTGCCTGTTCTGCTCCCCACTCTGTCTCTGGTGAAGCCTCTCACCGCCCCTGAGCCTCTGGCCTGTACCCCAGTTCTGTATGCACAAATGAATAAATCTTTAAAATAAAAAAAAAAAAAAGCTGGCCTAGCACCATTTATTCAAGAGTAAATAAATATTTTCACTAGTGTTATTTACATATAGCAATTTCCATATGTACTTATTTTTCTTTCAGGACCTTGTAATCTATATCCCACTGATTCATGTTTCGAATCATGGGTATTTCTACACTTTTCACTATAGAAACTATTGTGTGATCTAACATTTAATGGGATTCTTTCTGGCTTTCTTCCCATGTACTTTTGCATGCTTATTTTTTTTTTCCTATGAACATTAAGTACCAATTGAATTAGAAAGAAAAGACAATGTTTCACTGAGTTCATGCTAAATTTATGTATCATATTAAGGTGAATTTCTGTTTTAAAGAAATTGAGCAAACAGTCTCCAAGTGAAGAATTGACAAGGTATCCAGGTCTACTTTTTGCCACTCAGGAATATCTGAAATGCAAGGTTTGTACTGATGCTGTTGAGTTTACTACTATTTCACATACTTGGCATTATCATTACTTTGGTACTTCTTTTCTTCTCATCCTGTAATTATTGACTATTTCTAAAATTCAAATTCACCATGGAAAAATGAGACAAAACTGTATAAATATGGGAAAATACTGTCATGATCACAGCACTCAGCTGAGCTTTGTATTTCCTTAGAAAAACCAAACTGCGGCCCTCCCTGGTGGCGCAGCGGGTTGGAGCACAGCACTGAGAATCTAAAGCTGTTTCTGCATGAGTTCAATCCCTGCCTGCCCCGGAGGTGACCACATGGCGTGGCAGACCTCTCCTGACCCACCCGCTGCTCCCCTCAGCAGTGTACTTTGTCATCTGCCTGTTCTGCTCCCCACTCTCTCTCTGGTGAATCCTCTCACCGCCCCTGAGCCTCTGGCCTGTACCCCAGTTCTGTATGCACAAATGAATAAATCTTTAAAATAAAAAAAAAAAAGCTGGCCTAGCACCATTTATTCAAGAGTAAATAAATATTTTCACTAGTGTTATTTACATATAGCAATTTCCATATGTACTTATTTTTCTTTCAGGACCTTGTAATCTATATCCCACTGATTCATGTTTCGAATCATGGGTATTTCTACACTTTTCACTATAGAAACTATTGTGTGATCTAACATTTAATGGGATTCTTTCTGGCTTTCTTCCCATGTACTTTTGCATGCTTATTTTTT
>NW_004567117.1:33184393-33218080 GCF_000260355.1 Condylura cristata | reverse complement strand
TTTAAAAAAATTTAAAAAAAAGAAAATAAAAAAAGAAAAACCAAACTGCAAAAATAAATATGTTAATCATTAACCTACCTAAAAATTTAAAATATCAGCACAAGAAAAAATTTTCCATAAACAATATATTAGGAGTTGTTAATTTTAATATAAATGTGGGGAAAAAATAGTCCAAAAGGAAAACAAAATACAAGAATGGACTATTCACATGTATAGAAACATGAACTGTACATAGAATTAAAACAAGGCAGCAATGGCAGTCTAAGTAGCAATAAAGATAAGAAGCAGTAAATGCCCAAATACTGATATTTTGTCTGGCAGATATGAGGAAAGGAACATTCTGAAAAGGAAACAAAATTCAAATCATGTTAGTATGCTGGAAAGGTGAAGAAGGAAAATAGAAAAAAAAGTTGGGTGATAATGCTTAGTACATTACTTGTATTAATTTATTTAAACCTCACAGAAACACTTTGGGCTTGGTCTTATAATTTGGGGTATTATTCCTATTTTACCAATGAAGAAACTAATGACTGGTAGGGGTAATTATTTTAAATGAGGCTAAAATATGCACGATTCATCATTTTTGTAGATGAAATATTTTCATCATATAGACTTATGTAATAAAGTAATACAGTGTTGTTGAAAATATAAGGAGCCTAATAATCTCATACATTTGGGATTACTAATTGCTAAGAGTAATAATCAGATGCATCTAATGGCATCTACAGTTTCGTGAAATGTACATATGACTTAAACAATGAGAATTTCTAATAGGAATTTCTCAGAAGTCTATTTGGGCTTTGCAAATATGAAATTACAAAGATATCTATTATAGTACTTTTCTTCTAGTTGCAAAAGATTAAAACAGTTTAACTGTGCTTCCCTATGTTAGTTGCAAACAGTGGAACACTTGGTAGCCACAATCAAGTCTGAACTCCGTCCCTGTGTACTGGTTATGGAAATATTGTTGAGATTGTTAAGGGATAAAGACAACATACAGAATGGTGGGACTATTCTTCTCTGACATATATTGTTAAAATAAGGCAATATGCTTGCATATGCATGTGAAGTCTCTGAAGGTAAGAAACTTAACAGTGTTTGTCTCTGGAGAAGGGACTGAAGGTCTGAGGTGAGAGAGACATTTACTTTTCATTATGCAGTGGGTTTTTTGCCATATGCAAGTATTACCTTTGAGACTTAAGAAGAAAATACTAGAGACAGAGAGAGAAATAGTAAGTTTTAAAACAAAATCAACCTTTGGGACTGGCATCTTCTCCCAGGCGGCTCTGTTGAAGGAGCGGTTGTGGAGCTTCTGTCTGTGCTAAGTTGAACGCATGATGTGTTCTCAAACCGTAAACTCAGGCACTCTTTGCTGACCTTCTCTCTCTCCAGTTCTCCTGGGAGCCTTTCCTAAATTGGTTCTGAGGGTGACAAGCACGGGTTATATTTGGTTTGACTAGATAGAGAAATATGCTGTGAGACAAGCTTCAGAGTCAGGGCTGGCAATTGGAGCTGCAGGAGAAATGTTTATAAATTGGAGAAATGCTTTGAAGCTGAGGGTTCTTTTTTTTGCAGACTAGGAAACCTCTCAGTAGGTGGGATTTTGCTAGCTTTAGGTTCACTTGCAAAAACTTTCAGCCAAATGCAAAATCCACATAATAAGCAGTTTTCAAACAATATCCACAGAGACCAAGCTTGTTAAAGTTGCTCATTCCCTACACAAATGTGTACTGGAATAACTGAGGAAAATTTATTTCACAGTTGTCTTTTGGTCCTAGGGATGGGTCCAAGAGTGTCCTATTGATCTAGGACCAACCTGCCCAAGGAACAGGTCAGTTGCCGCTGGCAGGGGTCAGTCTGGGCTCAGGGCTGCTGCTTAATGATGCCTTGTCCCCTGCAAGAGGGTATATATGGCAGCAAGGGTCTGCAAGGAGGAAGCATCCTGGAGACGAGAGCTGAATTCAGATTATGTTGGAAAATTGAAAAGATAAAGAAGAAAAATGGAACATGTAAAAGTACTTAACATGTGGAAAAGGTTGAAACTCAGGGTCAGTATTTAGCTGGCAAACTCATTCTGTGAGCCCCAGACAATTGGAGAAAGCTATTCCTTTGTAGCACCAGTTTTGGAGCTATAGCTTGGAGGTCCCTTTATTTCTGGTTTTTCACGTCCTACTGAAAGGATAAAAAAAAAATCAGATGTGAAGATAAGACTGAAATTATGACCTGAAAGAAAGTAAATGAGCAGGAAATGTTATATACATAGATTTCTAAGGAATGAAATTATGTGAGACACTTCAGAAAGGGTGTTTTAACCTCACAGGCGTGCCCTCTCTGGCAGTTTTAGTGTCAGTGACTTAAGCCTCCTAGCAGCCACCAGTCTAATACCAAAATAACCCACGAGTGGTAAAGAGAGAATTGCCTTTGTGCTATAAGCTCACACAGAGTTCCATATTACTTAATCATAATGCTAGTTAAAGTGTAAGTAAATAATAGTTCTTTGTACAGATATCGAACAACCTCCTGAATGCCACACACTAGTCTGGGCACTGGGTATAATCTCTATTATTTTCAATGGGTCCAGTTCAAATGGAGGCATAGAAAGAACCTCAATTCACCTCCTACTGTCTATAACCATCTATAAAACTATTTTCAGGGAAGAATATTTGAGATCTGAATAAGTAGAACTTCTGCAACTGAGGCTAAAAGGACATTGAGACAGGTAGGAGATACAGAGATACGCTCCCACCAGGGAAGTAATCCCACTCCTGGGAACACAGTTGACAGTCTGGAGGGATCCCAGAAGTGTGGAATGTTTCCCTAAGGAGCAGGGAAACATTGTGCCGTCACTGGGCATACCAAACCTTCATTAAGAATCAGGGGAGATGAATCCCCAGAGCCCTGGAATTGAGGGCAGGCAAAACTACAACCCAGGAGTATCACAGCACCCTATGAAATGCAGAGTCCACACTTAAAGGCCTACAGAGAGACTCACTCATGCCAGAACTCAGCAGAGTAGCAATGGCTTATGAAGCACCCAGAGCACAGTGAAGATGTCCACTTACCACTCTTCCAACATCTGGATAAGAGCAGTAAATTTTAGGGATGATCCCCAGACATGGGCAAGCACCCAGTTCTGGTGGGCACCATTCTAGAGCCCTCTCCCACCCTATGGAGCCTGTTAGCAAGCTCCCTGAAGCTTGGCTCCATAATAGCTCACTAATGATCCACATCAGAAAAGCATATCACAACTTTGGCCAGACCTGCAGTCCTGGGTGCCAGACAGCAGAAGCCATGCACAACACAAGACAAGCTAATATGGCTGGGAGGGCTAGCAGCTCCCCCATCTGCAGAGCAGATGTCTAGACTCCCTCCTTCCTCAAACCTCAGGCCTATCCATTGCCAAAACTGCCCATTTGCCATTCAGACACCTGCCCTATGGACACTCAGAGGCAGCCACCATGCAGACCATGATAAGCACTGTGACAGGGAGCACTCCCTGAGCACTACTCACTGGAGCCCCAGCATCGGGGGACAGCTGAGTGAGGCCAACATCACACACACAACGCTGCCCCAGCATAGCCAGTGGGAGAGCAGATGTGCACACCTAAGAATTCAGCCAGACCCTAAGCTTGGGCAGCCAGAGGAGGATCCGCTCTTGAACACCAAAGGAAATCATCCTGACATGATCACACCTTCAAGACCCAGAGAGGTAGTGGAGCCAGCTAACCCATGGAGGTAGGCAGAAGTGGGTGGGAGAGGAGCAGGTGTCGAAAAAAATAGCCAGAGTAGGGGCCCTCCCTGGTGGCGCAATGAGTTAAAGTGCAGCACTACGAAGCTAGCCCCAGCTGCCTCAGCATGAGTTCGATCCCCAGCCAAGAAGGTGACCCACATGGTGCAGCAGATCTCTCCCGCCTTGCCCACTGCTTCCTCAGCAGTGTATTTCATCACTCTGCCTGTTCTGATGCCCACTCTGTCTCTGGTAAATTCTCCTACCATCCCAGCACCTCTGGCCTATACCTCAGTTCTGTATGCATAAATAAATGAATCTTGAAAAAAATAAAATAGCAAGAGTAAACTTCCTTAAAGGCACAGGGATAAGCAAATTATTTTAGGAAGAATTCAGGGTCATGGTTCTAAAGGTGTTCACTAATCATGGGAGAACAGGAAATTTAAGAACTCCAAACAGAAACTGAAGTGAGCTCCTTACCCCGCCATCGGTGCAGTGGGAGAGTCTGCATGAGCGCCAGCATGAGCTCCAGCAGAATCCCCAGGTGCCAAGACTCACAGCCCGTCATCAGCACACGTCCCCCTGGCCAGGTCCATCACCAGTTCGCGGGCTGGACCTCAGAGCGGCAAAGAGCTCCTTCCTGATAATTTCTCCAAAAACAATTTTGGCAAATGCCAAAATTCTGAAATAACTATATTTAAAAATCTATTAATAACATAATTGACAAGGAAACAACTGGGATTGACGAGCAATATTATATCAGAACATACCAGATATTTAAAAAGTTTCACATCATTTTTTTAGAACACTGATATTAATATTCATGCCCATGCCAAGGCTTAACATTTTTCCCAAGTAAGAACACTCCCCATTATGCTGCAATTTATGAGTTAAATACTAAATAGGTCAAAGATATTTCATGTGCTCCCCATGAGGAAAGGAAGAAATTTCATGGGATATCTGAGGAGCTCTACTACATTTCCATAAATTTCCTCTAATTAATCAAACACAAGATTGTCAAACTTCTCCTAATTTAGATTTCTGAGAAGTTTTGTCATAAGTATTAGGAAAAACATATTTAATTATCCAAAATTGACAATTTAAGATAGCAAGATAAGTATCAGCTAGCACAAGGCTGACAACCAAACCTTAACCAAACTTCCATAATTAGATTTCTTAACCTTCAAATAAAAAAAAAAAAAAACCTGCTTAGTATCCCAACTCCCATTTCACCTGATCTTGAACCACTTAAGCAGGTTCCCCCAGACTGTCTCTTCTGTGCCCCTGTATCCAAACCAAATAGCACAGGTACCCAGAAAAGGTTACACTCCATAGCACACCTTTAAAGAGAAACATGTTTCGGCCCTCCCTGGCGGCACAACGGGTTAAAGCACAGCACTGAGAAGCTTGAGCCACTTCTGCATGAGTTCGATCCCCGCCTGCCCCGGAGGTGACCACATGGCACGGCAGACCTCTCCTGACCCGCCCGCTGCTCCCCTCAGCAGTGTACTTCGTAAATCTGCCTCTTCTGCTCCCCACTCTGTCTCTGGTCCTGGAAGCATTTGTACCAATTCCCATTATATTTTTGGACTCAAATTTCTATAGGTACCAACTATACCAGTTTCTATTACCTCTGGAGGCATGAACAATTAAACACAATGAGAAAGACAAGCACTATATGGACACAGATCACTAGTTTTCATTTAATCCACATGGAAACTTATGCAACCACAGCTCTACTCATATTCAGAAAGACACAGTTTTTCTTTGCTTCCTTACAAAAACAAAGTTTCTTCACCATGGCTTGGTGGAAAGGTGGTTCTATTCACATCACAGTGTCCAGGCTGTTTGCTCACTTAATCATATGTGTGCCTGAAAAAGGCAGTCTACAAACAAACAAAAATAAAAGTCAAAGACAGGCCCATTTCACAAAGATAAAAATTATAAAAGAAAAAAATCAAAGCCAAGCTGTTTCTTGGGTGAGGTTTCTCTTCTCCTACATTTGTCAAAATAAATCATGTGGCTGAGCAAAACATACAACAGAAGGGAGCTCTTTCCACCTCTGCATGAGAGTAGCTATAGGGCCAGTCATGAAGAGAGGGGTCAACGACAGACTGTTCACACCACAGTAAATCAGCCGAGCAGACTTCCACCATAATCCATCTGAAAACTTGGTGGTGTCTCGGTGGCAGTGGGAATGGTGGAAAATAGTCAAATTCTGTTGTCTGCTTTTTTTTTCAATGGAGGTTGAGATGATGGAATATTCTGACTGACCAGATGAGAGCTTGAGAGAAAATTTGAAGATGACTAATGTCTGGCCTACATATATAGGTGAAAATTAACGTTGACTGAGGTAGAAAGACAAAAAATTAACAGGCATGATAGAGACTATCAGAACTTTCATTTTGGATGTTGTTCCAGTGAAGGTAACACAGAACAAAGCACCTCAGAAGACAGTGGCTTATAACAAGAATTACACTAACATGGCTCACAAATCTGTGGCTGAGCAGAGCTCAAGGGGAACAGTTGCTCCTCCCATTTGGTATCAAGTAGAATGACCCTTGGAAATCTAGAATCTTCTGAGGACTTGCTTAGTCTCTTGCCTGGTAGTTGATGCTGAGAAGACTCAAGGGCTGAAACTAGAAAAACTGGGGTTCCTCATGCACCTTTATGTGTGGATGGTCTCATCACAGTCTCTAGTGTCTTTGGGAGGCCAGACTTCTTCAGACTTCTTACATGTCAACTCAGACTTCCAAGTTTGTGCCTTTAGAAAGAGACAGAAGGCAGAAGCTCTCTAGCTTTTTCAGCCTGGTCTCAGACACTAATAAGCACTTCCACTGCAGTAGAGTCTTTATAAACAAGTCGCTAAGGTCAGCCCACTTTTAGGAGAGAAGTGTAGACTCCATCGGGGGAGGTCATCAAAGCATTTGTGAATGTGTTTTCAGACCACGACAATTGCCATGAGGTTCCAAATAGAGATGCTAAGGAGAAGCTCATGAAAACCAGCATGAAATTAGAGCAGAAATCCAAATTTGAAATATAAACTTGAGAACCACAGAATTCTCCAAAACTTAAAGTATGGAGAGGCAGGCAGAAACAACAACAACAAAAAATGTAAAAAGGAATATTAAAAGAATGTGAAGGTGATAAACCAGGAAGCATGACTTTTCTATCATTTTCTAGACAAATGTGAAGTATATGAAAGCCAAAACTGTTTTATTATTGCTTAGTAATTTTACAGCACAATACCTTCAGAAACTCAAAAATTAGTTTGAACTAGACGAAGGATCAGAATAGGGACTCAGTGACTGGGAGATTGGGAAACAAATGCACAGAGAAGATGCTGATGATAAAGTTTCATATAATGCAAGAGGAATGCATTTCTGGAATCCTATCATAAATTTGAATCACTGGGGCCCTCCCTGGTGGCGCAGTGGGTTAAAGCACAGCACTGAGAAGCTAAAGCCACTTTAGCATGAGTTCGATTCCCGCCTGCCCCGGAGGTGACCACATGGCGCGGCAGACCTCTCCTGACCCGCCCGCTGCTCCCCTCAGCAGTGTACTTTGACGATCTGCCTCTTCTGCTCCCCACTCTGTCTCTGGTGAATGCTTTCATCACCCCTGTACCTCTGGCATGTACCCCAGTTCTGTATGCATTAAAAAAAATTTTTTAAGTCAACTGATATATCACACAGTTGGCCTGAGACACTAGGAGAGGACAACTCCTCCAAAGAAGGGAGGGTCTGCAGAGAAAAAGAAATTCAGGTCAGGTTCGTTCAGGAATTCATCTTCTTTCTGTGCTCCAAGCGCCAAATAATCTGCGTCTGTGTAGCTCACCTGCCCCATCTTACATATCCTGCCTCCCTTTCTTTTTATGCTCTAGCCACAAGAATCTTTTCTTTTCTAAAATGTCCTTATTAGTCTGTGACACAACAAGCATTGTTTTGTGTGTGTGTGTGTGTGTGTGTGTGTGGTTTGATACAATCCACCATGGTCCGGGGATGCCTCGTTCAGTGGTCGCATCTGTCCCTACTGCAGATCGAGGAGCAGCAGTGAAGAGACAGCAAGGGAGATAGCAAACCAAATAGCTTATGAAATAAGCAAGATGAGAATAGAAAATCAGAAAAGAACATACACTGAATAAACGTAATGTGCATTGTCCATGTTACATTTTCTAATTCTCAAAACAACTGTGTGATGTGGTGTTAACTCCATTTTACAAACTAGAAAACAAATATTTGTCCCTAGCTCAGACCGCTGGTGGTCAGATCCGTCGCCCTGAAGCAGTGTTTATGACGGTTATGGGAAATGAGTCATGAGAAGGCTGAGGTTCCAGCTTAAGTAACTCAGCTACAGGAAAGTAGTGTTCAAAGTATGAATTATGAAAATTATAGATCCAATGCTTGGGGTCCTGGAGGGCAAAGCAGAACTACGAGTTACTGGGAAAGTAAGCACATGAACTTGAGCAACTGAAATCACAAGTTGATACTTGTAATAGAATTATAGTACCTGCATGGACCCTGTAGTATAGCATCTAGAGACAGCATTTGCATTTCATATGTTTGTGATAATTAACCATTTTGAAAGGTAGCGTTGATGGTGATTATTACACAATTGCACATATATTTATAGTTCCCTATACAATCATAGGTGAGCAGAACATTTTACTGTTCAATTAATGACTGTTTAAATAATAGCCTGAACCACTTTGGTCGACTCTCTTGTTGAGATAATACCGCTTTGCAAAATAACTGCTGAAGCACAGAGAAGTGGCCCTGGAAACCATGCTATCATGTCTAACAGTAGGAAACTTGGTTCACGGTAATGTTATTTCAAGTTAATATATACAAAAACAGAAGATCCTCATTTCTATTGGGTTGGACAGCCTGAGTAACCAAACAAGGATTTGCTGAGAACTATGGGTATTGATTGCAGGTTATGGAGATAAAATGAAGAAATAGTCTTTTTCCTCAAAGAACTTACAACATGAAACAGGCAGTCTCAAGTAGCCAACACAATTCTAAGAGAGGTTTAATAAAAAATGATTCTTACCCTCCATGTTCATAAAATGAGAGTGATTACTGTAGGGTGGTAGTAATTTAGGAAGGTGTACCACAGAGTGGGAAGAAATAGATGAACTAAGATCCAGAAAAAGTATAGGGCAAATGGACAGGGGATGGTGAGTGGCTCCCAGGAGGGGTTTACACTGGACATTAGAATGTGAGGCTGAAGTAGAATTGGTCCGAGCTTTAAAGTTTGGGCTCAATCTGTGGAAGAAATGTGTGCCAAGGTAGGATATCATAAAACATTTCAGAAAATTGTATTTTGTAAAATATGTACAATAGCTTAGTCCTCTTCATAAATTTTACTCTTCCCTTTCCACTCTAGTAAAGCTAAAGAAGTGCAAGCCCTGCACCACCAGAGAGAGCCCTCAATTTTAATTTTAAGTCAATTCATTTAATTATGATCAAACTGGGCCTTCATTACTTTTATATTTTATCTGTAAAACAATGGAAATAGGATATTAATCCTTTGGGGAACTACTGTGCAATGATACTTTCTTTAAAAAAACAAAAGCCATGGGCCAAATAACTCAACATGACAACATGATCTGTTGTCATTTTCTATAAAGTTTCCTCTCCTACCTCCAAAGACTTCATAATCCAAAGTAAAATATATGTATAAAATAAGCCATATTTACCACATTATGGAATACACAACCTTTTTTTTTCTATTTAAAATTTTTTTTTTAAGATTTATTTATTTATGCTTACAGAACTGGAGTATAGGCCAGAGGTGTGGTGGATGAGAGGATTCACCAGAGACAGTGGGGAGCAGAACAGGCAGATTGACAAAGTACACTGCTGAGGGAAGCAGCGGACGGGTCAGTAGAGGTCTGCCACGCCATGTGGGTCAGCTCCCTGGCTGAGGATCGAACTCATGCTGTAGTGGCTTTGGAAAGCTTCATAATGCATTGCTTTAACCTGTTTCACCACCAGGGAGAGCCCTCAATTTTAATTTTAAGTCAGTTCATCTAATTATGATTAAACTGGTCCATCATTACTTTTATAGTGTATCTGTAAAACAAGGTCAGTACTTTGGAGAACTACTTAAAAAAAAAAAAAAGCCATGGGCCAAGTAACTCAACACAAAATTACAATTTCAAGAACTTAATTCCAGCCATCTATGTACCTGGATGAGGACCCATGAATAATAACCTACTTCTGTAGCAGATTAAGGTGGCAATTAGATTCAGAGCCCTGTGACGAAGTAATAAATAACTAATGGAAAAATAGATATAAAATATATAGCCAGTGTCTTAGCCCATAAGTAAGAGATGACACCATGCTGACTGTAAAGTTCAGTTTCAACTAGCCACTTAGCTTCGGTGTGTTAGGAATGTCCAGGAAGTTTCTAGACAATACAGTTGATCTTGAATAATACTGGTGCTGGGAGTATCAACTACCATGCAGTTGAAAATCTGAATATATCTTTTGACTCCATCAAAACTTAACTACTAATAATCTGTTGTTAACAAGAACCCTTACCTGATAACTTAAACTCAATTAACATGTATTTTGCATGTATATGCATCATATACTGTATTCTTACAATAAAATCTAGAAAGAAAAAAGAAAAGATTACAAAAATCCTGTATTACCAGCTCCTAAGGTTCCATCATCTGGTTATAAGAAAAGTGGATTTGTGCAGTTCAAACCAGTGTTAGTGTCAACCACATTTTCATTCATACAAAACTCCTGAGAAATGAGCAGAAGTACGTTGAGTTGGAAATAAAACAGATATATATAAGGTGAAAAGGAGATACATAGCTAGACACTTTATAACAATTTGCGAAACAACAGATGGCTTCTGTGGGGCCACGTGTTCTCATCCAGATTTGACAGATACATCACGTGTGTGGGTCTGGGTCTGAGAAGGCAGATGAACCAGAAGAGCTACAGAGTAAAGCTCACAGCAGGATCAGCAAAAGTCAGGTTCAGAGGACTCTAGATGTTAGGTGTACCTAGGTGCCATAGCTAAAAATGCTGTACTTCTCATATATGAAATTATAAGAAGGAAGAAAAAATGTGGACAGAGGTAGATTATAGAGTTGAATTGCAAAGCACAAAAGGACTCCCAAGAGCTGCAATTTTCTAAACACAGTGTTCTGTCCTCAACCAACTACAAATCCTTTGCCCTCCATTTTCTTTCTCACTGAACTTGGCTTTCGCATCCCCTCTTGTATTTCTTAAGAACATTGGTGTTAGGAGAGTTGTGCTTTTGTGAATTCTCATAGACAAGCTAAAGGTTGAAATTGTATAATGGTTTAAGAAAAAGAAACTTTGCAAAAAGGATGTACTTTCTTTACCTTCCCCTTCTGTAGTCAACTGAGAGTAGAAATAAACTATATAACAAGCCTATTTCTCCAAATGCTGTATGAAATTAGGCAGCTAAAAATATATTCCATCTTTTTCAAGCATGTCAAATGGTTATAATATGTCAGGTTTGAAAATGATTGTGATATCAAAAATGAAAGATTAGTATTTCAAGAAGGAAAGAGGCATGGTAGTCAGAGGAGATTTTATCTATAAAAGATACTATCTCTCCATGTTAATAGCCTCAACAGATAAAAGCAGCCAGGGAGCAGATGGGCAAAAAATCTAGTTGATATGGAAAAGATTCTGATCTGAACTCATAGACTTCTCAGACTTTTATGTTTCAAATCAACATCTCAACCCTGAAAATGCAGAATCAGCCTTTTCAACAGGCACAAACCCCTAGAAGAGCTGTTGCAATAAGACAAAGAGGAACGAGGAGCCACAAGATATATATGTAAATTTCTATGAGGCTTTAATGACAAAGGAAATGAAAATTAAGGCACAGAACATGTCAACAATCCAAGTCAACATGTTTTTTCACCAACTTACCAACAAGGAAAATGAAGGGATCATGGTAGCCAAAAATAGAAAATGCTTGCAAGTCAGACTGTAACTACCCCAGGATTAAGGAAAACATTCCCCTTGAGGGAAGATACTTGTTTCTCCTAATGAGAACTTAGTATTTGAATCATCTGTAATAATTCTGGTTTATTTGAAGCAAAATACTGTCCCTGTTGTTTATGTGTGTGTGTGTGTGTGTGTGTGTGTGTGTGTGTGTGTGTGTGTTTATTCCAAGAAACAAACAGGGATAGAAAACTCAAAATGAAGCACTTTAGATTCATTCAAACATATCAGCCAATATCTTGATACATGAGTCAAGATGGAATACAAAGTGGAAATTGTTTAGTTCAAGGATGGACGGCTTTGAAATCCAGTAATTCCTGCTATTGATCTCTGATGCTGAGTGGCCTATAACAATTCACACAACTCTCTGTCCTTATCTCATAGCCTGAGAAGAAGGAATAATTTTCCCAACCCCAACCTTATAACCATATAATAAGACTTAATAAGATAATGGTTCTTAAGGGATTTCAATAACCTGAAAGAGAGAAGCAATAAAACATATCTTAATATCAACATATGCATTTTGGAATTATTGTTTTAATGGCTCAATTTTCTCTTATAATAATGAGGACTACATCTTGACTAATTTAACTGGGGAGTGTCTTTCATGCTTGAGTTACTATAAAGGAGAATCAAGAGGTACCCTCTCTTCCTTCCTGCTTCTGTTTCCTTCCTCCCTCTTTTCTTCTTCCCTCATTTCAATCCATCTATCCTTTCTCACTGCTGCTTTTTCTCCACAGAGAAAGTACATTTTTGCTTCTCTAAGCCTCCTCCTGCTGAAGTTAATTTTACACTAAACACTCCCATTTTGTAAGGTCTCACATTTCCACCCTACAAAAGAACCTCACTGATTCTTATTAGTACCTCCAACAGTATAGGCTATTGGGACTATACCTATTTTCTCATCTCATCCCCATATATTATCTATGCTGACAGAGATATACCCAGGAGAGCATCTGGCTTGGCTTTGAAGACAGAATATAGTAGTGGGAAATAGAGGGACTTACTGTGCTATTGAAAGACCAGAACTTCAAAGCACTGAAAATGGTAATATGTTTCTACGTGTGATTTTCAGAAAAAGGTAAAAACCTCTCCCAAATATTTTGTCACATTCAGGAAACAAAGTAATTCCAACATGAAAAGGAAGTCAGTGCATCTAGTTACATTCTGACAGTGACGGAATTGATGTTGACATGAAAACAACCAAGCCAAAAAGAAACCAGGTGTGGGAGTCAAGATGGCCTATGGTTGGCAAACTCTCAGGGCTTGAGGGAATCCAAGGCTTAGCAGATATGCACGCCTGTCTCCACCTTGCTGCAAGCTTTGTGCATGTCCTTAGACTTTTAGTTAAGCATTTAGGTGCTCTTAGGTGCTGCACAACAGGTGGAGTGCCAGGAATCTAGAGAAGACTCACATACACTCCTATCCTGGTCCAGTCATTAGACAGATTCTGTTTGGTGCTCTTTCTAAAGACAGCAAGCTCGTTAATTCAACTAGATCCACTAGATGCTTATGTGGATTCACGGATTTTGTTAGACAATCACAGGACAAAGAAGTATATAAGCTTGTGCGTGTGAATGCAAGGTATTCACTCATTTGCGTGTACTAGAGTATAAGTTAAGTGCTAAGTGAGTGATGCAAAAATAATATTAAATCATTTTTCAGTGATAATCCAGAGAGTGAATAGACAGTTTCCAGCTAAGACAAAATACATACATACATGCATACATAAATGCCACATGAGGTAGGAATGTTTTGATTCTCTATTAAAGATAGACATAATCTCACCAGAAAGTGATGTGTAAGGACTAGGGGCAGAGCCTGGGACCCGTAAAGAAAAATCTAGCGAAGATATAGATGGAAATGTACAAAACAATTTTCCAATAATAATATATGGTGATTGGTTTTTATAAAGGAAACAATGAATTTTTTTTTTAAAATGGTGATGATTTACACAAGAAATTTCAACTCAATTGAACGGAAAGAAGTGGAACCACAGAGCATAGTTGTATTTTTCTAATCTCTTGAGTCCCTCTTATTCTCTGTACTGGGCTCCCATTATTCTCTATTATTCTACAGTTTTTTTTTTTTTTTTAATTATACTACATGGCATCTCCTAAGTTAAATTTATTAATAATATTTACTTTCCTTTACTCATATCTATACTAAAA
Source organism: Condylura cristata (assembly GCF_000260355.1). Classification (NCBI taxonomy): domain Eukaryota; kingdom Metazoa; phylum Chordata; class Mammalia; order Eulipotyphla; family Talpidae; genus Condylura; species Condylura cristata. Next base: position 33,204,179 of record NW_004567117.1, on the reverse strand, counting down.
TCCATGACTGTGGATACATCTCTCACATTTTTTTTCTAAGTCATTCCATAATAAGCACATAACATGGTGCTTGGTTACATGAGTGGAAACTTAACATTCTTTAACCATTTACTTGAAAATAACCCCTCAAATGGCATTATAGGGGGCCCTTCCTTGTTATGAAAAATATGTATATCCCTATGAAGCTGTCTGTAGCACAAGTTCGATCCCCAGCCAGGGATCTGATCCACATGGCTCAGCAGACCTCATCTGACACTTCCACTGCTCCCCTCAGCAGTTTCAGTAGATCTGCCTGTTCTTCTCCCCACTCTGTCTCTGGTGAACCCTCTCACTCCCACACAACTCTGGCCTGTACCCCAGTTCATGTATGCATAAATAAATAAACCTGTTTTTAAAAATGGCATTCTGTGATCTTTCCCATGATTAGCAAGTAGCCTGGATGAGAGGGAAAAGAATGAGGCCAGGAGGCAGAGAAGGTGTGTCCTGCATGGTATCAGGAGGAGAGAACCACAGTCATGGGGTCGTTGCGGGAGAGGGTCAGACTGATCGAGTCAGGAAGGAAAGACTCCATGAAACGAGATTTGTGAAGCGAAGAAACAGAGAAAACAAGATCTCTGAAGATTCAAACTGGATGGGTTCTGAAGATGGAGACCATATCAGGGAAAAATAGGGAAGGCTAAAAAAGTGGGAGAGGTTTGGGGAGCTAGAGAGTAAAGCATGTATCTGGCTACAGACAGAGTTTAAAATACTAATAGAACATGCAGGACGGTATGTTCAAGAAGCAACTGGAGACTCCAAGTTGGGTTGTGTAAGTGGGCCCATCTCGGGATATAGCTTGGGGAGGAAAGCCCAGGCCCACAGAGAGCTGAGGTAAATAAGGCCACAAACCAGTCACCTATGGTTTATAACAGCCTGGAATGAGAACAATGCTTATATTCCACCCCTCTGGGCTTCCTGCCTGCTCACTCTTCTCACTAACATTTTAGTCAATTTTAACTGCAAATTCTCACAAATAAACTGAACCAAGATTTGGACTGGGGTGTTCAGCCCCTTCATAATCACCATCATCTTTCCAAGCTATTTTCTCAGAAGCATACAATCTAAACAAAGCCTCATGTTTGCTGTGCAAATGCAACATCAAAAAATCCCTGGTGTCAGCCCTGCCACCCAGTCACCTCAGCTCCCTCCAAAGTAAGTGGAAAATCTGTAGCTGCCACCAGAGCTCACAGAGGTGTGAGACCTTAGCTAAGCAGACCCAGGGGACTACAAGAGGAAGGAACAGTCCCTCGGTCCCTCTCTGGTAATGATCTGTACATTTTACAGCTGACAAAGGTATGATGGCCTTATTGACCATGTTTCCTCAGAGATCCCCAAGATCAACTTGCCTGAGCTTACAAATGCCTGTCAATTGAACCCCTATTAGTTACATTGTCTCTCCTGGACCAGGGGTTAGGACACAGGTCACGTGTTGTTCATCCCTGCTACCTTCCAAAATGAGTCTGTTCTTTGGTTGGTGCCTTTCTGCTACTGAGAGACAAGAGTGAACTCTAATGGAGGTCACTTAAAAAGTGGCCTGAATTCAGTCATCCTTTCATGGAGGAGGGGTGGTAGGTGGATTTCGCCTGGTTGTGGTCCACCCTAAGCAAGCAGAGAAAGTATGAAGATTCTTCAAGGCTCTTTTCCATAAGACAGTTTTTCATGAAGAGTGATAAATCCTTCAAAAGCCCTTTTAGTAATTAGGAAGTTAATAAATCAAATTGACAGCATTAATCAATACCTAAAGCCATTGCATTGACCTCATATTTGTAACAAGGAGAACTTAGGCAGCAAATCTTTTATAGTGTTTTACAGTATTCCATTCCAACCTACAACAATAGTTCATGTCTTGTCAGACTACAATCAATTATTTCATAGATTTAACTAGTATGATTCTCAGGATAACACAATGTCGACCTGTAATCAGGGAGTTTCAATAGCTAATCAGAGGTTATAATTTAAGAAAATCAGGGTAAGGCCTGCTTTTGACAAGTAATGATACTTTGCTTTTAAATTTTATAGAGGTGATAAAAATAATTTAGAGAAGTTTTTAGCACCTCTTTTGAAAGGAACTCAAAGCACTTAGCAAATATCAACTTATTCCTAAGAACACTTCTAGTAGAAGTAGAGGAGAGAGCAATTATTGGGTTGTATAGTTTATAGATTCAGCAGATGAAAGACAGAGATCCTTTTCTTTTTTTAAAATAGCACATTTTATTCAAGTTCATGAAAGCACTTTGGAGATAATCAGGAAGCTGAAAAACCCACACTGGGAATACTAGTAATAAAAGCATCAGACTAGGGCTCAAAGTGTTCCATCTGTAGTTTTTACTGGCAATGCATAATGCCATGCAGAAGTCACTTTATCTTTCTATAAAGTAGAGGAGTGTTTCTCACCTTTGGCATTATTTACATTTGGGAGCTCGATAACTGTTGGTGGGGGAGGGACTTCCCTGTTCATCAGAAGATGTTAAACAGCATCTCTGCCCCAGCCACTAAACACTGTTAACTAACAAAAATATATCCAGGCTTCCAGACATTGTCAAGTGTTCCTTGGATGCAAAGAGGAAGGAAAAGACCCTGGGAAAGAAACACTGTTTTAAAAGACCTCGAATCCCCACCAGCTGCATTACCTTTTCTCTCACAATGAGTGGATGTGATTAGAGGAGCAGACAGATGGCCTTCAGCAGGACTTTGGAGAACACTTATGCTGTTGTTGCACAAAGCCAACACCAGGCATGTGGCATCTTTCACTGAGGTTAACATGGGCCCTCCTGGTCAATATTCCGTTGATACAATTGCCTGGTGCAGTCTCTCTCCTTCTCCCTTTGGCTCTGTTGGTATGATTTAGGCAAGGGGAGAAATCTACAGCCGACTTGCTACCAGAAGCTTGGACTTCTCTTTGGAGTACAGTTTCTATTAATTTACTGACTCCTTATTTTGAGTCTCTCTGAGCCGTGATCTTCTAGAAGAGTCTTTGATCCGAGGAATACCCATCTCATTGCAAATAGAAAAATTTAATTTCTGGGAAATGTTACGCTAGAAACATATGACATTTATATTAACAGTGAATGTGAATTTCAATATTTTGTTTACTTTTTGTTGGAGGTTTGAAGTAAGAAAAAAGAAAAGGAGAGCATGAGGAAAATGTGGATTTGGAAAAATAGAAACAAGCCTTTAATTAAAAGGTATTATCAGTTATCCCATAAATCAACCTTTCACTTTTTGTAATTATTGAAAACAAAATATTGTGCTAAGTGCTAGGTTGACATCAATGTCTACAGCAGCATTATTTATAATAGACAAAAGATGGGAACAAGCCAAATGACCATGGACAAATTAATGGATAAGCAAAGTGTTGTAAACCAATGTGTATGTCCAGGCCCATACATATTGGGGTTGGAAGTAGTGATGATATTTGAAGGCCAGGTTAAAGCCAGATTATGTAGGTGAATGATCTACCTCCTACTATTTGTATCTATAATGTCACTGTCAGATAAGAGCACAACAATGCATTATCTGTAGATAGACTTAGCCTCATTGAGTAACTATGCCCTTGCTATTTACTGTGCCTTGAGTGTTTCTAACCTTGTTGTAAATAAATTAACTGGACTATAACCAGTTTCATCTCTTGGTCTGTGTTACAATGACAGTAAAATGTGAAGACAGAAGAAGACACACTACCTTCCTCAACTCCACAATGAGAAGATTAATGCTACTTTCTAGAAGTCTATGAGAAATAGATCAAATAAAACTAAAGGCTTTTTATAGAGACTTATATGCAGCTAGTGTGCCATACAAGGTAATTTTTAGTAAAGCTCTTACTTAAAAGAATTATAGTATAGCCCCTTTACCTGGCACAATCAAGCTAGCAGTCAATCAATAAAGCCCATTATAGCAGGAAATTATTAAATGATACATCCATATAGGTGCAAACATTTTAATGGAAACAAGTAAATGTCGATTTATCTGCACAACATTTGATATAGGAATACTTTTTAAAAAATATTTATTTATTTATGCATACAAAACTGGGGTACAGGCCAGAAGCGCAGGGGTGGTGAGAGGATACACCAGAGACAGAGCGGGGAACAGAATAGGCAGATCAGTGAAGTACACTGCTGAGGGGAGCAACAGGCGGGTCAGAAGAGGTCTGCCACGCCACATGGATCACCTCTGGGGCAGGAATCGAATACATGCTGAAGTGCCTCTAGCTACTTAGTGCTGTGCTTTAACCCACTGCGCCACCAGGGAGGGCCCTGATAAAAGAATACTTTTGTGTGTGAGTCCTCTGATTAGTATTTTATACCACCTGTATTACATATGTCACACCTGGGCACTTCCAGGTGAGTTTAACACATATTACAATTTGAGATGCATCTCAAACTTTTGCTAAAAAGACTTTAGACTTTCTATCCCTAAATGCAACTTAAAAGAGCCCAGGGAGGGACCTCTCTGTTGCTGCAATGGGTTAAAGCTCAGCACTATGAAGCTCTCCACAGCCACTGCAGCACACGTTTGATCCCTGGCCAGGGAGGTGACCCACATGGCTAGGCAGACCTCTCCTATCTCACCCGCTGCTCCCCTCCACAGTGTATTATGGTCCATCTACCTGTTCTGCTCCCCACTCTATCTCTGGTAAACCTCTCATTCCCCTGCAGCACTGGCTTGTATCTAAGTTCTTGTCTGCATAAATAAATCCCCCCCCCAAGAAAAGACCCCAGGAAGTTCTTAAAATCCTGAGATGCCACAGGAATGAGGCTGATGCCCTGCCAAGAGGGACAGAGTGCACTCTTTCCCCTCTGTCACTCGAGAACAGTAAGAAGACAGGCCCCTAGAGACCAGGGTAGACTCTCACCAATGAATCTGCTGGCATCTTGACCTTAGACACCCTAGCTCCAGAACCAGGAGAGATCACTTTCTGCTGCTCTTTCTGTAGTGGTAGCCCAAACAGACTAAGCTGATTTCATTCTAAACTCCCATCCTCATGCTTAATTTCTCTCACTTCACAACTTTTTGTCCATGTGGCAATCATAACTCAAACCCACATTTAGGAATTTTCAGTTCAGCGAAATCTTCATAGTCTCATTCAAGCTCTTTCCCCCTGAATTCTAGGATTTGGTTAAAATAACATTCTTTCATAGTGCTTTGAAATGTTATACCTAACTCTCCAAATCGACACTTTGGCAAAGTTGCTCAGAACCCAAGTAACACTCCGCCTGGTCTCCTGCTCCTGGAGTCTGATTTCATGTAATGCCACAGGATGAACACTTTGTTTAAAGTTCAGTACAGTTGGAAATGAAATCAGCTCAGCAGAATTTGTTGCACAACCGTAAGTCACAACCCAAGATTTGAGAGTAGCGAGCCAGGCATGAGTGAGATCTTACCTGATAGAAGAGCTGATAGCAAGTAGCTGTCTGTTATATACCTGGATCCACACTGGGGCTCTGCCCATGAATCTTGTGGAGTATCAAGCAGCCAGGTCACCAGGGGAAAGAGATACTTGCTCAGTGCCCACTGATGTCAGCTCCTCAGTGCTGGGCAAGGCTGTGACGAAGAAAGCCTGATAACACCGCAGAGCCTGGCTCTCGCTGCAGCCCTTTCTAGCCTCAGGACTCTCCTGAGCAAAGCAGGTGAAGATCCTGGAAATGGAATAGGAAGCAAAGGGTTCACTTGATCAGACACAGTGTTCCCAACAGCTGAGAAATTTGAGGCAACTAGAGTCTGAAATTCTGCAAAGGTGTGGAGTGCACGGGAGTGTCCGAAGAACATCCCAGAGGCAGGCAGGAGCCCCTGAATGACAGCCTGCCACGTGGCCACCCTGCCTGAGCTGGGCAGCAGCCCTTGTCACATTAAACAGAATCTCCTTAGGAGGATGCAAGGTTGTCCTGAGATTTCAGACATTACAACTTCAAAGGCCTTCCATTCTGGAGAAGGTTGTCCAGAAACTTGTTCTAGCTGTGCTGCCTTTTTCTAAACTGAGTGACAAATGGGGGGTTGGGAGAAGAGAAAGAAGTAGACTTCAAACGTCCATTGGGAGAGCCACCGTATCAATGACATCACTGTCCCAGTATTCAATATTAGTTGCCAGGACCTATAATCCCCTGACTCTTCCCACCAAAGACCCAATTATCTCCTTTGTTCTCTGGAATATGAGCTGTCTTGTCCTGTGATTCTATTCTACATTAACAGAAAGTCACAAGGGCAGTGAGGAAACTTGTTCTTAGAATACAAATCTCTCTGAAGCAGGGTACTTAACATCTGTTTGCTGTCTGGACCCCCAGCAATCCCGGGATGGTTTGAGTAGATGCTTGGTTATCTGGTGATGTCTTCATGGATACTCTCTGGCTTGAGAGACTGCATTTTGTGCTCCAGAAACTTGTTCAGCTCACTGCCTCCCTGTTCCTGACGGTACAGATCCTCCCCACCAACTCCACCTTCCGCTGCTGATGAGGCAATTACCATGGTTCTGAATTGTTCTCTAACTGGATCACTAAAGATGACTTCTTTCAACTTGGCTTCTGGAGTGCAGGACAGCAGTTGGAACCTGTGGTTTACCTGCCTAAATCCAAACTCAGCTCTGTTACTTCTGTATTGGGGTAGCAATGAAAATCTCTCTGCCTCAACTTCCTTGTCTGGAGAATGGGGCTACCATTTCAACCTGCCATACAATACTATTTATGCTACTATGATAAAGGTTAGAGAGTGAGCACCCGTAAAATGTCCAGTGACCGCTCATGACAAACATCATGAAGTAAGAAACACTTTCAAACCCCTCCTCTAGTGTTGACCCCCTTCCCTGATACTACAGGAAATGTTTGTGTTCCCCCAGATGCTTGTTGACCCTAGTTTCCCTAGTGAGGGTATGTGGAGATGTGGGTGAGGCCTTTGAGAGGTGTTTGGGTCTCAAAGATTGTCCTCAGGTACAGAATTTGTACCCTGATCACAAAGGCTCCAGGGAATGCTCTTGGCCCTTCTGCCACATGCGGACACCATGAGAGGACAGTCCTCCAGAAGACAGAGTAGACACTGACTGACACTGAGTTAGCTGGCCCCCATTGAGCCCCTCGACCTCGGGCTCCCAGCTTCCAGAACCAGGAGAGATCACTTCCTGCCACTGGTGAGTCTCTGTTCTTTCTGTAGTGTGCTATAAACAGCTGACTTTATTTACCCTAACTTTCATTCTCACACCTAGGTCTTCTCATTTCACAACTTTCTGCTCCATACGGCAATCATAACTCAAGCCCACTTTCTCAAGTTTTCAGTCCAGGGAAATCTCCAATAGACTTACTCAAGCACTTTTCCGCTGAATTCTAATTTTCCCCTGAAAATGCCTTGTTAAGGGAACTTGGTATAGAAATATATCAGCCTCTCTAAAATACTACTTTGGGAAAGTTGCTCAGAGATAAGGCCCAGATAAGTGATTTAAGTCCGTCCGTGATGATACCAAAGGACTATATTTGTCCTCAGGTAGCTAAAGTAATGTCCACCCCCAAGCTGTGGGCTCCAAGTTACTTTGTAACCAGTGGCATCTAACGCTTGTTAAAATAAAACTATAAATGATTAGAAATTCTCACAGAGGAAGCAAACTTAATTCATTCAGGGGATGGAGCCAGGTCAGTTAAATGACCTCCCCATATCCCATAAATAACATCATCTGTACCTATTAAAAAGACCAGGCATTGGATGGCTGAATAGGTTTGAGTTACAGGGACCTTCATCTCAAGGTCATTAGTCTGAAGTCAGCCCACTTTAAAAGGAAGCCTGTAAATCCACTCTTCATTGTGAGCCAAAAATGTATTTTCGGTAATTAGTACTTGCATGAATCTAAAGGATAATGAAAATATGATATGTCCATTCATTTACTCCTTACATCAGGCTAAAACAAATTGCCCTGAGTGTCTGTGTTCATTTGTTCCACAAACAGAGTTTCTGGATGAAGGAAGGAAAAAGAAATCAAAAGAAAAGTCAAAACAGTGGAGAAATAAAGCACCAAGAATGAATCCTGATGTGACTGCCTGATGAGGGTGTGTCATGCTGGTTCATTGGTGGGAGTCAACAGCCCACTCTGGTGGAGGCTGCGACAATGGTGGAGGCTGTGCTGGGGGGGGGGGCACGTGCAGGAAATCTCTGTATGGAGCCTTTGAATTTTCCTGTGATTTTAAAATTGCTCTAAACAATAAAGCAATTTTTTATACATTTATTATATGTATAATTTTAAAGACTTATTTATTTATACATACAGAACTGGGGTGCAGGAATTGTGAGAGGCTTCACCAGAGACAGAGTCAGAGAGCAGAACAGGCAGATCTACAAAGTACACTGCTGAGGGGAGCAACGGGGCGAGACAGGAGAGGTCTGCTGTGCTATGTGAGTCACCTCTGGGGTCGGGGATAGAACTCACACTGAAGCAGTTGCAGCTAGCTTGCACTGGCTGCGTCCTAACCTGTTGCACCACCAGATAGAGCCAATAAAGCAATTTTAAGAAAAAGTTGAAGAGAAAAAAAAGACCAGAATGCAAAAATGATTGTGTAAATAGAGCAAGAATACAACTTATGTTCAATTCTACCCAGAACATATAGATGGCTCTAGTCTGGAAATATGAATGGGTCAATGGAGATGGAGAAAGTTAAGTGGAGCCCGGGAGTTTTGAACAGGAGGGAGGAAAGGGGTGCCCACCCTGGCAGCCTACTCCCCCACCTCTGGGACACAGACTAAGTGACTCATCTCATAGCTGTACAATGTCCGGTCTGTACCAGAGACACCTACCCAGATTGAAAAGGATGGGGTCTCAGCAGTATCTTAATCAGGGTCTTAAGAACAGTAAAAATGTGGCTGACATTACACATAGATGCAAATAATAAGATGGAAAACAGTCGTTAATGATGATATCAGACTTGCAAGTTAGCAGACCTGTCAATCCAGTAGTGAATGTGTATCAGTGTCAGTGAAACGTTTTCAAAATATGAACATTCATTCAATCATATGGGCGTTGGATGGCTTGAATAGGTTTGAGTTACAGGGACCTTCATCTCAAGGTTATTAGTCATTCATTCTTTCTTTCATTCATTCAATCCCATATCATCAGGACCCCTTCCTTCAACTCCCTTCCCTCATCTTCATTAAGTTATTATTTACAGTATATTGTTCTAGGTCTATTTATCTAGTAGTAACTACATTGTGTAGTTACACTATCTTTATTGCTAAACAGAAGGTTTTTGATAGATTCAGCTAAGCAGAATAAGTAAATCTTAAATTCTGCCAGTGAGCTGTTTCTTGACAAAATCATCAAATCAAGGTTTACAAATTTAGAATGACTCATAAATATATACTGATTTTGTTTTGTTTTTCTACTTAGAGAACATCACAGGTAACCTTGACTTTTGAATATCACCCTTCAAAAATAACTATTCTATAGTAATAGAATAGTCCCAAAAAATTTTTTACTTTCGTAAGGAATTTACTATTCCTTCATATTTTCTAATGGATAGATTTTGACAATATTTGTCATGTAAATAAGAAGATAGATCAGCCATACAATTAAAATGTTAGATGATTTGCAGTATAACAATAGATAATCAGATGGCCCTGCCTCTGGTGACTTGGAAGGCACCATTCAAATCTCTGCTATCAGAGAGGAAAGAATTAAGTTGGAAGGAATGACAGATATTGACAGTGAGTAACAATAGGAATGAAATCAAACAAAACCTGATAGATTGAAACTTGGGTGGGCTGGTAAAAAACTGCACAAACTGCTTGCTATGTTTGTCTATCTGCACAGGTTAATAGTTAAATACATTCAGTATATTGCCACCATAAGAAATCATGCCGTGATAGTAAAACCTCACAGGGCCAACACTGAAAAATTCAAACAGCAGCTGTTATTGCTTAAATGACTAAATGTCCTTAATAAAAATATCAGATAATCCAAACTCAATTAATTCAGAGCTCATTTTTCTGGTCCCTTGCATTTCAAATTAACAAAGTTTTTACTCTACCTGACTGGTAAATGTTTCCTATCACATTCTATTTGCATCTAATTATTTCTTGAGGCACCAGATTTAAGTGGTCTATGGAGCATGGGTTATTACAGGCTTTCTCTACAGTTAAAGATATCAACATTGTCAGACCTCACCAGCACTTGTGGTCCAAAGTATCAGTGTCACCTGGTTATCACATTTCACTACAAAAGACAGATAATTGCCTTCTAATAAGAGACAATAAGCTCTCACCATGTGGATGTCCTGGTATGCGTGTGTAGAAACCAACTAATTCCATTTGTGTTGTGTATTTGCTGGGCTCCGCTGCTAAGTTCTGTTATGTAAAAGGCTCACAATGATCTCTGCCCTCAGATTTCAGGGGGTTGCATGTGTGTGTCGGGGGGGTGTACATGTGTACTTACATATTCACATTGTGGAAAATAGTAACAGCCTCACACCCTACAAGAAACTGCATAGTGAATATTTGATTCTATAATTACTGAAGACAGGGGTTATTTTAGTCTTCACTATCTGCCATGATCTCTATAATAATTCCCTAAACATAATAACAAAACACATGTTTTTTAAGGAAAATAAAATCAAGAGTGAAATTTTAAAAGGCTAATTAAGCAATAAATACCCAAAAATGCTCTAAGGGTTTACAGTAGAGAAAAATACTGTTGCAGGTAGAAATCTTCAGGAAAAGCTATGAAGGTGGCAAAATTTAAACTGGTGTTAAGACATAAATCAATTCTGAGGAATTCAGATATAATCCACATAATTCAGCATTGAGTTCCTCCTTCCTACTAGGCACCGTTAAATGCTTTTGAAAATGAAAATATGAATTATAACCAGCTCTTGTCCCCTGTGATCTTGTAATTTAGTAAAGGGCATACAGCATAAATAATAAAACATGTAATAGAGACACAGTGTAATGAGAAGGCAGAAGACTTCTTGGAAGTTATGTTGGAGGAAGTCACACAGTTTTAGTAGATTGAAGTAACCCAAAAAGTTAATGACAAATGGGCCTTCCCTGGTGGTGTTTGAGTTAAAGTGCAGCACTAAGAAGCTAAAGCCACTTAAGTATGAGTTTGATCCCCATGCCGGAGGTGATCCACATGGCATGACAGACCTCTCCTGACCTGCCCGCTGCTCCCTTCTGCAGTGTTCTTCGATGACCTGCCTGTTCTGCTCCCCACTCTGTCTCTGGTGAATCCTCTCACCACTCCTGCACCTCTAGCCTGTACCCCAGTTCTGTATACATAAATAAATAAATCTAAAAAAAAAAGTCAATGACAATGTCAAGGATATGGAGAAAATGTCATTCTAGATGAAAAGAGAGGAACTCCTTATTGAAATCAAGATATTCAACATTATGAAGTATTAACACTTGAATAACATGTCTAGTAGGTGGAATTTGATATATTTAGCAAAATATTGTCTTGTTACTCACATATTTAACCAGTAGACATTTGTTGGATATTATCATGTTCCAGGTATTGTTCTATATTCAGGAATATAGTTATTATTAAGACAATACTAGCTTCCCAAGGAAAGTCAGATTATAAAAAAGACCATTTCAAATAGAATTCTTTAAAGAAGATAAAGTAGGGTGAATTATTCTCCACCTACTTCACTATTCTTTGTTCCTGAAGTTATGTGAAAATTGTTGCTGACCTCCTGAGAAGGAAGGTCCATTCTCCTGATGATTGCAAATCAAGGACCCAAAAGCCAGGTTCAACCAAGATCTTCCCTGTGAGACATGACCTTGGAGAAAGCTGAAACTTGTGTTCCAAAGTATCTTTCTCCCTGGGTTTGGAATCAGGTGAGTTAAAAAGCTTTAGAACAGAGGTGTTTCCATGACCTTTATGTTCTCGGTGGACCAGTAGGACATGTGTTTACATGTATTGTCTGTACACAGGCTGTATATCTCATCATATTGCTAAGTTTCAACCCCCTGGTTATAACTCAGTATTATAATGAAGTAAACATTGCCTTTAGGTCACTACAACTTTTATTTCAGAGAGAGACAGAAACAGAGAGAGTCAGAGGTTGGGGATTTGGGCCAGTTATTGGCAGTTTTAGCTATCATCATTCCCCTTACTGCAAAAGAGAACATGGGCACAGTGAACAATGTTCTTAGCCTGTGTGGCTTTGAGATCGCTGGGCTGGAGATCAAGATTATAAAAGGGCTTCATGAGACATGAGGTTCCAAGGAAGGATGTGATCTGAGCATCCTAAATGCCAAATTAGGTATTCTGAGTACTGTGTAGAGAGAAATTTATGAGCAAAAGACACAAACACTGTGTGACAGTGCTACTCAATCCCAGTGACCCAGAGATTGGTTCTGGTCCATGAACTGTGTTTTGTGAGTCCACATTGTGACACTGCCATAATATATCCAGATATCTAAGCAGAGAACTCATTTCTGTAATCAGATTATAGATCAGGCTGTTTGTCATCAAACACAAGCAGTGAGTTGCATGCTGTGAGAACTTCATGGAATTCATGCATATAGTAGGACCATGATATATAGGAAATCAAACACAGTGCTTCACCAGAGCAAGTTTGAGAACATTGCTGTACAGTAATGACTGCTGATTTCTATCGCTTGTTATGTGTTAAGAACTACTGTATGTACTTACATGGGTTATTTCATCCCATCCTGATCTCATTTTGCAGGCATGGATACCCAGAGCCACAGACTGGAATAAATAAGTATCTCGGACTGCAATCTCCCCATGTTACCTACTGCCCCTTGCCACTGTCTCACTCTACTTTGAGATTTTTATGGTGAAAATCCAAGATCCTTTGATTTTTGTTCATCCAGCACCTGGCACCTAACACAGATTTAATAAATGGGGTTTGAATGAATTAGGAAGAATAATAAGGGAAAAATATATAGGACAGAATGGAGGGAAATGCTGGCGGAAAGGAAACCATAATCTAAAAGTCAGAAGTGCTGTCAAGAAATGGAGGATAAATACCAAGTGGTGCTGATGGAAATGGGAAGGAAAATGGCTTATGATAAATAGTGCCCGGGCAGAACCCACAGAATTTGATGACAGATTGGTTGTGAAAATCAAGGAAAAAGGGATCTATGATGACACCAATGTTAGGAGCTGAGTGACTGAGAAGAGTGAGCCAAGAGGAAGGCAGATGTTCGGGAGGTGTAGGGGACATTTGGGGGAAAATAACCAGGTAGAAAATGCCGATTGAAATATAAAATGTCCAAAGAACAGTGCTTTATTTCCTGTGCAGTGATTTAAAGTTTGTAATGATACCAGAATTTCCTTAGGGGCTTGACAATACAGAATGGAGGAAGGAACTAGAGAGATGGTCCTGAAGCTACGCTTCACAAAATTGAGAAAGCATCATCCATCGACCATATCACAGAATGAGGGCTGGTAGACCAGAAGGATGCCGCCAGCGTGGGGCCAAACCCTCCCAATGCTCACTTACCTCCACCACCTCTACCTCAAGGAACTGCTCTGTACTGCTACAGATTCAGCCCAGTGTCCACAAGCTGCTGTTTTTAAATGAAGAAGCCTCTTTCCTTTAGCTCATGGCTCATGATTTTTTTTTTTTTCCCCAGAAAGTTAGTGTTGGCCTGACTACTCTTGACTCTTTTTAGATAAGAATGAGTCTGTATCAGGTTCAGAGAAAGAATGGGTGATTTCCCAGTACTCAGTTTCTATGTCAGAGACATGGTCTTATCTATAAAATGAACAGTCATTTTATTACGTCACAGCCCATACAAGAGCTCTATGAGACTTATCCCACTTTCTACTCTGTTGTACCTGTGATTAGGATGATTTCTGTATTATTCCAAAACTAATCTATTGTCTTACTTCATAATATTTAACCTGCTGATCTTTTTATTCATTTAAAGTCTCCTGAAATTTAGCAGAATCTCATTTTCCTTCACAGGACAGTTGACGTGGCTCTTTTTCTCTCTGCTGTATCATAAATCTTGGCAAGGACACTCATTGAAAAGGAACAGTCTGTGGAAGGAACCCTGCCTCAGAGACCCTGGGGAAGCTGAAACAAGCTGACAGAAGCCTGGGCCATGTCTCCAGGGAAATTTAGCTCAACCCGCTAAGGCTTGGAGAGGTTAAGGAAAATACTGTCTAAGCTAAAGAGCCCTTTCTTTGTAAGGTGAATTTTCTCGAGGAGGATAAGACAAGTTTTGAAAGATGAAAGGGTCAAAGTGGGAAAAAACAGAGAGAACACTATTTTCACACTGTCACAAAGAATCGTTTTATTTAATTAGCTGGTGGGATGGGGCAAGATAGCACTGGAGAGACAATTCCTGTGGGTCAGAGCCTGCCAGGGGCAATATTAAATTACTGGCACTGCTTGTAATTCCCCTGAGAATCAGGAAACTTGAATTCTGACTCTGCTAAGTTCTTTTGCAAGTATTTTGGACCCACTTCATCCTTGGTCTCATCTTTCTTTAATTTTTTAAAAGATTTATTTATTTATGCATACAGAACTGGGGTGCAGGCCAGAAGTGCAGGGGTGGTGAGGGGATTCATGAGACAAAGTGAGAAGCAGTACAGGCAAATTGACAAAGTACAGCAGTGGGTGAACAAGAGAGGTCTGCTGTGCCATGTGGATCACCTCCCTGGCCAAGGATCGAACTTGTGCTGAAGTGGCTATGGCTAACTGCATAGTGCTGCACTTTAATCCACCAGGGAGGGCCCTGGTCCCATCTTTCTAATATGTAAGTCAAGAGACTTTTACTAGAGTAAACTTATAAAACTCCTTTCATGTATAATGTTCCCTAATCAGTCACTCTCAAGGTCCATCAGCTAGGCCACAGCTGCGTGAAATTTTGGGGTGAAGGCTGACAGAGGAAAATAGGTGAAACAGCAAGAGTAGGCAGGAAAGTGGGTGGGGAAACACAAAGAACAAGAGAAGGAATAGTTTTCATCCCCCAGCGTGGGGGTCTTCTTCTCTCTTCCCTATCATTAACATCTCATAACGAATAACATATTTGCTCAAGGAAAAAAGTAGAAAAATAGGAGATGCAGCTGAGGGTGAGTTTCCTTTACAATTAAAAACAAATTAATAAGTAAGACTATGAAAAAAGGAAAAATCAATTGAAAATTCACTATAAATAGATAATTTTCTCAAAAACCTTACCCAAGACTCATACTCAAATTTAAGCATTTGCACTATAAGTAGCACACATAATTGTAGTTTCTGGGTTTGTTTATACGTATGTGCTCATGGATTCCACATGATAATAAAAATCAAACATCTGGGTTTTAATGTCTCGCAAATCCACTCTTGGGTTCACAAAATGCGTGCACTCCAATATGAATGCCCCTAATTTGGGGCATCTATTAGTTGAGGTGTGGTGAGTTTCTAATATAAAAATAAGCCCAAGTATGGAATAGTTGAACCCTTCAAATATTCTGTATTATAAAGAGCTGAATCAAAATCCACCTGACAGTGGTTTGTGTCCTCACTCTCAGGGCCGGCCCAGACCGGCCCAGACCGTGGACTGCAGAGAAAAGGAACACAAACGGCAAGCACACCTATGCCCTCCCTCTCAGCAACCACTTCTAAGCAGCTTTTGGGCAAGATCCAAAGCTGAAACAAACAGCCAGAACTTTACAGATCAGCAGGCAAAGGCGAGTTCACAAATAGTGAGTTCTTTGGCAGAATATGCTGAATCCTGTTAGAGGTGTAAACATAAAGTACAAGGGGAGAAAATCAAGAAAAATTCTGTCTGATTAGCAATGAGCAAACTGTCGTGAAGGAAGGAACATCTGCCCTGAGCTGTGAAGATGTTTTAGATTTTCTAGGGGCAAAGAAATGGTGACGTTGGGGATCAGAGGGTTGAGACAGGGAGGTTGCTGTGGGCATTTGCTAGGAAGTTTATCCTAATACACAGAACTTTCTTTAATCTTCAATCACCTTCTAACCGGGCATGCCGTCAACTGTCCATCAACAAGGGCCTCACCAGGAAAACCAACTGTTTCCAGTCCTTACAACCAAGGGCATGGGCGACAGGAAATGAGATACTGAGGCGGCAGAATTATTGGCCAAATAGAAGAGCAATGAAGAACAAAAGGGAGAAGGATGGGATTCCAGGCACCTGAAGCAATGGAAAGTGTAGAGATAGCGCCTGAGAAAAAGGGCAGAGTTGCTTGTTGGCTCCCTTTTCCACCCAGCCTCCTGTCCCCTGCCAGTGTCCCCCAGTGGCTACACCAGTGAGGCACCCACTGAGCTGGGCATGGGGATTTCCTGCCAGCAGGTGAATGCTGCCAAGGTGAAGCCCAGCAGGTGATGGTCAGAAAAGCCTCTGAGGACGAAAGGACACAGGCCAGGCTGAAAAAAAAAAAAAAGCTTCCTTCGCTGATGAGAAAAGCAGGCACAGATAGATGGCCAAGACCCATTCTATCTCTCTCCGTAAGCGGCAGCACTATTTGGACTCCTCATGGACTCCAAGCCTGACCTTTTCTGAATGTCACAGTGACCAGCTTCATGAGCGCCCAGAGTACTATGGCAGACAGACTTGCTTTGGTGGAGGAATCAAAGGCCACTCACAGCATCAGAATTCATTTGTTTTGCTGATAAATATCACCAAGGAGTGGAAACTAGCACTAGATGAACAAGAAAAGAATTACCCTTGACACCTCCTAGCACACATTTTAATGGACAGAAAAATTCCATCAGTCCCTACATCCCTCCCTATACTGCTCTGCTATTTCTTACTGAGCAGAGAAAAGAGGAATTGACATAAATGGGCTCAAAAGTGAGGCAGTCAAAGCCCCTGACAGAGACTAGCAGGAAAAGGAAATGGGAGTATCCACATCCCCAACGCCACCTCGGTGGCCTCACTGACGGCTACACAGCTGGCTCGGTCCAAGGTCTTCTTCCCATCCAGAGTATTTAATGACAGCTGTTTCGTATTCTGGTGAGACTCTGCTTACTGACACCTACACACAATCTGAGTTTGGTGTGTCAAGCCTCTGAACGTCATCCATAAATGAAAAGAGAGCACCTAATTGGCCAGGCAGCACGAGGTTAAATGACTTGCCCTGGGGCCCCACAGAAACCTGTAAGGAAGAGAAATAAAGAGAGGGCCTCCAATTTTCCCAGGCTCTGTTCTGTTACTTCAGAAGAACTTGGAGCAGGGAAACTGCACTCCTATGGAGACACTTCATGCTGTCAGCCCCTCATTACAGCCTGGAGATCGATGCTATTATCACTTCTCCCTGAGCACTGCTCAACAGGAAGCAGGCAGGCAGTGAGGCCTGATCCTCATTAACCCTTTCATCATCGGGCTTCATTCCACCTTCCCCTCTGTAGAGACCTCTAGCTGATCGGATATCAGATCTAGTAAAATCAAAAGTTTCTAACATCCTGCAGACAGGAAAAACCACAGACAGGTGAGGTACTTTCTGGACATCACCTGGCTAATCAATGGATTATTATTATTTTTTTTAAAGATTTATTTATTTATTCACATGGAACAGAGGTACAGGCCAGAGATGTGGAGGGTGGGATGATTCACCAGAGACAGAGAGGGGAGCAGAACAGGCGGATCGACAAAGTACACTGCTGAGGGGAGCAACGGGCGGGCCAGGAGAGGTCTGCCTCGCCATGTGGTTTCTCCGGGGCAGGCGGGGATCGAACTCATGCAGAAGTGGCTTTAGCCTCTTAGTGCTGTGCTTTAACCTGCTGCGCCATCAGGAAGGGCCTAATCAATGTAGTCCCTCTGCCTGCAATATAGTCATGCCAGATGAAGTTTAGCCTATACATCTGGGCAGGAAAAAGCGGGGGACCCTGCATTGTAGATTTTGCTGATTTACAAAGCAAATACCCCCCAGTGTTGATTTTAACCAAGGATTGGTTGATCTTGCAAAATTCCTGAACATTGAGCAATGGATTCATGGGCTGGTGAGAGCAAGGTCAGCATGCCAGACTGCACACCCACAGTTCTAGCCCCACTTTCTCTCAAGGTGCAGGCTAAATGCCAAGCACAGTGCCTGGCATGTCATTGGTACCCATGAAGTAACATTTCAAGAAATCAACCACCTGGAATAACACCTATGCAAATATCCTGCCCCAATCCCTACTGTTCTACTTGACAACTAAATTAAGTTTTGACATTCATGACCTTAAATAACATTTCCTTGCTGTCTCTTTTATGGAATTTTCATTTTATACCTTTTTTGATCCATTACTCAATTTATTCAACACACATGGCATACGTCACATCTCCCGAGTCAGGTGCTAAAACTCCTTGAGGTAAGGAGTCACTCTTGTTCATCTGTGTGTCCCAACATGATCTTTATCTGTGCCTTCCACAGAATCAGCACTAATAAAAGCTGAAAGAATGAATTCTGTTGCACCAAAGATTGCTCTGGACTGCTTAATAAAAAGAACTCAATGTTACTCTGCCTAACACAGGATATTTTGAAATGTCAATGACTTCAGCTGTGATGTGCCTACAGGAAACAACGAAGAACAAATAAACGTATAAAATTGCACTGCTCACTAGCACAAGGTAGTATATGGGGAGTTACTGTATGGTGACAGGGAACCACTTGACTGCTCCACTCCCTGTTCCAATGTATCTTACTAGAAGTTTCTGTTCTTCTGTCCCTCCACTACTAACCTGATATATCTGCTGATAAGAGAGCACAACCTTGGGCCCTCCCTTGGCAGGAGGGCTTTAGTCTCAGCACTATGAAGCTGTCCACAACCACTGCAGTTCAATCCCTGGCTAGGAAGGGTGACCCACATGGCGCAGCAGACCTCTCCTGTCTCCCTGTTGCTCCCCTCAGTAATGTATTTCAGTGGATCTGCCTGTTCTCCTCCCTACTCTGTCTCTGGTAAATCCTCTCACCCCCTTACACTTCTGGCCTACACCTCAGTTCTTAAGGAAAAAAAAAAAGAGAGCACAACCCTAAGACTGGGTTGGGGTTGAGAGCAGACAGGGCCACTAGTCTGGGTCCAGTACTGACTGGAGAATGCATTTGGTTGAAATAAATTGGTGAAGATTCAAAGTAGCCTAGCTAGTTGTAAGAATGCCTTTGTCCTAACATTTTTAGAATTAGTGTTCGATGTGAAGTATATGTATTGATATTACTATTTTCTTCACAAGGAAAAAAATATGCTAACTCTATGGTGCTCGATTTTAACTAAACTTAAGTGATCATTTTGCAAAACATATCAAGCTGTGACATTATATACCTGTAATGAGTCTATCTATGATATCTCAACTTTTTAAATAAAAGAATGTTCTGTTGTTACAGAAAGGGTTGTAATATTGGGTGACCACCAGTGACATGTTTGCTGCTGGGCAAACCATAGAATAATTGACAGCAGAGAGTGCTGATACAGTTTCACCCTGGACAATCGAGTAAATTGTTTTAAAGTTCAAAAATAGAACTTAATGATTAAAATTAGATTCTTTTCCCCTTGTTTTAATTTAAGGCCTGGCATATGGTGTGTTTTCCTTAGCAAATTCTCACTGGAAATCAAAGCATACCAAAATTTATTCATGTTTATGTTATCTTTAATATTATATTTCTTCATATAATAAAACCATTTAATCTACCACACTTGCTGAGTGTCTCACAGTAGGTATCCTTATTTTTTTTTTTTAAGATTTATCTATCCATGCTCACTGAATTGGGGTTCAGGCCAGAGGTGTGGTGGGTAAGAAGGTTCACGAGAGATACAGTGGGGACCAGAACAGGCAGACTGATGAAGTATACTGCTGAGGGGAGCAGCGGACAGGTCAG
>NW_004567117.1:33171471-33183278 GCF_000260355.1 Condylura cristata | reverse complement strand
CTTTGTGGTTAGTTTTGCCCTATTTTGCATTAAATTGGTGCCTAGAACTGAGTTCACAACACTGACATAGCAGCCAATTAGATGAATGCGTGTCACCCCTGATTTACTTGACTCTTCTTCCCTAAGAGAACTTATATTTCAGAATGGCATAAATTTCAAAGAGATATAGGAGTCCTTTCTCCCTTCTATGTCTATAAATAGTGTATTATTTTTAGACAGTAGGAAATTAACTTTCAAAATGCCCTTTAGGAATTTGAAAGGCAAAGACTTTCTGTGATCATTCTTAGCTCATATCTCCTTGAGGAAGGAAGCTGGGAGGTTGGGGGAGAGGGGGTTGTTGGAATTTGTGCTGCCCTGCTTACTGACCCCAGCCGCTTCTCTTTACCCCTCTGCCTCTTTGGGTCACTGGCCAGATACAGGTTTGGGGTCTTGAGTTTATTGGTAAAGCCTTTGAAGGCTGAGATCTTGGGATTCCTATAAACTCTGTACAACATAATAGATCTTGATACAAGACTTTGAATGGCTCGAAGAGAATTCTAAGTAGAAGAGCTTAATTGAGACAACAGCTGACTTCATGCTCTTCCATGACCTATAGATCTAGAGCCCTGCCCACCAATTCTGCTCTCCATTACTTTAAGGTGGTCCCAGCCCTCCAGGATTTATGACATGGGGGAAAAAGTCCAACCAGGCACTCGGATCTGGAAAGGTGGAATTTATGCATCTTGCCAACAACATTTTTTCCTGCTCCCAGGGTGCTAGTTCCTGAACTCATCACAGTACAACCAATTGCTGTCTGCATAATGCAAATTCAAACCATGTTCTCTAATTAATCTATTGTGTTCTGTCCAATTTGCATTATAAATTATAGGAGCCATGCCTGTAATTGCCTTTCTCTGTGGCTAGGCTTATTAAAAACCTGCTTTAGAAAGGTGTCCTGAGTGAGAAACTGTGACACGCTTCTTGTTCTCTGGCCTGGCTTTCTGTGCTGCCTCTCCTCTGACTGTTTAGACAGTAACAGTTCCTGAGTAGTCAATTAAACTCTCTCCTGCCAAATGTCTGTCTTCATGGTACTGAGCAAGTCAGTGCAGAACAGTGAGGAGCTGACTACAGCTGACAGAGTAGTATGCTCCTAGTTCCCTTCCTGTGACCTACAGTTGCCTCATCACATATTCCTTTCACTTAAATCTTTTCCCCTGAAGAGCCAGTAAGGTTGAAGCTGGAGGACTAGGACATGGGATCAAGGAATGTTTGCAATTTCTCACTCTCATACTACTCCATATTCAGCTTCCGAAGATTGTCAAAGTCACCATTAAGTGTCTCTGCCAGTTTATGGCTCCTGTGGCTAAGATTCAGATCTCAACTCTGATTCTCTAGATTCATCTGTCCCTCTAAAATTCAGGGAGGTCATTTTCCCTGAGGCCTCAGTTCCTGAATTAGACCAAGAAAAGTCATTCTGCTTTCTTGGTGCCCATTTTCATCTTAAGATAAGAATGAAAATGATGAAACCCAAGGTCTTAACATGTTGCAGCTGAATGAAGAAGTCTTTTTTAAATTTTTTTTCTTATACTGTACATTTCTGAGCAATACATGATTTCGCCCCACAAATCTCCGACTACCACATCACTTGTGAACCATCACCAAAGGCCCTTGTGCTCTCTTGCCTCCCTGTTTTGACCCATATCCCTCGCCTACCCAGATGTATGCCTCAGATTTATGGTTTGCTGCAAGCTGGGTATTTTTTTTTAACCTTTTGTCCAGTATCCCTATATTCCTCCTGTGAGTGAACCCACTTGCTATCTTTCTTTTTCCTTATGTGTTAATCACTTAGTTTAATCCCTTCTAGCTCCATCCATGTTCCTGTGAATGTCATGAGTTTATCATTTTTGATTGCTGAATAGTATCTGTTATATGTATAGCATATATAGTGTATATTCAAGTATATACACACGTGCAGTGGAATATTATTCAACAACCAAAAAGACAAACTCATACCATATATGTGTGTGTACACCATATCTTCTTAATCCATTTATTTATTTTGGGACACTTAAGTGTTTCCATATCTTAGCGATTGTGTATAGTGCTATAATAAATAATTATTTCAAGTTATGGCTTTGGGTCCATTGGGTAGATTCTTACGAGTGGAATCACTGGGTCATATAGTAGATCGTTTAGTAATTTGTGGACCCTCCACATAGATTTCCAATCTTAAAACCAAAAGTCTTAATATACATTTTCATGTTTTGGGTCTCATTTTATGCTGATGATATTATAGGCTTCTTTGCCAAGAGAATCCACATATAATATTTAGCTTTGCATAAAGTATGCTGTCTCAATTTTGTGCCAGTACGCATAAACCCTGTGCTGGTGGCTTCTCCTTTGACAATTATTAACACGCACACTTTAAATGAAAAGATGGCATGATTAGTTAAATAAAACTCAATAAAGCTGTTACAATTAAAAATGTGATGACTGAAACGGGAGAAAGTGGCATTTCTGAGAATCGAGAAAGTACTAGAGAGAAGGTAGTAAAAACGTCATCTATGTTAACTTACTCTTTTGCCTGCAGAGAGCCTCAAACTTTGATTCTAGTAGTAAGGCTTCTTTCTCCTAAAATTTTAAGATTCCGTTTTCCTGCATTTATGAAACTGTAAATGTAAATAGGGAAAGAAAATATGAATAAATCAAGACACGTAAAAATATATCATGACAACAAACCCTTTCAGGGAAGGTTCTAATTTAATCAACAGGCAAAACTAAGATCTCCCAGTCAGGAAAAACATTAACTTCCCAGGGACAAGCATCTGCTGGCAGTTTTGTGACAATCACAACATCTCTTGTGCCAGAATGTATTTTCCTCCTCCAGGTAGGTCTCTCAAATTGCCCTCATGCATGCCATCAAGCACATTTTCCTTTATTCCTGCCTTTGTAGTTCACTCTTTGTTGCGCACACAATACTAAATGGGACCTTTTCTCTAAACCAGACTTCTTGCATATTATTAAAGTGTGAGACAAAGAACAACATGACCACCAGTCTGACAATTTCAAGTCATTTTTCAGACATGTCTACATTGTTAGTTTTGTTTCTGTCATAAATAAAATGTCTGCAGAGCTACAACAAAGCATAATGTTTCTGTCTCTTAGCTTGAAGACTATAAATCTCCTTGTGTTTGTTAGACAAACTCCAAAAGTTCACCAGATATTTAGTATAATT
The DNA here is from genome assembly GCF_000260355.1 of Condylura cristata. Classification (NCBI taxonomy): domain Eukaryota; kingdom Metazoa; phylum Chordata; class Mammalia; order Eulipotyphla; family Talpidae; genus Condylura; species Condylura cristata. The sequence continues at coordinate 33,180,064 of NW_004567117.1, read as the reverse complement.
TTTAAAACTTTCCTTTGAAATCTATGGGGGCTTTCTGGCTCTTATTCTTGTTGTGAAAATCTATAGAAATTTGTGACCATGACTTTGACTGGTATACAATAGGAGAGTCTGGGCAGCTCTCAAGTGCTCATTCTGCTGTGCACTTCTGATACATCAGTCTTTGCTGGTCCCAGCAAACATTCTCCATCTTAGGTACAGATACAACCTACAAATTCTGTATGATGATAATAAAGCTGGGAAATGTTGTACGATACAATTTACTGAGACTGTGCAGTTATGAACTGAAGGTTGGAAAGGACATAAAACCTCATCAAACCCAACCATATACTAATTCCATTTGAATACCCTCCACGAAGTTTATAGTTAAATCTCTCAACCACAGAGAAGCAGACATAACTTCCACAGATTTAAAGTGCCTTATAAGTATTTAGAATTACTCTAGATCTAAAACCTAGGTAGATGATCTACACACTTCTATCTGGTTGGATACAAAAGCAACCTATGTATTATATTACTTAACATTAACTCACTGAAGTCTCACATAAGCATCATCAATTAGATAACATATTTCCATGCAGAAACAGACTCAAGTAGTTGAATTTCCCTAGACCTAGGCTGCCAGAGAAGGACTAAGCTAAGATCCCAATGATGCGGTTTTGCCCAACATTTGGTATCTTGGGACACTTAAATCCCTCTTTTTTTGAGGCTACTATACATCCAAGAATTATCCTGATTCCTTCAAATATTCTTCAGCTAAGATTTTTGGAATTCTATTCAAAGCTCTCCTCTGAATGAGCCCTTTGTAGGTCTCTTTTCTTTCTTGATATGTGACATTCAGAACTCAACACACCTGCCATGGTCTTACTGGGACACAGTAGAACTAAACCATTAATTCTTTCTTTCATATCCATGAAACATAAGAACACATTCACTGATTTTTATTGATAAGTAGGTGTTTTAGTAGTGTTAGCAGTAATACTTCTTCTCCTTTATTTATTATTATTACTATATCACTGGCTTATCACAGCATACACAACTTAGCAATAATATTTCAACCTATATTTTAGGGCTCTTCAAAGGGCTTTTCTACAATATTCACCTTCTTTCCCTTGATTTGCAAATCAACCATGTAAAGTATTTAGGCAGGGATTAATTGTATTTTACAGAGAAGGAAATCACACCAGAGAGAACTGGTCTTAAAAACAACACAGATGGGGCCCTCCCTGGTGGCGCAGCGGGTTAAAACACAGCACTGAGAATCTAAAGCCGCTTCCTCATGAGTTCGATTCCCGCCTGCCCCGGAGGTGACCACATGGCGTGGCAGACCTCCCCTGACCCGCCCGCTGCTCCCCTCAGCAGTGTACTTCGTCGATCTGCCTGTTCTGTTCCCCACTCTGTCTCTGGTGAAGCCTTTCGCCGCCCCTGAGCCTCTGGCCTGTACCCCAGTTCTGTTTGCACAAATAAATAAATCTTAAAAAAAAAAAAAAACACAGATGTTAAATGTGGTATTCAGTTCTGTGCAACACTGAAAGGCAATATGAGTACCCCACCCTTTAAAGCTCTGCTTAATTTTTACACAGTATTGGAAAACACTTCTTCTATGAGCAATTTTTAAGTTCAGTCTCTCTGCATCCTAAACTTGGCATTCTTTAATTTCACCTACATTAGGGATTTTTTGTTTGTTTGTTTTTAAAGATTTATTTATTTATTCATACAGAACTGGGGTACAGGCCAGAGATGCGGAGGGTGACAGGTTTCACCAGAGACAGAGTGGGGAGCAGAACAGGCAGATCGATGAAGTACACTGCTGAGGGGAGCAGCGGGCGGGTCAGGAGAGGTCTGCCGCGCCATGTGGATCGCCTCCAGGGCGGGCAGGCGGGAATCGAACTCATGTGGAAGTGGCTTAAGCTTTACAGTGCTGTGCTTTAAGTCACTGCGCCACCAGGGAGGGCCTGTTTGTTTGTTTTTTAAGATTTATTTATTTACACATATAAGAACTGGGGCACAGGTCAGAAGTGCAGGGGTGAGAGGATTCATCAGACAGAGTGGGGAGCAAAACAGGCAGCTCTACTGAAATACACTGCTGAGGGGAGCAGTGGGCAAGACAGAAGAGGTCTGCTTTGCCATGTGGGTCACCTTCCGGGCCTGGAATTGAACTAGTGCTACAGAGGCTGTGGACAGCGTCTTAGTGCTATGCTTTAACCCCTTGCACCACCAGGGAGGGACTGCACCTACTTAGTTTAAATGATACACCAGTGGGGTTGACTTCTATAAAGTCCACAGAAGAAATTTGGTGAATGTGACAATGGATGTTGGTGCAGAATTGAGTCTCAGAACTAAGCTGACAGTTTCCCTTCTTTTTTCAACATTTTAAATATATTGTTCCATCAACATCTAGTCTCCATTTTAAGAAGTCTGAAGACATCTGTAGATTCCTGTCCTAAAGATATAATTTCTTCTTCCCCTAAATTAGGAGTTGGAAAACTTACTGTATGTATGCAAACAGCACTTTTTGGTCAACTTAAGAAATGAAGGATATGATGTAGGTACTTAAAAAACAATCATTTAAAAATGGAAAAACTATTTTTAAGGCCATAGGCTATACAAAATCAGTTTGTAGGGTACATCTGGCCTACAGGCTATAGTTTGCCGACAGTTGTCTGAGATGCTTTGAAGATTTTTCCTTTTATCTTTGGTTTTCAACAGTCTACCTATAAATATCAACTTTTTACTTATATTTATTCTGCTTGAAGTTCACGCAGTCTTGGATCTGAAAATTGTTACAGTTCATCAGAGTTGGCTAACTATAAAATTCTTGTATATCTTATCCATGTTGTTGTTGTTATTGTTCTTCACAGCCCTATCTCCTCTCTCGTGAGCCCCACTCTCCCTTGCATCAGATCCTTTGAAATTGTCATGCATATCTTTAATGCTCTGTTTAGTGATTTCCTTTTTCATATATATATTTCAGTTTGGTTATTTTTTACTGAATTATTTAATATTCACTGATTTATTTGCTGTGTTCATCCCACTGTCAAGTCCATGAAATAAATGCTTTGTGATATCCTATGGGATATTTTTCAGTTCTCTTACTTTCATGTGATTCTTTTACATGGTTTCCATTTCTCCACTACAATTTCCCATTTTTTATGCAAGTTGCTTATGACTGTCAAAGTTCTTAAGCGTATTTATTATGTTGATTGTAATTCAAACACTAATATAATAACTGAGCACAGTTTGGGCTTTATCATAGATTTAAGATTCAGTCCACCATTGCCTTGAAATATTTTTGTGACAAGAGCAGAAATTTCCTTTAGCAAAGCTTTGGGTCTGCACATCACCAACACCCCAGAGAATGTTCCTATGCTTTAGAGATAGTGGCTAGCCTTCTGAACTGCAGGAGCTGCCGTTATGAGATCCCAGTCTTATACATCAGTGACCACCTTTGAGGGTTACTAGGGAACCCCACTTTCCATCCCTCCAGGGGGTTTCCTATGCTTCAGGAAATGCCTTTTCTGCTGCTCTCCCCCCACCTTTCAGTGAACCTCCAGGGATTTGTTCCTAGTTCTTCTGCCTCACCCCAGCCATAACAAAGCTAGTGATTCCCATGTGCTAAAGCTCCATGTATCTTGGGGGTTGGAGGTGGGGTCCCTTCTAGCCCTCCTGCACAGTTCCTATCCTTTGGTGGGGTGGGACAGGAGGTAGCATTATCTTATAGCCACCAAACCTCACACACCTTGGGATGAAGAATGCAGGGATCTTGCTCAGCTGTTCTGCCCTGCTTTTGCAAACAGCTGACTTGGGCTCAGGGAAGACCCACTTTGTTGAGAGATGTCCTTGCTCATGGTCCTCCAGCTCCTATTCTAGCTTTGCTATCCCTGTGCATTCAACAAAGGCTTAGAAAATATCTGGGAATAAGATACATATTTGCTTGGCTCCTTGGAATTTCCATTTATCACCAATGCACATTAAAATTTTGTCAAAAGTCAGGCTGATTTTTCCATATCCACATCGATGGGGCTTAACCTGCTTTCTATCATATCCCTGCAGATGGAAATAACAATGAGATTTGCTTTCTTAGGAAAAACATTCTTCTCTGAAGATTAGTTGAATTGTATCCATAGCTCTTTTATAGGTTTTCAATTTTTTTTTTAATTATTCAGTCTGTTCTTATTTAGGATAGATGCGATGATCTCTTTTTCCTGCAAGCTTTCTACATCTTAGCCTGGCTTAAAATTTTGCTCAATCATTCCTTGGTTGCATAACTTGCAGCAAGTTACTTAAACTCTATTCCCTCAGTTTTCTCCTCCATAAAATGAAACTGATCTCAGTATCCACTCATTTTTTAATGAGGATGGTGAGGAAATGCATGTAAAAAGCCATTGGCACCTCATAGATGGCAAGCACTCCATCAGTAAGAGTATACACAGCACTACACTGGGGCACTACATCGGGCATTTTACTTAATTTACTACTTCTTTAAAACTCATACATATGATTCCAAAAACTGCAAACAAGTACTATTGCCACTTTATAGAGAAGGATACAACCTCTGTGAGACATATAATAACTTTCTAAGAACATACATGTAATAGGGGAATGAACCCAGATTTTCTTATTCTCATGCACTGTTTTATTGTGCCACTGTCTCTTTATCAATGAATAGACTATCAAGGGGTCCAGTAGGCCAAGTCAACTAAGTCTACAGGACACAACACATTTAGAAATGTGTACAAGTGACATTTTTGTGCCAAAAATTCTAATCTGGTAGCAGCATTTAGTCATAACAATAGTACCATTTAGGTTGAGAATGAACTGGGCTTTGATAGTTTTGAACAAAGGAGTAGAATCACAAATAAGATTTAATCTACCCAATCTTCTCCTAAGCTTTATATAGCCCAGTCCTGAAGCAAGAAGTAAAAATCAGACAATTCATCCTTTTAAGGAAATTTCCTCCAAAGCTAAGGCCTGTATTAATTAATTCCTCGCCACAATAAACTGCATAACCAATAAACCCCAAGCCCAAGGTCTTGACACTACAGGGATTTATTTTTCATGCTCATGGATGGGTCATGTGCCTCAGTTTAGCTAAGGTTTGCAAGCCCCATTCTTATATCTGGGTCATGGAAAAAGCAGCTACTTGCTTCTCATGAATGAGGTAACAAATCTCCAGAGGGTTGAGATTCATATAAAGTCTTAGCTTTGGTGTAACTGTTTCTTTTGCCAACATCCTGTTGGCTAAAGCAAATCATATGATCAGACCTGCCATTAATGAGGTAAAGATATACCTACCCCACAGGTCTGACAAAAGGAGTAAATACTTGCTGATAATAATTTATTACAGCCAAAGATCAGTATTGATTTGTAGAGTCATGTTTTAGCATATTGTGAATGACCTAATTCTCCACACATGTCAATAATGGAAGGAAAGGAGCCTGTCTAAGGAAAACTTGGTAACTTGAGACCATAATGGAGAACAGGTTAAAGCCATCTGATAGTCTAAGGGGGCTCCGTTCATTGTTTTCAAAAGGTCTATAATCAACACGAGTGGAATCTTCACTGGGTGAGGAATGATTCCTTCCAGGTAATCTGATGCCAGCCTAGCTGGGGTTTGAATTCCATGCTAGCCAAAACCTTTGTGGTGAGTCAGCATTTGCAGGAAGAACAACAGAGGTACCCTAGCCTGGAGGCTTTCACAAGGATTTATCTGCTGGATCCCATCGTTAGAAGATTATACTTGGTAGCTATAAATTTTAGTCCTTCTATAGCATGAAGGCAGAAGGCTACATTTAGTAACCGAGGTTACATTCAGCAAGCATGCATTTCTCTTTTTTTTGTTTTAGATTTATTTATTTATGCATACAAGAAGTGGGGTACAGGCCAGAGGTGCAGGAGTGGGGAGGTGAGAGGATTCGCCAGAGACAGAGTGGGGGGCAGAACAGGCATATGAAGGATGCACACTGTTGAGGGGAGCAACAAGTGAGACAGGAGAGGTCTGCTGCACCCTGTAGGTCACCTCCCAGGCCAGGTACCAAACTTGCACTGAAGCAGATGCGGCCAGCTTCATAGTGTTGCACTTCAACCCCTTGTGCCACCAAGGAGGCCCCCAGACAGCATGCATTTCTTTGCACAGAAACAGGACAATATTAGTGGCCTTGGAACCACCTACTTCCAGTCACCTCAAAATAACTGATAAAAAAAAAAAAAAAGAAAACCACCAGAAAGTAGAAGTCTGAAATTTCTTCGGGAAAAGAGATTTCTTTTGCTCTTTCACTCTTTGCTCAGTAAGGACAGCATAGAAATTTGATATGCTTTCTTACCCCCACCCTGAGAAACTTTAGAAAACAGTATCTTGAAGTTTTAGTATCTAAAGCTGTAGGTCATAAGGGCCTATGTAAGGGATCTTCAAAGTCATTTATCAGAAGTTTCATTCTCTGGAGATTGCTGAAAGGTAGTTTAGCTCATCAGTGACTATCCACCTGTCCCTGGGGCATTGTGTCTAAGTATCATAACACAAATGGTCCCCATAATGTGGCATGACTTATTTTGAACATTTACAGGTAACTTCTTACCACAGATGCTTTATGGCATCATAAGACCTTTAACTCTACCTGATTAAATGCACTGGTAAATCAACATTACTGAAAAGTACTAGAGTGACAAGAATTATTTTCCAAATTGCCACAATTACAAAACATCTAATAAGCTATAAGTGAATGAAAAAGGAAAAAAATAATAATAAAGTTATATAGGTGACAGGTCAGCAGCTTCATCCCCAGGACAAATCCATAAGGTGAAGGGTGAAATTCACCAGGACAGAGCATTATCATACATAAGTGCAGAGATGGCCATTCAGTCTCTCCATTACATTTGACTTTATTTTTTAAGATTTATTTATTTATGCATACAAGAACTAGAGTACAGGCCAGAGGTGCAAGAAGTGAGAGGGTTCACCAGAGACAGAGTAGGGAGCAGAAGAGGCAAGCTGACTGAAATACACTGCTGAGGGGAGCAGCGGGTAAGACGGGAGAGGTCTGCTGTGCCCTGTGGGTCACCTCCCTGCCCTGGGATTGAACTCATGCTGCAGTGGCTGCAGACAGCTTCATAGTGCTGCACTTTAACCCCTTGTGCCACCTGGGAGGACCCTGCATTTAACTTTAAAGATGGAATAATCAGTGTGGAGTCGCACACAGCACACGCCTGAGTGTGGTTTGAACTACATGATCCTCTGCTTTTTCTTAGTTCCTTCGATGTTTATCTTGAGTTCCCAGCTGGACTTTGAGCACATTCAGGACCACACCACAGTGCTGTCAGCATGACACTAGTGCTTGGCTGACTTTGGGCCTGGCCTACCTGGGTTACATAAAGTAAGTCAGTTGCTTCTCACAGTTACCTCATCATTCAGGTTCTCTTTATTTGTCCATTTTACTAGATAAGGAAAAAGAAAAACCTGGAGTAAACCTCACAATTAAGCAACAGAGGTGGAACTGACTCAGCCATTCTGGTTTCAAAGGTCATGATCCTAACCACCCTAGACTCTTCTCTACGCTGCTTTATCCCACATGGCCACAGTGATAGGGCAAAAGGACTCTTTCGATATGCTGCTCTAGAATGAAGTTGTTGGCAATGGAATAATTTTTTTTCTCCCATAATTCCTCTTTAATGCAAAGACTTCTATTAGGCTCAGATACACAAACATCCCTCTACTCATATTTGTCAGAAATGCAAATTCTGTTTCACATATTATGCTCGGAGAGCTGTATTCAGAAAGATTCTGGGACTGCATCTGTGCTCACAAACAAACATGCTTTAATCAATTAGCAATAACTGGCCTGGAGCATGAGGGCCTAACAGATCCTCCAATGTTGTGAGATACTATCTCCCTGCCTCAAACTTCCCGGAGCCCAGTGATCCTCTGCTGACCTCCTGGCTTGCTGCCTGCCTCTTCTGTGAGTCACACCCAGTTGTAAACCTGACGGGAAATTATAGCACAGTTCAGTAGAATGAATGCAGGCTTTTGAATCACCAGATCTAGGATTAAATTCTGACTTTTACACTTGGAGTTAAAAAAAAAAGTCTTCAGTGTTCCTATCTGAATCATATATAAACTCCCTTGGTGGTTGAATTACAATGAGTTAATCAGGCAGGAGTCAGGACATTTCCTGGAAAGGGTCAGATAGAACAAGTTTTAGGCTTTGTAGGTTGAGCAAACTGATGTCTGGAATAAGGAATTGTGAAAGCATGTCCTAAACAGTTGAGAATGTTAATTTTCTTCAATGCTTAGAGATAATTCTACTGTATCTCAACTGAAATAGTGAAATCATTCCATTTAAAATGCAAACACCCCTTGGTATAAAATAAATTATTATTACTGATTGTTGCACTAATATAATTATGTCAATCACACTTACGAATAACAAATCTCACTGCATATAGGTCAGATTGTTTTGATTGTAAGCTCATCTGTGTTTTTTTCTTCCTTCCCTATATGTGCATGTATATATGTATGTGTGTATATACATACATATCCATATATGTATATATACATATACATATACACACATATATACATATACATATACATATATATACA
>NW_004567117.1:33163135-33171340 GCF_000260355.1 Condylura cristata | reverse complement strand
ACACTGCCTTTCCACCTTGCCAGGTGGATTGGATCCCATTGTTCCACGGAATGGGGAAGAGAATGAGCCCTGTTTGTTGAGATGGATGTAAGCGTGCTGTCCTTTCTATCTGCCTGTATGACAGGTATTATTAATTATTCCTCTAGTCGATTATGTAGAACAGAGTAAAGACCTTCTCCTAAGTCCAGAAAAGTTAAGTGGTGATAGGAATACAACTGTGGAAATCCCAAAATCTTGTGCTTTGCCTACAAGGCACTAAGGAACACAAATTAAAGAATCACCAAGGAAGACCATGCTGGGAGGAACTGTCAACTGAATGATCTTCCAGGGAAGGTTCCAGGCACAGAGAAGTCTGAGTGCTATAAAGTTCAGGATGGGCATGAGTTGGGGAAGGCTATGTTGTAAATGCCTAACTCCAACTCCTCTAGGGGAACTAATTCCAGTATTTTCCAATTGCTGAGATGTACACAATCAGCCTCCATGAGCCCACAGGGACTGATTTCACTACTACATTTGAGACTGACCATCTGGGTGCAAGGAGGAGAAGAAGCTAGATCTTGGGAATACAAACTGGTATAGTCCTTATAGAAAAGTGTGTGCATTTCTCAAAATAATGAAAACAGATCTACTATGTGATCTGACAATTCCACTCTTAGATATTTACCCCCAATATGCAAAATCACTAATTAAATGGGTATATATGCATTCACTGCAGTACTATGTATAATAGTCAAGTATGGAAACAATCTAAGTGCCCAGTGACAGAGGGATAGATCAAGATCACACACACACTATACACACATACACACACACACACTGGAATACTACTCAGCTATAAAAAATAAAAATATAATCTCTTGCCATTTGTGACAACATGGAGAAAAACAGGGGAAAATGCTAGCAAAGGGAGAAGGAGAAAAACAAATTCCACATGGCTTCACTAATATGTGATTCTGGAAAAAAAAAAAAGGATCAAGCAAAACCAATAACAAACAGTAGAAAGCTCTCTATAGAATTAAAGTTTGGGGGAGAGAAGGGTGGAGAGTAAAATAAAGAGGGGCCTGAATGGTATAAAGAGGAGGAGTGGGTGTATCGTTGTGGATATAATGTAGTAATGTGTTTCTACCACATCATTAGTTTATCTCATCGTAAATCAACATTAACTCAACGGGAATAAACTAAAAAAAAAAAAATTACGAGTGGTTTCGGGGGGAGGAAACAGAGACAAGCTCAGAGGGAGACACTGAGGCATTGAAGCTATCTTTACTTTGCTCATTCCCACCTGAGCTATCATCTGGACACCCAAGCCTGGGTACCAAACACACAAGTTGGAGAGAGAAGAAACAGAATATCTGACAATCCTGAACTCCATTTATGGAGGTGAGAAAAAGTTGTCTGAATAGTCATAATCTATAACCTAGAGAGATAGCTGGTGCATTAGAGAAGAAATATTGTTTATTCTCCTTCCTAATTATTTTAATTGGACATTGTATATGAAAGAAGATAAGGGGAGAAGTTGATTGTTATGAATAGTAATGGATTTTAAAAAATTGTTTCTGTACAAAGCATTATACACAATGTTTCAGGTAAGCTTGTCTCCTTGGAATTAGTGTATTTACTGTATCACAATGCCACTGACAGCAAAAAAAAAAAAAAAAAAAAAAAGATCCCAGATAAACTCAATGTCTAGAAAAATGTGGCTAGTTATTTCTTTAAAAACTCAGAAAATTATTAAGCAAACTGCTTTTTATTGCTGCCTGATTCTGCTTAAGTGTTCATTTAATGACTGAAATTATTGAATGCTACATGACAGGATAATCTAAATGTAGAGTGTGAAAATAGGACACAGGGTTTATCTTCACTGAGGGAAGAAGGTGCATCCAGCTGCACTGACCCCTGTTCCATATCTCAGTGCTTCTCAAATATCCTCCAAATAGTTACAGAGAAAACCAACATGCCCTATAACAAAATGCAAAGGCATAAACCTCTTCTGGTTTTTCCACATCTTTATAAGAGGCAGATGAAGCAGAAAATCAGAGTTACATCTGGCAGCCTCTACATGTCTGCTGGTATCACACCTCCCTGCTCTTAGTAATCACAGTTATAAAGGGATTTGTGTTTTTTGAAGTATTATGAAATGCATCTGTGTGACACAAAATCTCGGCATTAGAAGTCCACTCAAAAGTCATCCCATCCAGGCCCTCCCTGGTGGCACAGAGTGTTAAAGCACAGCACTGAGAAGCTTGAGCCACTTCTGCATGAGTTCGATTCCCGCCTGCCCCAGAGGTGACCACATGGCGTGGCAGACCTCTCCTGACCTGCCCACTGCTCCTCTCAGCAGTGTACTTCATCGATCTGCTTGTTCTGCACCCCACTCTGTCTCTGGTGAAGCCTCTCACCGCCCCTGAGCCTCTGGCCTACACCCCAGTTCTGTATGCACAAATAAATAAACCTTTAAAAAAAAAAAACCATCCCATCCAAACAATTGCTACACCTAGTCTGCCCTTGAGGTGACCTTGAATGACTCAGATTAACCCTGTGGGGAGGGACAGACATGCACTGGAGCCCCCATGCTACAAGTGAAGAAACAAGACCTCATGGCTCATGGAAAGCCAGTGGCAGTGCTGGTTGGGAGAACAGCTCTCTGGACCCTAGGGCAGCAAGGGTCTTTCTCTGGACTCTCCATTCAGGCAGAAGACCTGTCTGTCACTGCAGGAAAACATCCAGGGTCTGTCACTGCAGGAAAACATCCAGGGTCCCTCAGGCCTCCGAGGAAGCTCAAAACAGTACAAAGATCCAGAAGTTTTCTGTCCCTCCTTCACTTTGTCCACGTTCAGTTTAAATTTCCTACTAAAGAATTGGCAAATAAGTATGTCCTAATTCTATTATTAATATCATTATTGAAATAAAGCTTGTCACATTAATGTGTCACATTATACAAAGACAGAACAGCTGTCCTCAAGGAGGGAAAAGCAGAAGTCCACAAGATGATAAAAGAGGAATAGCAGTCGCTTTTTTCCCCTTTGCCAATAAACAAAAAGCTGTTTTGTGTGGTTCCTCAGTTCTAATCTTATATTTCTTGCCATTGTCATTGAGTTCCCAGAGGGGAGCCTTCTGAGTGTTAACATTTAATAATGCCAAACACTAACCAGGGCCTATTAGGCCAGGGAGGCTGTGGGAAGTATTCAGTGCTAACTGCCTCTGGGTAGGGTCCCACTTAACCATTTTAGAGGGAAGTTCTCTGCCATTTTTAAAACTGCCATGAGAAAGCAAAGCCACAGCCATCGCTGCATCTGTGAATCAAAGATGATGGAGATAGGACAAAAGCTGTTTTGCTAGAGCCCAGCAAAACTGAAAATGGGAAACTCTGACCTTGACTCTAAGAAAATGAGTGATGGGGGTCCTCCCTGGTGGTGCAAAAGATTGAAGTGCAGCACTAGAAAGCTAGTGAGAGTTGGGTGCCAGCCAGGGAGCTCACCCACATGGCACAGAAGACCTCACCTGTCTCGCCCACCGCTCCCTTCAGCAGTGTACCTCAGTCAATCTGCCTATTCTGCTCCCCACTCGGTCTCTGTTGAGTCCTGTCACCATTCCTGCACCTCTGGCCTTTACTCCAGTTCTTGTATGTATAAATAAATACGTGTTTATAACAAAAGAAAGTGAGAGATGGGGATGCATTCTGCTTTGGCACTGGGTAAGAAAGATGCACAACCTGCTTAGGGGAAGAGCAAGCAAGAATAAGCATATTACTCCCTGGGCTTCCTCTTCCCAGGTTAAACTCTTTCAGGACAAAGGTTGAAGTTTGATTTTTCCCATTTCAGAGGTGGAAACCTATTCCCCAGTGGGTTCCCCAAGGTGTGTCTTCCCTGTATTCGGCTGTTGCCAAGTGGTACCCAAGGCCCTGGCCTACACGAAACTAGCATCCTGCACTGATGCCTCTCTGCTTCTGGAAGGCCTGGGCATCGCCAGCTACACAGCTGTCATGACACATTCCGCAGCCCTGATGGCAGTTAACCACACTGGGCCTATACACCTCGAGAATTGTTAGTCGAGAGAAAGACTTCTCATAAAGTGACCTTTCTACTCAACTCAGAGCTAACCACCTCAACATTTGACTCTGAAAATCTTTTAGTTAATGATTAAGTACATCATCCGAGCTCAGTGGACAGTCTAGTGAGGGGAAATGAACTCTTTCAAGGTGGTCTGGGAAACCACAGTTCCTTAGACTTTCATTTTACCATCAAGTCTCATTGCCTCATACTGAAGGCTGAGAGAAATTACAAAAAACTAGATGGATTTAGAGCTAGCCCATGAAAACTCAACAAATACAGTATTATTTTTCTTTTTCTTATTTTTACAAGTTTATGATACCAATTCCTTTTCATGTGACAGACCCTTGAAAGGCAACAAAAGGAAAGGAAAAGTCAATTATAATTTTTAGAAGCTGGAGTCTAGTTAATAAGGTTTTGCTATCTATCAAAATCTCCTCAAAAGTCAGGACCTCAACTTTATTTTCTGTGATCCAGTCTCAACATATGGCATGCAGAGTAGATGCATAGTGATTACTTATTATAGTCATACCATCTGAGTATACATGAGGGTGAGTTTTTTCACACAAGTGAAACAACAACACTTTTGAAAAGATGTAATAATTTTGATTAAAATTGATTTAATTGCATCTCTTAATTTCCTGTGGAAAGATCACATATGAATATGATGACTATATTTTCATTGTCCAATACAGTTGAAAAAAAAAGGAAGCTTTACCAATGACAGAGTTTGTGGCTCCATCCAAGCCTCTATTTATCCCAACATAAGGGGCATTAGCTGAATCCTTGCCCTTGCAAAACTTTGAGCTAGACATTGAAATGATAAGAAAATGGAAAATAAACATATACATGGCAGGAGAGATCTCAGTATTCATGTTTCCAGATATAAACAAGTAAGTTATTTCTGCAGGTGGTTTATTTTCAACTATAAACACATTCAATGTTCCCAAATTGATCTGAGCTTTCTAACCTTTTAGATGTATTTGAGGACTTTGATTCACCATCCAAAACAGATCAGTAAACTAAAAATTTGGAATCAACTAGGGGCTACAAGGATTTGAAGGAGAGAGAGTTTGCTGGAGGAAAAGATCACAGTGTGCCAGAGCTTGCAGACCCACAATGGGGTGAGGAGCAATTGCCAGATTTCTACCTTCCATTCCGAGGAAGTTCACACTGTCTTGTCAGCCACTGAACATCAAAGTCCTGGAGACAGAGGTCAGGAAATTGAGTGCTTCGAGCCTCATTAAAGAGTGTGACAATTATAGGAAAAGAGAAATGCACTGAAAATAGGCCAGGACACTCATCCCCAGACACAAATGACTATGTAGTTACCTCAACCTGTTAAAAAATAATTACCAACCAGGGAAAAGACACTGTCATGGGGAGATGAGCGTGCAGAGTGAACCCAGCCAATTTGTGCAGAGAAGGCAGGATGAGGAAGGGAGTTTGAGGACAGGGCTCGATTAAAAGCCAGAATTTGCTCTGCTCTGGGCTCTCTGAATGGCTCTGGTCTGATTATCATCTCCCTGAGAGGGAATCTTGCCAGCCCCTCCTTCAGAGGCTCATCTCGGCAATTCTGCCTTGGGTGACTGAATTCAGTCACAGCCACCAGAGCCACGAGATTAGGACACAATTGAGGACTCTGCTGATGATGCCCTAAAAGTACAACCTAGACTTGCCCTGTGGTCAATTCGTTAAAGTTTTTGTTGGAGGGCTCTCCCTCGTGGTGCAACAGGTTAAAGCACTGCATCATTAATCTCTCTGAAGCCACTGCATCACAAGTTCGATCCCCAGCCCTGGAGATGACCCACTGGCACGGCAGATATCTCCTGACCCGCCCGCTGCTTCCCTCAGCAGTGTACTTCATCGATCTGACTGTTCTGCTCCCCACTGTGTCTCTGGTGAAGCCTCTCACCCTCCACATCTCCGGTCTATACCCCAGTTCTGTATGAATAAATAACTCTTAAATATATATATATATATATATATAAGCCTTCTACCATCATTGTAGCATAATAGGGGACTAGAACATCTCATCATCTCATAAACATGTTGCTGGAAGCTCATTGACTGGAAATAATTGCATGGCCAGAATATAGCAATTGTTCTAAGTGAAATAAACATTAGTATGTGAATATACAACAATGGTGATTCTCCTCATCTTGAAATATACTCAGCACACCTTCTACATAGTTTCACAAAAGAGTGATACTTTTGAACAGGACAGACCCTGAACAAAATCAATCCATCCTTCCTCCCTCCCTCCTTCCTTCTTTTTTTCTTTTTTTTTTTTCTTAAGATGTTCTATTTTGATGATATAGATGTCAATCAAGGTCAGGTCATATAAAGTAATGTAGGATTTCTAGATTTTCCTTCTTTCACCTTATCCTACCATCATAGTCCATACAGAATTACGTTCTTTCCAGAAGCCCTTTTAGCCTCCGGGGGTGGGGGGTGGGGGGTGGGGATCAATGAGCACACAGTCATCAAAACCAACCAAACATAAAGTCACTAGACCTGTAGAGTAGATCACAGAAGATACATGATATTGCAATTGACAGTGCAATGGCAATGTAGCCATTTTGTCCCCAAGGACCACGGGAACATCACTTCTCTCTAGGAAATTCTCTTAGCCATTAAACAATTTACATGAATGATTACCATGATTGTTCTAAAGTCTAGGAGATAACAGCTCTTATTTCATCTAATATATTTCCCAGAGTATTGGAAGAAGCCTTAGAAGTGGAATGGCTTAACTCCTTAATTCCACACCCGAATGCATATTCATATACACATACAGTTTATCCAGAAATCATGTCCAGAGTAGTTAGGTTACATCACCAGTTAACAGAACAACAGGACAAGAATCCAAGACTCATCTTTGTTCCAATTTTCTTCCTTCTCTTAACAGAGAATGGTGGTGATTACACCAGGCAAGTCTGTGTTAATCTGCATCTGGTAATGCTAGTTCTGCTGTCTAGGTGGCTTTTCAAATACCTTTAAGGATTGTGAGAATCACAATCCTTAAAGATCAATTGTTCTTTGATCAATATCATTTATGCACCATTTTATTAACCACTAAATCCTAACACAGTAAGAACACACAAGTGTGTAAAATAAAAGAGTGAAATCCCACAAGAGTCTGAGCAGACATATAGTTTTCACTACAGCTCACAAGCTAATTCTTTACTTTTATTCCAATGCAATAGGCAAGGTGAGGCCTGGAAAATGTCTCTTAGCTGTAGGATTCGTGAGTACAATAGCAATGGTTTCACCAAAGCTGTTCCAACTTCCCAGAAAGGCAAACCTATCCTGAGTATATGCAAGATCTAATTAGCATATCTCATTAAGAAAAATCTCAGTAAGACAGCTTTTAGAGTATCATTACTATAAAATATTCTAGAGAGTAAACTGTATGTACTCCAAATTATTTCTAATAATCTTAAGTATTTAGAGGTGACTGCCCTGATTCTCAACCAAAACTTCCCGGGGGTTAAGGAACTATACAGATATCCTTCGATGAGTTTTTACTTAGAGAACCCAGCTATAATTATCAGTAAGGACTATTATTAACCTATGTTCCCTTATTAATCTTTCATTTGTTTCAACCTCTCAGAATCTACTTGGACATATTACACCTTTGTAGGATAAAAAAAAATGTAAGAAAACTTACAATAATTTCAAACATTATTCTTAGCAACTCAGCAGGTACTCCTCACAATTAGTAAGCTAGGAGTGCTAGAGAATTTTGACAAACAGTCCTCCAGCCATTTTATCACCTCCAATCTCAGAAGCAAGTTTCAGATTTAGTAGGTTAGCCATCTGCTGTATGCTGTCCTCCTAGTTAAAATTTCCAAGCCTAATTTTTTACATAAATACAGTTTATATATGCCTATTCTTCTTTTGGGCTCCTAAGTTTATAGTCAATTTCTTACAAACCCCGGTGGTTTAATTTGTGTTTACCTACCCTTTTTAATAAAGTATACACAATTATTTTCGAAATACAATGGAGAGTAAAAATCATAAGCCTAAAACCTACTTTACATCTTGTGATTTTAAGAAATAAATATGATAACCTATTACTTTTATTTATTTCCTGGTGTATTGATTAAAGAAAATTACTGTCTAAGCCCTTTTATGAGTGGATATTTTATTT
>NW_004567117.1:33156018-33161900 GCF_000260355.1 Condylura cristata | reverse complement strand
CCCCACTGTCTCTCATGAATCCTCTTACCCTCTCACCTCTGGCCTACACCCCAATTCTTATATGCAAAAATAAATCTTTTTAAAAAAATTTAAATGGTTAACTCTTGTCTGTGGTGTTCCAACTTGCTCACCTGCATGTATAGTGTAACGCCACTACCATCGTCAAGTCTATGTGCTTCACGTGTAAGGTTTCTATGCACAGGATGATGAACTTTAAAAAAAAAAAAAAAAAGTAGGCCCTCCCTGGTGGTACAGAGGGTTAAAGCATAGCACTAAGAAGCTAAAACCATTTCAGCGTGAGTTCAATCCCTACCCCGGAAGTGACCTACATGGCACAACAGACCTCTCCTGTCTCACCTGCTGCTCCCCTCAGCAGTGTAATTCATCAAGTTACCTCTTCTGCTCCCCACTCTGTCTCAGGTGAATCCTTTCACCTCCCATGCACAACTGGTCTATACCCCAGTTCTGTATGCATAAATAAATAAATCTTTAAAAAAAAAAACTCTGTAATTACCTCATGAGCTGACGAGGGAGGACTTTTCACTTCACAAATACATTATTTGAATTTTCTAACAAGCTCCTACTTCCTATTTTAAAGGGAAAAAAAAGCTCAACTGGCAGCAGTGTTGAAGTGAAAGACCAGAGTTAGAGAAACCAATTTAAAAGCTGTTGCAATTTAATTGTCCAAATGATAGACAATGAGAGTCTAAACAGAACAGCAGCTCCAAAGGTGAGAAGAGGTGGATTTGAGCAACACTGAGTATTATGGAGTACAGTGATGTTAGCTGTGAAGTGGAGGAGAAAGTTTAAAGTGACTTTAAGTCTCCAGCGGGAGGGTCTCGAGTTGAAACACAGAACTTGTAAGAATATAAACCTTTAGGGTTAAACATATTTGAAATATCTGTGGGGCCTCCAACCAGTCATGGTGTAGTCGAGAGTGATGGGTGTCAAGAGGAAGCTAAACTTGTCAGTGACAGAGCTGAGTGTAGAATCAAGATGCTAATCCTATCAGGTGGTGTGTCCAGGAAGCATGGGAAGGGACCCCAGACGGGTCAGAGACAGAGGGATTGATAACAGGAGAGCGGGAAAAGGGAGCAAAATTAGAGAATGAGGCCCCCAGAACCTAGCAACAGTGAGAGCAACTGATACCAGTGGGACCAAGAAAACAGGGAAGAAGTAAAGTAGTAACATCCACTAAATACAGACACCACGGAGGAGGGGGCAGCTCAGAATGTGGATAATGCAGGATTTCAGGGACTGACAAAGGGGGCCTACACCAGAGACTGATGTTGGAAAACATTCTGGCCGCCCCCTCTCTCCTGCCTGTTTTCTTGATTCCCACTGGCCAAACCCAGCCAGAGGACGGCAGCAGTGAAGGGTGTCCTGGCTGGTGAATTCGCGGAAGGCAGCCTCCTGGGACGCAGCGGCAGGAGAGGGATACGGGGGATGGATTTGTGAGAAGACAGTTGTCATCACACTGTGTCCTGTTCAAGGATCTTCTCTCGGGCATGTACAGCACCCAGGGGAGGGAGGACAAGTCAAGGCACGTGGAATCATGACAAAGGAACTGAAGGCCGCAGCGGCCTATCCTAGACTTGAGACTCACTGCCCGTGGGCCTCAGTCTCTCTCTGCCTCTTACTGGACGATCATGTGCATTTATCACATCTTTAAACATTCATCCGTCACATGGAGACACAGCACTACAGACTTCATGCAATTATCATATGGGTTAAGTTAGGTCTTTTCTGTACATGTTTAACCCAATGCTTGTTACAAAGTCAGCACTTACAGACGTGAAGACGACAGGATGCTCACAAGGACGATGGCAAAGATGACTAACTCAGATCTAGGAAGGATTAGTGTAAGCTGGAATAAAGACGTGTTCAAGGTATAGAGGGAACGGTAGTAAGATGGACGTTTAGGAAGTGGGCAGGGGATGTAAGCGTGCCTGGAGAAGGTCCGGGGTAAGAGGAGTGAGGTGTGTGTGGGGACCACTGGAGGCTGAGGGGTGTCGCAGCTGACCCCCATGGGTTCCCTCAGGGCGGGTGTCTCAAGAAAACGCCCACTCCCACACATAATCAGCCTGCTGTTCCGTCAGCTGTCACTGCCACCCTCAGTCCTCCTTTCTCTGCTAAAAAGTTACTTAGGAAAGTCTTAATAGGCTCTTACCTTGAAGGCACAAGCACAATTTTGCAAGCTGGAAGTAACTTACCAAACAAACAAACCTCAGGGAGATGTTCCTCAGACTCAAGTATGAGTAGAAATATAGCTCAGAGAGACTGGCCCAAGACCTAATTTTTCCTTTTTTTTTTTTTTTAAAGATTGATTTATTTATGTATACAGAAATGGGGTACAGCCAGAGGTGCAGGGGTGGTGAGAGGACTCACCAGAGACAGAGTGGGGAGTAGGACGGGCAGATCGAAGAAGTACACTGCTGAGGGGAGCAGCGGGTGGGTCAGGAGAAGTCTGCTGAGCCATGTGGGTCAAATCCACTGTGGGCGTCAAACTCGCACTGAAGCGGCCACAGCTTGGCTTAGCTTTGCAGTGCAGAGTTCCAACCTGCTGCGCCACCAGGGAGGCCCCCAAGAGCAAATTTTCATAAAAATTTCCCTGGTACTATCTAACCACCTCTGGTTTTCCGCCAGTAAAACACCAATTCCTCACATTGTCACATCTCAGTATCTGCCCATCTTCCACCCCTCTTCTTTCCCACTAGGGACATGTATACTTATCTGTTGACCTCCCCCTACTTCCTTTCTATAATTCAGCTGTTGTTCCCAAATACAAAGCTGTGTGGCAATTACCTGGTGAATTTGTTACAACTACATTCTCAAAGACCAGTATTTTAATTACATCAGTTTAAGATGAGACACGGGTCTTTTTTTTTTTTTTCTTTAAGTTCTGCAAGGGATTCAGCTCTATTTGCATGTTCACAAAGCTCTGAAACTCTGCTCTGGAACTGTCACCCTCACCCCAATACCAAGTAGCTAATACAGAGGAGAGGACAAAGAAGTAGCTTCTAGAAAAAGAGGCAGAAGCCAAGAACGTTCTTTTATCCCATACCAATCTGGCTTCCTTTATTCTGAAGACACAGACTTGCTGAAAATGTTTAGGAAGGAAAGCAACATAGTAAACCATTCTGGCTACCACAGAGAAATGTCCCTTTCGAGAAGCAGGAGATAATTTCTAAGATTGAGCAGTCATCTCAGAACATTGTGAAGTGGGCTTGAATTAAAGGGCAGAAGTGAGGAGGAGGGACAGTATAGGAGGATCTTCAGGAAGAAGTGAAGTTAATTAATGACTAAATGGCTGTGGGAGCAAAGGCAGGCAGACGTGACAAATAACCACCATGTTCCACCATGGAACTTGAGCGTCTGGGTGAGCAGCACCACAGTGGGGATTACAGAAACAGTAATAGATGTGGGGATGGGAAAGTTGTAGGAAGGCTGCTGGTCCATTGATGGGGTTTCATGATCCGATCTCATGCCCGGGTGGCTCCGTTACTTGATACATGAATCTCAGAAGCTCATCTGGGCCCCAGTCTTAAAGATGAGAATTGTTTGGTGTTTAGCAAGATACTTTGGGAGTGTGTGCTGATTGAAAGAGAGTACTGGAGCATGAGGACATCGGTGAAACCAGGTGAAGGTGCCACTGAAGGACATGTGAAGTGAAACCAGAGAGGTGAAGGAAAAGTCCATGCAAAGAAAGCATTGTAAAATCATAGGTAACCAACTCCTCATCACAGGCATGATTCATACCTGTGAATCACACCAGGTATGGTGTGAAGACACACCCCATTATTTGGATGACTGTTGCATTAGGCACAGGTTGAGTCCAGTTAGGGGGATTCCTGTAGCTCAGAGATACAGAAGAAAAAAGTTTTAAGATCTATTTTTTACCACTTATTCTCCCAGTGACCTTGGATGAATTACATAATCTCTTGAAGCTTCAATTTTTTTCACTATGTCCTATAAAGCATCCATTTCACAGGACACTATAAAGATTAAAATGATATTAAAGGAATTGTTTAAATATTCCTTTTTTCTGCTTCTAATTCATATATAAAATTTCAAGACAGTGCAGTGTGACCAAACTATTTCTCCTTCATTAGCTGAATATCCAGGTCTCCCCACTTTATAAGACCTTAATGACTTGGTACAAGTCATCATTTTTATTCTATGTAGATAATGGGTAACTTTTCAGAAATTGTAGAAGAGGTGTGTGTTGGGGACATTATTGGGGAGTACCTCCAAATCTAAAATCCTTGATGATAATATATTCTAGAAGATAGGAGAAACTGAAATGAAGATTCTCCCCTGTAGTTTGTAAAAACTTTGTTTTTCTTCTTTTGAATTTGGTACCTTTTCTCATTTATTTTCTGGAATCTACCCCACTCTCCATGATTTCTGAAAGATTATCAACTGGTTATATACAAACCATAATAATTTTTATAGCATAACATCTCTTTTTCTCCCAGGTAAAACAATAAGCTTTAATTTTCCTTTGCTTAAATGCCACCAAAGGAAAGAAGCCATTTAATTATCTGTCTTTTAGAACATGTTTTTCACTACACTTGCAAAGGTTTACAAGGAATACATCTAGCACTTAATTGCTTGTAGTTAGGGAATACAATTATTCTTCTGAGTCTACCAAATATTTATTGTGATTGCCTCAGCCTAGGCGTCACATTCATACCACAAAGATTGAAACTAATTGAGCCCAAACCCCAAAGCTATTAAAGGACGGCAGATTCATGTTGAAAACAGGGGTAATGTCAAGCCTTTGACATTGGGGGCTGAGGGTTTAGTAAATGTATTTTTTCTCTGCTGCTGGGAAAAAAAAAAAAAAAGATTGACAGAATTCATTCTTTGACACATAATTATCTACTTTTTTGTTGACCCATCTGGTCTCTTTAATCATGGGCTAATCTCATCATAAAACAGTCAGATTAAATTGGTTTTCTAGTGATCAATGGTTAATATGATTTCATACATTTTATTCTAAGACTGTGAAACCTTTCCTATTAAAATTATAAACAAACCACTAGATATTGACAGGGCTTTTCTCAATATTTGGGTGTGTAGATTAGAAATCATAGAGTCTTTCTGCATCTTTTTGACAGACAGCATTTTTTTCAGAGCTCTATTTAAACTCAAAGCCTCCTGGGTAACTCCTTTCATATACCTAACATTCATGACAGACAGAAAATTGTCCATCCTCAGCTGTTTGACCTCTATTTAAAATTAAACAGAAGCTCTTATTACTAGACTGAAAATCTTACTGAAAGGAAATAAATCGAGGAATGGTTTTTAAAAAGTGAGTATCTATGACTGTTTAAGAAAGAGTAAGTTGAGCAAAACAGCAATTCGAGTTTCAGAAGACAGCAAAAAGTTTCAGTAAAAAGGTATTGGCTGCAAAAGTGATAGCACTCTCCTTATTCAACAAGTTCAGTTATTCGACATGAGTGTTGATTTCCATTCTCAATATTCAAGTTCAGAACCGTCCCCTTTGTCTTACCTGCAGATGGTCCATCCTGATTCCTCTTCCTATGACATTTTCATCAAGAGTAGAATGGTGAAATAAATGGAGTCTACATATCAGTCAGACTAATGTGGCACAATGGAAGTTAATGAAAAACTAGAATATGCAACAAGGCTGACCAAGCTGAGAGAAATGTCAAACAAAAGAACCCAACAATAAAGCACAAAAAGGGTGTGACTCTGTTCTGTTAAGACCAAGTACAGGTAAAACATAACTAGTCTGTGGGGTTACAGGTCAGAACAGTGGTCACTTTTTTTTTTTCTTTAAGATATACTTATTTATGCATACAGGAGTACAAGCAGAGGTGCAGGGGCGGTGAGAGGCTTCACCAGAGACAGAG
>NW_004567117.1:33150162-33155154 GCF_000260355.1 Condylura cristata | reverse complement strand
CCGCATCTCTGGCCTGTACCCCAGTTCTATATGAATAAATAAATAAATATTAAAAAAAAAAAAGGTAAAGAGGCAAGTCTCCAATCAAATGAAGAATATCACTGTTGACCTGGGTTCTATCTTCAAAAGATTTACAGGGACAGGACCTTCCTTGTGGCATAGGGGTTAAGTCTGAGCGCTATAAGCACTATGGCTTGAGTTGCATTTCTGGCCAGGGAGCTATGCTAACCCACATATGGAGCAGCAGACCTCTCCTCTCTTGCCAGCTGCTACCCTCAGCAGTGTGTTTTAGAAGATACACCTGTTCTGCTTCTCACTTTGTCTCTGGTAAAGTCTCTCACCTCCTGTATCTCTAACCTATACCAAAAATAAAGAAAAAGTTTTTAAAAAAGATTTACAGGGAAACAGTTCATGAAAATCACCTAAGCCATGTCCCAGGGTTCAGCAGTAATATTTGGTTCTTGTCTCAAGTTTTCTACAAGCATTGAGTAAAGGTATCAGCAAACCCAAATCTACAGAGTTCTTTCCACTGGTCATCTTTAGAATGAGTCATTATTTCTGCAAGATAGTCCATTTGACTGTCTCTTGCAATTCCACATGTTCAAACACCAAAGTCCTGGGGCCATTTATAAATTGCCTTGAAGTCAGTTAGTCCTAATCCTCTTTCTCAGCACCAACAGTCACTGAGGGTATGATTTTCACAGTCACAGAGCAGAACTAGAGGTCTGTGTTACTTATCTCTCCATGCTTGGGTCTTCCCTTCTACCCAAACCACTGTTCTTTCCTACCTCCCACCCCTCTTCAACACACACATATTTTGAACTCACTGCAAACAAACTGTATTGCTCCCCACAGCACCCTGCCCATGTTAGATGGTTGTTTCTGAATCAACTGGATGAAATATGAACTAGTATGGGAATGATTTCCATCCCCCTGGCTCAGTATTTCAAAGTATGTGGAATAGGCCATTATTCAACTAGGCCAGAAAGATACTCTCAGCTTTTAAATGGCCCAATTGCAATTTTTCTTCATCAACTGCAACTCAAAATGAGGAAAAGATCAGCTTTCAAACTTGCTCTTACCTGTGCTCTGCAAAGCCTGAAAGAAGATGTTCAGTTTCCAAGAGAGATCTTGAGAATATGCAATCAATACCTACGAAACATTCATCCAGGCTTTCACCAAGATTGTCTCCTCTGCTCCTTGCCCCCTACTTTTGTGTCACAAAGTCCTTGCTGACTCTCACAGCCTGTGCCTTTTCATGGATTCTTCCCTTGATTACTTTCCTGTAGGAACTACAGTTTAGATGTCCACTGTTCAGATGATGTAGCTTACTTTACTAAGTTTTTTTTTTTTATCTTTCCTTCAATTTATGCTTTTAACAAAAGGCTCCTAGTTGCAATGGTATCTTCCTCTAAATGTTGTTCAGTTAATCACTGGGGACTTGACTACACCAGTCCTCCTTATTGTTTGATGCTGTTTTAAAAATAAGATGACCCGGGCCCTCCCTGGTGGCGCAGCGGGTTAAAGCACTGCACTATGAAGCTTAAGCCACTTCCACATGAGTTCGATCCCCGCCTGCCTGCCCCGGAGGAGATCCATATGGCATGGCAGACCTCTCCTGACCTGCCCGCTGCTCCCCTCAGCAGTGTACTTCGTTGATCTGCCTGTTCTGCTCCCCACTCTGGCTCTGGTGAATCCTCTCACCCTCCGCATCTCTGGCCTATACCCCAGTTCTGTATGAATAAATAAATAAATCTTTAAAAAAAAAAAAAAGAAGAAGAAGAAGAAGATGACCCTACAACCTGGAGTTGGTTTTCCCTTAGGCAGTAAAATCACCAGGCTTTGTGGTTGTGCAAACAGCGATAGCAAGCCAACCCTTGATTTTCAGTGACTTAACACAACAAATGTTTTTATCTATCTATAATTTTGTCAGTATACACAGCAGATGTGGCAGTGGCCAGTCAGCAAACAGCTTTCCTCCAAAGAGTGACTCTGACATCTGCCCTCACTCCCGCCTTTCTGTTCTGGGAATATACCATCCCTTGCAGTCTTGGAGAGCTCCTCCTTCAGTTAGTGTAAGAGGAAAGGGAGCAAAGAGAAGGCACAATGACTGCATTAAAAACAAATCAGGGGCCCTCCCTGGTGATGTAGTGAGTTAAAGCACAGCACTGAGAAGCTAAAGCCACTTCAGCATGAGTTCGATCTCCACCCTGGAGGTGACCCACATGGCGTGGCAGACCTCTCCTGACCCACCCGCTGCTCCCCTCAGCGGTGTACTTCATCAATCTGCCTGTTCTGCTCCCCTACTCTGTCTCTGTTGAATACTCTAACTGCTCCTGCACCTCTGGCCTGTACACTGCAGTTCTGTATGAATAAAAATAAAAATAAATATTTAAAGTAAATTAAGAAAAATTAAGAAAAAAAAAAAATCAGGCACCTCCCTGGTGGCACAGCGGGTTAAAGTACAGCACTATGAAGCTGTCTGCAACCATTGCAGCAGGAGTTCAATCCCCAGCCAACTAGGTGACCCACATGGCACAGCAGACCTCTCCTGTCTCCCCTCTGCTCCCCTGAGTAGTGTATTTTCTAGATCTGGCTGCTTTGCTCCCTACTCTATCTCTGGTGAATCCTCTCACCCCCTCCCACGTACTCCTCTGTCCTGTACCCTAGTTCTTGTATGCATAAAAAAAAAAAATCATAGCACTGCTCGACATCTCGTATGCCGTCTTCTGCTTGAAAAAAAAAAAAAAATCATAGGCATCCTCCTCACCACACCGTCTTAGCCAAGAAACTGGAAAATGTAGCCCTAGAAGATCACTACCTTCTCATACTGACTCCAGTATGTGGAAACGGACATAGGACGTGTTGGTGAGCTGTTAATCCAACTCGAAGTTCCCCTCCCTTCCTGAAACATTTCTATCGCTCTTCTCTTGCAACTTCATTCATCATTTAATAAACTATTTTTGGAAATTATATGCTAGGTACAGTACCAACACTAGAAATATAAAGATGTGAACCTGGCCCCCAAGGATCTCAGGTTTGGTACTAAATAAAATATAGAAATTAGATTGGCAAGGAATATATTTGAACACCTGTGTCTGGCACTCAATTTAGTAAGGGAGAACAATATTAAATAATTATTACTTATTAAATATATAATTACAAGTGATTAAAGGGCTGCAAAGGAGAAATACTGGAGGGCATGGAAGGAAATGCATGAGAACTTAGCCTGCTTCAGAGGGAAGATTGAGGAAGCAAAGGTTGGCTGACAGACAAGATTTTTGTGAGGAAATACTCTCCATAGAAAGGTCAGTCAGTTAGTTGACTAGTTTTCAAGACTTTTTTTTCCTTTTTTCTTAAAACTGTGAATTACTAGTACACAATTGACTTCTGAAATGCTATTATTATTATTCTGAGTTAACAAGAGCAAACTTTAATAATCAGTTTTTTTTTCTGAGCTTAATTACTTTTATGAATTTGACTTCAGAGAAATATATTTTGCAGGGCTATGCTATAGGGCAAGAAGTTCTTAAAACCCTTTCAAGAATAAAAATCCTAAAAGTCTAAGGTTAAAGGAGAATTAGAAGTGATTAAGCTCTGAAGTCAAATTCATTTTAAAAATATTTGCTTTAAGACTAAGTGTTAATGATTGTTTTCTGGATTTGTGATAAAATCAATATAACTGATGGGGTGGAGAACTGAGCAGAGTTGCCAAGAGTCAAACTGTAGGAAATGTCTTACCACAAAAGGAAAGCAGGGTTATGGTGAGGGTTCATACAGTAATGATTCTGTATCTTGGGTGGGGGTTATCCACACACACACACACACACACACACACACACGGCATTTATAAAAATTCACAGGACTTCGTACCTAAAAGAATGACTTTTTGAAAATAAGTGTGTACACATTTAGAAGAGAGAATATTGATATTTAACCACTTTTCTTTACAGATATTCTCTTTTCCTTCTGAAATGCTAAAGCTTGTATTTTAGCCAAATGTAATTTTCCTCTGATGCTGTTTTTCCCTTAACAATCTTATCTGTATTTTTCTCAAATCACTGCTACCATCTTATTTAGATTCAACAAATTTTGAAAGGTATTATAGTTTTGATGCTGCCCAGTTGAGTTTTCTTTCTTCTTCTTTGATAATCTAGCATTTGAAAATGGACTAAAATGTCTAAGTGACAGAGGAAAACACTAACATATCATAAAAAGAAAATCCAGGTGTGTATACACATTATCTTATTGATACTTTAGCAAATCATTCTTTCAAACATTTCAAAAATCCTAAGCATCAGAATTAGGACTCTAGATCTTTCCTCCCTAGATGCTTCTTTGACCTTGATTATCCAGTTTTTCTTTCCATTTTGTAAACACATATTGTGGCTCAGAATTTTTGTAAATAACTTCTCTTTTCTCAGAGTTATTGTGTACAGGTGGAAGCAAATATTGCAGTTAGGTAACCCAGTTTGAAAAATTCAGTCTGATCAGTCAGCTTATTTTACTATCAGTGAGAAAATGTCAGATCTCACATCAGTCTGCTAACATTTCATCCCCAAAATATCATCTAACTGATCTGAACAATGTTCACTGCCTACTTCTATTAGCCGAGCAGTTTGGGCTGCCTGGACAATGCCAGTGTGCTGGCATCAGTTCGGGTGTAGCACACGTTACTGCAGATTAACACAGAAGAGAGAGAGACCGTTGACCAGGATGCCACTGGCTGAAGTCCTGGTCCACAGCTCTACAGACCTTCAGGGCCAGAGGGATTAGCTAGCAACTATGTAAAATTATTTTATGAATTAGTAGAGCTTCTCCACTACCAACGTCTAAATGGCTGTTTGATGTTTGCAAACTGAGCATTAGAACTTGAATCCTTTATTTATTTTTTTATTATTTTTTTAAGATTTATTTATTTGTACATACAGAACTGGGGTACAGGCCAGAGGCTCAGGGGCGGTGAGAGGCTTCACCAGAGACAGAGTGGGG
>NW_004567117.1:33139706-33149902 GCF_000260355.1 Condylura cristata | reverse complement strand
ACCAGAGACAGAGTGGGGAGCAGAACAGGCAGACTGTTGAAGTACACTGCTGAGGGGAGCATCGGGCGGGTCAGGAGAGTCTCTGCCGCGCCATGTGGTCACCTCCGGGGCAGGCGGGGATCAAACTCATGCAGAAGTGGCCTTAGCTTCTTAGTGCTGTGCTTTAACCCGCTGCGCCACCAGGGAGGGCCAGTAGGGCCATTTTTTATTTATTTTTAATAGAGGTATGATTGCTTTACTAAACAATATATGACTCAGTAGTATAGGTTCACATATCCACAGATGTATGTTACAATATCACACCCACCACATAACAAAAGTCCTTCACCATCTGTGGTTTTTGACATTTAGGGAACGTTTTGCAGCAGGGTGCCAGCCTTAAGACACATTATACAAGATGTGATGTTGAGGAAAATGCAGACAAGAATGTTCACTAAATATTAGCTTAGTCATTGAATGAAGAAAGCAAGTGGGAGAAAGCACATAAATATTGGGATCCGAAAGAGGACAGGAGAAGACGAGGAGGTGAAAGAGCAGAGGGATGAATGCACATTATTAAAAGCGTAAACTGGAATGACACAATTCAAATATAAAATTGGTATATGGTACAGCTTATTGTTGACTCACCTGAAGCACTGCCAAAACTTGAATCACTAAGGGAAAACTAGTGTTTTTTATGCTATTGGCAGGAAGCACTGTTAGTTTCATATTTGAAGCACAGCTATGGAATATAATGTAATTCTTGATTAAGCATCACATTGACTCAACAAAGCCGGTGACTGTTGAGGGTCCACTCTAAGGTACTGCTCATATAAAACCCATAAATTTGCTTTCTCCAATAGTGTATTTTACACTAGTCATTTATCTCTGCACTAGTCATTTATCTCTTGCACTCCGGCAAGTTTCCATGTACCACTGCTTTCCACATAAATGACTTCACAAGTCCCCTATGATTATTTTTCCTTAAGAAAAAAAAAAACAAAAAAACAAAAAACAAAACTGAAGAAACCAACAAGAATCTTCCTCTGCATTCTTATTCCCAACCCAAGATCCACTATGTAAACTCTCCTTCAACTAATCTTTTCAGCATCTCATGAATCCTGCTGCAGTTCTAATATGAACTTCGGAAAGGAGTAAAGTACAATATTGGTTTGTCAATGGCTGCCTTCTAGATATATTGCACTGAACTATAACCCTCCCCAAAGCTGTATTCTGTAAGTTTATATGCTTTGATGATCATCCTATAACCCAGAGGAAATATTAAATCACACTGAGGTTAAATTTGATAATAAGACAAAGGTAGACAAGCCAGACATTTAATATATGTGCCTTATTTTGTGAGTAGCTGTGAATGCTCATCCTCAACATACACACTAGAGGTGGGGCAGGGCTGAAATTGGGCAGAACCAGGGATGGGGAAGATCACCAGCTGGCACAGTTGCCTTGCCTCCCCTCCCCCACCCAGGAATAGATGGCTATTTACATCACAGTCCAAGGGGTGGTATTACTTCGGAGCATCCTTGAAATTAATGAGGACACCATCTGCTGAACACCAGGCAGAAGCAAAGCACACAGTCAGGTGGATGGCAACCTCAGAGTTCTGGGTGGTCCATTTAATTTGGAACAAGACCCCTGTCAGTGGCTGGAACTAAAGGAGACAGCAAACAGCTGCCAAATTACAGGCAATGTCAAATGGTAGGCGTGTTGACAAGATCCTAGTCAACCGGGCTGAAGTTCAAGGCAAGCCTCCAGATCCAGCAGGGAAACTGAAGTGCTAAGCAAAAATAGAGACGAAGCCCATCACTAAGGCTGTGCCTCCCAGTTTCACAGACACACAGACTGGACACAGATAGTTGCTCACTGCAGAAAAGACAGATTTATGGGCATAAGATTCATTATACACCTAGGTGAGGTCCCTACAAAGCTCACCTATGACTTCATCAGGATAGACAAAGAAATTAGTAGAAGAGAACGTAGGAATGGAAGGCAAGGTCTGTGCAGGTAACTGGAGTTGCACAAATGGGCCCTAATGAGTACAGTTAGCGCTTGTTTTGGGGGTACAGAGTTATTTGGTATTCTAATGAACCTGTTCTCCGATCTGTCCAGTGGATTATGAAATAGCCAGAGTTACTTGGATTTTATCTCCAGTGGCTTCAAACTAAATAAAAGGCTCAAATCTGTTGCTTAAATATTCTGTTGTTTCTAGTGTGCAAAGGAAATGAGTGGCCAATCGTGAAGTCCTGAGTGGTGAGAATAACCAGGTGGCATTATTTGCCACTGAATATGGTAGTATCCGAGAGGGGAATAGCTCTCTATCCCAAAATACATCTTTATCACTAAAGTGCCAGCATCTGCACTTCACCATCAGGGTTTAAATCTCTTTCCTGGAATCTGACTCCAAATGAAAATCTGGAAATACTGATTATGCTTAGATGATCACTGATCTGGGCTTATGAAGCTTGTCCTCAAATACCCTCGCATTAAACTAAAGTGACATTCCAAAGCAGTCGCTCTACTTGTTCGCACCCCCAAACCATATTTTCAAAGCTACCCCTGCTTCTGAATTCCTCCCCCATTTGGGACAAAGCTTCATCTTCTGTTGCCTGGACTAAAGCCACTGCTCCCTGACCGGTCTCTCCTTCCCTCCAGCTCTGCTGCATTAAGCTGAAAACTGCAAATCTCACTGCATCACTGCACTGCTCCAAAGTCCTTCCGTGGCTCCAAGTTGCCTCAGGATATATTCCCAGTGGCTTATATGTTTCCTCAGAACTTTTTCTTCTGGCTGCTACTGACCTTTCTGGCTTCTCTTCCCATCATTAGGTGCCTCACACTTTACCTTTTAATAACACCCAACTAATTGTTGTTTTCTGCTCACTTCCTACCAAGTCTTACATTCTTGAATCTACATGACTAGCTAGAGCATAGATATTAAGTGTCACATGATCATGGCGTGTGAATGAAGTACATGTAGGGCAGAGGCCAGCCTCTGGACACAGGTTTATATGGTTCTTACCCTACCTGCTTAGAGGAGATCAGTGTCATTGGAAACAATAAGAAAGGCAAAGCCCTTTGGCTCCTTTATATCATCAAACATGTAGGGGCAGCCACAGAATATCAATTTCAACATGAAAACATGGAGTCAGGACTACATGAATTCTCCCTAGTTGACATCTTTAAGTAGCTTTAAACACTACTAAAAATGAAAAATATTGAAGTATAAAGGTTATTTCTGGATCAGTAGAGTGGACCTGTGTGTTGATACCCAAGAAGGCTCATCGAGTCTAAGGAGCTTCAGGGTCCATCACCAAAGTGGAGTGTGGACGCTGGAGTCCTGAGTGTGCCTCCGGCTTTCAGAGTGATGTCTGGTTTTTGTTTTGTTTTGTTTTGTTTTGTTTTGTTTTGTTTTGTTTTGTTTTGTTTTGTTTTGTTTTGTTTTGTTTTGTTTTTTAGTGACTGTGAATGAATCTATGAGGACTAGAACCCTATTTACCAAGCTCATTAAATGGATATATAAAGTTAAAAGGGCAAAGTTTCTTTAATAATATAACTGTAAAAAGAATCAGTATATTTTAAATGCTCCCCCAACATATTCTTGCCCAGGATGCAAGTATAATCAAAATGCTGGCTTATTAATTTGTAATGAGAATCAAAAACTGCTGAGATAGCAAATCATCAGATCCTCTTCCTAGTTCATATAATCTCTACAGGCATGCAGGGAGCAAATGAAGGAGTTTCTTGGGGAGAATGAAATCAAATCAGTAAAAACAGCAAAATTTGAATATTTACAATGAGCTGAGCTAACATGTGGTTAGGATTAAGCCCATTCTCAAGGCCACCATATTGATTGGCTTGCCCAACATTTGACACTTGAGTTCACATTTTTATTCCTTTCCTTAGATTATCTTACAAATGCCAATAATACAAATGCCAAATGTTTTTAAGATGGTTGATCAGTTCAATAATTCAATCAACTATTGACACTTGGGTAACCATTTTTTTCTTAAAGTTTTCATTTCTGCTCCAAACTTAATTCTATCATAGAACTCTAAGAGAATAACTTTGTTTTTGCCATTTCCAAATTCTTAGGAAATGAAAAACAAATCTTAATGTTTGAAGAGTTCTGAAAAACCAATAAGAAAAATTTCAAATACCCTAATATAAAAAATGAAAAGAAATTTGAGGAAAAGCTTAAAGATTAAAATACACAAAAACAATTTCTATAAAAATATTCATTCTCGGGCCCTCCCTGGTGGCACAGTGGGTTAAAGCACAGCACTAAGACACTAAAGCCACTTCAGCATGAGTTCAATCCCCACATGGCACACAGACCTCTCCTGACCGGCCTGATGCTCCCCTCAGCAGTGGACCTCATCAATCTGCCTGTTCTGCTCCCCAATCTGTCTCTGGCGAATCTTCTCAGCACCCTTGCACGTCTGGCCTGTATCCCAGTTCTGTATTCATAAATAAATAAATCTTTAAAAACATTCTCTGTAGGGCTAAATAAAGGAAGAGTTCAACAATCTAAAGCTATCTTCAGTTGTC
Source organism: Condylura cristata (assembly GCF_000260355.1). Lineage (NCBI taxonomy): Eukaryota > Metazoa > Chordata > Mammalia > Eulipotyphla > Talpidae > Condylura > Condylura cristata. The sequence goes on along the minus strand of NW_004567117.1, from coordinate 33,145,360 downwards.
TACGTGCATTCATATTTTTTTTTTCTAGGCTTAGTAAGATTAAAGTTAAATAGGTACTATTGTACAATCTCTCCCTGGTCAAAACCTACAGTTTCCAACCTGATTATGCGCCTAAGTGAATGTCCTGAAGAGCCTGTTTCAACGGCTCCAGCCTTCCTCCTTCCGCGAACCTCAGAATCTCTGGGAAGAGGGCTGTGATCCAGTCATCCTAAAAAACTCTTCCTGAGAATTCCAAGCCATCCTTTGGGAACCATTTCCTACTCTCCATCATATATTTTTTTAATTTATATCCTATTTTACAGATAACAGATTTTTTTTATACATCAAAAGCATGGATAAGATTCTAATGAAGCGTTTTCTTAATACCCATACTCCTGTTGCGTTAGGATTGCACCAGATGACAGCCTGTAGCAAGTGGGGCCAACCCTTTTTTCCCACCCTTCAATCCTGTTGAACTCTGTGCCAGTTGCATAACAAGCAGCCTCTCCAGGAGACATAAACCCGTGTTGTTACACCAGGGTCTTGAGTGATGTTGATTTGCACAAAGATTCTGTCAGACACCTTAATGTGTTAATGAAGCTGCTTCAGTTCTTAGGGGACATTCTAACAAAAGTGGAAAAGCAAGAATTGCACTTCTTATTTGTTGCTTTGATTTCCCATCACTGGCACTTTGTATGTTCCCAAAGGATGCCAGAGCCAAAACTCAAGTGTGGGGGCTTTGCCTGCCCACCACAGCCCCCCTCTGCTCCCTTATATCACACACTCTCTACCGCTCAACTTGGCCTCTAACAGTGTCATTATTCATTCAACCTTCAAGCAAGGCAATTTCCAATGATATGTGTCAAGAAGTTTAAAATGATTCATATACTTGAGTAAGTAGTTCTATTTTTAAGTATTTATCATAAGGAAATAATCAGTGTTTTTTATGAGGAAAGGACAATTATTGCTACATTATTTATATAACCTCTGATTATGTAAAAGGGTATGTAATGTTTATGTAAAAGGATATTTATTGCAGCATTATTTATAATACTCCTGAATTTAGAAACACTTTAAATATTCAACCACTGGTTAACGGTTAAATAAAATCTTAACAGTTAGATGCTAGAAAACTGTGAAGATGTTAAAATGTAGGTTTTTGATTTATAAGCTAGAAAGGGGAAATGTTTACAATAAAATTTTAGGCATAAAAAGTTTCAGTGCGTGATAATTTTAATTTTGCTTTTAAAATGTGTTTGCGAAGGAGTGCTATAAAAATGACTTGAGGGAATACACAGTATACTGAATAGTGCAGGTGGTAGAATTTGGGTAGTTTTGATTTTATCATTTTTTTGCCCTCAGATTCTGCCTGTTATTTTTCCCACTTAAAATTTTTAGTATACTTTTTATCCCAAATAGTAAACTTTGTAAAAAATAAATGAAAAAAATAGATGTTTCCTGAGTTAACCATGCTTCCTTCAAACTTACTGCCCATTGTTTAAGGTGTGCTTTCTCACAGTCACCTATCTAGTTCTAAATAATGCTGAGGCCATACAATATTGTTCATTAATATTCTCTTGACCTTGCTATATTAGACACTAATTTAGCAGGTCTCACTCTATTCTCACGTACTTTGAACAATCACTTTAGCATTCTAAGTGTTCCCATAGGATTTTTATTTACTGAAGAGTCAAAATGAAGAATATATCATACTGCCTTTCTTATTTGCTGCTAAAACTGCAAGTTCTCTTATTTTATCTTTTTCTTACCATGTTTTCTATATAACTTCCATCTCTTGTTCTATATGAACATATTTTACACACCTATACTCCTATTTATTAATATTTTAATTGCGCCAATCTGCTATTAAACCAATCTATTGGAATTTTAATGTCAGTTCCAATTTTTTCTAACAGTTAATTTTTGATTTTTCAAATAAATTCAGTTGCAAAAACTCAAGGTCTTTCCATCTATTTTATTGGCTGTATTACTTTTTTTTAAATTTATTTATTCATACAGAACTGGGGTACAAGCAGAAGTGCAGGGGCAGTGAGAGGATTCACCAGAGACAGCGGGGAACAGAACAGACAGATCAGTGAAGTACACTGCTGAGGGGAGCAGGGGCGAGTCAGGAGAGGTCTGCTGCGCCCTGTGGGTCACTTCCGGGAATGGTGATCGAACCCATGCTGAAGTGGCTTTAGCTTTTTAGTGCTGTGCTTTAACCCACTGGGCCACCAGGGAGGCTCTCTATTACTTATTTTTAAAGGCTGTATTGCTAGCTCCAGTGGGAAAGCCACTTCTGAGTCTTCCTGTTTTCCATTGCTCTTCTCCTGCAGCTGTTTTTGATAAGCCTGGTAAGTATTGATAGAATCCTGTTTGTGTATGGAAATTTGTAGGGACACTGGATAAGTGTCTTCCTTCAAAAAGGACTCATCCTATCTTCAGCAGCCATAGGAGGACAGATTATCACAGCCTAATTTGGTATTGAGCTAACTTGAGACTGATTTGTATCTTCTAAGTTTCAGTCTACTGCCGGATGGTGCCTACTCCATGTGTAGATCCATATGGGACACTTTCCCAGAATTTCTCCTTTATTCTAGGGTCTAAACTAGTTTTATCTCTTATGTACCATGAGAATGATGGAATCCATTCAACTTTGAACCTTTAACACCTTGGCTATATTAATTTCATGCCCTGGCAGAACAACTGTGTTATATCTCCCACAGACCAATGGAAATCTTAAGTGGAATTTTACAAACTATGTGAGATTTATGAGATAATTGGATTTGAAGGAAGAAGACCACACTAAATGGTGACAAGCAATATGAGGGAAAGATACAAAGACCAGAATGAAGGTGGAGATTTTTGGAGAGGGTAATTAAGCAGTTTAATTAGAAAGAAGTGTTTGTGCTAAGGCAAACTGGCAATGAAAGTCTAGGAAGATGAATTAGCACCATTCTGAATAAGGGTTTGGAATCCAGAATGTCATGTTTGGATTTTATTGGGGGAACAATGAAAAGCATGAGAACCTAGAGGAGTAGATGAGATTACAGAAGCTATATTTGGGGGTGATTATTCCAATAATTTTTTTAAAAGGTGGTCTGCAGTGAGTAGATGATTTTTTTCTTTGAAGTCTGAAAGGAAAACTTATCATATTTTGGGTGGAAAAATGAAAGTCCAGTGGATAGCCTGAGAAATGTTACATTAAGAAGAGTTAAGTAACATTTATATAAGACAAGTACATGACAGAATGTAAATTAGGTAACTTAATTCATGGCTGCAGTCGATGATAGGAAATATTTTGTAAGGCTTCCCTAGTACATCTATACCACAGAGTCTTAGAACCTAGGGTAAGGATCTCCTGAAATCTAATGCTGCTTCCCTGGAACAAATAAACCACAGAGTTTTAACCTAAGATAAGTGGGGACTCTGATTAATCTAAGTGTGACCTGCTTAATCCATGACCTCTGACATGGTACAATCAAACATTTGTGTGCTGTGAAGAAACTGCTAATGATGATAATTATTTATTCCACCTTTGGGGTGGAGAATAACAAACTGTTCATAAATCTTTCAGATAAAATTGTCCATGTAAATCAATCTACAGTAACAGAAAACAATGCGATATTATGCAATCATTTGAAAATTATGTGTTCTAAGTGTATCTATGTTCAGAGTGCTGGAAATTAGGAGTATCTGTACAGAAACAGGATATATGCTAATTGCATATGTTAACAGTTCTGTGTTTATGCGCTGCCAGCAGTATGGAAACAGTCAGGACACGGGGTCTGCTACAGAATTTGGGGGCCTGAAGAGCAATTCTAGTCACAGCGTGGTGCTGCTGACAATCACATGGTGCCTTGCAATCAAGATGTCTGATTAGGAATGCTTGTGATGAGGGAGAAGCTTTAATATAAAAATAGAAGCCCACCCTCACCCCAAATCTCACTTTGTTCCATCTTATCAAGACCCCAAATCCATAAATACTCCATTTTAAAATATGGAGACTTTTTTTATTCTTTTAGATGTAACCCAACAGTCACATATGGGGCGTTATATCATCCAGCTCTATCTTCCTTGTTGAATCCCTTCCAGTTATGCCATTCTTTCCACAGGCTGAATACAGTAAAGAAATTGTCTCCATTTCTCAAAAGTGGTGCTTGAGTGCTTGATTTTGTCAGTGTTGTACTTTGGGATGCAAGATATCCCATTATGTACAGTCAGGCTGTGCATAATTGGCTCATTAGCCAATTAATTAGTTATTGTAGGTGGATAAAAAACAATGGATTTGCCTTATTTGTCAAAATGTTCCCTCAAGTACAATTACAAAGCAATATCTGGGCAAAGGTGCTCCACAGCATCCTTGGGTAATTGTCACTAGAGAAGAATCTATATACTAATCAGTTCTATCACTAAGAGACAAACTGGGGTCTTGCTAGTGGCATAGGGGTAAGTCTCATTACTAGCATGTTAACCTCTGCTGTGCCATCAGTTCGATCCCCCAGCCAGGGAGCTGACCCACAAATGGTGCAGCAGACCTTCGCCTGTTCGCTGCCTGCTCTTCTTACAGTGTATTTCAGTACATCTGCCTCTTTTGCTCCCCACTCTGTCTTCTGAATCCTCTCATCCGCCCTCCCCCCCACCTCTGGCTACACCCCAATTCTTCTATGTGTATGTAAATAAATAAATAAATAAATAGATAAATAAATAAATAAATAAATAAATAAATAAATAAATAAAACTCCCCTGCAAGACTGCTCTAGCAGGGTTCATGTAGACTCAATAGGTCCTGCCTCCTCACAAGAAGAACTGGAAAGTTCCAAGCACTTCATCATCATTTTCAGCTCATTTAAGCTATTAGCATTTTGTCATTAGCATTTGTTTCCCTGTTACTACCTTCTCCAAGGTAATAGATGTGCAGCGCCCTCAGGGTGCCTCCCACCCACAGGCTTCAGAGCAAATCTCCAGCTCTGAGCCACAGATTACAGGTTGAAGGAAAGGTTTACAGCTGCAACATCATTAATACTATCTGGCAGCATGGAGGCAATGAAGAGGTGAGGCCAGAGAGGACAGACTTGCTTCATGACAACATATTCTGGTCTCCCCAGCTCTGGGTTCACAGTAACAGCTGAACTGTGCTACACGTCATTTAATTCACAGTATTTTCCATGGGGAACCACTTACTGCCTAGATAGAATGTTTAGTAAATTGATTATTATTGCCTTAGACTCACTGTGTATCAGCTTATAGCACAATGAAGCAAACTGAGCCATTGTTATAGACAGAGAATTAGCTAAAAATAAATTCAATATAAATAATGATACTATCAATGACAATGCTGTCATGACTTTGAACTATGTAAAGCACTGGAGCCATTAGGTTCTCCAACCTGACATAGGTCATTATTGCATACATGTGTCCTGAGCCCCCACTCTGTGTCAGACACTCTCCTAGGCATTCGAGTGTCAACAAAATCCCTGTCCAGAAGACAATGTCTAGCAACTCTTTTGCTATGCCATGCTGCCGGAAAAGTTAGCAATCCCCAGTCAAGCGTCTTTGGAGTTTATCTAAGAAATAAGCTGGTCATTTACAGCTCAAGACTCTGCTCATGGTACACCCAAAGAATCCATAGCAGCACCCAATATGGCCTCAACAATACATTGCTTCAGAGTGTT
>NW_004567117.1:33116366-33139364 GCF_000260355.1 Condylura cristata | reverse complement strand
ACTAGGGTTTCTCCCTGCACAGACCAGCCTTCCAGTCTTTCCAATCCTTTCAAAGCAGAGGGATAGCTGTGGATATACATTGTGTGTATATTTCAATCTGTATTTTCCAAACGTGGCTCTGATAAACTGGTTAAAAGATACAGATCTCCAGGACGCAGTTCATACATGCTGAATCTACCTCTGGGAATGAGAACCCAGATTCTGTTTGGTTTTTAGACATCTCAGGTGCTGCTTAAGTTTCTGGCTACAGAAACACTGATATCTGGATCAGTATTTCTTATCTCTCACTTGCCACCAAACAATTCCTGACCTGCATTCCATTTGCACGTAATACTGCATCGAATCCAATTCTTGATCATGTAAAAATGGCTAATTATATTAATCATAACCATGAGCAATCTTACCTACCTGTAAAGATTAATTCATTGAATTTGTCCTAGTCCACAGACCAGAGGACAAGTCCTTGGCAAAATGAACTAATTAACTTCTTTCAGTCCTTCTGGATTCTGCCCCAGTTGGACAGTCACAGTTTTTACAAGCAGGAACAAACACCAGTTAACTATATTGAAATCTTGTGTGGTGTTAATCTGCTCAGAAACTGTAGCAGCAGTTAAAATCTAACTTAGCCTGCTCATTTCTCTAGGAATCTCCTTCTCAAGAAAAAAGAAGAAGCAGAAATTACACAGAGTGTCCTCAATTCTTGCTATTATTTGATATTACAGTGAATGGTACTGAGCAAAAGCCAACATCACTTGCCCCACAAAGCCTGGCTAGCCACCGAGTTCCAGAATCTTCTTCCCTCTGACTTCTGTAACACAGATGCTCGGTTTCACCCAGCAATGCCTCAGTAATGCATTGCTTCAGAATGTTGATATTTGCTCCATATGTTTAGAACATGATCCTTTCACTGGGTGTGGGCTTCTAAATGAGGCCTAGACTACAAGTCTATTAAGTTCTCTCCCTTCATAACACAGTGTTGTGTGTATAAGCACATACTTTCTTGTGATTTAAGCATGGTTTCATTGTTAAGATTTACTGTTATCCATTTATGAACACTTCTTTATCAATAAGTGAAATTGTCCAGAAGGCCCCATGAATTATGTTCTGTGAATTTGACTTTCTGGTCATAGAAGAATTAGGGTGTAGGGGATGGGGGGGTGTAACTGCTATGTGATATTCAAATATTGGGGTATGAGTACTATATATTTAATGTTCCTCAGTCTATATCTAAATAGAACTCTACCTCTAATCTCTGCTGCCTGAAAAAAAAATTTATAGACAATATCTATTTAATATGTTTCATTCAAGAAATATATACTTAGTATTTTTTAGAGCTCCTCAGAGTGTGATCTCTGGACCAGCAGTATCAGCATCATCCAGGACCTTGTTAGAAATACAAATGCTTCAGCCCTACCCATCAAACACTCTGGGGCTGACCCAACAACATGCTTAACGAGTCTTTTACCTGAGTCTGATGTACCCAGAGCTTGAGAAACTCTGTTCCAGATGATAGCTATGGCATATAATTTACTAAGAAATACAATATTTTAAAGTTAACTCCACTTTGAAATTGACACATCGGTTATTGCAAAGTGGTCATTTCTGCTTGACCTGATTACTGTCTAATCAATCTGATCATCAGATCAACAAAATTAATCATCTTATTCCTCATGATACACTGGGTCACCAGCCTCCAGGGATCAATATGACTGAAGACAGAGCCTTGATTCAAAAGTCACATAAATCATAAAACTAGGAACTCAAACAGAAGTAAATTTCTTTATTCTCTAGTAATGCATAGTATGAATATTAAAAGAAAATGTATGGATAATGCATCACTGGGGAAAAAAAAAGTTCAATTCACTATTATTCACAAATATTCCCCTAAGAATGCCAGAGCTTTGCAGAGGTTTGCAGTGACTCATTCATTTATTCTACATTCACACTTCTTCTCATTTGTTGTCAGAGATGAATTTAAAGTGTAACCATAACATAACTGGCCTCCCAGCAAACATTCTAGAAGTTTCACATCTAAAGGAGTGTTTTCCACTTCATTCTTTCAAATGGCTCCTTCAGAAGGCTGAGCCCTGTTCTCATGTTCCCCCAGGGATTAAAGTCCAGCTGGTTGAGATCTCTTTTAGTAGAGTTCCTTACTGCCCCAGAAACATGGATTTAAATAACCCATAAGTGTGCCTTTCTTACATTTGAGGGACAATTTTCTGTTAAAATATATCCAGTTAACTATAACATTCCAACTGTGGTGAACAAGCCAAATGCCCAAAACCAGGTGTTACCACTTGGACAGTGTAACTTTCTGATCTAAAGACAACTGATTCTGTCTTAAGTTTTGAAATCTGTCTCTCAAAGTCATTCTGACATTGATGGGTGCTATGCAGCTGGATATCTAGGTTTCAATACAGTAGTAGTGGCAATATATGTGGTGTTAATAAATCTTTATTGAGCATCTATGCTGAAACTGGCAATTTCCAAGGTGCTGAGTTCCCATAGCCATCCAGGGAGCCATGCTGATGGAGTTTATATTAGATTTAGTAACCTACCTTTATCAATCCAAATTTCAGGTAGCCTACATCTACTGACACATCTTATTGATTGATGACAAAATTATAATCATGCAATTGTAGTCAACCCCCTTCAAGTTAAAAAGTTATACCTCAGAGCTCTCTGTGTCCAGGTATTGCTTACCTGGACAAGTTGCCATTCTCAACTTGGACATCAAGTTAATAAACAAGGACAGCAAAGTCCATAGATAATCAAGTAGCATGTCAACCACTATAAATCATGTTAAACAATATGGTGCTAAGCTTCCTACCTTAGCAAATAATCAAAAGGGATTAATACAAATAATACCAACATAGTTAACTATTTTGCAGTTAGATAAATCAACTTATTAACATCATTCTCATTACCACTCTGGGAAAGGTAAGCTACAGTGAGATCCCATTTACTGATGGGGAAATTGAAGTACAGAGAGATGGGGTAACTTGCCAAGGTGATGTGGTTAAATAGGAGGAGAATAGGGCTTGTAAGTCGGATTCTTGGGTCTTTGTATTAACTGCTATAAACCATTTACTCCATATCCTTAATAAAATAACAATTAAGATAATAAAAACATTTAAAAAACAGTGATAAGTAAAAGACCTTATATTACTGTATCTTCAATTAAAGTGGCAAAGTCCCTCCTCCCTCAGGAAACTGATGTGACCATTGACAGACCAGGGGGGCACTTATGTTCGGCTAACCCCTTTCCCTGACTGCTTCTCTTCAACTGTTTTAACCTGTCATCACTCCCATAACCTGAACCCTTGTTTTTCTGATAATAAGCTATTACACCCCTGGGTCCACTGTCATTTTGAACTGATTTTGGCCATAAAGCAAGTCTTCTGCTTACTATACCTTTCCCTTCGGCATAGCACATGTCACTCATTACCTACACAGCATTGTGCCCTTCTCTCTCATTCTTCTGTTCTTCCCCTTTGAATTCAGTTTATCAGGAACTACCTTTTACCTCTCAGGTAACCTCACCTATAGAAGAAAAAAGATGTGCTTGCTAGGAGTTGTTAGTAAGACCTTAGAGCTAACTCTCCTCATCTATTGTCTCTGGTTTCTAGAAACAGGAAGTGAGTTTCTTCACCACAAATGATCTGAAATCCCTAATAAAGAACAGAGATAGCACAATGACCTCAAACTTTTCTAAGGCATTAATATTCATGTGCTCAATATAATGCAACATTTTATCACATATTAGATGTGCAACTGCACACTATCTTCATGGCTTGAACCTTGATATTCATCAGCTCTCTGTTCAAATGTCACGTATTCAGAGAAGCCTTCCTGATATAAAATAAGACACATGCTTTCCAGTCACAGCCTAAACCCTTTGTTCTGTTTCATTTTTCTCAGACAATATTTATCACCATTTAAAAGTTTCTGGTTTTTTATCATTTATATTTAGCCCTTGATACCAGGGAACTTTCCAATTTCACTGAATTACCCAGTGTCCAGAAACATACTTGAAATATAGTTGGTGGTAAATAGATAGTTATTTCAAACAAAACAATGGTCTTGCCTTTAAAGCTAAAAATCTTAACACAAGAAAGCTTTAAACAGTATTTATCGAGTGTTTCTTATATTCCTAACAATTATTTCATGATGTAAAAGGAATGCAAAACCTTACATTCAATTTCTACTAATTTATCGAATTAAACTATTTGAGTAAAATAAAAGTATGACAGAAGCTCAGAAGTGGGACTCAAACAGTTTTTTTATAATAGATAGGAATTTGGTCCTCCCTGGTGGTGCAAAGGGTTGGGACGCAGCACTGTAAGCTAGCTGCAGCCTCTTCAGTGACAGTTCTATCCCCTGCCCCAAAGCTGACGCACATGGTGTAGCAGACCTCTCCTGACCCACCCACTGCTCCCCTCAGCAGTGTACTTCATTGATTTGCCAGTTCTTCCCCCCTCTCTGTCTCTGGTGAATCTTCTCACCACCCCTGTACCTCTGCCCTACACCCCAGTTTTGTATGCATAAATAAATATATATATATATTTTTTTTAATGATAGGAATTTATTTGTATTTTGAAGGATGGGTAAAGTTTGGACAGATTGAGTAGACGGTGGGAGTGAATTCTCCCGTCAGAACCTCAGCTCTTGCTTGGAGACAGATGCACTCACATTCACACACACAGTTTCTCAGGACCTAGTGAGGAACTCCCCTTACTCTGTACCGCTGGGTAAAGAAGAGCCCACATTCCCTAGGTCTATAAGCTTTGAAATGCAAGTCCAAACAGGGAAGCTAATTTTCATGCTGAATTTCCTGCCATGTATTAAAGATAGTTTCTGAGAGCATATATTCTACCTTTAGAAAGTTCCTGGGCCAGAGGGATCTAATTCTCTGAGAACTTAGTGATGAGTACAGTTCCTACACAGTGGACATAACCCAGTCAAAGGACACCAGGGCTACTGCCGAGGTGCCTCAGGTATTTGGGGAACCCTTCCGCTGCTGAGGAGCACCAATCCACAGCTCTTCCACAGCCCGGTATCTCCCTCCCTGGCATGGAGGGACACATACAAATGGTTACTATAGCTATTTGAGTTACACACTCTGCAACATGTGATTTATCCTGCCTATTTAAGAGTGTTGAATTAGACCTCTTGCCAGAAACAATGTAATTTTGGATTCCACTGTGTCCTGAAAATATACCACCTAGACTTGCTTTCAAGTACATGTTCAAGCTCCACAGGTCTGCTAGACTTACTGAGGGAATTCAGTGCCAAGAGTATAGTATTGGCTCCTTCTTAAATTGCTTGTTAAATGAGAATAATAATACCCACATTACAATTAGAGGGATGAAAAGAGATTAATACTGCATCACTGACCTTAAGTAGACTACAGACCACAGAAAGCTCTCACTTAGCCTCCTATTTTATAGTGAGAAAATTAAGAATCAGACAGATCCTATGAGTTACTCATTGTCTACTAAGCTTGAAAGTAGCAGAAATGGGATTGAGGCCTAAGGCTTCAGACATTTCAGAAGAGGGTTTTGTTTTAACTGCACAAGAGTGCTCAATCAAACATGCTTAGAAATAGTTTGACAAAGTAATTTCACATAAATTCACACCATAATTAATAGCTGTTACTTACGCTAAACTACACATTATAGTGAAACCATAGACAGCCATCTTCTCACCAGCAGAGAACAAAGTGTATAAAGCAGACTCTCCCTAGAGGAACACATCACTCCAAAGCACCCACAGACATCACTCCTACCACAATCAAAAGGGCAGGGTGAGGGGTGCCCAGGCTACCCAAATCTGCCTGCTCTGAATGAGTTCTACCATCTACCCCATCAAGACAAAACATTCTCTACTGCACAAGACCTTCAATGACAAGGAACTGCCATACAATTAATGTATAATAAAGAGAAGAAAAGGAGAAAGAATATAGTTTCAAAATTAAGCTCCCAAAGTTACTCATCCCCTGTGGGTAAATGCCCACCCAAACAGGTTTAGCCCAAAGGAGGGTCAGTGAGTCTCAAAAGTTTGCCACACATCTAAGGCACTGTAGGTAGGGACCTACAGCTAGGAGGTAGAAAGGTCCAGGTTGAGTCTAGAAGGAAAAGAGCAAAGTCAAAATCCAAGTCAATTTCAAGGCTCCCAGGGTCTCTGACCCAAGTCTCTGTCTCAGGTGTCTCCTTCCATGCTCCCCAAGGGCCTGTTGCCAGCCCAAGGCTAAGAAACAACTGCAGCTTCTTCATGTCTCTGCTCCATGTGCCTCCTCCACATGGTCTTCTGAACCTTCCTCCTTCCTTGTCCCAGGCTTCTCTCACTTGTCCCTGCTCATCTCTGCCCTTCCTTGCTTGGGGCAGGGAACCTGAAGCCTCCCCTTTCTTGGTTAGCACATTGTTACACTGTTAATCCATAACATCATAAATTTTCCTGAGCTCATCAGAGCACTAGGGTATAGAACAATTATACTGAGTACTAGGAAGACTATTTGTCTGTGACAGAGCATATGAAAAAAGAAGGGGGTCCCCATGAGTAGATACAGGTAAATTGGCTAAAATTTCAGAAATGAATGATGAATTATATATAGCATGCTTAAAATTATATGGGTCATATGGATAAATTATCATGTGGCAATAATACTGTCTTTTAATTCCAATATATACAATCTCCCGTGACTATAGCCTGGTATCCACTCTCACTTAAATCCCTAATTCCACAGAGTAAAGCATCAGTATCATGTTTTATGCACTTTGTACCTAAACCTACTTTAAGGCAACTTTAAAATGCAAGTTTTTGTTATTGTCAATTTTGAAAAAAATTCCATCAAGTACAACTGTCAAAGGTGCTCTGTTAATCCTTAAGCATTTCTAGATATACAGATTAGAACACAAAGAGAAGAAAATGGACGCTTGGCCCTCCTGAGAAATGCTGGTCCATTATGTAGAATTCATTGCATTCAAACTGTCTGAGATGATCTGACAGATTGTTGTTGTTTTTTTTTTTTTCCATCTTACCTAAGCACCTCTGCCCAAATCCTTCCTGCATGCCAGACAGAATCTATGACTCCAGTCATATCACAAACAATAAATCTGCAAATATCCCTTCTTTTTGTTTTGAAGATGTGATATAAGAGATGTGGACAGACTTTGCCCCTCGGGCCTTAATAGTGACAGTCACAAGAATAGATGTTTAGAATTACAGATGATGCTGGATCCTAAGTGAAAGAAGTAAAGAATTATTTTTAAAGCAGTGATAGTTCTCTCTTTTAATTGGTAGGGTCCTGGGGGAGGGTCCAGGGTGGGTATTTCTTTTGCCTGAGTGAAAGGAATATGTTGGAAGACGGACTGGTGTACGTCAGATAAAGTGGACCTCACTAGTAGAGAAAGCCAGCCACCCCATGGCATAGCCAGAAGGAGCTGGACCCTTCCACAGGGTCCAAGATCAGACAAACTCCCTACGGAACTTTGCACACTGACCCAGGAGACTGCAGGAATGGTCTTCTGCACCTACAAGGACAACTCACCATTTCAAATCCATACTCTTTCCTAGGTTCGTTGTCCTTCAGGCTCCTGTGCAGTGTTCTTGAAAACTCCACGGTGAACTGCCCTTCATTAGCTCTGCTCTCTGCGCAAGTTCCAAAGACTTCAACCTGCCTCTGAAAATGGAGACAACTGTCATTCACTTACTCCTTGGTTTCAACATTAAAGCCATTTTTACTCTGTGCTTTCAAGCATCAGGTTCAGACAAATTGAATGAAAGGTAAACAAAATGGGCAAAAGTCATCCCTGTCTTTAGGAAAAGAGGAAGAGATGGGGACAGAAGTTTCTGGACCTCTTGCCGTGGCACTGTGCTGCTTTGGTTGAATCCTCAGAACCCTATCATCCTGCACTGAAGGAAGGTGAAGCTCAAAGAAGACAAGGTCACACAGATGAGTCTGGTTTGACCTGAGATTTCTGACTTCCAAAGATTATTTTGATGCTATCATATTCATAATAATTAAAATATACTATCAAGACACATATGAAAATACTGTAATAAAAATCTACGTGGATGTGACAGTCTTTGGATAGTGGCATTTGTTGGTGGAAGGAACTTTTACTGACCTTCCCGGTATCTACCAGTAGTACTAAAAAAAAAGACACAGCTGGCTCTCCCTGGTTGGGGAGCATTGTGAAGCTGGCCACAGCCGCTTTGGTGCAAGTTTGATCTCCACCCCTGAGCTGACCCACGTGGCGCGGCAGACCTCTCCTGGCCGGCCACTGCTCCCCTCAACAGTGGACTTCCTCAGTCAGCCTGTTGTGCTCCCCACGCTGTCTCTGGCAAATCCTCTGACCTGTACCCCAGTTCTGTATGCATAAACAAATCTTAAAAAGAAAAGAAAAGAAACATCTACCTTGTGACAAAGAATGTGAGCGTGAGCGACTGAGAGCAGGCACTGTGCCTTCCTTCACCTGTGCAAGCACTGAGCAAACACGAGCTAGTCCACACAGGCTAGAGAAATGAGTTAGAAAGGGTCAAAGGATAAAGTAAATGACGGCAATATACCCTGGAGACAGGAATAACTCCAAGCTTTGACCTGTGGGGCTCAACAAGCTGAAAATGGACAAAATATACAAGAAGAAAACATTGCAGCTGTGCCCCAAGGGGAAAATTACACGGGTCAATGAGTCTCTTCCCACTCTCCTTTTGTGGTTTCAGCGATTGAAAATCTGCAAGAGGTGCTTTTTCCCCTTTTTGCTTTCGAATGGAAGAAATCCTCAGAGCCCTATTGGGGTTTATAAAAGATTTCCTGCCCTGAAAGCATGTGGAGCAGGGGACAACCTGTTGAGCTGCTATTCGTGAAGCCCCTTGCCAGAAGGATGGCCTGGGGAGCTGGCCGCAGGGCTAATAATAGAACAGCCCACCGCCTGCTTCTGCCAATCACGGGGCAAGTTTGAAGAGCAGTTGTCGGGAGGTACAGCCACACTCCCACTCTGAACCAGGCTTTTGGGTCGAGCAGGACTCAGACTTTGATCTAGAATTCTAGACAATAGAAATCACAGACCTGCCCCGGGCGCCCTTGGGGTCCACAGGCTAGAGAAGTGGCAGTGCAGCAGGATTTAAAGTCGTTCCTGAATTCTCCACTGGGGTAGTGGAATGGCCTGCTGGAGGTGAGCCCCTCTGTCCCATTTTTTTATTGGGGGGGGGTTGTATTTTAGTTAAATGTATAGAGCTCACAAGTCCCATAATCTATTTAGCTCTGTAGGAAGAAATACAAATCCTGTGTCCTTTTTGTTGTATGCACCTCCTATGCAAAGCACAGCACTTGTGCATGGCTGATAAGTGAATGAATGACAATGCAGTAGTCATATTTTCCCATCAATCAAGTTGATGGTGTTTTCCATGGTCATTTTGGAGATTGTTGGTGCCTTGTTATTTCAATATGAAGGAGATGGCAGATAGAAATCACCACTAATCAATACTATGCTCAAACATAAACTATCCCAAAGCAAAACTCAATCAATTCCTCTCCTCTTCCTCTTAAACAGGCTCCTTTGTCTGATCCTCTAATATATGGGTGTGAATACTTATACCATTTTTCTTCAAATAGATCTTCCCAGTTTTCTAAAATGTGGGAATAACAGGTAAAGACACTGCCCAGATATGGCAACCACAGTGGGTTCAGGACCCTGGGACAGGTACCTGGAACAGAGGGAGACAAATATCCACTTGGGAAGAAAATGATGATTCTAAGCCCACGGGCAACATGAGGGCAGACGTATTTATTTTTTAAATATTTATTTATATATTCATATATGAACTGGGGTATACAGGCCAGTGGTACAGGGCATGAGAAGATTCACCAAAAATAGAGTGGGGAGCAGGACAGGCAGATTTACTGAAATACACTGCTGAGGGGAGCAGCAGGCGAGACAGGAGAAGTCTGCTGCGTCCTGTGGGTCAGCTCCCTGGCCGGGGATCAAACTTATGCTGCAGTGACTGGCGATAGCTTGATAGCACAGAGGCTTTACCCACTGGGCCACCAGCAATGCCCATGTGAACAGGTTTAATTGAAAGGAGAAGAAATGCATCTGAGAGTGTCAAGAAGTATATACTAAGAACAAATCAAAAGGATCACTGCTGGAGTTTTCCATGACCAAAAAGGATGAGGCAGGCCAGCCCCTCTTCAGAGCACACATGGTAGACTTGAGCATGCTGGTTGGGAATTTAGCCACATATGAGAATTTAACCGAAATGTGGCAGACCCCATCTGCACACAAACCCACTCTTCTCTTTCCCGCCCCAAATTCTGGGAAAACTTTGAATTGTGCTTTCGTCCCATGCTTGAAACTGCTAGTTAGCACAAGCTAACTTCTAATACAACCTCACCCTGGAACCCAGCTGTGATTCCAGAGGACTTAGGGTCTGCTCCCTTAGATCCTTGCGAGCCACTGAATCCTTAGTGTTCTCGTGGGTCTAAAGAAATGGTGCAACACTCAATTGCTCTGTAACTGACCATCTGTGCTATTCCCTGAGCTCCCTGGCCAACAGTGGGGAGGAATATGTCTCCCATTGCCTCTTACATGAGCCCAGTTCCTTCACTGAGGTTTCACTGGCAAGCAATCCTGTAACGTGCTACTCATTATTATCCTCGGCCTATCATTTTCACAAACACCTTCTTTAAATGACATTTGTTGGAATTTTGTCACTACGTAGTATGCCTGTTTTGGCCTTCATAATGCACCCTTCCCTCCCCCACTCAGCTACTGCCACTGCCTCTGTTTCAAGGGTTCACATTTGGAAGGTCAAGTGCTGTTCTCATCAAGGAGGCAGGATAAACCCTTCCCTGGTAGCAACTTGTCCCCCAAACCCCATTTTTTCTGCACCTACCTGCCAGAGTTACTTTCTAACTCTACCCAGCAGCTGAGAAAATGAACAAAATCAAATAAAGTCACCTGTCAAAGACTTATAAGCCAAGTCATTGAAGCCTTCTGGAATGCTGGGTGGTGCCTATACCCTCTACGTGTAACCTCTTTGGTGAAAACATAAGGGCTTTCCTTTCTGGGGGTACCTTCCCTGTTTGTGCCACTCTGGGCCACAGAAGGTAACTAGGCAACAAAAACCTTTCAGGGCACACACAGCAATCCCTTGCCCAGGCCTCTGCCCAGATCTCCACTTGCGTCCTCCTTCTCGAATATACTGACTAAAACTGGCATTAATGATAATTATACAATGTCCATCTTTCAAGTTAGATTAGAAACTGTTTCCAGGCTTAGAGGGGAATGAATGATGCCTCCCAGCCCAACCCATGTCCACCTAGACCACATAATTTTCCCTCATTTGGAAATAAAGTATTTTCAGATATAATGAGCTAAGTGAATGTCATACTGAATTCAGGTGGACTGCATAGCTAGTGAACGCTTTTTGTAAGAGAAAAGTGATTCAGACACAGAGCCAGAGACACACAGGGAAGGAGGCTGTGTGAAGAGGAAGCGGATTAAAATGATGGGGCTGTAAATGTGGCCACTTCCAGGAAGGCTGGAAGGCAGGAGAAAGACCTCCCAGAGGGCTCAAGCCCAACAACACCCTGATTTCTGAACTCAAGCTTTCGAGACATATATGGGAATAAATCTCTGCCATTGTAGGTGACTCCATATATGGAGATTTGTTAAAATTTCTGAAAAGCAGATAAATATCTAATTCCCAATGTCTACTAGTTGGGGTGCGGGGGGCTCCATTTACAAAGAGCGTGACTGGGCAGAGCACATATTTCCAGTACTAAAGCAGGATAATAATAATAGTTCTCCCCAAGACTACTGTGAGGATCAACTGTGGCAAAGTTTTGAAAAACACTTTATTATGGAAAATGAGCAGCATAAATATCAGCTGTTGGAATTACAGTGATGACTCACCTGCGTTATGAGATGGAAGGGAGAGATAGCAGAGGAAGGAATATTGAATGAGAGCAAAGAAAGGGAAAGGGAAGTTGATTAGCTCTAAGTTAAAAAAGTGTTTGCCAATCCTTGGAGTATTTTTTATTATTTTAGAAATGAACTATTTATATTAATCTCATGAGTCTATTTAAGCCTAAAGATGCTAGGGAGGGAATGAACACAATGTCAGATTAGATTTGACTTGCCAGTATCAAGGGGTTAAAAATCAAAAGTTAATGTCTACTGAATATATTCTAGTCCTAGAATTCAACCAAGCATTTTGTCTGCGCCACCTTCTCAAATCCTTACAGTTCTACAAGGTGTGGAACATTTAATGAGAAATCTGCACTCGTGAGTAACACGTTTCCTGAGGCTTCATAATCTGCCCATGGTGTCAGCCCAGTTCTGTCTGACGTCCAGATCGGGGTGCTGACCCACTACGATTTCCACTGTGTTCTCACAACAGGCAGAGCCAGAAAGCACAACTGGTCTCTGCTCAGGTCACACCAGCTGAGACACTTACACAGCCTCTTCCTTGGCCTCTCCATGAGGCTAACTTCTTTCCGCTAACTCCCAAGTTCAATGGCAGGTGCATCACTGTCCCCTCACTGATGTGTACTTCAAGGCTATTATTAACCTGCTGGAATCTGAGTCGCCACCTCCCACTTGGGCAATTTTCCAACCATTTAGTGGCATAATCATCAGAGACAAGGATGTAAACATTTCTTCCCCACAGCCTGGGAAGAGGGCCAGAGGACTCAACTTCGGTGAATTCCCTGTGGGAAGCTGCTCTGTAGGCAACTCTGTAGAATCAGGCTTATCAGACGACAAATTTGGAGCAATGGAAACCATTTCTCTGTGTCCCCTCCCCACTTACATCAATGAATCTATTTTGAAAGTCAAATCAGGGTCAGCAATAAAAAGTGAGACACTGTACATGCTACACACAGATGGTTTCAGAAACATTGAGCTAACTGAAAGAAGAATTCGATGCAAACATCATGCATAAGGCCTCACTGGTGGTGCAGAGCTTAGTCTCAGCTCAGCGGACCTCTCCTTTCCTGCCTGCTGCTCCCCACTCAACAATGTACTCCAGTAGATCTGCCTGTTCTGCTCCCCACTCTGTCTCTGGTGAATCCTCTCAGCCCTTGTACCTTTGGCATGTACCCCAATTCTTGTATACATATATAAATAAAAATGAACCGTTTTTTAAAAAAAGGTTGCATATAATATAAATTAATTCCTATGAAATGCCAAAATAAAGCAAAAATATATCAAAATCAATTAGTTTTTGCCTGGGGATGGGGTGTCAAATACAAGTCATGAACAGAAATCAGAGATAAAGAATGTTGTAGTTAGCATTGTATAAGCCTGTCATATTGGCATAATTTTAAAATAATACCTCCTGGAAGATGTACATACTACACAGTGTTTCATAGGCAAATTATAATTCAAACTGCACCCTTAATCAAGAATCTAGAATCTGGATGTGAAATTGATGGCCTATGATCCTATAGTAATATATCAATATGAATATACAGATATACCTGTATATCAAAGTTTTATAGATGTATACTATTGCTAAAACTACATTTCTCTATAATTATAATGCAATAAAAATTTCTGGTTTCCTATAATATGCAACAGTTAGTTTGGAAGATACGTATTGGCTAAATGCAAGAATTGCTGAATTTTTATGGCGATTAGGTGTTTTTTTGTTTTTTGTTTTTTTTTTGTTTTTTTTTTCACTCATCATTGTCCTGGAATGAAGCATGAACTCATACCTGTGACTCAGACCCACCAAGAAGATAAATTGTAATTAATAACTATTGAGTCACTGGTGCAATGACTTAAGGAATCAGAGGCATCACATCAGAAGACTTCTCCCACATTCTTCTCACTGTCGCTGCTGTGACCACTAACACACTGCCCCCAGGCACCAACATCACAGCCACTTCTGTCTCATGTAGTTACCAAACTCTAATCAGAGCACTGAGTTTCTCTAGTGCGAAAGGGTGGTTGGTCCTCTACCAGAGCTCTGCTTTTTTGATTCAAATCATAGTGCACTAGGGGGCCAGTGTTTATATTACAGAATCAAACAACATAAGCCAGACTTACCCACCCACTAGAAAGTTGAGTCTAGAAAGAGTCGGTGGGGTGGTTACTTATGATGAGTCTCTGTGCTGGAATGTTCATGGAATTTGTAAGAATATGCTCATTTAACAAAAATAGGTGCGGACAACTTAAAGGTGTCTATTCAGTTCTTCAAAATCCTGTTTGGAAGATTTCACAGCATTGTTAAAGTCAGAATCTTTTGATTTGGAGTCAAATGATCAAATTCCACATCATTTCCTCTATTCCTGACTCTCCTATCTCTCCTAGTTCTGAGATGCAAACGCAGGCCTGGCATAAACTGGACTTCTCCCTTTCCTACCTTTATGATCTGGGCAAGTTCATTAAATATGTTAAGGTTCTATTTCCTGTCAGTGAAGTTAATAGCTGCCCAATAGTTACTGGGGCAATAAATAAGAGAATATGTATAATAACCCAACTGTGCATTAAAGCAGATTCAGTACATACTACTGGTTTTGTGCTCTTTAGGTTACATGCAGTTGAGACCTTTGTATTTGTTCCACCATGCCTGATCATAATTTAAAAATAAATGGACAGAAAATAAAAAACACATCCGTGTTGACTGATGAACGAGCACTGCGTCATGAAATACAGCTTTCAACACATCACAATGGTGATCTTAATTAAGTTCCCAAGACACAAGGCAGCTACCCTGAATGACACAATTCTGATGCATATTTGTTAGAGCACAACTATCACTTAAAATGAAAGTAATAGGGCCACTCTGTTTGTGCAGGGGATAAGTCTCATGGTATCCTGTGGCCTGAGTTTGATCCCCTGCCACGGAATTAACCCACATACATGGCACCCTGGAGCTGACCCCCATGGCGCCCACTGTCTAGCCCACTGCTCCCCTCGGCAGTGTGCTTCAGCCTCTTCTGCTCCCCACTCTGTCTCTGGTGAATTCTCTTCACCCCTGCACCTCTGGCCTGTAGCCAGTTCTTGTAAGCATAAATCAATTAAATAAATAAATCTTTACACATAAAATAAAAGTAAGAATAATATCTACTTTGTAGTTTACAGTTTTGAGGGCTTGCTCTTCGCCCTTGTTCTAGGCACTGCATTAGCACTTCACAACCATTACCTTGTATAATAATTCTGAACAAATCTTGAGACCACCTCTTACTCTTATAGGTGGTCTAATTTTCTCACCAGGAGCACAGGTAGGTAGGATGACCAACCATATGCGCCCATGTCACACACAAAGCACAGCAGCTTTGGGTAGTGGCCATGACTGAGACACTCTCTGTGGTGATGTGTTATCAGTTAGTGGGCAACTGGCAGGTCACATGCGGTGTTAAAGGCCCCAAATGGAGTTGGAGCCTGAATCACCAAAATCACCAAACACAAGGGAGAACGAGTTCTGGCTCTTCCAGAGTTGGAGTCTTAAACCAGCTAATGAGGATCCACTGAATCAGCA
This sequence comes from Condylura cristata, assembly GCF_000260355.1. Lineage (NCBI taxonomy): Eukaryota > Metazoa > Chordata > Mammalia > Eulipotyphla > Talpidae > Condylura > Condylura cristata. Next base: position 33,123,872 of record NW_004567117.1, on the reverse strand, counting down.
CTAGGTATGGAATCCGCAGGATAGAGCTATCATCCCCTAAAGCAAAGTATCCCTGCAATAACCAACCTGCTGTTTTGCCTAGTGTCACTTCCTTATTCCCACTCTCTTCTGCCTAGAAAGCCTTCCCTTTTATATAGTCCCTAGGAGCTCCTTTATCTGCTAAGTTGGAGGCTGCCCAAATAGGGTGAGTTTGGCTCAAGCTCTTACATTTTAAAATATACCTTAGCTTTTTTTTTTTTTTTACATTGTTCTTAACTGAGGCCATTAAAACCAGTTCCCTGAACCTCCTGGAGCTTCTAGGGATTGCCCGATACATTTTAGTTAATTCTCTTTGAGTTTAAGTTCGCCTATATTGATTTATGATGCTTGTAGTTAAGAAACCTGATAAAGACAATAAGACCTCAAGAAGAAGGGAAAATAGAGCCTCAGGAAATGATAATTCATAAATCTGACAGACCATGGTATGCACAGAAGAAATAGAAATTATCTACTTGGGTCACTTGAAAGGATGTGTCCATTGAAGGCAAGGCTGGAGGGAATTACACGAATTCCTTTTTAAAAAAATGAAGAGCTTGAGGAATTCAGTGACAGTGGAAGTGGGGTCTAAGCTTCTAACAGTATTGGATAGCTTAAAGAAATGCCCTGACAAGCACAAAATACTAAGTTCTTGGCTCAAGGCACAAGCAAAAAAAAAAAAATGTGGAATTCTCTATGGCTATGTTCAAATAATATCTTATCTCTGCAGCTATAGGGCTGAGAGAGTTGAAAAATCAAACTCAGGGCTTGACCCTGAAGGTTGCTGATCTATGATAGACAAATTCATCAAATGTCTTTATGGAACTTAAAGTATTGGTAGGAAAGAATGGACCTGGTGAATTGGATTGGGGGAATGTGAGATGGTTGGTTAAGGGAGACTACATGCTAGCCTCATACCCACACCTACCTTGACTGCCCACTGTCACCCACTTCCTGCCCTCAACCTCCTCTCTACTCTTGCAAGAGGTGTTTTCTCCCCTGCCATTGTAGTAAGTCCCTCCTTGCTTGCAGATCCTGTAAGGAACAGGGCTGTGTTTCTATGTAACAAAAGGCAGGCAATTCTTGTCAGGTTTTATCCAAATGTTCCCTAATACCTCCAAACACATAATTAGGATAATACAGGGATAAAACAAGAATCAGACCCTGCAAGAAATATGTAGTTATAGACTTAGGAATAGTGTATCAAATGCTGGATGCAATGTGTTGGCACCAGCGACTGGGAGTGGTTCTAATTATGTGCTTGGTTGGCTGAACAAAACCTGGATTGCACAGTGTTCCAGAGTGAATGAGGTTAAGAAGCCATAAATTTCTTAATTTATAATATACAAACAAAAAATGCAGAACTCAGAGAAGAAAACTGGAGGAATTTATCCTATGTAAATCATTCATCCTTCTCTTATGTTTCCCAACATGGCTCAGAAGACACTTCTTTCAGCAATGCATTAAAAATATTTTATTCAGAGACCATGAGAGTTTTGGAAATAATGGGCAATTAATATTCCTATATGCCAGGGATGCTGAAAAGAAAATAACTATAGTCCCTCCCTGGTGGAAAAGCGGGTTAAAGCGCAGCACTGCAAGCCAGCCACAGCAGCTTCAGTGCAAGTTCGATTCCCCGGCCCTGGAGATGACCCACATGGCGCAGCAGATCTCTCTTGTCTCACTCACTGCTCCCCTCAACAGTGTATTTCATCAACTTGCCTGTTCTGCTCCCTGCTCTACCTCTGGTGAATCCTCTGGCCACTCCTGAACCTCTGGCCTGTGTCCCAGTTCTGTATGCATAAATAAATAAATCTTTAAAAGACAATCACTATAATTAACATTGGTTTCCTTATTTCAACGGAAATGTTAGGAATCCCTATGTCAAAGCCAATGCCAAGACCAAGCAGGGTTACCATGATCATTTCAGAGGCAAAATTAGTCCTGAGTGCAATAGAAAATATAATGGATTAATGAGAAGTCACCATAGATGAGTTTTCTTGGAAAGGAGAGGTTTTCCCATACTTCACCCTATCTAGGGTGACATAAGTTGTCTGGTTTGGTGTCGCAGTTTGGCTTGCAGAAGTCCTACAATCTACATATGCTTGTCCAACCAGGTGATAACTTCATACTGAGAGGAGGCAAGTAAATGAACTAATGGTTCCCTAAGTTCTGTCATACAATATATCCATGCCAGCAGGCAGGAGATGATCCCGAGAAATTACTGAGGCCTGACATTTTTTTTATTATTTTTATAATTTATTTTTACATCACTTGTGCCTTTTTACATTTCAGTTGTAATCCCCATGGACTTCCCATCACCAGTTCACCCGTGTGCCATTACCATAGTCCTGGGAATTTGCTCCCCACCATTTTTGATCCCATTCCCCCCTTAGCCCCCGTAAAATGTCTCTGGTATATAGCTGTTCATTATTATTTTTTTTCCCTGACGATGGGCCTGACATTTTAACAGACTCTTTGAGGGGATGATCTGGTCAATGGTAGCACATTTGCTCTAAATAGAAATAAAGGAAGCTGTACCTTATGCATTCTATCTTAATAGTCACCTTTAGATTATGGCGCAAAATATTCTACCTGGACATATTATTCTTTTTTTTAAGATTTATTTATTTATGCATACAGACCTGGGATATAGGCCAGAAGCACAGGGGTGGTGAGAGGATATACCAGAGACAGAGTGGGGAGCAGAACAGGCCAACTGACAAAGTACACTGCTGAGGGGAGCAGCGGGCAGGTCAGGAGAGGTCTGCCACGCCATGTGGATCACCTCCCGGGGTGGGGATCAAACTCTTGCTGAAGTGGCTTTAGCTTCTTAGTGTTGTGCTTTAACCGATGCACCACCAGGGAGGGCCCTGGACATATTATTCTTACCTATTTATCAGTTGATACAAAAAGCTGACAACTTGTTCTCTACATCAGTGATTATCAATCTTTAATACCATCAAATTATCCAAATCACCTGGAGAGTCTGTTCAAACAGATTTCTTGTTTTTAAGAGTTTCCAACATTCCACCCCCTAGCTTTTCATTCAATAAATCTGCAGTAGAGCTCAATGCTTTGAATTTCTAATAAATGTCCATGTAATATTAATACTGCTGATCTATGGATCACAGTTTGGACAACATTGTCCTAGAAAAGGTGAAAGTTCTTCAGTTTACTCAGATTCTAATGTAAGTAACTTTGCTACTGACCATCAAGGAGATCCAGAGATGCTAAAAATATATCTGTGGCAAGTTAGAATGCTGTATCAAATCGATGGCAAGCCACAAGTGGGGAATGAAAAGGTCACCCCAAGAGTTTGGAGATCAAAGCATGCCCTCATTAGCATTTAACAGTTTTACCATTGCAAAAAAGGGTTTGCGTCCTAACAATGACTGTACATTTGACAAAGGATGAAACACACACAGAGAAGCAAAGTGACTTCATTTAAGTTAATAAGGAATCAAATCAGGGCTTGATCCCAAAATGATGCCCTCAGCATCTTCCCTTCCCCAGGACTTTGTGTGCCAAGCATGGGCTTGGCTTATACTGGGAAATCTAGATATTTGATTATGAAATCTTTTAGATTTTGAATAATTGCAAAGGGTTTGCATCCTCAAGGCCAGAGAAGAGTTTTATCTCTGGCCCCTCTCCAGGCTTCTCTTTTCCTACCTAAAACAAGAAGTTAAGCTTAATTACTGCACCTTTGTCGTAGCTTTAATTTTTTATGAATATGCTTCTCAGTCTTTCATATATCCTACGACCCCCACCAAAAAATTTTTATGCCCCCCCATTGATATCTGCAATGCTGCTAAACATTTTGAAAGCACTTTACATTTATCCCTGCTGTGCCACATTCAGTAACAGTGACAAACTAGGAAATGAAAACAGGGCTATTTTTCCTGTAGTTTTCAATTGCATTAATTACCTTTCTCTAAAACCTCCATTGAGTTTTTCTGTATTTGAATGCAAGATAATTTATACTTTTCCTTTTCCCACAGATTTCATATTTTAGAGCACTAAATTCATCACTTTCTCTAGATTGTCACAAAAGACCTTCCCCACAAAATGAGCTAAACTTAATGCAACAGTGACACATTCTATTCTATGGGCTGTAAATAGTTGCTAAGTATTAACAAGAGCCTTAGATGTCTGGACTCAAAAAGACTCAAGACAAATTCAGATGGTGACATTTTCCTCTGTAATTCTTTTATTTCTGTACCCATTTAAGTGATTTCCAGAGCCTGCTAAATGTCATCTAAGTTACCTAAAGCTTGAGAAACTATTTTGAAGAGATTTTTAAAATGCAATTATACCTCTATTTGACAATGCCATCTGCTGCCAGAATTTCACTTTTTCGGCTTCCGGTTCAGTTAACTCCTTCATCACTGCAATTATCTGACTGTCGACAGCTGTGTTCAACATAAATCAATGGGACTGTCAAATAGTACACCTTACCAGGGGTCAAAATTACCATGGAGCTATATTAGAACAATTACTAGAAAGCCCAATTACTTCTATTTCTAGTGCAAGAAGATACTTGTTTGAATATCCATTATTTAGTAATTGTGGCATGATTTTATTTCTGCATTATTTTTGGAGACCAATATGCTGATTCAAGAAAATCTAAATACAATCTTTTTTTTTTTTTTTTGCAAGAAAACCACTAACAAAAATTGCATTTGTTTGTGTCTATATATTGGGACATATACAACAGAGAGCAATGCAGAATGAGTAAATTTTATAACGAAGAGACAATAATCAAAGTCCTGTTTATGCCCTAACACTTCTGGATCTTTATCCAATCACAAGTGTGACAGGGTGGACTTAAAACCAGGGGTTAAGGGAAGGGAAGATGGCATCAGAGCAGGTTCCCAGCTTGGCTCTCAGGAAGCGATCGAAGGTGGCCTGGGGCTCAAAGGATTCTGTGACTTGGGGTGAAATTAGAACACCTTCTGGAATCAGAGACCAACACTAACCGTGAGTAACAGAGGCAATTCAGAGGACATTTGACTGTATACACAAAAGGTGGGTGGAGAGGGACATGGCAGCCAAAACAGAAGCTAGGGGTCTACACTTCCATGATTGGGCAGTCCCAGGAAGGGCAGTTGGTTGGCACACCCTAACTGTAGGGAGATCGATGCAAAAGTGCTGGTGTGATCCAACTAGGCAGGTCCCCAAGTGAAGAGGACAACAAGCAGAAGGACAGTACCCTTCTCCTACTCTCCCCTGGACTCAAGGGGTTATCATGGGGCAGTACTAAAGCTCAGAGATACTGCACTGATGGTCCATCCCACAGACTACAGAGAGGAGGGTCTAGAAAAACAGAGAGGTGATTATACCACTGGCCCACCTCTTAACACTACTTTCATTGGCAAGTGGGCCACTTCAGGCTCTTCCTCATCCCCACAAGTGGCAACTCCATAGCAGTGCTCCCTGACATTTGGTGCCATCTATTACAGGTATAGAAATTCTGCACCTTCACTACACTTGAACTCAATATAACATAGAGGCAGTACTCAAAATAATGTAGTTAAAATAATAAGGATATGGGAAGATATCAGATCTGGCTAATTGAGTCCTCACTAAAATATTTTACCACACAGAACCAACCTTTGAAAGCCAACCAAACTCTCCAAAAAACTGAGGAAAGATAGAACATACCTCAACATAAAACAGGTCATATGTGAAAAGCCCAGAGGTAACATCACTCTCAAAGGTAAAAAACTGAAATCTTTTCCACTAGAATCTGGTACAATACAAAGATGTACTCTTTCCCAATACTATCCCACATAGTACTGAAAGTCCTTGCTAGCACAATTAGGCAAGAGAAGGTTATAAAAAAAAAATTCCAAACTAGGAAAGCAGTAAAGCTTTTGTGATTTAAGAAACATGATAACATACATGGAATACACTAAAACTAATTGAAACAAACAAAAAAATCAGTTCATAAAATCTAAAACAATCAGTTCAGTAAAGTGGCAGGTTAAAAAATCAGCATACAAAAACCAGTACTTTCCTATATGTAAACAATGAAGTAGAAAAGGAAGAAATCAAGAAAACAATCCCATTTACTACATTACAAAAAAATAATAATAATAAATACCTAGTTGTAAAATTAAAAAAGTAAATGAAGGACCTATGCAATGAAGCTTTAAACATTGCTATGGGAAACAGAAGCCACAAAGAAATGGGAAGATATTCCCACGTCCCCTCCTGCGGCGCCTAAGTGAGAAATCCTTAGAGCTTTGCACGGTCAAGGTACTGGGCCACAGGAGGAATACGGAACCCTCCAGAAATAAAAGAATGGCTGATTCTCGAATGGTCACTGTAACTTTTTGATTTGTTTTCTGATTCTGTTGATGCACAACAACAACAAAAAAAATGCTATGGATACTGTGCTTTGATTCTAATGATACTCTTGATAGGAATGTAACTTCCTCTATTCTCGATACTGATTTACTTCTGAGAAACTCCCTTACAATCTTTAATTCTATAAATACAATTAACTCCTGTATACCAGGTGGCTTGTAAAATGAATGGAGAGAGTAATTAAAAGTATTAGAAAGGCATAGGTGATAGATAGAGCATTTGTTTAGCAGCACTGAACCTTGAATACATGATGGTTTCCTAGGGCCCCAAGTTGGTTTCAGGCCCCTGGCAACATCACAGAAACAAAAAGAAATTAATGTATTACCTGTCATGCTTCTATTGAAAAAATCATTGTACCCCTATATTTGCTTGCCATGAAAAACTGTATAAATGCTCTGCACTCTTAAAAATAAATTACATTCAGATATGCACTCCTAGAAGTCGTGTCTGTCTGTCACTCAACCTCATCCTTGTCAACCCTGCACCAGAATTGCCATCCCTGAAACTTGTCTCCTGCTCCTGCTGCGCTGGTCCGTGGCAGGAGCCAAGAGTACATATTGGAGAAAAGACAATCTATTCAACAAATTCTTCTGGGAAAATTGGACAATCACATGCAAAAGAATGAAACTAGATCACTACCCCACACCATACACAAAAATTAAACTATATAAAAGACTTGGCTGCAAGAGATGAAGCCAGAAAATACAGAGAAAAAATATATAGGCACAATACTACACAACAGATGTTTCAGTAATATCTTCATGAATTTATCTCCAACAGCAAGATAAACAATTGGAAAATCAAATTGGAAAGTTTCTGCACAGCAAAAGAAACTACCAAAAAAGCAAAGAGATACCATTCAATTGGAGAAAATATTTATATACTGAAGAACTCATACAACTCAACAATAAGAAAACAGTCCAATCAAAAAATGGACAGAAGAGCTAAAGAGGCACTCCTCCAAAGAAGACACTCAGTGACTAGCAGGTACATGAAAAACCCTCATCATCACTTATCATCAGGGAAATGCAAGTCAAGAATACAATAAGATACCATCCCTCAGCTGTAAGAATGACTCATATCAAAAAGACCAGAAGAACAAGTACTGCAGGAATGGGG
>NW_004567117.1:33074273-33115979 GCF_000260355.1 Condylura cristata | reverse complement strand
AAAATAATTAAAAAATTTAAAATAAAAAAGGATTTATATTATTATCCAGCAATTCTACCCTTAGGAATCTACCCAAAGAATGCAAAATCACTCATTAAAGAGATAGAAGCACTCCATACTCATTGGAGTGGAATTTACAGTAGTCAATTTATGGAACATCCTAAGTGCCCAATGGATGAATCTGGATTATGCTAAGCAAAATAAATCAGAGGAGAAGACAAATCCCTCATGGTATCAGGGTTTTTATAGAATATAAAGAAACAAAACAAAAGGTCAGATAAGTCAAACCAATAACAAACCCTAGAAACCTGACTATCAAAGTGGGCTACCAGAGGTCCAGGAGGGGCAGAAAACATAATGGACTACGGTGGAAGATGACATGTATTTTGGTGATAGGTGTTGTGTGGTAACAACTGAATGGAGTGATTCTATACCTTTAAATCATAAAAAAGCATTTTTAAACAAGGTTACCTCAAGAAAAAAAAACAGGTAAATCAGGCATTAAGATTAAATATGAACATTGAAAGATGAATTTGGGACTCAGTTACTTGCAGGAAAAAAAATCAACTTACTACCTACTTTAAACAGATACAGGTAGAAGCATAGCTTTAGCAGGGGAGTTCAAACTGCTGTAAGATGATCATCAGAACCTAGTAAAGACTGCCTTAGCAAACATGATGGATAAAATCTGTACCACAGCGAACATCACATATATCTCTTTGAGACAACAGAAACACAAGAATATCCTGAGTGATAACTCACTCTGAGAAATAACTTTCTGATTAGGAAGTTGCCACTTATTCCTAAAGGTTCTCTAATTACCCACTGCTTTGCTCTCCCATTCTGCTGGAGGAAGGGACTCAGGCAGGGAGAAACAGACATCAACAACTTGGACATGAAGGTATTAGAAAAACTCATTACCACAAAGCTGGTGAAAGCTGCAGATCATCCAGTGGGATCCCATTAGTGCATAAATAGGGGCCATAAATAGGGGATCTGGTGGGGGGAAGGGGCAAAAAACCCCTTTCCCTAAAATTAAATGACACTGGCACACACTGGTCCTTTAGCTCTAGAAGGATCCCCTCTAGGGTGGAGAGAACTGAAAAAGTCCTGGGGTACCCAAAGCAAATGTTTATACTTTCTTCAGGTATCAAAAAAGCTTAAACTAGAACTCTCCCTTGTGTTCTCGTTTTGTTTGGTTTTGTTTTAACCTTCTTGTTGTCTTGCTTTAACATGGCTAAACCTCCAGCTTGTATGTCATTGGTAGCAATGGAAAGTAACAGACACCTAATTCCCAGGTGCTCAGAGCTTACCCCAAATTACAGTCCACTGAGATGTGACCTCCTGGCATCTCAGTGTATTCACTGGGGATCTTTTTACAAAACTACTAAATGGGCAAAGACCTTGGAAATAGTCACCCCTGGATTTAAGTCCAAGCTCCAGCATATGAGCAACCTCATGAGGTTCACATTTCTGGGCCTATTTTCTCACCTGCAATATTCAAACTAAAGCACATAGCTGGGACCCTTAGACTTCTTAATCTATATGAGACATTCTCGGGGCAACTGGAGAAATATGAATCTGGTATTAGGTGATGGGATAGTATTGATAATATTTTTAAAGATTTATTTATGAGTAAATAACTGGGGTACAGGCCAGAGGTGCAGGGGATGAGAGGATTCACTAGAGACAGAGTGGGGAGCAGAATGGCACATTGACCAAAGTACACTGCTGAGGGGAGCCACAGGCGAAACAGATGTCTGCTGCACCATGTGGGTCAGCCCCCTGGCCAGGGATTGAACACATGTTGCAGTGGCTGCAGATAGCATTATCCCTTTATGCCACTTAATTTTCTTAAGGTGTGATAATGGCAATATATTAAGTTGGGCTAATGTTGCAATTTTTAGGACATTTATCAGATACATTATGGGGAAGTATCATAATATTGGCAATAGATTTTAAAACTGTTTATCAAAAGAGATAGGTGGATGGGATAAGAAGATAGAAAGGGGGGAAGAGAGGAACTGATAAAATGTTAGCAATGGTTGAGGAAACTTGTTTAAGCTTTCTAGTGTGGGACACAGTTAAGTGTGTGGAATCAAACCGCACTAATCTGTCCTAAGAAATATGACTTCAGGACTATTTACGCTATAAACCTACTTTCCACAGCTTGCACACTGCACACTATTGGCCTTTCCACAGCTTGCACACTGCACACTATTGGCCTTGTACCCCAAAATGTGCATCTTAAAGAAATATATGCATTCATTGCTAAGATTCAGAACCAAGGTGTGTTGAAAGTTCATAGGCAAAAATATTAAATAGGAATTCAATCAGTGTATTTGTGAAAATGGTAAGTGTTCTATTCTTTCTAACATCTGAATATTCAGTCCATTCATTAGCCTAAACTAAATCAACTGTTTCTTTTTTAATTTTTTTATCATTTACACCAAGACTTCTTAAAAAGAAGTCTTAAAAAATATATAATCAGGCAGAGAAAGGTAAATTCTGTAGGGCTACACTCATAAGTAGCGTATAAGCCAAACGAATGGATGAACTCAATAAAACACAAACTTTCAGACTATAACACCCATTGGTAGTGACCAGAAATAAAGAGGGCAGAGGTTAGGCAAAGCTGGTAAAGTACAATCTATATGGTAAAGGACAGAATTGGGCTTTCGGTGATGAACTGAGTATAGTCTATACAAAGGTTGACTTTTTTAATCATATATATCTGAAAGTTACGAATACTATAATGCAATGTTATTTTCACAAAAAATAAATTGCCGGCCCTCCCTGGTGGCGCAGCGGGTTAAAGCACAGCACTAAGAAGCTAAAGCCACTTCCGCATGATTTCGATTCCCGCCTGCCCCAGAGGTGACCACATGGCGTGGCAGACCTCTCCTGACTCACCCACTGCTCCCCTCAGCAGTGTACTTCGACAGTCTGTCTGTTCTGCTCCCCACTCTGTCTCTGGTGAAGCCTCTCGCCGCCCCTGAGCCTCTGGCCTGTACCCCAGTTCTGTATGCACAAATAAATAAAATAATAATAATAATAATAATAAAATTTTTAAAAATTGCAACAGGGCCTCCCTGGTGGCATGAGAGGTTAAATCTCAGCACTATCAAACTTTCAGCAGCCACTGCAGCATAAATTTGATCCCCAGCCAGTTAGCTAACCCGCAGACCTCTCCTGTCTCACCCACTGCTCCCTTCAGCAATGCACTCCAATGTCTCTATTTTTTTAGCTCCCCACTCTGTCTCTGGTAAATTCTCTCACCCCATGAGCCTCTGGCCTACATCTCAGTTCTTGTATTTATAAATAAATAAATCTTTCTAAAAAATAAATTGCAACAGACAAAACTAAACCAAACCAAACCCTATAAATATGACCATAGAAATGAGGCTACTGGAGGGGCAGGAGGGGACTCCAGGGGTTTATTGTGAAGGGTTATGGGTGTTTTTGTGGTAGGTGCAGTGATAAGATACATCTGAAGTGATGTAAACCTACACCCTAGATTGTATATACTACTGCAAACTAATTATGACAATAAAAAATAAATTGTGTGTTTGTTGTGTATGTGTATGTATACATATATAGACATATATTATATATAATTTGCTTTGGTAAAGGGAGAGAACCTAAGGCTCAAATTGTATGCATTGTAGTCCCTTTAAACCTACTACAATTTGTCATATTTCAGTGATACAATATAGGTATTTCAGCATTTCATGAATGATGCATTCTGTGACCTTTTAGACTACTACATTATTGTGTTTCTAGAAGACATTTTGATGTATCCTGAGACCCTGAACAAAATGTTGCTTGTGTTCACTTGCTATTGGCCTGCCCCAAGAATGCTGACTCTATGCCAAGCTTGAGAATTGTATATTTGATCTACCCCAGATAGCATAATATGACAACTCATTTCCTTCAGGTGTCTAGGTGGATTCACAAAATGTCAACACCATCTTGAGATGACAACCTCCCATTTCCTTCTAAGGACATTCAAGCCTCCTTAAGATTTTCAGGGCATCACTATCATCTTACTATACATTTTTTCCAACTTAGCCATAATTATAACTAACTCGTGTATGAAAATTCAAACATATAATTGATCCAAAGAATACAGTCAGCTCATCAAGACTTCCAAAGCTGACCTATGATTGACCCTTTTTAATTTCTACATACATAATCATATTTTTTCATTTACATTAATACCTCACCATTTTTACTTCCAAGATGTTGTGGAAAACATGGTACCTCAATGAAGCAAAAATCTTACCCAGCACGATTGAGTGGTAATCTGATAAAGTAGCACACAAAAGAAAAAATAAAAATTAGCTGTATTTGTTATATTAGTCAAATTGTAGTGTAGGTACTTGCAATTTCAAATCACAAAAATGGCATCACTAAATCATAAAATTTCTAAATATTTAACAATCGCCTTTCCTAAGCTTTTATAAAACAACTCAACTTCAGTATCCAGAGTATGTTGAGAACAGTAAGACCTATTCCATCTTGTCATATGATTTTATTAATATACAACCAAACCATATACTTTAGAAATTATTGTCATTAAATATCAAAACCATATTTTAATATGTCGACAAAACCTGAGAAGACAGGGGACCTTCAAGTCACATTCATTTATTCATTCTCTCAATGAATATTTACTGATTGTTTGGGTCCCAATCTAATTATCATGAGTAAATAATACAGAATCAAAAAAAAAAAAACCGTCACAGACAGTATTTTCTTCCTCTACTCATCAGTCCCATATATGAAAATTAAATATTTAAGTAGTCTTAGATTGTTTTATCATGTATAAAATGAAATATATCAATACCTCTTTCAGAAACAAATTAACTCATATGGTACTTATCTTCAAAATATGGCCACAACATAGCCTTTGATACTGTCTCCTGTACAATGAGATATTCTACTCAAGATCATATCACTGATGTACATATACTTTGTCCCCTCCTCTTGGTTCTGAGCAGATATGTGAACTGTTTGGACCAATAGAACATAACAGACATGACACTGTGAAGAAGTCTTTTTTTTTAATTACTTCACTCATCTTCATAGTCTTCATCATGGTGTTTGAACATATAAAATATCTAATGGTTACATCAATGAGTGACCAAAAGACAGAGGATTTATTTCTACAAGACTTCAGTAAATAGATGTTAAATACTGAAATTACTGGACATATAAGGGGATTATTGACATCTGACTATAAAGTTATGAACCAGTAAAGATGTTGTTTTTCTGAAATCCAGAATTGTTTGGAATGAGATGGTATATGCAAAGTTCACCAGTGTATCCCTGGGGTGTAAGAATTTGTCCAGCAGTTAGTAGATGGTCAGTAAATATTTAGTGAATAAATTAATGTACACATTGAATCAAGAAGGAGATTCCAGGAAGATAAATCTAAACCCTACCCAACTTAAAAGTCATGGTTTATTTCACTAGAACTCACTCAATGGGAGCTCATCTTGGTGCTGAAAACTACATTTTGCCTATAATACTAATAATTGTCATAATCAGTAGGGACTTTGGGTACTTTGGGAACAGTAGGGAGATGGCCCACCCCCTCATTCTACAAGAATAGAAGTAGGCAGGGAAGTTTTTACACTATTGTCAATGCATCCACCCAATCAGTTGTGGGTATGTAAGAAGGAATTCTGACTGAACAATATGACATTTTACCCTTTATTTCAGAGTTAAAGAAAGGCTGGTGGATGGGTGAAGACAATATAATCCTCAAACAAGTAACCTATAGTCAGAAGACAGAATATTTATTTCTGTTGTACAAGCCATTGACCCAAAGAACATTATTTGGTTTTAAATCTGAGTTTATTTGAGCCTTTCCCTGCTTCAGGAGAAGCTCTGTAAGACCATGGTCAGAGCAATGACTAACACTGCCATTTTTCTTAGATTTTTGTTAGTATGTCTTCAGTTATAAAAGGAGAAAAATCTTTGAGCCGTTGCCAAAAACTCACAATCTTACTTAGCCAACTCAGTTCCTTTGCCTAAAACAAAGTCCCTCGTGTTAATGCAAAGCCATTCAAATAGGAAAGGATGATATATCTTTTATTTGGACTTGACTTTTTCTATTTATGCAATTTAAGCCTCCCTAAGCTGTCTTTATATACAGGGATCTCTACCTCCATCCCCAAGTTCATGACACCATCAACTTAGCCATAAGTTTTTTCAAAATTGAAAACCAAGTGCTAACCTTTTTTGCTATTCTGAAACTCTTTTTCTATTCTGAAAGTATCTTTGAACTTCAAGATATTGAGAAAGTAAGGATTGTATAGAATACCACTAGAAACACTAATAAAAGAGAAAAAATAGTGATGGCCATACCCACAAACTCTGGAAGACATGAAAGAATCAACACCAACAAAAGTAGTAAGAAAAAGTAAGTTCTTTGCCCAGGGCTCTGAATGCTTTCTCATTATCACTGTATCAAATCTTAAAAGTAGTTTTTAATCATACCTGTCTTCAAATAAGGAGCATGAGGAATAGAGAAACTTGCCCTTTCCACCAATCTAGTGAAAAGGCTGCTCAATTTCAGAACCAAACAATCTGATTCTAAATTGTGGGCCTTTTCTAAAGTAAGGTCAGTCATAAAGAAGCAATACAACAGCTTTTAATGCAGATAATCACTAGTTGTCTAGTACTTTTTCTGTTTTTGATGCAACCAAGCAGAATTCCAAAATTAATGTGTTCTTCTTTTCCACATGTCTTATCTATGAAGTCTCACTGGTTAGGAAGCTGGGCCAATATTTCTCTCTATTCCCACTGGTATCTAAATCACACATGAGCTCTGATAGGTGTTTTGTGAATCATTTTTCAATGACATTTTTTTTTAAAGATTTATTTATTTTTGCATACAGAACTGGGATACAAGCCAGAGATGCGGAGGGTGAGAGGATTCACCAGAGACAGAGTGGGGAGCAGAACAGGCAGATCGACGAAGTACACTGCTGAGGGGAGCAGCGGGCGGGTCAGGAGAGGTCTGCCACGCCATGTGGTCACCTCCGGGGCAGGCGGGAATCGAACTCATGCTGACGCGGCTTTAGATTCTCAGTGCTGTGCTTTAACCCGCTGCGCCACCAGGGAGGGCCTTCAATGACATTTTTAACCAGCTTGGAGTCTAAGTGTTTTAATCATAACCTTCAGAACTAGAATTCAATGAGAATCTTAAATTCAACATTTCAGATGTTGAATGAAAACAGCTCATTGCCAAAAGAAGATATGACCTGCTCAAAGTCACACGGGCAGTTAATAGCAGACCCAAGAAAAATCAATGAGGAATTAAGCCACTTTGGCAGAAGATGAACAGTTCCTCCTCCTGCAGATGAGAGGAGGGATGGAAGAGTCATCATGGCAAAAAAGCAGGAAAGAAAATAAGTGGCTACTACTGGGAGCACTTAAAGAGAGACAAGTTGGGGACCTGAAGGAAATGTCTGAGAGCTGGCATGTCCCTCTCATGAAGTAGTAAAGGAGCACAAGGAAATGACAAGCTAATGGGAACCCTGGTGGGAAACAGCTGGCACTTGTTTGCCCTGAACCGTAGCTTAAATGATCATTGTCATTCTTGTCAGAGCAGTTTCATATATTCAGACAGAACAGTAGTAGCTTCCCAGGGCCATGGGTGGGAAAGCAGTAAGTCCTAACCAAAGTTGAACTGATGAAGTTGGCTCAGAGAGGATCCTTGGAGGATCCAAATGAGAGATTTCCACAAGGATTCCAGAGGGGGAGAGGGAACCACTGTGTGGATGCCACAGGGACACAATGTTAGCTTAACAGAAATAAAATCTTTATTAAATGTGTCCACCATCAGAAAAAAAATTCTCTCAGAAAAGAGTTGACTAAGAACTGGAGCTACCAGAATGGGAGGCAGGAAGACAGAAGATGGTGGTAGAAGATGGGTGCTTTGGTGGTGGGTGTGGTGTGGTCATGTGCATTTGAAGAGTGTGATCATATACCCCTAAATCACGCACAGAGTCACAAGCCAATATTATATCAAGGGAAAATGATACAATTAAAAAATAAGCTGAGGCCTTTAAACATTCAAGTAGATGCTGAGTGCCAGGAATGTGTGAGATAAATTTAAGTATCAAATAACTCATAGATGATATTACTACTATATTCTTTCAGTTCCATGGATTCCAATATTTTAAGCTAGTTCATACCACAAACTGTATCACAAAGTCATCTTGGGGAATGCTATCCACCCCTGTTGAATTCAAGGTAAGTTCTAACCTAGAATCACTACAGACTATTATTGGCTTAAGAAAATAATAAACTTCATTATATGTACTGAATAGGATTTTTGCAGCATTTTCACCTCGAAGATCTGGAAACTCCTCCCTCCCAAAGAACCCCACAAAAAGCAAGGCAATGGTATTGCAATTATGTCCCATTAGATATAAGGAAATTTGGTTCATTCAACTAGTTTGTGGGTTATGAAAATCTAGCTACGTGTAAGGCACTTTGCAAGGCATGGGAAACAATCCTAGACTCTATCTCAGGAAACTTGCATTTTGTTAGAAGACTGAAGCAATGAGAAAGCTAAATACATATTATGTCTGGAAGAGATAAATGTTAGAAGTAATAATAATTCAGGGCAAGGACAATGGAACTAATGGCCCGAGAGCTTCTATTTTAAAGAGTGTTGAGGGAAAATTCCAGACTTCCAACAAATGCTCGAGTCTGCCTAAAAGAAGAGCATTGTAGACAGAAGAAATGGTGAGTGCAAAGGCCCTAAATGAGGATATTTGCAGCTTTTTCTAAGAATAGAGGAGCATCATGGGTGGACTAGAGTAAACAAGGCAGAGAAAGATATAGAGTGTATGACATTATGTAGAACATTACAGGCCATTTAATAGACCTTGGTTTCTGCTCTAGGTAAGTAAAAAGTCACTGCAGGCTCAGCATAGTGGCAAACAGGTAGGGAGGAAGCGATTGCATTTTGTATTTATTCTAAAGTCGAATTCTAGAATCATTGCTGAATGCATGAACATTATAAGTTTTCTGGTTCTACTCTAAGTTGCCTTATACAATCACTAACCTTGGGCAAGTCATTTACCTCTGTGTCTCATCTCCATGAATTTAAAATGAAGAAGAAGGTAAACTGCAAACTGCAATGCTTTTTCCTGTTTAACATTTTTAAATGCTAACTCTGGAGGAGCCCCTGATAGAATATGGGGGTGAGGACACTGGGGTTATTTTGATACAGAAGCCCTCCCTGTTTAGAAGGAAGGTAAAACACCGGCACTTACACACGGATCCTCTGCACATCCTTGGCATTGAGGCTGTCTGCTTTCATCTTAATGTGTCTGTAATACTCACAGGATCCCTGGGAGGTAAATTGGCTCACAGAGAGACTGAGGCAATGAGACATAAACGACTACTAGCCTGCGGTCACTGAGATCTCAGTGAGAAATGGTCTTAGTCTCATGCTCAGTACAGTCCCTTCTTGGTCATTCCTAAAACACTCTCAAATATATTCATGAAGAAAGCTAGATGGATTCTGAAAATTTGACATTTGGGGGTTTTAAAGTAACTGAGAGACAATTTACACATTCCATAATACAAGGAGGCGTTGGGCTTTATTGTGAAATAATTTGCTGGTGGCAGTTTGCTTTCTACGCAATTATAAATTGTTTTTATTGTTCCAAGTGAGATTTACAATCTGTGCTCTGAATACACTTTCAAAAAACCACACAGGCCAAATGCAATTTAGAGTTCATGTTAGCAAACTGGTAGGTGGAGTTTTTCACGGGGTGGTTGACTGGCTCTTGTATCCCCTTCTGTGAAAGTGTCTCAGGAGAACATACTCTTAGCAGAACCCTTACCCAAACTACAAATTAATGGAAATTTGTGCTCAGTTTCTTTCCTTCCATCTGCTTTTTCTCTGACTCATTTTTATTTCCTGTCTTCTTCTAAGCTCTTAGGTTCCCACAGTTCCAGAGTAAACAACCCCAAAGCACATCCACACACAAAAAAAGGTCCTTCTTGGATTGTTTAAAAGAATTTAGACAGAGCAATTCTAAATTCAAAAGAGTGGATCTTATATAGCAGGTAGAGTTTCCTGTGACCTTATTTGGAAATAGGAAATTACATTTGCAGATGTAAGTAGATAAGAATCTTCAGATACAATCATCCTGCATTTAGGGAGAGCCTTACATCCCAGGGTTCGTGTCCTTAAAAGATGAGGAGAGGGCACAAAAGGGCTGAGTGATGTTGCCATGAACCAAGGGACACCAGATGCCCTCAGAAGTAGAGGGAAGAAATCCGTAGGGCCTTTCAACCTGGCACAGCAGCATCTTAGTTTCAGAGAGAACATGCATATATTGTTGCAAGAGGCACAGATTGTGGTAATATGGCACTGGAAGCCCAAGAAAACCAATTCAGTGTCATTTTAGCCAGCATGAAAGATGCAGAAGGAATAAAGCAGGTGACATTTATGGGACCCATCAACTCACACCAATGTATGGAGACCCAGTGCCCCCAATACATCACAGACTCACGTACCCCTCTAGTTACTAGAGTAGTTTCCATTAGCAGACTGCCTGGATTGAATCCCAGCCTGACACTTCCTAAATGTGGGAGCTGTGAGCAGAGAAAGCACCATCTTTATTCCCTAGTTTCTTTGTCTGTAAAATGGGGTGATCCCTCTCTTAAAGTCACAGTAAAGATTAAAGAGTGTGCATTAAATTCTTTGAACAGTGACTAATGTTCAATAAATACCAGTTACTTTCTTATTTTTTTAAAGACTTATTTATTTATGCATATAGAACTGGGGTACAGGCCAGAGGTGCAGGGGGTGGTGAGAGGATTCACCAGAGACAGAGTAAGGAGCAGAACAGGCAGATCAACGAGATATACTGCTGAGGGGAGCAGCGGGCGGGTTAGGAGAAGTCTGCTGCGCCATGTGGGTCACCTCCGGCTGGGGACCGAACTCGCACTGAAGCACTGCAGCTAGCTTCGCAGTGCTGTTCATTAACCCATTGTGCCACCAGGAAGGTCAAATGAAGTCAACTTTAACATTTGAAAGTACCGACTTTCATGATTCTCACCAGAAATATTTTCTTGCCTTTATTAGTGGACATAATGATCTAAATAAAAATTTAAGAACAGCAAGAAAAACAGATGAACCAACATGCATCAGGAAGTAACCAATAAGCGTGAAGGCACACTTTGTGGTCAAATTCCAGCGGGGCAGAACAAGAAACTCACAGAAACCAGAGGAGCAGAGAAAAACAGGCAGGAGAAGAAAAAACATCGCCAGTGCTGAGACGACCTTACATTTTCAGTTAGAATGTTTTCACATGCATCTCTTTGGACCCTCTTTCCTAGAGCCCTCTCACAAGACAGCCTTGCCAGGAGGAGAGGGGCAGGCTGGCTGGCAGGTGTCTGTGCACCAGCGTGCTCCTTGGGCCCAAGTCAGTGTTTCTTGAAAAAATGAAATGAGCACCCTTGAGAACAGACAGCAAACTCAGATGGGACATGGTACCCAAGGGAGCGGACATCCACCGTCTTATCCCTTTGCCCAGAAAGGACAGACCAAGGCCCCGGTACTGGGGTGGAGGCTGTGCCGGCTGCCACAGGGCCTTTGGGAGCAGGAGGGCATGTCGTGCCATGGCTTGGTCACTGATGTTTGAAAAGACCTTCTGCTTCTCAACCCCACACTTGGGCTCACACTGAGCAACCGTTTGGCCTCTGCTGCTTCTTCTCAGAGCCAATCTGCAGCCTTGTGCAGAGTGAGGGGCACGGCCTTGGGGCGCCACGCTTGTCTGGGGCCAGGGCTCTAGCCAACAGAAATCCTTCCTTATCATCTCCTGTTAAGCATAACTTATAAGTGATGCTATTGAAATTGCCACAGAGGCCAGATGGGATGTCTACAGCCAGCAGAAACGTCCATTCCCAAGACTCAGCCAAGTGGGGGCGGGCCCTGCGGCTGGCAGCAGGCATAAATTTTCCCTCAGTGAAGTCAGCCATGTGAAGCCCCTGCCCCAGAGTCAAGATCAGACTCTGTTCTCCAATGCAAAAGTCTCTTCTCTTCCACATCCTGCAACTGTTTTCCTGTATAAAGCTACTCTGACCATCATCTGAGTCTGAGTTCAGTGAGTAAATATTTTGAGCCAGGAAATACCTGGTAAGGATCCTTTTATCCAATCCAGTGCGCTGCTGTCCAGGGCACAGGGAACAGCCTGGGGCTGAGAATCTGGGCATGATCAGGACACAGGACATAGAGCAGGGCCTGGGAGACCCCACTGCTTATCCCACGCAAAACTTCCCTTGCCTATGTAGAGTGGTTGATGACCCAACCCCGATGGCTTCAGGGGCTTACTTATCTCAGCTCACCTGTGAAACTTTGTAATAGCTCGATCGGCATTCAGACTGCTGAGGCCCTAAGAGTTTAGGAAAGTGAGTGACCAGACACGCCCACGAGACAGATGACTTGAGCAAATTTTTCACTGGGTGATAGATGATGGATTCAATGGTACTTCTGCCCAAGCCAATACCCAGGCTGAAAGTCTGAAGCTGCAGGACCCATCTGTAAAGCAGAGCAGTATACTCTGACTCACATTTATAATCAGTGGACAGGACTCCTCAGGGCCATCTGCTTTCTGCTTAATATGCAAACCCAGACACACATTTTCCTCCTGCTCTGCTCTAGCTGGGGCCACATGCCACTCTCTCTCGTGCCCACGCTCCTCCCTTAGCACAGGCCAAGCCACTTCATTCCTCTCCCCTTGTTTGGGAAGGTATTAAGCCCAGGCTCAGAAAATTGAGGGTGGCTCATGAAAGCCTCAGGATTTTTATTCTTCTGACAATCACTAGAACAAGATGAACTAGCTGTAAGCAGTTCACCCATTTATTAAAGCATGGTCAGAAAATCTCCTTTCAGGGGGAAACTTTTAGCCATAAGTTTTCACTGCATTTTCCAAACATGTTTCCTAGAGCTGCCCCCCCCCACCACCACCACTAATCAAAGTGACTTTCCCAGTGGTGTGGAGCTGTGGCATCTCATTTGAGTATCCACTGTACTATGTGTGAGTCATTGTAAACCTGAGATGAGCGATCTTTATCAATTTATGTTGGATCGAGCCCTCAAATTTGAGGATGAAGAATAAATGCATTAATGAATAAGGCAATAGCTTAGCAACTCCAGGTTAGAAATACCATGAGATTTCAGATGCTGTTTGCTTTTTTGTGTGTTGTCTTGCTTTTGCTTAGGGGTGAGTTTTGGTTTGAGTAGGTAACGCTAGGGCATCACTGTCCTGCAGTGGAAGTCCTTCAACAATGGGAGAGGAGAAGGCTGCAGCCTGAGGGCTCCTGATCTCAGCTACAGTGCGCTGCCCAGAAGCAGTGACAAACCTTCTCCTCTATGTCCCTTCGCCTGAGTCTAGACCTAAGAAGACTCACCCAAGCTTCCTGCGTGCCCACAGGCCCTTGCAGCTGTTCTTCCTCAAACACCACCAGCAGCCAAGGGTCTTCTCCCTCCATTTTCATATTTCCTTCTATTATTTGCTACTCACATTCTTGTTTCTGAATGTTTAAGGTCTTATGAAAGTGTCCCCAAAGAAAAAGATTAGAGACTTGTCCGGAAGCATTCAACACATTCCGTGACATTGCAGGTGAGGGTTTTTGTGCTTAAGAACATTATTTATAATACAGTGTTTTTATTCCTATACAACCCCCCCCAAAAAACAATAAAACAAGATATTTAATACCAGGGTGAGTATGCATATATGTCTCATGCTGCCTTGGGAGCTATAAGACAAAGAGTTATCAGTGGGATTAAACAACTAGACTCCAATTAGCTGTGCATCCATGGGTTGACATCTCCACCATCACCCGAAAATGACTGAACTTACCATTTAAGACTTCCATTCTGACATTCAGTGACCCCACTATACCTCATGCCCCCTCTCTACCTGTCTGCAAAGCATGGTAAGAGCAAACCTCCCTTCCACTCATCTACTTGCTGCCCTCTCCATGGGCAGCTTCTCCCTCCCCCCGTGCTTCAGTAGACCAAAGGGGTGTCCCTAGGGGATAATACAGCCCTGCCTCCCCCTCAGTGCTCCCTCTTCCCCTGCACAACTGTCTCCAGGCGTCTGCTTCCTGGGTCACAGTGGGGAACTCCCACCAACCAGCTGGATTGGTTTTATCTCTGAGAAAAGAAAACAGCTGGGTGATTTGAAAGATGGAACTTAAGACTCACTTAAATAGTCAACTCCAGTTGTCAGGCCACAAAGCTGCATTTAAGGACAGGAGTGGTGGATGTGACATGAAAGCAAAGAGACCCCAATGCTTTGTTCACCCCCAGCTGGACAGACTGCATACTTTATGAGATTTTTTTTCCCAAAGAGCTTCTGCTGAGTTGCTTTGGTCTTATTCTTCTCTTTATAAAAGGTATTCACTGGTGTCTGGTCTTTTGAGCATTTTGGCTTAGGGAAGAAAGAGGGCCAGAAAGTTAACAAATTAGACATGTTCCACCTGGCCAGGCCATCAAAAGCCAATTTTACTTGGTCTCAGCCTAACCCATCCCCAGAAGCTGATATGTATCTAAATGATAGAAAGATCTATTCAAATTCATAAAATATTTTACAGAGGAGTAAAACAGATCTTATAGACCCATTTCTCATTAAAAAGGTCAATGCTGGGAACATCTGACGATATATAACTGTCTGATTCAATTTAGCAGGTCAAGCCTGACTAATCCTATCTTCTGATTGGGGTGAATACATTTCCCCTGAAAATAATTTTCCCACAAGCCACTGGATTATGTACTCTAAACCTGTATTTTTATAAGACATTACTAGAATGTTGATCAAACCTAACTCATCCATTAAACAAAAGTGAAGAAAAGTATACGTTCCATATTTACAGTTGGAAGTCACAAGCAATGAAGCCTAAATCCCCTTAGAAATTGCATAGTGTCCTCAGCCAGAGGGCAGAGTCAGTAAGGAGACTTGCAACAACCCTTTTCAAAGTTAGCAACTCCGAGTCTGTAGCTACTGTAGTTTGAAAATAGGAGAACCTACTATTTCAAAGTTCCCTTGGAATAAGTAAGTTTAGATAAGTAACAGCACAAAGGCTACTGGGCCCAGAATGACAGCTGGCTTCTGTTTTCAGTTCTGCCTGCTACTCACTGTGTGACACTGAAATAAATCTTTCCTTCTCTGGGCCCTGATCACTTAACCTATCACGTAAAGATTTCAAAACTTATTATTGTGCCCAAAAGTTTTGTTCTTGGCTCTATATTCAAGCATTAACTCTACACACAGAGTTCTAATGTGTGCCCTAAGTACTTAGATCTCTATCCCCAGGGTCACACACATACTATCTAGTTCACTTCACAGTCACCTTTGGAGATGCTTCATGGTCGCTTATTCTAAGAATATTACTTGCAGAAATGTGTACCTTTATCTTTTTAGATAATCTGTGTGTGATTCTCAGCCTTTTCTTTTCCAGGTAAACTTTTATAATATCCCAAGCAGAATTCCTTGTGTTCACCAAATAGTCCCATTTCTCCCAGGGACTAACATTACAAGTTTCTGCCCCTTTGAATGAGGCATTATCTTACAGAATGTGACTAGTGATAAGTGCCTGCCCAAAACCAATTTTGGATGCTACAAAAATCAAGTAAGTACCTAAGATTAGGGTTGAATTTAAAAAAAATGACAATAATTTTGGAGAAGAGACCAAATAGCAAAATAGTCAAATAGTAGATCTAGGTATAAAGAAACTGATTCTAAAATGCAAAGGAGAAATTTACAAAGGGATGCCCAGAATGAAAGCTGTAAACAAAGAGATAGCACCATGGTTCTGTTTCACTGTTAAATTCTACCTGGTTTGTGACTTTGCCATGCCTCCGTAAAGTGGTCATAATTTGTGGTTCCTTTCTGTCAACTTGGGCCCACTGAGCAGTCTTAGGGAGCAGCCATGCATAAAACTAGCTAAAAGAGAGCAAGTCAAACTCACCAGAAGGTATGCTCTTGATTACTACCTAAATATTTCCTATTGTTACTTTGTGTTCCATAACAATGGAAAAGCATTAATTTTCCTCTGCCAGTGTAAACATCATTAATTGCTGTAAGTTAAGAAAGGAAACACCATTAATTCCTAAAGTCAAAACATAGGCACCAACAACATGTACAGGCATTACTAGCCTTACCAAAGTCAGCACCAAGGACAGCACAGTGAAGGGTGTGGGCTGCTGCTGTCTGCAACCATCTACCAGATGCCTTTATCAACTGTGGCCCATCTTATATTTAGCTACCCCTGGATCCCTGAGAACCATAACCAGGGTTATGATACAGTTGGTTACAGGGGAAAGAAACAAAAAAAAGAAAACTTGGATCAAGAGTGTAACTGATATTTTGCATCAGACAAATTTAATTAGTAGCAGGTTCCTAGACCTGCAAAATGAGGTTATGTTATCTGAATTGCAGATTAATCCACCTGCTTCCTTTGCAGCTTTGAAAGTGTAACTTTTTACTACTGCCATGGATTTTTAGTCCCTAAAGAACTATTATTTGAACCAGAGAATGTGACCACTCCTATCACTACAGAAGTCAAACTTACCTGCATATTAGAATCATCTGGGGGAACTTCTGCAACTCTTCCACCTAGACCCAACCAGACTAAGTATTTCAGCATCTATGGGAGTGTGGCATGAGTATCACTATTGCTCATATTGTTTAATCCTCCTATTACCAAGTTATAAATATCTTATGTCAGGCTCGAGTACCAGGATTTTCTAAAATGCTCCCCTTCCCACCCTGTGATTCTATTATGCAACTGAATTCTAGACTTATTTTCATAAAGAACTGAAACAAAAGTTGGATCAGTTTATTATGCTTGTGAAGATGAGGGATAAAAGGTCCTTGAAATGGTTGTTTAAAGAAATATCTAGATATTTATTCAGTCCAAGCTTTTTACAATATACAAGAATGGATAAAACACTACTCTCAGGAGATGCAAGATAATATAAACCAAAAGCAGAAATCTAGTTCAGTTATTTTATAATAAAGTATGATAAACCATGAAAAAAGAGTCAAAACATAAGTATTATAATGAAATATTGTCTCAATCCGAGGTGGGAATTCAGGTTAAATTTAAAACTCAAACATAAGATGTTTATGTCTAGGAGAATCACTAGGAGTATGACAATCCAAACCACGGGAATAGAATCTACACAGCACTGGTTCATTTGACTCAAAGTACAAAAACTGATTCACAGAGCAGGAGATATATAGGAATAAATCATGAAACCCAAGAGAAAAAAAAACAATGAACTTCAATAGTTTTCTCTCTCTCCTTCCTCTTTTCTCTATTAGTTGAACTTGGCTGTCCCAAAATGGTACTCAGCTCCTGAGTTTTCATATTCTCAACTTTTTTTTTAAAGATTTATTTATTCATATAAAACTGGGGTACAGGCCAGAGATGTGAAGGGTGAGAGGATTCACCAGAGACAGAGCGGGGAGCAGAACAGGCACATTGACAAAGTACACTGCTGAGGGGAGCAGCAGGTGGGTCAGGAGAGGACTGCCACGCCATGTGGATCTCCTCCTGGGCAGGCGGGAATGGAACTCATGCGGAAGTGGCTTAAGCTTCTTAGTGATGTGCTTTAACCCACTGCACCACAAAGGAGGGCCCATATTCTCAACTTTTAGCAATGAGCACATGTCACTAAGATCTTTGTATCTCAAGTCCAAATTCCTTGGAGAGAGGATATGATTGGTTCAGCTTCTATTAGGTTACCCACTCCTGGTCCAATCAGCTACAGCAAGGATCTTATGGTACAAAGGATGGTGCTGAAGCCCTTAACCATCTGAGAGAAGTTAGACCCAATTCTTAATGAAGAAATTGTTGAGAGGGCTAAACAGACATTCCAACAGTTGTTTGACTAAATGTGAAATACCCACTTCAATTTAGGTACCCCAAAGTGGTACAGAGAGACCCCAGTACAGATCACATAGTGCAAGATGAAATCGTTTCACGTAATACAGAAGTACTCAGGAAAATGGAGCACGTGCAAGAAGATGTTGTGCACATTGAACTAGGGGTAGAAATTATTTCATCTGGGAGGAAGTAGAATTCTCCAACAAAAAGGAAAACCAAAAGCCCTCAGCCCAAAGAGATCCTCTACTAGGTTTGAGAAGATGGTCAACAGGGCAGAGTCATGCTCTTACTGCATGCTGACTGCAAGGAGGCAGAAGCAAGATTGAGGTACAGAAAACCTGGAATAATCTAAATATTTGCACGTTGGCTCCAGTTTACCATGGCTTCAATTTCTCTGAAGATGCAGGCTTGCAGGTGGGAGCACTGCTCGATTGCTGGCAAGGAAAATGACAGGCTTCTCAGAGACTGTCAAGCTGGTCTCAGCACTGTGCTGAAAAGAGACTTGATTCACTGTCTAATTCATTCTTTTGACTTCTGCTACAGAGGCATGTGTGATACAAATCAATGGTCTGGAGAACCAAGCAGGCTGCCAAATATTGGCTGGTGGGGAAAAAGCATTGACCTGATGACCTCGGGGCATCCTGCGTAGCCACCACAAGCTGGCCACTGGCTGGGTGAGTCTGACCGAGTTGCTACCTTCTGTAACCTCAGACACCTCATCTATGAAGAAGAGGCTTAGTGGGTTTTGATCATCAGCAGTGTTTTTTCAGGACCTGAAATTTAACTGATGCTTTTCTTAGTTGCCTCTCTTATCTTAGGGCTTTGACATCTCCTCACATAAACTGGTTAAAACAGAGAAAATCAAAGTCCCCAACTAAAACAAAATAGCTTAGAGGTGTGGGTGGGGAAGCTTTCATAATATCTAAACTGGTAAACCAGGAAGGAAAAAAAGTGGGCTGTAGTAAACCACCCATACTTACATTGAGGACAGCAGAGCTCTGCATTATCAGTTAATCTCTAGGGAAAACAGGTGCTTAGCAGAGCATCTTGGAGTATTCGTAGGTGCTAATTATGCAAAGTATATTATACCCACTTAAATACAAAGTTGCAGTTATAGAATATAGGGATTGAGCATTTTTTTTCTTTTTTTTTTATTTCTTTTTACATCGTTCTTCATTTTGTGCATTTGTTCATCTTGGCTGTACTCCTTGTGGACTTCCCACCACCAGTTCACCCAGGTGTCATCACCACAGTCCTACATTAACATGTATAACAGTTCTCTATAGATTAGAACAAAACTTACACTGACTATGAGATACTACAAGAATTGGGAGACAGGTATTTTGATAAAAGTCTTCAGAGTGGAAGAAATAAGATGGATTTATTAATAAATAATTGTTGAGTATATATGACACATTTTTGATAGGTATTATAGCATTTAAATTTTCTAGGTTTTTTTTTTTTGGATAGGAAAGGTCATTTTAATTTATTTTTGCTGTTTAAATTGGACCATTCTTGCACCTACTATGAAATTTACCTTTAGCTTCATTTTCAGGAAGGATTATGAGCAGCAAACCTCCCCTCCTATTATGTTAGTCTTCAATAACATATTAGACATTTTAATCCAAAGTAGTTAAGTCCCTGTTTCGAAAGAAGCCTTCATCTTTTAGAAATTCCTTTGTAATCAAAACAAAATATAAGCAGCCACTTCCCATCTCCTGTGCTGACACTCGCCTTGCCGGCAGTAACAAAGCCTCACTAATTGTCTTTGTGGCCGTCCAACATGGCCTGCAGGTCGGCCTGGGAAAGTTTTAACTGCAGTTCAGTAAGGAGAGGGACGCCACCTCCCAGGCTCCTGGCACACGCAGGGATAGGCCACCAGGCTCCTGGCACACGCAGGGATAGGTCACCATACTCAGGACAGCAGCCTGAGTTCTCAGAAACGTTTTCAAAAGTCTCCCCTCTATCTGGGCTTTCTGCTGACTTTGCTGGTAGAAGGTAGTGCTTTGAGCTGCTGGGAGGGACGCTAGCCCCTGGGAAGGCCCCCTCCTGCCCTCCCAGGCTAGTGGGCTTGGCCTCAGTCAGGCAGGCCCACTGCAGGGGGATGGCACCAGCCTGCACCATCAGAGGCTGTGTGTGCCTCGTCCCACCAGAAGGCCCTCTAATGCCTGCACAAATATTTGTGGAAAGGGGACTGGGATGCTGCAGAAATTTCCAAACTGTTCTTTCTAGTGTTTGGATCCTTAATGTATACCTGAAGACTGCAAGGTCCCGCAGATAGACTAAGGCAAGGAGGCAGAGTAAGAGAGGGGAAGGCTATATTGAGCTCCAGGGCAGGTGAGGTCTGCAGGCCCCCCAGAGGGGGCTGGGAGTCATTTGCCCAGCTTTCAGGCTAGGGGGTCTTTGATAACCCCACCTGTTTGTTCAGGGTCTTGGATCTATATAAGAGCAGCTACCTGGGGGGAGGGAGCAGCTCCCTGGGGGAGGGAGCAGCTACCTGGGGCAGCATCCTGACGCCAACTCAGCACTATCTCATCTTGACACCTCTGGATAGTCTTCCTTTTGCCACTCTGGGGGCCTGGATGAGGGGCCTGGGTGAAGTGCCTGGGTGACATTTCAAAGACCAGCCTAGCTGCTTCAGTTAAAAGACAACCTTTTCTTCAAAAAACACTGCTCTTGCCCTATGCAATGCCTCAAAACTCCCAACCAATAAGTAAAAATTCACTTTCAGATTCCTGTTTCTGCTCTGGGGTGTTGTAGGTTCAAACAAGTTCTCTCTGGGGGAAAGCATACATTTTAACAACACTTTTCCAGAATTAGTTCTAGTAAATACAGGAGAAACATCAGACTTGAAGGTCAAATTGCCATCCTTCCTTCTTGCCAGGTGAACTTTCTGGGGTCCCTCCTACTCTCTGGGTTTGGTTTGCTTAACTGTTAAATGGGACAGGGCTATTACAGTTATTAAGGTAAAACCAAAGACACAGTAAAAGTTGGTAAACTCTTTACATGAGAAAAAAAACATTTCTGATCAGCCATGCCTGAGGCCCTTTGTCTCTCCCTTCAATCTGTGATATTGGCCAGTGTCTCATTGCACAAGCCATCACTTTCTGTGTGTTTGTTTCTCTCCCTTCACTACACCGTGATCAGTTTGATCTTTTCAGTTGTTGTTGTTTATTTACCATAGCAGCAAGGGAAATCCTTGCACCAGCAGGCAGTCAATAAATACTAATTGGTTGATTGATTAAACTTGAATTTTAACACCATCTCAGCACCTTCCTGAATCAGAGAAACCCTTATGCAAACACTAAAACCATTTACCCAGCAAACAAGATTTTAGGAGATCTTTGCTCCTGTACAAAAAGCACTGAACCTAGAAAGAGAAACACTTAGGTTTGAAGTCTGGTTATGTCACCTACTGAGTGACCTTTGGAAAGTTACTCAAATTGACCCATAGTTTCTTCATCTTAAAGGAAGGTAATACCACCTATCTCACAAAATTGTGGTAGAAAGAGCATAGAATGTTCCCCTGGGATGTATGTTCTACATCGTTGATGTCAAGACTTGTACATCCCTATGAAAAAACTAATGGCATGAATACTAAAATATATAAACCAAAAAAAAGTAGTAAATTGCCTCTAGCTCTCTGTTGGTTAAGACAACTTTAACTAAACAAGGATATGCTATGTCATTTGGCCAGCAGTTTTAAAAAGAAATCTAGAGTTACAGGACACCGTAAAACTCAGGTGTATCAAAGCAACAAGTCACCAAAGTAATATGAGCTCTCAATAAATACTGGATTAAAGACAGGGAGTCAAGCTTTGTTGAATAAGGACAACCACATGGTCTGGCAGGGACATTCACAGGCATCAAGTGATAACCTTACAACCTGCTCAGAACATGGGAATCAAGAGGCAGAGTCTACAGCAGTGCTTAACACTGGGGAGTTCCAGAGAATATGATATTTCAGCTGAAAAGGACAAGTGGAGCATATTTTAAAAACCTGCTCGCTGCTGATCACTGTACTAGATACATAAACTGTTTCCTTCGGTATCTGTTCCACAGGTAGAGGCTATGAGATGCAGTGAATTATGAAGACTTGCCTGAGCTCACAGTAAGACAGCCAGGATTTGAACCCAGAGACTAGGAAGTCTTCAGTCCTCATCTTACTCATAGTAATCTACTCAAATGAAAAAGATGGCTCCTCCCTTCCTCAAGGTCATGAAAGAATACTGAAAGTAGACCAAAACCCCACCTCTACGTTGTAAGATACTAGAGAGTATGTGATACGATTTAAAACCAGTGGACAATGAAAAACAAAAAATTACATAAAGCAGGAAGAATATCAAACTTCATGTCATCATTTTGTAGTGGAAGATAATGAGGCCCAATAAAGCTTGGAAAAACTTTTTGCAAATGAAAATTTAAATAAAAATATTTAATCCTTGGGCCCTCCCTGGTGGTGCAGCGGGTTAAAGCACTGCACTGAGAAGCTAAAGCCACTTCCACATGAGTTTGATCCCCGCCTGCCCCGGAGGAGATCCACATGGCGTGGCAGACCTCTCCTGACCTGCCCGCTGCTCCCCTCAGGAGTGTACTTTGTCGATCTGACTGTTCTGCTCCCCACTCTGTCTCTGGTGAAGCCTCTCACCACCCCTGAGCCTCTGGCCTGTACCCCAGTTCTGTACGTACAAATAAATAAATCTCAAAAAAAAAATATTTAATCCCCTCCTCTCTCTCTCTTACACACACACACACACACACACACACACACCCCATACGACAAGCAGTCTGAAGTTATATTAGTGTCTTTTAGGCAAGAGAGCAAGAGCAGTGTTTTTCTGTTAGCTTTTGTGTTCTAGACAACCTTTACATCAATGGTTCTAAAAGCCACTCAAGCACTGATTCAACTGGAGGATTTCTTAAAAGAAGAGATTGTGTGATTTTGTCTTTCTAACAAATTTCCAGTGGCGCTAACTCTCTGGATCCAGGGACCACATTTTGAGGACCCCTCTCCTAGAATGGATGCTGTCTAAGTGCAGTTTAAGAACCAGAGTTTAAACTGCTTTAGAGACAATATCCCTCCTTCCAATCTAGAGGAAACAGGAGTTCCTGGCATTTAAGGACTGCGAGCTCCTCATCAGACTTCCTTGGGGTTGAAAACGTAGAAAGAACAATTCCTGGTCAAATGCCGCAATGGTATGGACTCTTGCTGCAAATTTTGCAGCCTCTTGGAGACAGTGCAGCTCCTGATCTCTGTCACTCCACATTTGTGCAGAAGAGCCATCAGCAACTACTGTGCTAAAGCAGAACGTCCCAACCTTTTCTATTGCAGGACATACATAGAAAAGAAGAATATTTGTACAAAATTGGAGTGAAAAGATAGGCTCTCCAGGGCCAGGTATAGTCTTCCAGGGTGTGCTAGACAACTCAGGCTCTGTGGAGAACGGGGGGAATATCTTCTACCAGAACCTTTTTTACCTGTTTTTTGGTAAAAAAAAGCAGGGAAAGTGAGTTTCAGTACTAGATTAGACCTTTTAAACATAAAAGGCACACAGATATTAATTAATATCTTACTAATAATATAGCAGTGGAATTCCATTGTCTAAAGCAATTAAAACACTTAACCAAGCAGAAAAGAAAATAAAAAGTCTTTCAATGGGTAAACATCCTTGCTAACTAATAAGTAAAGGCTCTAGAAGTGAGAATTGCTTTCCAGTAATATATTCCACGCCTGTTAGGGCACTGTGTTTTTTATTGGATGAAAATACTTTTATTTGACTTGTTTTTTCATGATATCAAAACTCTCTTGATGCTGATTTCACTGAATCAAAATTGGCTTGCTAGATGTACCAATTTAGATGGAATGGAAGAAATTCTGCCAATAAGAAAAATATGGCTAATGTTTTTTCCTCGTCTAAACGTAGAATTTTAAGGTTACCGAAGGAGCTCTTTTTTAGCCTTACTTAGACTTACCCTGTCTCCTTACAACACTCTGTGAATCCATAAAGAGGAAAAATAAGCTAATCCCTTCACTACTTCATATTCCACATCTGACACTTATCAATCACTTCATGACTCCTCCATAATACCTGTACTTTTCCACTCTGTGGCATCCTTAGCTCATCACTAACGATGCAACTTAAAAAAAGAAAGAGAAAAGAAAAAGAAGAAAGCTGAACTATCACCTCGAGAATTTTCTTCTAAGCCTCTTACTCTCATTCAGTAAATGTTGGTGTCCACGCCCCCAAATGACCACTGAGTCCAGTTCTCTGATCTGTTATGATTGCAAACTGTAACCTGAACTCATAGATGTAAGAACAATATTAAAAGTATCTTAGAGTTGATAAAATATTTACATCCCATTTAATATTGTTGAGCACTCCCAGAGAAGCAATACCTCTGAACTTAAGAACACCTATATAGTTGTTTATGGAAGAGTGACCTTTCTCCATGTAACAAAGTTCCCCTTTCAGATTAAAAATCTCTCCCCTTGGTGACTCTTATTTGGAAGTAAATGCTTCCTTCTGAGTTGAAGCAAACTGAACCTTGAAATTCTGAGCTATCCTTATTAGCTGTTGAAACTCTGGGAAAGTCGCTGTACAGATGACTCTTAATCAACTTCTCTGGAAGCACAGGGGCTTCAGGAAACCAGGTTCTTTACTAGTATCAGACTTATTTTTTTTATGCCATATCATATTTATGTGTCAAACTCTTTTTCACAGTGCAAATTGAGCATGTACCAAGTTCTCATAAAGCCATTCCACCCAGCTCACTCTCAACAGGACTCCTGGCTGACAGCCACGCAGGACGACACCCTGCAAAGCTGTCTTTCCTGCATGAAATAAAAATTTAGGTTGCTGTTTGACTAAAACAGTCTTCATTCAAATAAGTTCAACAATTATTTGTTTATCGGGCAAGCATTTCTGTTTTCTGCCATCTTAAAGTGAAGGTTCAGATTATCGTAAAGACAGGCAGTCTTCCCCTCAAGGAAGTGATTTATCAAAGAAAAATACATATTAACTTCAAATTTCTAATAAAATGTAAAGAAGTGCAAATGCCATGCATTAAACACAATATTTATTGAGTGTAATCTTTTTTTTTAAGATTTATTTATTTATGCATAAAAGAGCTGGGGTATAAGCCAAAGGTGTGGGGAGGTGAAATGGGTGGACGTAAGAGATTCACCAGAAACAAAGCAGGGAACAGAACAGGCAGATCTACCGAACAGGAGATCTACTGATCTCCCTCGACTGCTGAGGGGAGCAGTGGGCCAGATAGGGGAGGTCTGCTGGCTGTATAAATTTTCTCTCTGGCCAACTAGGGATTGAATTTGTGCTGCAGTGGCTGGTGTAGGATTGATAGTGCTGTGTCTTTAACCCCTGCACCACCAGGGACACCCTTGTGTGTGGTATTGTTTAGAATTATCAAGAAACATTTCACATTTCTTGGTGAACATATCCCTAGGCAATTATTGGGGGATATTCAAGATTCATTTACCTGGAAGTATAGCTCAGAGTAAACATGAACAAATAAAGAGATGGAGATACTGAACAGACATGTACAGATGGAATTTGGTGGACACACAGATGATCAAGCCGACACATATGTTCATTTAAGCAAACAAAGTATATAAATGTACAAAAACCTAACATGCAGATTTTTCCACAGACAGAAGAATCTTTTCTTTCATCCTGGCCAGAGAAATTGGCAAGAAATCGAGTAAAATCTCAGAAACAAGTGTCACAAAAGCCAAACTGTCCCTAGTTACTTTCTCCCTCTTCCTGGTATACATAGGTATAGACAACACCAGATCAAATAAGAAAACACCCAAATGGATCTCTTCTATTTGATCCAATGTGGTTCCTTCAGTTGTATATAAATTTTTAAAGATTTATTTATTTATACATTCAGAAGTGGGGTACAGGCCAGAGATGCAGAGGTGGTGAGAGGATTCACCAGAGACAGAGCAGGGAGAAGAACAGGCAGATAGTGAAAGTACACTGCTGAGGGGAGCAGCTGGCAGGTGAGGAGAGGTCTGCCGCGCCATGTGGGTCACCTCCGGGGTGGGGATCAAACTCACACTGAAGCAGTTGTAGCCAGCTCAGACCCTAGCCGTTTGGACCACTGGGAAGGACCTAGCTGTATATTCTTGAACACAATCAACTACTTTGTGCCCAAAGTTAGCTGTCCCTGTGGTACTGACACTCCTGGCACATGCTCCGTATAAACCACCCTCAGTCCTTCAGAAGGGAACTGAAGGATTCAAAGCTGCATCCCCCATACAAACACAATCTGAGTGTCATGATGTCAGGACTTCCTTGTGCATCTGCTGATCCTAAGTGGCCTGTTTGGCCACCATTTTTGTTCCCTGCATTTCTTCATTCTTATGCAGAATTACCCAGTCCATCAGTTACAGGACCCCAACCTTACAAGGTGTCTTTCAAATCAGTCAAGAGCAGAAAGCTTGATCCCTCCGGGAAGGGTGTGCACTAGGTATGACTGGGAATGCCTGGGGGTTGTTGACTGATGTAAAACAAGGGGCCCAAGAAGCTGATCAGTAGAATGCCTTGTTGATTAGATTGGAACCCTGGCTGGGGTCTGGAATATGTTTCCTATTACAACACTTGGTCATCAAGCAGGTAACATTTATCTGGTCAGCAGACTCATGTCCCCGCGAAGTCCTGACCACATGAGCACGTTTTTAGTTTCACCCATCTTTTCCTACTACCCCACATAACTGATGCTGTATGACTAGTCTAGCAATAAAAAGGCCAGGATCTTGCTCATTGAGCAGTGTAACCTGTTCTATGACTCCACTGTATCAGTGAGATGCTGCTGATGCAACACCTTTCTATAAAATAAAGCAATATTTTTGTTCAATATCTCCAACATGATAGCATTTTCCTGGTGATTCTCAGATGAGAAACATTCTCTTTCCTGAAACAATGGAGACATTTATTATTGTTACCACCTGGGAGAGGGCTGCTCCCAGACCTAGTGGAGAGAGCCAAGTGCGCTGCTAAACATCTCACAGCAGGTCCACAACAAAGAATTATTTGGCCCCAAATGTCAATAGTGCCAAGTTCAACAAAGCCGGTTTACCTTGCCAGTATACAAAACTACAAAATCTTCCCACCTCAAAAATGCAAACTGCCCTCTCCCCACCTCACTTTCTATTAGATTTTTTAAGACATGATCACAAACTTGTGAATGTCCAAGAAACAAGATAACTGATGAAGCATGGTTTTGAGTAAGAGCAAATTATTTCCCACACAAAGGTGTCTACAGATGGAAACATCCCAAGTGCTTAACCCAGCAGCTTGGTGGCGCTAGGCTTCTTAGTAGGTGTCTAAGTGGCAGTGGGGGGCACTCTCCCTCCATAGTCATGGGGGACCCTGAGACATTGCCTCCCTCACACTCAGGCATGTGATAAGTGCTGAACATGTAAATATTACCTTCTATGGAACAAAGGGTCTTGGTGGAAATGGTGAAGAATCTTGGCATGGGAGGTTTTCTTGGACAGTCTACAAGAGGCCTAGCTACACCAGTTGTATCCCCCAGAGGGATATCTGATGACACAGGGAGGAGAGGAGTGGAAGGAGGAGCAGGAAAAGATTTTAAGCCGCTGGCTTGAGGACCAGCGTGCTGTGGCTGTTAAGTCCAGAAATGGCGGCAGCCACCAGACCCCAGGGGCACGAGGAATCTCCCCCAGGGCCTCCAGGGTTTGACTTCAGCCCAGGCAGACTGTTCAGACTCTGGTATCCAGAATGGTGAGAGAATAGATTTGTTGTTTTAAGCCTCCAAGTTTGTGGTAATTTGTTACAGCCGCCACAGGAAATCAATAGTTATAAAGCAGCTGCATCAGAACCAGGTAGCACCTCCTCATACAGCCAATTCTGGAAGAAGAGAGAAGCTTCTTTTTATATATCAATAACCCCTTTCCTTAAACAAATAAAATTACAGAGGAAAATATTTCCCAGGAGCTTTTAGTGGAATTTTCCTGAAGCTCCCATGACCAGAATTATGTCCCATGATGATAGCTTAATCAATCAAGGAACAGAAAAACAAGACAACCATGATTAGCTTAGATATCTATCAGGGCGCATCCTCTGGAGTCCAGACAGGACCCCTGTTTCCTAAGACCATTGTCACCTGATCTAAAGAAGACTTTGTGGGCAAGGAAAACAGATCTGATGGCGGACGGGTAGACAACAGATGGGTCTGTCCCCTTGTTGACCAATGCAGGACCCTGCCTCTCTGCTCCACCCCACATGCTATCCACATCTGTGGAAAAGCTGGCACTGTGACTTCCTGCTTCCTGCTACCAGAAGTAGCTGCAGTAGTTCCTGATGTCACTGCTCGCTGCCCTTCCACCCCAACCACAGGGAAGTCCCTTCCCTGTCACTCCATCCATGAGCATCCACTGTTAGGGTTCATAGTCAAGAAACCCAGTTCTCCTCATCACCAGGGAAGTGTGATCTGAGATGAATGTGATTTATCACCAGGGGAGAAGTGAGTGGGAATGAAGATCAATACCTTATTTGGATTCACTTTACTTTTATCTATTTTCTACAAGTCTGGATTTTCACCAAAATTATGTTAGCAACTGCAGTGACCCAATCTACACCGAACTGACTTGGATGACTTCCAAGCTTCTTCGTGTCCAGCAGAGTTTAAGATTACATCTTTCTCACTCCTTTAGGCCTCTTCATTGTTCCCCTTTAAGTTCACACCCACAGCAGCAACTCAGCATTAATAAGAGCCTAGAGTGTCCGTATGTTCAGTGATGGTCCTGAAGCGGGGTGGCCAGGTCAAGGCTGGGGGGTGGTGCAGGGTAATTCCACTCCCTCACACTGGCCCCATCAAACTGCAACCTTCCCAGCTACGTTGTCAGGCATCTGGGCTGAGGGCACTGGCAGAAGACAGTACTATAATGGCAATAGGCCCATCCAACTGCAGAGGTGACCTGCACTTCTAAGGTCACTAATGACTTTCCATTAGTAGGAGTGATCCTTGTTTATGAGGTGACAGATTATAGGCAAAAGGCAAAGACCCCATCAACATTCCGAGCACACCCATGTATTAATGTCCATGATTACAGTATAAGACTTTGACATGTTAAAAATTATCTACATTGGGCTCTCCATGATGGCACAACAGGTTAAAGCACCACATTATGAAGCTCTCCAAGACCACTGCAGCACGAGTTCAATTCCCAGCCAGGGAGCTGACCCACATGGCGAGGCAGACCCCTTCTGACCCACCCGCTGCTCCCCTCAGCAGTGTAATTTCTCAATCTGCCTGTTCTGCTCCCAACTCTGTCTCTGGTGAATCCTTTCACCCTTCACACCTCTGGTCTATACCCCAGTTCTGTAAGCATGAATAAATAAATCTTAAAAAAAAAAACCTATATTTAGGAATCTCTTTCTAGCCCCCATCATAACTCGTGTCTGCTGACATTAGCAATCTCTGAACACAGGGTTCCTCCTATGACCACTTCTTTCCAGGCAATGGGACATGGAGAAGCGCCAGGAAGGGCTGGGAGTCCTCTCAGTTCATGATCCACTCTGCTGTTCTTCTTCATTTTTATTTTTAAGTTCATTTTCACTACATGCATTTGTAGCAGACGGTTTGCATATCCCCAAGAATATTATGGCAAAGGGTAACACAAGCAATCTGTTAGAAAGAAACAATAGGAATACTGAATTTTAAAAAATGTAAAACATTCTGCCAAGCTTCCCCCTCCCCCCGCCACTGCAGTGATTTTCTGGACAGCTCTCCAGATGAGCTGGGAGTGCTCCATGAGAATCTGGAGCCCAAATGAGCAGATTAAAGCTAGGGTGCCACCAGGGGACGTGCCCCCGGTTGCCATGCTTGTTGATTTCCACAGCAGAGAGAACCTAGCAGGCATGCCCCGTGTGAGGGTGTGAACAGCAGGTGTGCTCCAGCACACCCACCATGTTTGCATCCAACACGGGCTTTCTAATCCCTTTGTATTCAGTCAGAATATTCAGGAATTTCAAACCCAAGCAAACAAATGCAGAACTGCTCAGAGAACCATTTAATAGATGCTTTGGTGCAGCTCAGGGAACCTTCCATTCTCCCCACCCCGGAGGTGTCTATATGGGCTCAAAGGGCACAATTTTCTGGCAACAGACAGTCCTGAGGTCACACTCTGGCTCTTGTCATGCGACAGGCTGGGTTTGCTTGGATGCAAAGGTCTGTGTTTTATTTCCATCCATTGATTTCTTCATTCAGTGGGAATTACTGTCATTGTGGCAGCCATGGAACATGCTGGCCAAAGGCCAGTCACAGCAGCTTGCGTCTCCAGGAGAAAGTTTGAGAGTCGTGCAAGGCAGATTATGCACAGGGACTTCGTTTGAGTCACTTCCCAAGGGGTGAACTTTACCTTTTTTCTTTCTCTCCAGATGCATTATAAACCCAGAACACCAGCTCTGTGTACTTATTATTACAGCATTTTGAGCATCTCTTTTTATTTATCTGCTTGGATCCAGGAAAGCATAAGAATTCTAGCCCAATAATTCCCTTCCTCCTTCTTCCTTCTCTATCAAGTTCAACAGGTACCAGACTGTGCCTCTTTAAGGTTTGGAAACGGAAACGCTGTGTTTTTCACACATTAGCATCCTTCAGAGTCACCAGCAGGACTTGTTAAAACACAGGCTGCTGACCTCACCCCCAGAGTTTCTGATTTTGTTCATCTGGGGTGAGACCAGAAAATGTGCATTTCTGCCAGGATTCCAGGAGATGCTGATAGTCTTTGCACCTCTGGCCTATCCCATCTGGAGCCTTTATTAAGAATGCAGATAACTGCCAACAGCCATTAGAAGCTCTGAGAAACCACTGCTCCCATTTGCTGCTTTTTTCATGGAGGAAAGTGACTCCTTTGGGTGCAAACAGCAAAGGTCTACTGAGTAAAAGGAGAGTCTCTGTGAGGTGCAGCTGTGTGGCCATAATCACCATTGTTATTTACTAGCAGACATTTTTCATTTAGCTTAGTTCAGGAATTGTTTGGGTCTATGAGACATTCTCTTTTGAAACTACTTTACTTTTCCTTTGCAGAAAAGTAAAAGCAGCTACAGACATTGGGCAAAGGAATAGACTTAGACTCACAGACCACAATTTGCCAACCCCTGGATTAAGTACATTGCACTTAAAGGCCTTGAGAAGACTCAGAAAGGAATGTCTGCATCCTTGTTCATGCAGGAAGGAGTTCATAGGACTTAAATTTAGCTAGAGGGGTTAAAAACGTGGTTCTTAGCCCTTCCTGATGGCTCAATGGGTTAAAACGCAGCACTGTAAGTGAGCCACAGCCGCTTCAGCATGAGTTCAATCCCTGACCCAGAGGTGACCCACATGGTGCGGCAGACCTCTCCTGACCTGCCCACTGCTCCCCTCAACA
Source organism: Condylura cristata (assembly GCF_000260355.1). Taxonomy (NCBI): domain Eukaryota; kingdom Metazoa; phylum Chordata; class Mammalia; order Eulipotyphla; family Talpidae; genus Condylura; species Condylura cristata. The sequence continues at coordinate 33,084,622 of NW_004567117.1, read as the reverse complement.
GTATATTTTATCGATCTGCCTGTTCTGCTCCCCTCTCTGTCTCTGGTGAATCCTCTCACCCCAGCTCTGCATGCATCAATAAATAAATATTAAAAAAAAAAAAGTGGTCCTTGGACCACCACCAAGTTTTCAAGGATGACAACACAGCTGTTCAAGGTAGGCTTGTGGAGAAGAGTGGCAGGAAGTGCGAGAGGGCAGCCCCCTGACCACTGTAGTGGCCACATTTTCAAGAGAAGCAGTGCCGGTCTGCCGCAGGTCCAGCCAGGTATGAATCAAAAGGAAATGAAACTGTCAGTACCGTGTCATGGGAAGGAGGGGTCACTGTGGGTAAGAGCTAGATCACTCAATCATGTGGCCACCAGGGCAGCAGGAAAAAGAGGAGCCCGAAGCAAAACAATTAGCAGCAGCTGTATCACCATCCACTCAACAGGCACTTACAAGCAAACAACAGATAAGAAAACAAGCAGAACAACGACCTCTTTGAAATACTAAAAAGCCCTAAAGGATGTCTTCCTGGGATAGATAAACACTCAAAGAGAGGAATTATTGGAGAACAAAGGGCTCCGCTCAGACAATCATCTGTCTTTTCTGAAGTTAGAATTTCAACCACCAAGATGGCAGACCGAAAGGAGTGGGGCTTGAACACCCTAATAATCATCCTGCCCTGAGTCCCCTGTCCCCTTCCATGGGCGCAGGGCAAACTCGAAGGAAGAGAGTGGACCTCATTTGTGAGTCCCTGCGTGAGTGCTTCGGGATCCAGGACAGACCCTCAGAGGAGATTGACTTAGGAAGTGACAAAAGGCAGAGCTGAGAAAGATTTAATGGCCGCTGGCAATTGGGTGCCCTCTGTCCCGCCCACAGGGAGTGTCAGCTTGGCAAAGAGCAGAGCTCAAGGGGAAGTCTAAAAAGAAAGGACCTGGCTGTGTGCAGTCTTTTTTAAGGTTGACCTGATGGCTCTGCTCAGCCCCTAGTTCCCAGCAGCCTCCTTCAGGGAGTCCAGTAAAACACTGCCTTTTATCATCAAGTTGGCATAAGCGCCCCCCACTGGCTTGGAGGCTGCTCTTCATCGTTCGTTTTTCAAATGGGCAAAATCTTCTATCCCGTGCATGTCTGGCCTACTAGATTTAGACCTGGACTTATAAAAGTCTTGTCAGAAACTTCACTTGGTTGAAGGTCCAGAAACAAGATGGAATTGTATGGGGGGGTGGGGGGGGGAACAAGATGGAATTGTATGGGGCAGGGGGAACAAAAACAAACAAAAATAAACCCGAGCCACAAAAGAATGTCACCAAATTGGGACCTTAGTTCTCTGTTACAGACAAGATTCTTAAGTGAGTCAAAGCCTTCAGCCCTCCCCCCACCCTACGTTAGAGGTGATGAAGGGACACATTATAGTACTTAATGCAAAGTTTTAGCTTCCTTTTAGATTTCTACTTTTCACTCAGTTAACTGACCTGAAGAGAATTATAATATTTCTAATAAAATCTAAACTGTCATTTATTGCGTGTGTCACAGAATTTCAATTTTCTTCCAGATTAGTATTTGCCCACTGAATATTTAATGGAAAAGAGAAATTATTTTCTCCTTTCTTGATTACAAAAAGTTCAGAATGGTGTTGTGAGAAATTCAGAAAGATGTTGGTATTGTCAAAATGCCCTTTCCTTGCCAAAAAATGGGGTAGGGATGGAGATGACCCCCAAACCATTGGTTTGACACTCTAATATTTGTATTCCTAGAATGAAAAGAAATACAGATTTGAGGTATATAATATCCTAAACATAGGTCAGAGGCCTGGATGGTGATCCTGAGGAGATAATGAATTACTCACACGCTAATATTTAAGCTCCCTCCCCCATTTTAGAAGATTCTAAAAATTGTGAATTATTGCATTCTAATCACAGCTGAAATTAATGACACCAGTGACCTCAATTAAAGCAGGCCTGATTGACATAAGTCAAATTCCCATGTACACTCCAGACAGAGAGATAAATGTATACAGTGATGGGCATAAAGGGAGCTGGACATGGAAACACTGAGATGTCCACACATACATGTATTTCACTATGTCTATGATACATAAGTCACATACACACACAATCAGGGGAACATGGTATAGCATCCACTTGTGACATAGACTGACTATTATATTGAAAGTAATATAATTTGAACCAAACATATTGAGTAGGGTAAACAATGCACAGCAATAAGTTTTTATCTCATTTTATCTCACTTTTTTTATATATAAATCAATAGAAGTAGGGTCTCCAACTTAAGAAGGGCAATGATTGTAACAGCCCCCATTTCCCCCCTACATGCACCATCCCCATAACACAGCCCCTCATTTCTCCCAGGAATCAGACTACATCCTTACTTTTGTGTTTAGTTCAAAGCATATTTGAAGATTTAACTTGGGGGTCAAAACCCAGACACCATATATCATAGAACGGCTTAAAGCAATTAGAAAAGATCATCCTGGAAAAGAAAACCTGGAGAAGCCAGATGTCCTGAAATACCTAAAACCTCACCTTAGAGACAAATGATGGGCTTATTCTGCTGGTAGAGAAGGTAGAATGAAGGTCAGCCTGGGAACAAATTTGTATTAACCAGTAATAAATAGCTCGAGTGATCTACTGTTCTTTGACATGATTTTGTAAAGTGTCTGCCTCAGTCTGCAAGACTTGATTACCAGCAGGACGCTCATACCTTAATCCCAGCAAACATCTATCTGCCCTGGATTATCCGGGATGGCCCTGGGCATCTGCTTTTTCTACAAATGTTCTAGATGCAAATTAAAGTACAAGAAACATTAAACCTGAAAATCAGGAAAGTAATTTTGATGTTCAAAGGTTATGGGACAGAATAATAGGATTGATTTTTATCTATCCCCATAGATTCTCAATCCCCATAAGGATTAACCCAGTTTTAGGAAGATATTTGAAGTGAATAAATATCTGAAGCTTTGGGGCACAATAAAGTAACACTTAATCAAGGAATGAAGGATGTGCATCATTATACAGAAAGGTCCACTTTTCCAAACCAGCGATCTTGACAAGCTTCCCAGGGATCATGACAAGCTGGCCCCTTTCCAAACCATGTCACCCCGTAAATTACTGGCAATGTTGGTTCACATTTTCTGGAACTTGAAAGAGAAATTTAAAATGAAAAATATTAAATTTTATTATGTCATAGACCTTTGAAAAAGCTCATGATTAAATACACTGAGGGGATTAGGCCTCTCCTGACCAAGTCATGGAATATTTTCAATCAAGACATTTCAGGTTCATAGAATCTGATCCTTACATACCCTTCATTCTTAACTTCCACATCCTCCTGTCATGAATCTGACCTACAGACTGAAACAAGAGAAACCACAAGTCATAGACATAAATGGGTAAGTCCTCTGGCATGATGGAGAGTTGGCTGTGGACTTCAAGTGCTAAGGGCCCTGGTCAAGTTTACTGAGTACACACTGGGTGTTTTCATTTTAGAGTCAAAGGAAGAGTCATACTTGAAGTAACCTTCAGAAAAAAAAAAATGAGATTATTTGATACTCCTCTCAAGAGTTCTTACCCTCGGGAGGCCTCCTTGCCAGGCAGCAAGAAGTCATTCTCCTACCTTTCTAATTCTTCCAACGTTTATTTTCATCACTCACAGGAAAACAGACACTCAATTTTCAGTCTGCCCAAAAGAGCAGCTCCCACCAACTAAGAAAAGACCCGCCTCTGGCTTCAACATGGCGCTCCAATATTTGGGTGTAACCAGGGATGTACTGGTCATGCCCTGGGGTCACCACAGAACTAGGTTCTTATCCAAGATGCACCTATGAAAATTTTTTTCAATGATTTAAAATCTGGGTCAAGATTGACTTTCATCTCATTGTGGAGGCAAAGGTGAGAAGCTAGTGAGCCTCTAAGCTGCTCACCTAAGCTCTCACCCTGGGAGGAAGAGAGTTTGCAGGAATGAAGTCAAAGGCAGAGAGAAGCAGGGAAGAATTGGTGGTGGCTAGACTCTGATGTCAATTACACTGAAGTTGAACCATGCGTTTGTATTAGCACTATGTTTAGGAACAGAAAATACAGTAAGTCTCTTTTCCTGTCCTTGTTTGAGTTTTTTTTTTTTCCTTTCAAGCAAAGAACTATACTAACCAAGCTTCTAGTAAGTGAATTCCATATTGTACACAGACCCATAATCCATCCCTCCCATTGTTACAGGACAGGGAGAAAGGGCACCCCTGAAGCCCCAAACCTGCCTGCTCTAAGTGGGTTCTGCCATCCGCCGCATCAAGACAAAACATATAAAACTGTAATGAAAAGGGACTTTAATTCAGTGAATATACAATATGGAACACAAAGAATATAATTTCTAAATCAAACACCTGAAGTTACCCATCCTTTCGTGGGCAAAAGTGATTGGTCCAAAGCAAGGCCTGAAAGCCCACCATGAGCCTAACGCACCTTCTGGCCGGGACCATAGAAAAGGGTCAGAAATGGCCAGACAAGTGTGGGAGGAAAAGAGCAAGATCAAAATCAATATAAACACTGCCAGAGTCACCTCCCTACAGGTATCTCACCCACATCTGCCTTAACCAGTCTAGGGTCAAGAAACAAACACGGTTTCTTCATCACATGCTTGCTGCTCCATGTGGCTTCCTCAGGTCTTCTTCTGGCTCTCCATCCTGCTTCCTTCTTCCTCTCTCCTTTTCTCTGCTCAGCTCCACCCTCCTCCTGGGTGGGGCAGGGAAGCTGGAACTTCCCCTTTTCCTGGGGACCCCCCTGTTACACCATCTCCCTTCTCCTTTAGCTGTCCTTCTCTAAAGGGTTGATGAAGTATCCTGTCGATAGGTGTGTGTATTCAATCATTTGAAACGTAGAAAATAAGTTCCATAGCACAGGAATATTCTTGGAAAAAATCACTAGAAATTGAAAAACTGTTTTTTATTTTAGATGCATATTAAAATAAAGCATTCTTGGAAAGAGTTTAAAAATAAGAATGGGTTAAAGCCTAATGCGCTCATCAATGTTTCCTGCTGTAACTCATAGGTGCATATCCAAAGTCCTGTGATATAGTAGAATCTTAAAAAATCCCGGTTGTCTCCTAGTCTCTGTACCCACGTTAAAATCCATATCCTATTAAGATATTTTCCTTTCTAGAGGTAGAATATCTTTAATCTTAACAAAAAACAAATGACAAAGTTCACAACAAAAATAGAATACAATAGCAGTATTTGTCCACAAAGAAAAATAACGGAGTGTGTGTACTATGAGAATGGGCAAGAGAGGCTGGCCAACAGAAAGTAAGGAAGATAAAGAAAAAGAAAGGATAAGAGCAGGGAGGAGGAGAAAGGAATTGGAAAAATTTCAGAATGCAAATTAATGGTTAGAAGATACTTTATTGCTACCTGATGTTTATCGACACCCTGGAGGCTTGTTTAATGTGAGATCTTTCAGATCTGGATTTAAATAAGCACCAAACTAAATTAACAGAAGAAAAACTATGGATGGCTTGAAGGCATGTAGCAACGGAATGGAATATAGACCTACAACTAACATTAACCAAATAGATGAAGGCATTGGATCCCAAGAGGAAAAAAATCAGAGGATTCAAGTTTCCTTCTTTTAGTCATTCATCAATCTGTCTACTTGCTGTGCATGGTGGGCATCTATTCTGCTTCACACATCGGGATAAAGGATGAGGAGACGACAGACAAAGATCAGCTGGTCCTCGCCAGTAACCACTCTCTAGAAAGACAAAGATGTGACCAAAAATAACTAAAGGACTCAAGACAGTGTGAGTATTATGAGTGACTCAATTTTTCTCTGATTTAGAGCAGGAAGAAATCATTTCCCCACTGAGAACTTCATGGTGAAGGTAGCATAGAGATAGGATCAATTTCGGAGCCTAATAGGATGAGTTCCTATGTAGGATGAGGTCAACGTCAGAGCCTGATATCTCAAAATAGGGAACCCCCAACCATCAAATAAAAGCTTTTTCTCCATTCTTGGGGACTCCTGACACTCGGAAAGCATCATAATTGACATGTTTCCTTTCTAATTCTGTGAGATTACAGAGATATCAAAAAGCTTTCACCTGATTTCTGTCTCATGCCAGTTTCTTCTGGAGATGAAATTTTTATAAAATCTGCTTTTAAAAACTGTTTTGGAAAAATAAAAAGTTTTTAAAAAACTGTTTTGGTAGAAAGACCTCATCTGAGAGAGAAGGTCTCTCTTTCGTCATTAGTGTGCATACAATACAGATTCTCAGACACTAGACTCAGAATGTGAATTTCTTGAGTACTTCTTCCTGTTGTAACATCTCATGCAAACTACACAGATAGTGATCTGAGCCAGGACAGACTCAGGACCTTGAACAGAATTCCTTAGAATGGTCAGAATCTGGGGGACAAGAAGACACCCTACTTCCCACACCCCACTCCCACCCACATCCTCTGGCAAGAGAATCCAGAATAGTTGAGTGGAAGCTGACATGGAGGCTGACAACTCCTATGGAAAACAATATGGAAATTTCTCAAAGTATTAAAGAAGTTCTACCACGTAATCCAGGAATTCCAAATTTGGTATCTCTCTGGAGAATGCAAAAACATGAATTCAAAGGGATGTATACACCTTTTTCAAAAGAGATTTCAAAAAGCTTTCACCTATTAGCACAATTTTCAATAGCCCAGTAATGGGTATAAGTGTCCAACAATAGAGAAGTGTTTTAAGAAGATGATGTGTATACACACAATGGACCACTACTAGCCAGTAAAAGAAAAGATGTAATCTTGCCATTTGCAACAATATGGATGAAACTGGAAGAGATTATTCTAAGAAAATAAGTCAGAAGGCAAAGACAAAGGATCATACAAAACGAAACCAAAACAAACCCTTGAAATATGATTGCAGGATTGAATCTATCAGAAGGGGAAGAGGGGGTAAGGAGCAAAAGGGGGGAGAGGGCCCAGTGGGCTATACTGGAGGATTATGGGTGCTTGGATGGAGGGTGTGCTGTGGTAAGATACAACTGAAGAACTGTGGAACCTATACCCCTAAATCAGATACAGAGTTTTAAACCAATTCTACCTCAGTAAAATGATATAATTAAAAATAAAGCTCACAACACACACACACACACACACACACACACACCATTTTTTTTTCAATGAACAAAACAAAAAAGAATTCCTTAAAGCCTGAGAAAATACTGATTGAAAAATGGATAACTGCAATGAAGCTAACAGATGTCAGAGATAGTTCTGTTCATCCCTAAACACACAAGATCCTTAGTACTATCGGTAAAGCAGTGACAGACACACAAGGTAAACATGGGCTTTTGTTTCAAAAAATGTAACCAAAGGTAAGAGAAAATCATGAACACTAGTCTGAAGGAATCAAACTGGCACCATTCTGCTTGTATATATCCCTAGGTGCTTGGAGAGCACGTGAGAAAAGCACCAGGGAGCCTGAACTCTAATCTAACAAAGTAACCATTATCATCTGGGCAAGATAAAGTTATTTAATGATAAGCAAAAGCTCTGAAGGCATTTTACCCAAGTATCCTATCTGGAGGAAATACTCAGATGTAATAAACAACAACAAACTAAAGACCTAACAAATTAATTATCCCCAAGGATTTCAAGATTGCAAAAACACTAGAGTAGAAGAAATGGCAAAGAATAAATATTGCTGTATATCAATATGATGACACTTAGGGGGGCCTCAGCAAGCTCTTGAAGCTGTCAGGAACAACTTCATTATACTCAGAGATGGCTAAAGATTTTCAATATCATTTCACAGCTCTGAGTTGAGACTGTACTTGGACCTGCATGCATTGCTGGGGAAACCCAGAGAAAATATTAACTGCTATAGGCTGACGGTTCTTTTAGGTCTGGTCTATAGACTACAACAATAGTGTTGAAGAAGGCCATTTAGGGTGATCAATTTCCTACATCCCCAATTTCCTACAACTTCCCTGTTTTAAACACTGAAAAGTCCATTTCCTAGGAATCCCTTTTCCACACAAACTAGATTGTTAGTTACTTGTACTGCATGGAGTTCTCAAAGGAGACTCAAAAAAAAAACTTATGTCAGAAAAACTAACGTGCCAGGTTTGGAGTTAGACAACTGAGGTTCTTAAATAGCCCAAGGGACACTCCACTAAGCTGAGTAGAAGCAGGTCCATCTCCCCACCACCTTCCCAAAAGTACACATAGTAATGTCTGGAGACATTTTTCATTGTCACGGATGGAGGAGGTAGTGCTGGCATCTGGTGGGTGGAAAATAAGTGCACAACTAACCATGCTACATGAGCAGGTAAACCTGCCCTACAAAGAGGGGCCTGGCCCAAGGATCAGTGTGGCTCAAGTTAAGAAACTTTAATCTGTTTCTTTTTTATTAAGATAGCATTAGTTTTACAACAATGTGTGTGATATAGAGATATAGGATTGCCTATAACAACTTCAGGGATTATTATCACAACAACCCAACATCAAGACACCCAGAGTCCTCCACCATAGTTCATTGTGCTCCCTCCTTTTCCTCCCTCCACTTCCGGTCACCTCAGTAGTTCAATTTCTAGGCTCTGTTATTGTTTTAGCTTAATCTGACCATTTGGAGAAATTGTAGCCTGTAAAACAAAATCAGTATGAAGTTTAACATTAAACAGCATTATACTCAATTATCCCATGAAAAGAGAGAAATTGTCAGGTTGGATTAAAAATAAATCCTAACTATATGCTATTTGGAAGAAATACTTGTAAAATAAAGTAGTATGTTTGATGGGGGAAGTGAACAAAGGAAAATCAGCCTGTTGCAAACAAATATGAAAGCAAAAGAGGCAAAATTAATGACAACTTAGTTCTAAAAGTTAACATCACTGAGCCACGTAGTTGATCTGAAAAGTAGAAGAAACCACTTTGTGTTGAGAAAATGGTCTAAAACTCAAGATGTATAAATCAAATAATATATCAGCTATATACACAAACCAAAAATTATCAGAAAATTCCTAAGAATTTAATAAATCACCTAATCCTAGTGGGAAACAAACACAACCCTCTCTACAAACTAGTCAATTCTAGATCAACAATTAAAACATACAAAAGAAAAATATAAGCATAGAAGAGCTAGATATTACCACAGCACATTCGACACAAACCACCTTGTCCTTCTCCCAGAGCCTCAGATTCAGTGATCTGAGATGTGGCTTGGGGACTTACACATTAACAAGGTCGTAGGTGCTGCTGTCACGTTGAGGAGCAGCACTCAAGATCATTTGTCTCAGCTTCCCCATGGCCTTTGTGAGGAAGTCAGGAGTCGGGGAAAGCTGACTCAGAAGAGAGTAAAAGCACAGAGCACTTTCGCCGTCTTTTCAGACCTTTCCACCTGTGTTTCTAGTGTCCTATGGCCTTCAAAATATAAGCAGCAGCACTTTAAAATGAAAATGCTTCTGAAAAGATAGTAAGGAAGACAAATGTGATTAATCTCCTTTTATTTGGGGGTCTGGAGAAAAACGAGTCTGGTGTTTTGCTATAGATTTTGACACGTAGCCAGAGTTTGGCTCTGAAAATGAGAACCGCGTCCCCACTCCCAGAGACAGAAGAAGCAACAATTAACATTCAGACAGGTCCACTCAGACTCCACCAGCAGCCTAGATTCTTGTGCCCCTGGGAATATTGATCTGGAGAATCAATTTTGCTTATAAATTAAAGGGGTGAACAGATCGAATCATTAAAGCATATGAGATTTGGTTTAAGTGCAGAACAATTATGCTATGTGAAAGATTGTGATAGTTTGAAGATCAATCATTTGGAAGTTTTTTATTTGGACTTGGGGGACTAACCAAAAGGAGAGGTGACAAGTCCTAAAAAATTAGATGCAACCTTTTCCAAATACAGCTGGATGTTCAGGAAACATGTGAAGACACATGTGAAAGAAATTATGCAATATGGATTCGCTATAATATTGTGTGACCTAAATATCTATTGGCTTAAACACCAACATTCTATTGAGAGCAGAACATCACTCCACATAAAGGGGTGATCTTCCCCCCATAGGTGCACCACCTTGTCCCAGGCGCTTGTCTCCTCCCCCACTCCATCAATGGTTCCCAGTTGTCCATGCTGGGTATTTACAGCAAAGCATCTTGAGATGAAGAGTTACAGTCACTGACCACAATAAAATGAAAGCAAATGTCTGGACAGTAATACTGAGGCTAAAACCCCCCAAACTGAAGTCTTAGTGGTCCCAAAGGCATCAGGAATTAGGGATTTCTTCACCCTGTGCCCCCTTCTGCACCTGATTTGCTGAGTCAAGAGTATCACAGCACTTTTTTTGAAGAATAGAGTTCAAATTTGT
>NW_004567117.1:33072483-33073958 GCF_000260355.1 Condylura cristata | reverse complement strand
CGCCACCAGGGAGGGCCTCAAGTTACTTTCTTGCAGTTTTGGAGGTGAGAAGTTCAAGAGAGTGTCAGGTTTGTTTTCTTCTGAGTTTTCTCTGCTTTCAGAACGCCATTTTTTCTGACAGGTGCTCACATGGTCTTTTCTCTGTACATGAACACCAGTCATATTGAACGAGGCCCTCATAGCATTGTCTTCATTTTTGAGACTTTCTCTCTAAACACAGCCACGTTATGAGATACTGATGATTAGAACAGCAACTTACGAGTTTTGGGAGGGCACACAACTTAATGTATAACAAAGAGCAATAGCTTCCTTCTTTACTATCTTACTATCTTAATGAATCCAAAGCCTTTTAAAGGATTTGATCCAGGGAATAAAGAACCTACCTTTATCTTTCCTTTTTACACTAAAAATCAGCTCCTTTTTATTATAAAATAAAATTCCCATGAAAAGTGAATATAGAAAAGAAATGTGGGTATAGGAGTATGCTGGGAATACGTTATTTTCTACATCAGCCAAGAATTAATTGCAATACTATTTAAGTGACATACCAGCATCTGGAGATAAGATGCTTTGCTTTTCCCCACTACATTCAATTCCTTTCTGTAAGATGATTGGAGAAGTTGCTCATGAAGAACTTGCCCCTTGTTCACTGTCCTCAAAATCCTCTCTGCTCACAGTCAGGACTCCATGATTCCAAGGCGACCTCCCATCAACACAACACTCCCGTGTTCCTCCTACAATATTCAAGGAAGCCACGCTTTCAGGGGAAGGAAGAGAATCCCTGCTACCCTCCACTGGTTCCAGGTATCTGGATGATACAGAGAAGAATTGTGACTATATAGACTCAAAAGTCAGTGCCTCACAAGGTCTAGAACTCAGCTAATACTTCATCATGGGCAACAATCTCTGCCTATTAATTAACTTTATACAATCAGGGGAAAAAATCCATTGTTTCTATCTGAAAGGTCTGAAAATTTGAGACAGTGAAGCTATTTTTAACAGAAAGTCTCAGATAATTGCCTCAATTGTCCAATTATGTCAATCTATTTTAAAAGACCTTCCAGTCCCAGACATCCCAAATAGGCAGCCCATTAGTGGTGACTGGGTCACACAGCCTTTCTGCTTCAGCCGCCTGCAGCCCACTTCTGTGAATCAGCTGCCCTTTTCTTTCCTCAGATTGACATCATGTGTAGAATGACTAAGGGATTTTAGCTACTCAGCCAAGAATTGAAAGACCTAGATATTGACAATAAAGTGGCTAGATTATTATTATTGCTGCAAATACCACCTCCCTCAGAGAGAGGCATAATACGGGGTAGGCAGGTGCTACAGGTATGGAGATGTTTGTTTAAATGAATGGCATCACAGACAAAATTGTTCCTATTCAGGTTTCACTCCAGAAATGTTAAAAACGTTCAATCAACTGGGCCCTCCCTGGTGGCGCAACGGGTGAGGACAGAGCACTGCAAGCTGGC
>NW_004567117.1:33062755-33072063 GCF_000260355.1 Condylura cristata | reverse complement strand
AGCAGTGTACTTCGTCGATCTGCCTGTTCTGCTCCCCACTCTGTCTCTGGTGAAGCCTCTCACTGCCCCTGAGCCTCTGGCCTGCACCCCAGTTCTGTATGCACAAATAAATAAATCTTTAAAAAATAAAATAGTAAGGTTGAAATCTTTCTAAATAATGACCTGAGACATGTGTTGGGGCTTAGAGTAGCCCCTCTCTTCACACTTATCCACACCTTCTCCTCCCATTCCCCCTTCAGTCATACTCTATCCTCCAGCATTCATTCATTCATCTAATATGTAAATGTAAACAGATACCAGGAATATTTCGAATCAGGTGAGCTATAACCCCCTAACTAGCCTAAAATACTGCCATCTGACACTTCGTAGGGTCCTCGCTATGCCCCATAGCCCCATGCAGGCATATACACAGGTGCAGGTGTAGGTATACTCACCACATGTTCATACACAGGCTCACACCCAGGACCTTCAAACCCCACCTACAGCTGACTGAACCAGCAGAATCTCTGCAATCCTTTGTTATGAGAAAGTGAGATCTGGTATTGGAGAGTTATTTGTGACTTTCAATGTAAGAGACACCAACCAGCATTTATGCAAAATACAGAAATGAAATTGGAGAGACACGTAAAAATACTCAGGAGCCACAAGACGTTAGAATCTCCAATCTGACAGAAGCTTCAAGCTGATAGCATGTAGGGAGTTGCCAGCCAAGTAAAGAGGTGGATGAGACAGAAAACCAAAATGGGTGTTGTTGCTGAATCACAAGCGAGGCAGTCAAGAGAATTACTATTAATTCACAAGAGTAGTTACTAAAACCCCTGAGTTACTGTGACCTAAATGATGATAAATGATATTCTGGTTCTCCAGTAGGACTGTTTACATAACCACCAAAATACTTTGTCCTCTAGTATTCCCTTGGTTTTCATACAAACCCCAGGCAATCTGAGTGTGCCTGTTAAATCCAAGACCTCCCTGGTGGTGCAGGGGTTAAAGACTCATCACTATCAAACTATCGCCAGCTGCCAGCTGCTACAAAATGAGTTGGATCCCTGGACTAGGAGTCAACCCACATGGCACAGCAGACCTCTCCTATCTTGCCTGCTGCTCCCCGCAGAAGTGCATTTCAGTGGATCTGCTTGTTCTGCTCCCCACTCTGGTGAATCTGCTCACCCTCCACAACTCAGGCCTATACCCCAGATCCTGTATGCATAAATAAATAAATAAATAAATAGTAGGGTCCTCCCTGGTGGTACAACGGGTAAAAGCACAGCACTATGAAGCTAGCCACAACCACTGCAGCAGAGAGAGGCGTGACCCACATGGTGTGGCAGACCTCTCCTGGCTTGCCTGCCCCTCCCCTCAGCAAGCTATTTCAGTAGATCTGCCTGTTCTGCTCCCCACTCTGTCTCTGGCAAATCCTCTCACACGCCACACCTCTGACCTGTACCCCCAATTCTGTAATCATAAATAAATAAATCTTTTTAAAAAATAAATAAATAGTAAAGCTGGGAAGTAAAAAAAAAAATAATAAAATAATTAATAAATAGTAACAAATAAATAATAAAACCTGGGGTAAAAGTGGGACATAGCTAAAATTATGTCCAGGTCCTGAGTGGGTATTAGAAGAACGTGGGGGCAGGGGGTGAGGTTGAAACAAACCAGAGGTTAATGCTTTCTTGGGCTGAATCTTAAAGGTCAAACAAGAACTAGAGACATGGAGAAAGGACATTTGAGGCAAAAATTATTGGATGTGAAGGTGCTGCAGCACAAAATAGTTTATTGGGTTCTAGAAACAGCAGGTGTTTTATTCTGACTGGAATAAAAGCTAAGCATGTGGGCAGAGCCAGAGAGGGGGTCAGAAGCAGTCAGGGGCCCAAATAAAGAGTGTGGTAAGTAAGATAAGGTGGGGGGTTTTAATCCCAAAACCTGTGGGTAGCCACTGAAGTACTTTAAATGAAGTACTCAATCAGATTTACATTCAGAAAGCTGCTTCTGGCTGCATTATTAAGAATAGAAGGTGGTGTGGCCAGAATAGAAGCAGATTGTCTAATAAGAAGGTAAGTTCTGTCTCCCAAGTTGATAGTGGTTTATCCAAATGTGGGGTAGAAGGGAGCAGGTACATAGGGGGATTGATGTTGAAGAGGAGCTAAATTTCAAAAAAATGTGTTGCGGTATCATTGGTTTACAACCAGATCACACCTCAGCTATATGTCACCACAGCCCACCCACCACCAAGGTACCCATAGGCTCCACCGCAGTCTCAACCTCTTATAGCAGTAGAGAACATCATTCATAATTTCAAAGGACAAAAAGGACTTCAAATGTCCATCAATAGATTATTGGTTGAATAAAGAGGAATTAAATTTTGCAGAATTGGGGGCATCCTAACAGATGTGAGAGAGAACCTGAAACCACTCCTGTGCTTACAGCTTGACTTCTGGAAGGATGAGATGGATGACACATGACTGTTAGAACAGAATGAGCTGGTATGGATGAGGATGACGAGAAGTTTGAATCTATAGGTGATAATTTCAGTATGCTCCTGGGATAATCAGGTAGAAATGTCAACTAGACATGTATGGAGCAGGGACTCACAAAAAATATATAGGCTTGTAGAACCATCACCTAGACATTAATCAATTGCACATTTGGGTGTAACGATCAAGAGATCACAGACAGAATGGGAGGGGCCAAGGGTGGAAGAAGAGGCCCTGGATAACCCCAGCTGTTCAGAAGGCAAATAATCCAATGTATGATAGAGTGGATGAGGTTAACTGAATCCTTCCCTCATTATTCAAAGCTAAATGCCATCATGGTGGCTAACTTTACCATACTGCCTAAGCATATTGTTCTACCATTATTTCATGTGTGAAAAGGTCATCTCTGCTCTGTGTACACACACTAACTTCTGCTTTCTTGAGATGGTCTTTAACACATGGCACAGTGAGTGATATTATGAGAAAGCACTCAATTCAGAGATCAGATCCCAAAAGTATGGCCCAATTATGCCCCCAAATGCCAAAGTGGCCTATAAACCACTTGAACCTATTCTATGGTGAAAGTACTTTATGACGCTCCCATTTAATCTTTTTGACAAATCTATATGATAGGGATAAGCCTTCCTACTACAGAGATTAGTAAACTGAGGTCCTAAAAGGCTAAGCAATTTGTTGCAAGTTAGCAACAGAAGCTAGTTTTAAATCCTAAATTTTTTCAACCCTAAGTCCTTTCCATTGTTGGGTCATTTTTCTTGGGCAAATCACCTCACCTCTTCTAACCTTAGCCTTCTCATCTGGAAAATAGAGATAAGAATGCCTGCTTTGTCTCTTTGAAAGGGTTACAGAGGTTGAAAAAGCTATTGTATATGAAGCTATGTTGAATATTATAAAGTACTATAGCAGAGACACCAAGACACATCAAGTAGCCCCTTTACGTCCCTTCAGTCCTGATTCAGTGACATGAGAAAAAGTACGTAGTTTTGGACAAAAGTGTGAGAAGTCACCTGTATCACTTGTGGAAAGAAGCAGTGAAAAATTCATTTAAGATTCACAGTCTCTCGCTCACTCTGCTTCCGAGACTAACTAGGATGCAACACCAGCAGGCCTATAAATGGTAGATATTCAGCCTAGAGCTATGTGATTGTGGAGCAGAGTTTTGTAACATGTGAAATATGGCATGCATGTAGAAGTAATCATTTGTTGCTTTAAGCCACTAAAGTTTGGGTCTATTTTATTATTGCAGCATGCATTCTGCTTATCCTGACTGATATCAATGGTATAAATTAATGGAAAATTGTTAGTACATGTCAACATTCAATATGTGATGGGTGAGACAGGAAGGCATGGTAATTAAGAATATGAAATGTGGAATCAGAAGACAAAGATTCAAATCAAAGACCTGCCATTCATAGCTTTATGACCTTGGCAAATCATTTAAGCTCTTTGTGCCTCGGGTCATTCATCTGCCAAATGAGAATGATTACAACACTTCATAGGGTCTTGAGGGGAGCTAAATGAGTTAAGACATCTCTAGCATCTAGAATAAGACATATGGAAGTATTCCAATAAATGTCAGTTATTATTTCCAGTCTATACTAATTGACTCCAAACCCATTTGGCATAGGTCAATCTAAAATAGTCTAAAGAAAAAAATTCTCACTTGCATGTTGTCTGAAAAAATTCACAGCTTACTCATCATATCTCTGAAGGAAAATGAGAGGGAACAAGCAGTTCAAGGAGCATAGGGAACAGGTGGATTGGACAACTGTGCTTTCTCAGACCTGTGGAGTGTGGCAAATGAAAAGCCTTTCTCTACAGACAAAACACAAGAGGCCTCTTCCCCTGACTAAGTCTCCTGACCCATTTTTTTTTATACAGCCCTCGAGCAAAAAAAGATTGTTTACATTTCCAAAAGGCTTTACAAAAAACTCAACAATACAAGACCACCTGGTGGAGACAC
Source organism: Condylura cristata (assembly GCF_000260355.1). NCBI lineage: Eukaryota > Metazoa > Chordata > Mammalia > Eulipotyphla > Talpidae > Condylura > Condylura cristata. The sequence continues at coordinate 33,067,605 of NW_004567117.1, read as the reverse complement.
TACAGGTGACCCTCAAAGACCAAAAAAATTACCCTCCATCCCTTTTATAGCAGATCTTCCCTATTATGAATATCCCAATCCCAACCTCCTCATCCTGAGGGAAGTGGGGTCTCACTTGGGCTCTTATCACCTCCTATTCCCCAAAGATCTTCTCTCCCATGGTCAGTCTGTCATGCAAACACATTCATAAACATGAAAGAAAAAACTTTCTAAAGGGCTGACTAGTCATAAAGGGAAGTAAAAGAAAGGTGATTCCAGCTTCTCATTTATAGGGAAAATCACTGAAGATTTTTTACTTTTTATGTATAAAGGCTATATCATTTTTAGTACTAATTAGCTAATCCACCTCTTTCTTACCATCTGTTTATAAACTCAGGGTTCCCTGAAGGCAAATACTTAAATTAGCAGACCCTGGAGATAGTCCTGCCTCCAGTTTTCCTAATTCTTTTCAACTTATTACTTATTAAAATAGAGTTTTACACTACCTTCTTTTCCCCAGGAAGGTATTTCCTTTTCTCTCACCAGGAACAGATGCCAATGACCACAGACAAGGAACAGGGTTCTAATAATGTCTGGTTGACAGTAATGGCAGGAAAAACTAAGGCAAGCTTTCTCTCCTTTCATTGCCATCTTGGCATTTCACTAAAAAACACAATGAATGACAAACTTATTAAAAATAGCAAGCATCGGCCCTCCCTGGTGGCGCAGCAGGTTAAAGCACAGCACTGAGAAGCTGAAGCCGCTTCCGCATGAGTTCGATTCCCGCCTGCCCCGGAGGTGACCACATGGCGTGGCAGACCTCTCCTGACCCGCCCGCTGCTCCCCTCAGCAGTGTACTTTGGAGATCTGCCTGTTCTGCTCCTCACTCTGTCTCTGGTGAAGCCTCTCGCCACCCCTGAGCCTTTGGCCTGTACCCCAGTTCTGTATAGATAAATAAATTTTTAAAAGAAAAAATAGCAAATCATCAAGATTTTAACAAAGGTAATAATTAAGGCACCTTGGGTTACATTTTACTTGACAGAGCTAATGGCCATCTGGAAAGGCAGAGAATACAAATAACAAATTTAGCTTATTAAGCTCACTCCAGCTTGGGTCACTCAAGCCTGTTTCTTTCCCAACAAGACTATCACCACCCTCATCCCACCCAACCATTCTCTTCTTGTTCAAAACATAGCCTTTACTGCAATCATCCCCTTTCCTTTACTCTTCCTTTCTTCACTGCCTTATTAAAAACCAAGGAAGACATTCCAACTTAGAACTGAAAGACAGTTCCCAATTAAGTGTTCTTTACTTTCTGAGAGATACCATATTGTTTGCTGTTGACAGCAATTTCTCTCTAGAAACTTAGCATCCTACAAAGACTTTTCAGGATATCCTTTCTAATTACAAAAACTAAGATGGCATCAGTTCTTAGAACCTTGGTCTAGCCTTGCCTTGAGTGTCCCCAGAATATTTCTTTGTATACACTTTATTCATGACCCTATTTATAGGTCACTTCCTCTGTCCAGCCTTCCCTGAGAACTTCAGAAGGAAAGATCTCTCCTTCCTAAAAGCCAATTAATATTTGGTTGCCCATGTATAAATCATACACTAACTATACTCTACAATATATTTACATTGTGACTATATATTATTTTACTTGCAAAGCTTTTTAGGTGTTTTGTCTTCCAGGATCAACAAGAAACTCAGAGTCCGGCTGTATGTCTTCATAGTTCCTACAGTCACACAGAATGCTAAGTTTGAGAACTTGATTGCTTAGTGAGACCTGTGCAAAGCTGGATGCTTAATTTTATTGACACGAGATGCTCCAAAGTTGTTGTGACTAAAGTCACCTGAGAAATTTAGTTGAGAATGTTGTCCCAATGCCAATTAAATCTGTCTGGGAGCGGGAGGCAGAAATGTTTGAAGATTCCAGTGACTTCAGTGTGCAACGAAACTGGTGAAGCGGCATTTAAATTAGACCCTTCATTTAAAGTGTTCGACTTTCATTTTGATAAATAGTTAGGAAGTCCCAACAAAGTGCTAGACTTGCATTTGATAGTGGGTATAGAGTGGCAAATCTGGCTCCCGAATGCGTGGATCAGACAATCTGGTAAGTCTAATAAATCTGCAGCCTTGTCTTTCAGCAGCATTTCTGTAGTGTGTTAATGTCCTAGACGACTGTTTTAGGACGTGCATCATTTGCATTTACTGACAGTTTTATCAGCACGATAATGCACTTCCCCTTTGTGATATACTCTCTGCATAAGCAGGTGCTCAGATTTTCCTTGCAACATCCTCAAGGAACACAGAACACATTACATGCTCAGTAGAAAATAATGATGTCAAAGAGGATGAGGTGGCTGGTTATGACTATGGTGGTGGTAAATGTGACCATTAAAAAAAAAAAAAAAAGACCCAAACAGAAAGAAAAATCCTTAAATTTCAGTATCTGATTGGATGTGAGTCAGTGAGCGAACTACCTCTTCACCATTGTGAGTTCCTTCTGAAACCCATAGAAAAAGATTACTTTGGTTTACATTAAACCTTGAATTAAGGCAATCAGGATAATTTTGTGCACCTATTTACTGCCCTTCAAGGGGGCTGAATTAGTGGGGGAATGCTGAACGGATATGCAGAAATGTTTGTCCCTTACTGATGTGATGATACAAGCACAGTAATTGGAAGGCTGCTCTACAGTGATTCTGCTGGAAAGACAGTAGCCAAATTACATTAGTGCAAATTATCAGACTCTGGATCTTGGACCCTTAATCATTCATGATCCCTTGATTCATTCACCCTCCTCTAACTCATTTTTATACCTCTGTTTTTTCCCCCCTCAATGTTCTTGAAGCCCATTTTCGTTGCTCTCCGCACCAGAAGGGAGGTTGTGAGAACCGGAGGAAGAATCTGGTGCCAGATCATTTTGCTAATGGAAGATAATTATTGTGATTATCTCATCCTTGCTTAAAAGCTTTAATGGTAGCAAAGCAGCCTCTCTGACAGGGTGAAGTTTCAACCAAAATATGTTGACTCTTTTTGTGGAAAAACTTGTCATATTCCTCTGGGTGAAAAAAGACTAAATTCTTCGGGGAAGACCCTCCTCTATGTAGAAGAATATATAAAGTTGCCTGGACCATTAAGGTATGGCCTGCTATTCAAAAACAGGATATTCTTATTTAATGTGACTTGGTCAGTTATTTTTTAGACCTGGGAATCCTCAAATATTCTTCCATAGAGTGTTCCAGACTCAAAACATAACCCACCAAATCATTCTACTTGGTTTCCAGGTCTGTGTGACTATCACATTGTTATATAACTTGACTATAAGATATAACTTTGATAAAGTCCTGAAACATCTATGGGTTTAAATTCTCTCCTGTATTACAAGGGGGTATTGGAAAGGAAAAAATGACAGAATGGACATTGAGTATTACTTGCAAAACATATGATTTTAGAAATGGATTGTATTATTCATGAAAATTATAAAAATATATATATATTAAATATTTAAGAGATGGCTATTAATATCTCTTTTCTTATTCTGGAGAAATTGCTCCAGTCTCTGTTTATCTAATCAAAATAAATATTTCTACATTCATTGGGAAAAGGTCCAAGTTCTCTTTTTAAGAAATGTCTGAGCATGAACTACTTGCTTGATGTCACTTCAGTTGCATCATCCTAAAAAGGGGAATTCATTGTTCCTACCTGGGAAAAGGTAGGAATTCTTTTTGTGGGAAAAAAAAATCTATCTACTATTTTTACTATGGATACTGACTCAAATGAGAAATTAAAAATATTAATACTGGCCCTCCCTGGTGGCGCAGCGGGTTAAAGCACTGAACTAAGAAGCTTAAGCCTCTTCTGCATGAGTTCGATCCCCACCTGCCCGGAAGGAGATCCACATGGCGTGGCAGACCTCTCCTGACCTGCCTGCTGCTCCCCTCAGCAGTGTATTTTGTCGATCTGCCTGTTCTGCTCCCCACTCTGTCCCTGGTAAATCCTCTCACACTCCACATCTCTGGCCTGTACCCCAGTTCTGTATGAATAAATAAATCTTTTAAAAAATAATAAAATAAAATAAATATTAATACTATACTGCATGAGAGGTATAAAACACAATGATCATATTAATTTGGTAAATTAAATGTGATATAAGCCAGAAAATCATAAAATATGAATGAGTTGGACTCACTTTCACCTCTTAAAGTTATAATAATTACGAGTTTAAGTGCTGACTCAGAAAGATAAATTGAACAGAATTGCGACGTGTATTAGAGGATGAACAGTCCAAAAATTGCCCAAAAATGTATGCAGTAGTTTAATACCAAGGTGATCTTTAAATCAGTGAGAAAATAAACATGAAATGCCCATTTAGAACACCAGATAGTCGCTGGTTGGGTGTCAGCATCGCCCAGAATATATTTGGCCCCATTCTCTTTCCTTATATAAAAACACCTAAAAGATTTTCAAATAAATCAGAGATGCAAGCATATAAAGAGTAACAATAAAAATATATGAAAGCTTGATTGAATTTTTTATAGCTTTGGTGAGGGGAGCCTTTCTTTTCTCATTTAAACAGATGTCATGAAGTGTATTTAAAATATTGGAGAAAATGCCTGAAAGGATGTAGAACCAATTTAAGAAATATTTCTAACACCTTTCACAGAAAAGAGTCTAAGGTTTTTTTCAAGTACAAATAACTTTTAAAAATCAAGGGAAACAAACATAAGTAACTAAATGGAAATGAGACAAACTATACAATGAGGTGATTCACAAAAATTAAGACAACTGGCTGATAAATGCAAGAAAAGCAGGTTGACCCACAAAATGTAAAAAAGATTAAAATGAGATATATAATAGCTTCATAA
>NW_004567117.1:33041367-33062345 GCF_000260355.1 Condylura cristata | reverse complement strand
TTAAATATATATTATATTATATTATAATTATATTATATATATAATATGTATGTTCTTCAGCTACTTCTTGCTGCTTAATCTCAATATTGGGAAGGACATAAAGGAGACTCTTGAGCTGGTCAGGAGATAGAGAATAGTGGTGAGCAATTTTGCTTGTGAATCTTATAATGCTTTGGTAGTTGCTTCTCTGGTGTTTTTGTCGCACACACATAGTTTTTCTGCTATTTAAAAAAAGTCCAATGAATATAAAACAACAGTATCGGCTTTAAAGAGAGACGATGAAGATCATTTACTACATGTGCCATGCACCCAGATGGCCTAGCACTTAATGTTTTAAAAAAGGTGGAACTTTATATCTTGTGAAAAAGAAACATTCTAGCCCCTCCCCCACTTCCCTTACTGTCTGTCTTAGGTGACCATTTAGCACAGTCATAAAATAACCTCATTTCCTTAGTCTAAGAAAAGTACCCTATAAAATCTGGATAGTTAGTGCAATTAGCGAAGAAAAAATATCAGTGTTAAGAGAAGCTTAGAGAATATCTAGTTCAGCCCTTACCTGGAAATAGAGCAAGTACATCTAGTGAGACTGACCTCAAATTAACAAGATCTAGTTTGGTTTTTATTTATTTACTGTACTTTTCCCTACTGTGTAATATATATTTTGTGCTTCCCAGGTATGTCACAGGGGCTGATCAGACCAGTAACTCCCTAAGTAGGAGACCACACTTAGACAATGTTCTACAACTTCACAAGTTAGGAAATGTCTTTTCCCATATCCTTTGACTTAAGGATCTGGGCATGTAGAAGCTTAGGTGTTCTGGCTTCTGTGGTTGAGGTGGAACAGTTTGATTCTAGTGTCTGCCACATTATGGACACCTGCTCTTGAGTTAGTTGTCTTTGGACTTGTTTTTTAACCTCTTGCCATCTTTAAGACTTTAGATAGAACAAAAAATGCAATCATTTCTACTCCCTGTCTGATTACTATTGGTCAGTTGATGGGTCTATTGAATGACTCATTTCTTTTCTTCTTAAATACCTTCCTTAGCGTCACTGTCAATGTCCCGCTTCCTGAAGACCATTCTCAAATCCATCCCCTCATGCCTCCAGTGATAGTTTTCACTCCTTCAGAAGTGTTTCTCCCACCATTCCTCCCCTGTGAAATTACCTTCTTAATGGCATCTTGTTTGGGAAGCTTCATGTTCAGCTATATCTTTGAAAATGCACAGGAAACGTTTGTTTTTCTGGGGACTGGTTTGTGGTGAGTGTGTGTCTGCCACCTGGCTTGTACACGTTGGCTCCGCTACAGGCACAATTGGTAACCCTGGCTTTGCTTTCATAGGAAAGAGCAGGCCACTCAGAAATTAACTGCTTGGCAAATATTTTCTCATGTGTTACATCCCCAAGAAGAGTCTTTGCCTCTTAACTGAGGGAAGCCTAGTGAGAAAAGTGATTTGAGAATTCCAGTTCCTCATAGAACTTCTGTCAATATATCAGGCTCAGTTTCTCAGCAAGCCTCTTCTATTCTCATATGTGCTTTTTCTGCAGAGTCTAGGTGTCCCCTGTCTAGTGGATAAACCTCCACACATTTCTCCAAGACTGAGGGAGGAATTCTCCTTGGTAGAAAGAGTGATGGATGGGATCTGGGGTTCCACCAGAAAGTCAGCTAATCTTCCACGTTTTCGCCCCCACTTTCAGATGTCTGTGATGGCATCAACTGGTGGGCAATAGAAATCGAATTCTCCCCAGCTTCTCCTGATGCGGGCTTCTATTCCTCCAAGATGCGCCGTGTCATTTACCACATGTCTGTGTAAGACTCTGCTTCCAATATTTTGACGCTTTACTCTTTGTTCATGTTCTCTTTGTCCTTCAGGGCTTCTATTGTATACGGCTTTTCTAATTCTGTTTTTGTAAGATTCTCAGAAGGCACAGAGATAAATGCTTGTGTTTGGTGTTTGATCCATCATATTGAGTCAGAACCGAAGGAGATTTGACAGTAGTGAAAAGGGTGGTGGCTGGGGGAGTGGGGAATCAATTATTCAGTGAATCATGATCTCTAAACATCTTAGAGAATACTCTTTAAGCTATCACTTTTTAAAAAATACTCAATATGTTGTTCAGCTATTTACTTTATGAAATCCATACCAAAAGAGTCAAATTCGAAGTTTAAAATGCTAAGAATCTTGAAGGACCGTCATGTTTAAGTGAGGTCATAAAATAATAACTTGTTGAGTTTCCGAATGCTTCTGAGAGGAAGTTAAAAAAAACAGTGCCTCTTAGCCAATACAGTATTTGGCCTACTTTAAAATAGTCTTACTTGCCATAAGAAATCACATCAAAATATGTCATGTTCCCCTATGTTGGACAGTATGTTTGAATAATCTGTCTGAATTTTAAATATTTAGAAGATAGATAAAGATGTGAAAAGTACAGCTAGATATTTGAAAATGCGTGTTTTATAATTTTACCATCCTGTCTTTCCTAACAATAATAGATTGCACTGGAACTTTCCATTTTGTTGAAGAACTGAACTTCATTCCCTATTCACACCAAAATTGAAGTGTCAGAGGGATAAGGCTGTGGTACACAACCATTTTCCTAGGAAACCCCAAATTTATGAGCTATCCAATTTAAGACTCTAGGTGCTATGAAAATTTCAATAAATTAAATGAAAACCATTGACTTTAAGAAATGAAATTTAAGTAAACAATATTAAACAGTCTTGACATGGGGTTGGGTGGGGGCGACACGGGAATTATTAGCGCTTGTCTTTTTTTTTCCCTTTTCCTGTCAAAAGCTTGGCATGCACCTTCTACATCACTAAGAGATGAGAAAACATGGTGTATACAGAGAGATTCTGATCTTATTAAATCGCAAGGGCATTATTCTTTTTGCCAAAGATCCAGGCCCTAAATCCCGTGGCTGTCCAAAGACCTCAGAACACCACTAATCGATGTCTCTGAGCTCCACACAACACATTAGAACATAAATGATGCTGCCTCCTAAGGCACTGCTTCCAGAACTCCAATAAACAACCCCTGTCAACAAAGTAGCTCTTAAAGGGCCACCGCAGCCTCTGGCTGCCCATCACCAGGCTGGAGAGGGCAGGTCCTCATCCCAAAACACCATCCCCTCGTACCCTGTCCTATGAAGTATGTGCTCCATGCTGTTGCTGTCATCTCTCAATATTGCATGAGGGAGCTGCAAAGAAAATTCTGTTTCAGCATGATGGCACTAATTGTCTCAAAAGTAAAATATTTTCATTATGACAGCTAATTTGAAGAACTGCTGAATATGTCTAGCATAGACAGCTAAAAAATCATTATTAGAATATTTTTGTCCAATTTCTCCTTATTGAAAGAGTCATACTTAAAGCAAATCTTAATACTCTTTCCAAAAATATCAACATTATTTCTAAGTGGAAGAGCTGCTGAACCGATGAAGAACTCAGAGATGGTCGTCACTTCCCCACAGGGCTATGCAACACCCTCTCCACCCCTTACCCCCCATCCCCCCCCCACACACACACAAGCCACACAGTGTAATAACAGCAGTGACACTGGTGAAAATAGCTAACAGAAAAGCTTACATCTCCTTGACACAACTATTTGTGTACAAAAGTGTGACCTTAAAAATACCTATAGTTACTCTTCTCTTTTAGAACTTTTGAGGTATAGAGCAGGGAGAGCAAGGGTTAGTGGAAGACTATGGATGCCTTGGTGGTTTTGTGGTGTGGTAATAGATAAGCTAATTACATATCATCCACCTCCACAATTATGTTTTTTAGGGGTGCGGTGAGAACTTTTCAGATGAACATTCTCAGCAAATCTCAGGCACACAATGCAAAATTGTTAACTAGAGTTACAGTGTTGTACATTATATCTTTAGCACTTAATTTGAATAACTGAAGCTGTGTCTCCTTTAACTAATATCTCTCTGCTCCCTACCTCCCCCACCCACCATTCTACTGAAAACATAGCTACAACGTGTTTTCACCAGGGAACTGGCATGATCAAAACAAAATTTTATAAAGATTCATCTTTCCTAGGTAAGAGAAGCCAGAGTGTTAACATTCATATTAAAACATGAGATTTTTAAGTGTTCTCTGTGTCAGTAAGTCATCTTTCATGTGTAATATGACTCAAATGCATTTAAAACATCTCTTGCAAGCATTTATTGAGGTAATTTAAAGTGTCTATCTCCTGAGTAGAATTTTTCTCATTCCCTTAATGATATCAGTCTTCCTAATGGATTCTGGAGTACACTTAAGTAGGGAGCTCTCTGCTCTGATTCAATTCCACATTTTCACTACTTTGTGGTGGCTCTTGAATCTTACCCTCAATCTGTATAAAACTAACCTTGTCGTTTCTTATGAAGAACAGCCTCTTCTCCTCTCAATGTCTATGAATAGAGTCTTCTCCATTCACCTCAGTAATCTTTGACTCTTCCCATTCTCTAACTGCCCACATCCAATAAGCCCTGCTTCCTTTCAAGATCTCTCACGTCTATCCCTGCCTCTTCATATTCATGTCCTAATTCAGTCTCTAGTGTTTGGCAGACAAGCTTTCCACCCTGCCCCGCCCCCCCGCCCCATCACCACCACTGGTTGTGTGCATGGCTGGTAGAGCTTTTGTGCAGACCCTTGAAAATACCACTCTGCTTTCCAAACTCTTCACTGGCTCCATATTACTAACAAAGATGAAGGGTTTGCTACTTTATGTATCTGGGTGTGTATATTTTAATAGTGATTTTATAAAAAGAAATGTATTTTGTAAAGGATTATTTTTATAAAGTGTGCGCTGAATGAATTCTGAAGTAAAATCATGACTTCCACTCCCAACCAGACTTCTGGGGGCTGCCACCCCTTTCACAAATGCTTCAGGGAAAACCAGAGTCGTGTCTACACAATTTATTCTGGAAACCAACTAAATCATATTCTGACCTACAAGAATCTTTATAACTCCTATATTTACAAGACTGAAATATAATGTCCTCCCCAGCACCCCCCAACCTCACCAGCAGTTTACCTCTAAAATGCTCCCATCTCTCTTCTCATCTTCATTTAACGCCACAGATGAGCTAGACAATGTGTTAATGTCACATTTTCTTTCCTAGAACAAAGTAAAAAGTTGTTTAAAGTCAGGAACTTTGCTCATCCCTTTGGCATAAAAGGAGCTTCAAACTTGTAAGTAATTCATTTAACTAAACTGGTAATATCCCAGCATATCCCAGAATACATTTTTTTAAAAGATTTATTTATTTGTGCATATAGAACTGGGGGACAGGCCAGAGGCTCAGGGGCAGTGAGAGGCTTCACCAGAGACAGAGTGGGGAACAGAACAGGCAGATCGACGAAGTCCACTGCTGAGGGGAGCAGCGGGCGGGTCAGGAGAGGTCTGCCACACCATGTGGTCACCTCCGGGGCAGGCGGGAATCGAACTTATGCGGAAGTGGCTTTACATTCTCAGTGATGTGCTTTAACCCACTGGGCCATCAGGGAGGGCCCCAGAATACATTTTTTAATGAAATGATTATGCAGAAGCAATGGGCCATACATTAAAAAAAAAAAAAAAAAACTTTCCCTAGCCAAAACAGTGGTGCAGTTAGAAGAATTCACAAAATATCCTTAATTTCTGATACCAATTGTAAGCTTAGGGTCCCCAGAATCACCATGGAATTCAGTAAAATTTGCTATTAAGACTCACTTAATTCACTGGAAGCTTTTATACTTAAAATTAAAGTCAGCCAAAGAAAGAGACACTTGCAGCCGAGTACAGGGAAGTTCCGAGTGGTCCTTTCCCAGTGGAGTCGTGGATAGTGCTACTTTTCCCGGCAAAGATTAGTGAGACTATGCACAGAGTATGGCCAATCAGGAAAGCTCACTGGAGCTTTTGTGTCCAGAGATTTTATTGGAGATCTGCCATGCACACATGGTTAACTATCTGGTCTCAGTTTCCGGTACCTTTCAAGGTCAAACCAAAACTGCACAATCCAAAGTTCCCATTAAATCACATTATTATTCTTTGATGAAATCAGCCCCCAACCTAAGTCACATTTGCATATAATTTAGTGTGACCCAAAACCCTCAAGCAAACAGAAACATTCCAAGAGTTTAGATGCTACCTTCGACCCCACCCAAAAAAAATTAAAACAAGTTCTAGGCAAAAGTAAACTTTTTCTCCTCAAATGCAAAGGGAAATGAAAAAAAGAGAAGGAATAAATTATTGACTCAAAAACAACAACTATCATTAATCTGAGATTCATCTGCTTTGAAATAAAGGTGTATAATTTGAGTATGAGTGTCCTAAACTGTACATTCCATTTTGGAAATTACAAAGTGACCATTTGTTTTGTTTTGCTTGTTTGTTTGTTTGTTTGTTTGTGCATACAGAACTGGGGTACAGGCCAGATTCTCAGGGGCAGCGAGAGGCTTCACCATAGACAGAGTAGGGAGCAGAACAGGCAGATCTACGAGGTACACTGCTGAGGGGAGTAGCGGGCGGGTCAGGAGAGGTCTGCCACACCATGTGGTCACCTCCGGGGCAGGTGGGAATCGAACTCATGGGGAAGTGGCTTTAGCTTCTCAGTGCTGTGCTTTAACCTGCTGCGCCACCAGGGAGAGCCCCTGACCATTTGTTTTATCTTTAACGAAGCTAAAACATTCTAGTTTCTGTCCTCTGAGTGGTTGGGACAGCAAAGGTTGGAGGTAAGGTAGATTGCCTGCCCAATCTAAGTATGACACCCACACGATAGTATCTCCTTTTAAAGATGAAGTAGCTTTCCCAACACTTGCTTCTTTGGCAGAGATTTTAAAATCAAAGATCGAAATAGTAGAGGAGACATCACTTTTCAAGAAACAAATGCTCACCCTAAGATATTTTCAAGAGGCTCTCTCTATTCCTTTGGCTACTAACTGTTGGAAGAGGTGGCAGAGATCTATACACAAGAGGAAGATGTAAGCCTGACCACACTCCAAAGCCCACACAGCTGCATGAAGCCCACACAGCTCTTAAAGGACCTGATTTTTGCAGCCCTGAAAAGAGGTAACCCTACCTCAACCCTCCTCCACTTCCTCACCTAAGCTTCTCCCAACCCTTGCCACTCACCTTCTTTGTTAATAAGTATATTACCCAACAACATTTTAATGAAAGACCCCCTCACCCAAAGAAACCAATGTATTATTTACTTTTAAATTCAATAGTACAGTAATAACATAATAGTAGTGTTGTCGTTAACATTCAATTTAAACATTAGAATGTAAAAATAAACAAACAGCCAGTGATTCTCATCTAGTTAGTCAGGGTGAGGCCCGAGTGTAATTTTATAGAAGCCTTCCAAGTCATCTGAGCCAAGTTGGTTCAGAACCCTAATCGATGACAGTAAAGCAACTTGCAGGTGACCACAAAACAGAAAACAGCTCCCCAACAATGGGACAAAAAAAAAAAAACAGGATTAAGAACTCTGCTAGATGAGGACATGTCTCAGTTCTGCATGGACAGCTTCACTGGAATTACTTGATAGGACATCAGACGTTCTCCTCAGAGAAGAATAACTGCAACGATAGTCACATTGACTTTGCAGAGAGAAAGAGCCAGATAACTGCAGACCTGGGACTTGGGAAAAACCAGTGGAGTTAGGATGACTAAAAACTAAACAAAACAGGAGACTGATGGGACCTGAAGGTAGCATGTGGAGCAAATAGGACTCACACCCCTTTGCAGGGGGGTTTTATTATGATACCCACTTTGGAAAACCAGCAGGTGGGACTCAAGCCACACTGGCATCTGCTCTAAGAGAACAGTGAACACTTCCAACACACACCCGAACCAGTACAAACACACAGGTGGACAAATGCTTACATGAGGATGATGCGAGTTGCTGTTCTTGCAGTAGCCTACATTGGGACTAGTGACAGAACTGATAAGTTGTGGCATGTTCCTACCATGTGCTAAGAGACATTGAATGAAGTCAGCAAAATATTGTTCTGTGGGACCATAGACACGATTATGGACCAGCGGGGACCGTAGTGAGCAAACAACAACACTCTGTTTTTATGAAGTTTGAAACCAGATAAAATGAATCTATGGTGGTAGAATCAGAATTGTTGGGGTGAAAGTGCCGGGGCGAGGATAGGGGTGTCTCTGGGGCTGGTCATGTGCTCTGTCTTCAGTTTTGCTGTGGTTTCATGAAGAGATGGGCTTTGCACAAGTTCCTCATACTTATAGATACATTTTGTTCATTTTTTCTGATTATATGATACACAGATATTCACACTTTCAATTCCACATTTCTTAAAAAGAGGGAGAAGTTCACTAGGAAAAAAAAAAAAGAAAGAAAACTTCAGTGATGATTCAAAGGGGTAACTCACACAGTAATAGCTGGGAACTTCACAGAACAGAATGAGCTCAGGCAGCCGATGAGGAAACCCCAAATGGGAGCTTTCCTACTTCCCACTAACTCTAATGTCCCCATTTCATGACCCACCACCTCCACCCATGGCTCCAGGAACAGGGACCCTCCTGAAACCAAACCCCCAGAAACTTCCACCTCTCAGGTCTCTGGAATGCCCCTGGCTCATCCACCTCCCAGCAATCTGGGGACACAGGCATGACATGTGGTCCTTGTGTGTGTACTTCCCTTTCTTTAGACCTCTATTCCAGAAAGTAGAGTTCACCATAACTTCCAGGCTCTTGAGTGGCAAGGATAAGAGTGGAGAGTAAGTGGAATACAGTTTCATTCACACTCTACTACAACAACACACCCACCACAGTCCTTCAACAACATGCAATCACACAACACAGCAGCTGCCCCAAAGGAACACATCTCAGCCTGTGGTGGTCCCTAAGAAACACCGCCTCCTGAGGAGAGTGTAGTTACGGCCTGACAGGCACCACTACAGATAGAGTAACATTAACATCTATCACTAGTGTAGTGCTGCCCACATGCCAAGAGATGTTCAAAGACTCATTTAATTCTCCTGACAAACCCCAGGAAATTGTATTACTATCGCTCTTTCACATGTACAGAAACTGCAAAGAGAGATCGCACGCACTGCCACGGAGAACAAGGGAGAGAGAACGTGGCCCAACAGGCAATCTGTTTTCGCACTGTGGCTAGTGACTATGCTCTGCTGTCTGCTGTAAAGGAGAGCAACATAGTTCTTATTTCCTCCCCTTGGGTCACTCGCTGTGTCCTGGTAACTACAGAGGTACACCCATGGTCCACATAACACTCACCACCAAAGGTCACTCCTGACTTACAAAAGGCCTGCAGGGCCCTCCCTGGTGGCCCAAAGGGTAAAGTCTCAGCACTATCAAGCTATCCACAACCATTGCAGCCTGAGTCAATTCCCTATGAGGAAGCTAACCCACATGGAGCAGCAGGCCTCCTGTCTCTCGACGTTCCCCTCAGCCAGTGTAGATACACATGTTCTGTTCCACTCTGTCTCTGGTGAACCCTCTCACCGCCCCCCCCCCTTTACCTCTGGCTTACACCTCAGCTCTTGTATGCATACGTATATAAATCTTTTTTTTAAAAAGATTTAAGTAAAATCTTTTTTTAAAAAACAGATTTATTTATGTATGCATACAGAACTGAGGTACAAGCCAGAGATGCAGGGACAGTGAGAGGACTCACCAGAGACAGAGTGGGGAGCAGAACAGGCAGATAAATGAAGTACACTGCTGAGGGGAGCAGAGGACGGGTCAGGAGAGGTCTGCCGCACCATGTGGGTCACCTCCCGGGTGGGGAATCGAACTCACACTGAAGTGGCTGTGGTCAGCTTGCAGTGCTGCATCCTAACCCATTGCACCACCAGGGAGGGCCCACAAATAAATACATCTTAAAAAAAAAAATTCAAAGGGCTCGCAGCTCTCCACCCCCAGGATGTTTGGTCAGGAGCCAAGATTGCTTGTATCTCCATCATCAATACTCTTTGCACGACACCTTTTTCTCAAGAACACTCAAAACTGGAGTCCAGGCTTGAGCTCTACATCTACAGTGCACCTCTTCACTGCCCTCAGTGCTCTCTGCTCACAGCCAGACTTGTGCCATGACAACTGGTTGCAACCTGGACTTGCTCTTCCCTGAATTACGGGATCTCCAGGATCGTGGTTGCAACATGCTGCTGGCCCACCCCAACAACTTAATTCTGGATGCTCAAAAAAAAAGACTTCATATTCAGTCTCTTAGTCCTGGAAGCCTCATCCCAAGACACTTAGGTAAATTTGACTCCAAATGCAGATGCAAATGTGAGTAGTCACATCCCCTTTGCCCGACTGACAGCATAGCCGTGTTCTTAATGCCAATGGAAGTGGCATCAGGCAATAGGAAGTTGTCTGCATGCAGAGTTTGAGCCCCTGATAGGTACCCAAATAAGGATTTACTGAGGGGCAAACACGCACCCCAAGCTGTGATGCATTATGTTGTATACCAAAGTTGCACAGCGGTTGTTTCTGCCCTGCAGGATTTAGCTGACAAATACACATATGAAATCAACATACATGAGTTGCTCAGCACCGTGTGATGGATTCTCTAAAAAGTCATGGAATAGAGATGGGGAACATACAACTTTACTAAGTGCTCTAGTGTGTGGTTTGACCATCTGGCCTGAGCTGCTTTTCTGGGGTGAATGCCACTTGCCCCCCGCCCCCCATTTCACATACAGTGACCTATTTTACAGGAACACTGGGTTTTTCAGTGGCTACTCATACAGTGATTAGAGCGACTGAATCATCTAAACCTTCCATGTCTTTTATTTTATAATCTACCTTCCCTTGGGGGATTTGGTTTGTGCTGTCCCACCTAAACTTAGCATTAAAGGCTCAGCCCCTGCAAGTCAGACCTGGAATTTTCCAACTCTTCCTGAAACCAGATAGAAGAATTTCCTTCTGGGACACAGGCCTGCATCATCTAGGGGAGGCTTGTTCTCCAAAGAGACTTACCTGGACTAAAGGTAAAACACACATCTCATGACTTCTGTTCTCTCTGCCATTGGTTCTAAACTCAAATGAAGAGAACAGAGTTCTGACTTTGAGAGACTCCTCAAACCCAAAGTTCTATGCGCTACGAAAAACACCAGATACAGGGGGCGCATTCAGCACTGAATCAGCCATCTCTGAGCCATGGTGGTTTTTGTTGCTGCTGCATTCCATTATTTTGCTGCTCTGAGTTGCTTCTGGTTCCACTCAAAAGACCATTACTCCTTCAGTTAGCTGCGCTCAACACTGGCCACCTCTCCAAAGCAGCCACTTAAATGGAATCTCTCCCAGATAGCTCTTCATTTTGATTGGAACAGGAAAATAAACACCAACAGGTTATCACAGCTTTATCTGGCACAACCAGCAGAAAAGTGATCCAGAATGGTTTTAATTTTTTCCAGGTTCCCAAAGATATTTTTCTTCTGCTTGCTTTCATGCTAGCCCTGTTTTCATCAGGCAGCTTACTTAGGAATGAGACAATACATCTCCTTCTCATCCCTCTATCACCGAGGAGGCATTAAAAATTCAACTGCCTCTTCTTTAGTGAACAATTATCTCACTCATTGGCTTGATTCACTGATCTCTTAATGACAGCTTTCCTGCTGTTTCCTTTGAATGTTTAAAATATGAAACAACCCCATCTTGTCAAGCTGAAATCCGTGGCTGAGTTTTTAGTGGCTGTTTCCAATAAATAATTTCAAGGGGTTTCAAATTATCCATCATCTGACAGCTCTCGGGAAGATTTCCTCATCTCCTTCAGGCATAAAAAGCCATTTCTAACTACCACAGTCCCACTGATTACCCTCAATGATTTTCAAAATCGGTTCTATTCTTCTCAAAGAAGCTCATTCTCCATCAATATTGACGGGTGCTTTGAATGAACACTTGCCAGGAGGAATGGCTATATATGGTTGTGTCCTTCCCTGGCTGGGATAAATTAATAAAATGGTTATAAAAATTAGGATAGGAGACTGAGCACATTTAGATATACCTTAGGGGGAAATGTGCATGCTAGGAAAACAAAAAACCAGGATGGAGGGACAAAAAGTAATTTCTGATGGGAAGAGTCAGAAATATTGTCTTCACAAAAGGAAGAAAAGTCAAGTAACAGCATTCTGGTTGGAAAACAAGTCACCACAGGGAATAGCATTTGTCTTCCTTCTGGAAGAATGGAAAGGACATCCCAAAGGTAGGAAAGAAATGCGGCCTTCAGTGAGTCTATAGCGGGCAGGGAAGGAATGAGAATTTCATTAAGCAGAGAAGAATAAACAGGACTAGAAAATGCAGCCTTTGATGTCATCATACCCAGAGGGCCCAAGGTCAAAGTCAAAAGCTAAAAAGGGTGATGGAAGAAGGCAGTTGAGGATAAACTCTAAACCTAGGAATTAGTTCTGACTCTAGAGATTTTGAGTGTATTTTAAAAGGGTTTATTATGAAGTTAAAAAATAAGATCAAGGTTGTATTGACTTTGATGGTCC
The DNA here is from genome assembly GCF_000260355.1 of Condylura cristata. Taxonomy (NCBI): domain Eukaryota; kingdom Metazoa; phylum Chordata; class Mammalia; order Eulipotyphla; family Talpidae; genus Condylura; species Condylura cristata. The sequence continues at coordinate 33,049,891 of NW_004567117.1, read as the reverse complement.
AAATTAGCAAATTTAAAAAATAGATACCAATAATGCCTCTGCGTGTATTCCATGGAACCTTTTTGATACTGGGGTATTTATTTTAAATATTGCTGTCCTTAAAGTTTTGTTTTTTTGTTTTTTAACTTAAGGAAAGTTGTGCTATTAGACGAACCAACCAACCATCCTATGAGCTAATCTCTGTGATCGGAAGTAAAAATAAAAAGTGTTTCCTGGACCTAATAAGCTTGTAAGCTAATTTCAAAATATCCATATAAATGCCCTAAAGAATGCAGTGAGCAAACTAATTAGACTCTAATCCTCTGCATATCACCATCTCCAAAATTATTAATAAAAGATATTAAAATATCCAAAAATATTAATAAAAGACCCCACCATCTACCTAATTATGCCAAGCAGAGAGCTAGTGGCCATCAAGTCCTTGCTCCCAAATCTAATCTTTCGTGATGTCTACTGATATGACCACTTCAACGCCCCACCTGCTTGTCCAGAGGAGCCTAATCACCACCACTGCAGCTCTCTAATCCACATCACTGCCCACGTGACTCTATCAGCTTCCTACCACTGTGCCCATGTGCACGCTGGCGCCTCTGTCTGCCTAATGAATTGAAGCCAGAGTGATCTTTCCAAACCCAGTCCTGACTGAGTCATACCCTTCCACAGTCTCTCCATGGGCCAAGAACCCTCCCTCCCCTTCACCATGCAATCCCTTGAAGGGCCAGGACCTTGGTCATCAGGTTTCTAAAATAAATGTCAGTCCCTCTGCCCTTACCCATTGCTCCTCCGTGATAACTCCTATTCATCCTTTGGAGGCTGATCGACTTTTAGAGGCTATATTTTTAACTTCTGCTTCATAGCAGGTAACATTTTACATTCATTTATGTGATTTGATTAACAGTTATCTCTCTGACCAGGTTAGCGTAGACCTTGACATATGCTAAGCATTCAAGTATTTGACTGCATTAATCAATAAAAAATTAAAATGGAATTGCAAAACAAGATTCATAAATGAAAGTAATCAAAGACTGATTTATAAAAACAGTTATTTTTAGTTGGTTCTAAAGAATGAATGGTCTTTGCTAGGAGAAAAAAAAATTAATGAAGAGTGTTTGGAGTTGAAGGAGTATCTTGAGAAAAAATTATGAAACTGCACATTTCAGAACTGTAAGTTATCTGCCAGGGTTGGTCTGGAGAATGAGTGGAGTGAAGTGAGATTAGGTTGAGTTCAGTCAAATGATGAGAAGCAAAAACTACAGGGGAAGCATGGAATTAATCCTGTGGGTGATGGGACTTGCTGAGGGTTAGGATCACTGAGAGAAGATTGGAAGGAATCGATCCTGCCGACAAGAGACCCAAGAGGTCATTGATAAAGACATTAGTACTGTAGGCAAAGGAGCACAGGCAAAGAGCCCAATATGAGGGCATTTTAGAAAGTAAAGGTGATGGGACGTGGTGGCTACAGCTGTCAGGGGCTGAAGGACAAGTAAAGAACAAAAATTACTTTCTTATTTTAAAGCAACTGGAGAGATGTCATCAACTGAGAAAACCCTTACAGAGGAGTTCAGGCAGAGCACAGTCAGAGTACAAACTCCTCATCCCATGCTTGCCTCTACTGGGTCTCCAACCAGAAACTATTCGATAAGCCACTGGGCCCTGGCTGTGGCCCCCAGGCGAGAAGTTGTGGCTGTGAAGCCCGGAAGTGCAAGGTGCTATGTCCACACATCACAACAAATGCCCCATCTACTCTCGCATATGGGCTTCAACCAACAGGGCTGTTCCAAAAGATCCAAGTAATATGGTGACACTGTGTTCTGGTTGTGAAGGCACAAGAGATCAGTGGGAAAGAAAATTATCAATGTTATCAATGTCCACTGTAAGTACGAGACAGGGTGGTGCTTAGTCACTATCTAATACTGCACTCACATCCTGTGGCTCAAACCAGACTGTAGAGTAGTTAAGCTGTAGTTAATAGGACAGGGCTTTAGTAAATGACCCAGTCCAACCCACACTTGGTAGCTTTGGACTCTGAAAATTTTGCTTAATTTTCCTCTGCCCCAGTTTCCTCATTTTGAGGATGTAGACACCATAGTTCTTCACTCATGGCATTGTATGAGGTATAGAATGTGGGAGCAGCATTTGGTACTAACTGCCTTAGAGTAAGTGTGCTCAAAATGATGGCTTATTTTATTTTTTAAACATCAACCTGCTTGTTGTCATTAAAGATTAAATGTTAGTTCAACAAATACATATACAGATACATGATGGTATGCTGCTACACGTTGGTATTCATTTTCTAGGGAATGTGGTCACTGTTGGGTGGAAACTAAAGAGGAAAACAGGACATTGATGGACAAACATCTTGCTATATAAAATGTCAGCTAGGGAATGTTCCACCAGGTACCAGTTCATACCCACATCCCAGCCATGTCAGTAAAGCTTAACGTATACCCCCACTTTTTCCAGTTTGCATGCAGTCTGGAGATAAAGTCTATCTCCAGGTAGAGAAAGGGCTCGTGCTTAGTCTACTGACTGCCCCACCCCAAGGATTTCTTCTTACCACTCACCAGGTAAACAACATTTCATGTTTGTGTCACATTTGGTAACAGATTTCAAGGTCAAGTCATTTTGACCAAGAACACAAAGCCAGTAAATGTTGAATAAATATTCCTTCTTACCACTTACCAGGTAAACAACATTTCACCAGGTAAACAACATTTCATGTTTTGTGTCTTATTTGGTAACAGGCTTCAAGAGGTCAAGTCATTTTGACCAAGAACACAAAGCCACTAAATGTTGAATAAAGGTTGCATAGTTTGAGTTTGCAGGAAGTATTCAGTGCACCCTGGGTAACTTTCTTTACTCAGAGGTCATGGGGACCTTAACGAGAAAATTACCTAACAGTGATCTAAGCAGAGATGGAAAGATAGGATGTTGGCATGTTTTCTGAAATATTTATGAGCTTTGAAATGAACAGTTTCACTAACATGGATAAGTGGATGATGTCAATGTCTATAAGTAGCTATTATCTGTGAGAATCTACAGAATCTATTTAGTAACAGAATTTGAACATTGAAAGATCTTAGAGGTTGTGTGGCTTCACCTGCCATATCACATAAGTTTCTTTTTGTACTAGTGGTCAAAGAATTTAAGAAGATCTAGTTTTTCCCAAAATTGTAGAGTATCACAAGGGGAAGGCATCCTATACGTCACCTAGTCTAACACCTCAACTGACAGGTGAGAATTCAAAGTTCTAAAGGCCCAAATTGGTACATTCAAGGCTCCCTGCCATTTATCACTAGATTTAGGCCCCAAAACCAGACCATTTAGATTCAAATGACACTATCTTGATGTAGAGCTTTAAAAATAAAATGAAAAGACAGTTTACAGGTGATTATTATCCATTTTCCACAGGAAATTTGAAAAATGCTGTATGTAACTAGAAGTTTCTAAGAATAAGATGTGAATTTCCAGCTTAAAATAGCATGTAAACCATGATAAACAGATACCCCATTCCTCAGAAAAGATTTCTGGCTTTTGACAGGTTCATGTTCATAGTTATACAAATGATAGAGAAAGTCTAAGCAAAAGTTTGAGAGTATTATTAGAACTATTGTGACTGTAAATAAAGACTAGTTATGCTATGTAAGTGCATAGAGGGAATATTTTTATCTGTTGCTTAACAGCTTCTGGGGTGGGATAGAGCCAAGTATTAAGGATAATATTATTCTTATTTTATAAGAACATACTGGGGTGAAGATAAATTATCTTTCCACCCTCACAAGGATGGTCTTATTCTCTCCTTTCTAAAAAATTAAAAGTGGAAGCTGAGAAAGTTACTCTAACTTGCCCATCATCCAAACTAAGTGGCAAAATCTGGCTTTGTAAAGGGATTATTAGTTAGTATATAACTTAGCTGTCTGGAGTCAAACCTCCTGAAAAGCCTTGTAAAATAGGCTGCATTTGAAAGAAAAGGAAAAAGATACAAATAACCTAAATTTCCAATTATACCACTCACCTCCTCTCTGTCCAGGGGCAGTCACTGAAATTGGAGTTCCACTTGCAAGGTCGACAGGTGCCTCCCCACCTCGTATACATTCAGCCGACACTCTAGTGTAGTCTGTATAGAAATTTCTCTGGGAACTCTCAACCAACTGGGAGTTGTATGCTCTCAGTTGCTCAGTGTAATATGTCCAGGGAGATTTCATGAGCGCTTTCAACTTTAAAATTTCCATCAATATTTAGTGACTCCCGGTAACCGTAAACAGGACAAATTCCAAACTGCTTTGTGACATCCTTAGGCTGACATTCAAGAGTTCCCACATCTGGATTACAGTGGCTTGGATTTTGCCTCATGTTCTCCCCAGTCATTGCACTGTCCAAGCCTTCTACTCAAGCTAACTTGGCCTTGTCTGTCCTCTGAATGTATCTCCTACCTACTATCTCACGTCCACATTTTTGCTGGGGCCACTGTTTCCCTGTATCTATCTCCCTCGTCATTTTTTCAGATTCTACCCAAGGGATACACTACCTCTGAGATCCAATTCTGACACTTATTTCTCTCATTTGTTGAGAAAGTTACTGCTACTCTCACAGGAAGTCTCTGCTGTGTTCTAGGTATACTTATACAATGGGAACTTTAAGCTCACATTCTAGTTGAAGATGGAAGGAAGATGAGACCAGGTTAATAATAATAGGCAACTACTCAGAAAGAGAAAGAAAAATACCAGATGGTTTCTCTCATAGCAGGAGTATAATGGACCAGGTGGAAAATAAAAAAAATAATGAACAACCATAGACCAGAGACATTTTGTGGGGGTGGAGTGGGGAATGGGATCAAAAACGGGGTGGGGGGAGGGAAATGCACGGGATTATGGTGATGGCACACGGGTGACTTGGTGATGGGAAACTCACGGGGATTACAATCGAGATGGAAAAAAAATGTACAAAATGATGTAAAAATAAACTTTTGTAATAAAAATAATAATAGGCAACTACAATAATGGCTGTGCAGGGGACCACCGATGCCAGCAGACAGTGGACTTCAGCGCCATGACTGCTCCTTCCAGCAGTGGGCTAAGACCTCTCTAGAGAGTCACCCCTGAGGGTGGGAAATGCCTCTGCACATAGGGAGCATGACAGGAAATGAGTTTAGAAATCCCACAAGCTTTCCAGTCAGCAAACATCTACCTTTTCTACCAACTCATCCCTTCATTTCTTAATTGTTACTTGCTTTTCATCGCGTCTCCTGACAGCTAAGATACCAGGAGAGGAAGGCCAGGTTGCTTCTATCTTGTACCTGTGATGTCGAGTGGCTGAGTCCCTGAACTGGCCATACTGGTATTGCTCATGACTTGGCTGCTGACTTCGACTTACATATTGAAATATCTATAAGTTATATAGCTAATAAATGTAACATGTGGAACCCTCTGCCAACCTAATCTGGACCTTAATCCTCTCTTACTCCAAACAAAGCATCTATTCCCTCAGTGATTATACTTGGTTTCCAGATAAAATATTGTTTAAGCTAATGTCACTTACTATTGATAATGTTTTCTCTGGTATATCCTTACTTTTTTGAATCACAAGTTGACCTCTCATCCATTTCAATATTATACCTAATCTAATAAATACAATAACCACTGAAACTTATTAAGTATCCATACTTCATCTGTACAGAAAACATCCTATACTCCATATGCTAAATTTTGTCTCTTTTAAATAGCAACAAAATTTCTCAAGTAATATCCAGGTACTCAGTGATAAATTAGTTCACTTTATCATTTTCTATGGACTAAAACAGTCATTCTTGTCATAACAACAACAAAAACAGTATTTTCCCAATGGCATGAGGTTGTTTGTAATTCAGCAATTAGTCTCAAGTAGGTATTCCTAGGTTTGTGCTTCAACTTAGTAAGACTTAATATGATGCTGGGCATAGTATACGAGCTTTAGTTTAGTGAACAAAATCAAAAGGCTGTATTTTTATTTTCTGAGTATTTAATTTTTAAAAGACTTACCATTACAGGTATACCATGATAACCAGAGAAAGGAAAGAATGGCTATTTCTCAGATCTGCCATTTTTTGATGTTCTACAGTTTTCCTGGTATATATAGATTGCATTTACATCTTTCATTAAGCCTAGGATATCACTGGCATCATTTCATTGAGTATTTCGTCTCTTGATTCCTCTACTTAAAACTGTTAATTAATAAGTGGGTGTTGAACTTTTTTATCCCTTTGATCCTCTTGTACCTCTTTTATCCATGCCTCTTAAGCTTTCTTTTATGTTGTTATCGCCTTACTTTCCTTTGAGAAAGAGCAAGGTCTTCAGATACATCTTTCAGCTCACTAATCCTTCTCATATGCATTTTAAAAGTCAATAGATGAATTTAAAAACATTAATTTCACTGATGATTTTTTTTTCATTTCTAAAGTTGGTTTTGTTCTTTATAAATCTTGGTTGCTATTGTTGTTTTAAACAATATGTATAGCATCCTGTCCTTCGCTTATGTTTTTGATTCCCAATTTTATTTATCTAATAAGTTAACAAACATAATAGTCTCCCTGAAAATTCTATTAAGTGCTTTATTTGTGAAGGCACACTTGATTGTTACTTTTGTTGATTCTAATTCATGAAGAGCTCTATCTTCCTGTGGCTCTGGATTCTGCATGTGAACTAATATTTGGTATGTATTTATCTGTGGAATATTATGAAACATAGATTGGAGAGGAGTAACCTCAAGTAGAGTTTGTATTTTTTCAGTCAGTTACTCAAGCAGCTTTCCAACAAGAGACTTTTTAGTGTTAGTATATAGGTTTGTACCTTTTAGAGTTCCTAGATGGGCAAAGTTAGTTAGCATTTCCCTTTGAAAGGCAACCCTTTCCCCTTAGTCTGCTACTTTTTTTTTTTTAAACTAAAAGAAACCAGGTCTCCCAGACAGAAGTCTAATTTCAGTAGTGGGGCAATGTAGAGAAAAGAAACCCCTGTTACATGTTTTAAACAAGCATGGAAGGAAATTCTCCAAGAAAAATGGGGGAAAGTTTAAAAAAAGAATATGCAAGAGCCAGTATTAAGGGCTTCATAGTGGTCAGGGATGGGATCATTTGAGTTTCTAAATGCTATTTGATAAGCTAAAATCCACCAGTCTACATAGCTGTAAATGAGAAAGAAGAAAGCGAAAAGATGTGATGAAGGCTGTTGTTACAGACTTCCTCAGTCCAGATTAAAACATTGTATTTTCCTAAGTACCAAAGTGAAAGTACCAAGCACCTAGAATGAACATGGAGTAATTACTTAGTAGTAACTGATGGAGGAGAGAATGCAGGAGAGGCATCACAAGACTGAGTCACACAAAGGGATGGGTAGAAGGGGCAAAGGCAGCAAGCAGTTGGCACAGCCATAAAATCAGGGCACCAAAGCCAGGATGCCTGGCGCCCAGGTGAAGACAAGGACATGGAGATGGAAATGAAGCTCAGTAGCGAAACTCAGTCCTCTCAGATTCTATTCAAAGTCAACAAACCCAGGCTCACAAGGAGTGAGCCCCTCCCAGGGAGAGGCTGTCTGTATCTGGACAGTCTCTCCACCTTCAAGGGCAGGGAAGCAGCTCCTCTGCCCACCTGTGCCTATGCAGGTGCTTCTTTCCACCCATTCTCCCTCTGCAAGGCAGCAGCCACCTGCCTGCCTGCAACCATGCAGGTCTCTTTCCCTGCAAACCTGTCCCTTTTGGGGCAGCTTTTCCTGCCCTCTTGCACCTAACCAAGTGTCTTCCCTTCTCCCATCTCTTTCTAATCAACTTCCTCTTTAAAAATAACCGAGTCTGTCTCATGGAGAATCTTGCCGCATGCCACTGAACGGGGAGCTCTGGTGAAACCTTTCCCAGAGTGAACCCAAGGACCCTGAACTCAAAAGATGACACCAGTAATTATGCACATATACTTACATACAAACATAGTATACATTAGCTAAAATTTTAAAATATTTTCTAACTATATTGGAACTACTCAAATGACTGTTTGAGTGATATAGTCAAATGCTTAGCTGCCATTCCCAACAATTTAAAGATTAAAAATTCTGTGCTACCACGGGAACTTGGATTAAACCCAGAGATTATTCAGGGTCCTACAAATAAACAACATTTGATACACATTTACCCCATGATGAAGATGCTCTGAATAGCTTCAGAGAACTGGCATGTTTACCTAGTGTCAGGGAAAACAGACCAGAGAGGCTTGCGCACATTACCTCCACAATGCTGTGGAAAGTTTTGCTAACAGGAGGCAGAATCATTAAAGGCAGGTCATTGCGTGTGAACGGAGAGTTCAGCCAGTTGCACACATACCCTGGATCCTTCTTAATCATCTCAAAGGCAAAGCAGCCCCTGGCACAAAGGTTATCCCAACATTAACTATATCACTCACCCCAGACACACAAAGGCAAAGTTAGAGTTCTCACAAGATCCCATCACAGAGCCCAGAGGTCAGGTCCTCAGAGCAAACTGTTCCACTTAACCTATCAGTAAAGTA
>NW_004567117.1:33038862-33041197 GCF_000260355.1 Condylura cristata | reverse complement strand
ATCAGTGCCAGGCTTTACCATCTGTCCCACGCTGTTGTTCCATCTAAAGTAGAATCTCATTTGCCCAGGGGCTGCCAAAGCCAGCACTGTCCGGTTGGAGCTGAGCAGCCCCCAGATGGCGGAGAGTCTTTCGCTCAGACTCTCAAGGCAACAGCTCTCAGACTTGGCTTTTCCAGGTTCTCACCCCAGTGCTACCTCCAAGGCACAGCCCCCAGGCACTAGGATCATCTCTTCCCCTCCTCCTGGGTGTTCACCCTGTAGCCTTAAGTGCTTGACAATTAGGCTGCTTTTATCTCCCACCTGGAAGCACCAAGCATCCATTTCAGTCTTCCTCTTAAACCATGCAGTGAATTGCCCCAGAAGCTTTATTTTTGGGAGTCATGGACCTTGAGCTCCTGGCAGCTTTTAACAAAAGCTGGTCACATCCTGTTGTTTTAGTGCTACATTCTCCCATTTTTCCTCTACCTTGCTAGCTTCTCTGAGTCACCACTGCCCACTCTCTAAGCATTGGGATTATTATTTAAATACTTACCTTTAGTGTTTATTTACTAAGTTTGGTTTTAGGGCTTTGCAGATATCACCCTATTCATGCTCCAATATTAATGCTCAAATATTAGCTGTCACCCCTAATTTCAACTTCCTAGGTTCAACTTCCTACGGCCATATCTCAGGGCCATTGATATCATATATTCACTCAGTTTCCAATTTGTACCTCTCTTTCCCTGGAATCCCAGATTTATTTTATGAATTCCCTGCTCAGCATTTCCACTTGCACATCTGGTAGAAATCCCCCACCCACTGTGATGGAGGATAAGAATAGAAAAGTTGGGAAGGAGATGCCAGAAGACCAGAAGCCTTGCTCACACCAAGCTGGGAGCTGGAAGTAGGGGAAGGGATTAATAGAACTATTAGCCCAGCTGTGAGAACTTAACCATTAACCCAGCTTTAGGAACTAAAAATCCTTAGGTGCCAATGTATAGATCGCAAGGCACAAGATCCAAGCAGGTGCCAGACAGCTTTAGAGAGTGTCACCAAGGCCACCAGAGGTAAAGATAGGGAGCTTGAGGGCCCTTGGAGAGCTGCAATCACTTGCAATTCCGCAGAGTTATCCAAAATCAACAACAAACAAACCAATCCAGGAAAGAGTGAGCCCCTCCCAAAGACAAAAAACGAGGAATGCAGAGCAATCTCTGCACAGCACGGCACCTGTCCTGACTCCCTGTGCCTGTGAGGTGCTCCTCTCTGCCAACTTCTCTCCCTCCACAGGGCAGCAGCCTCCTGCCTGCCCATGACCTGCACCCGGCCAGGGCTCTCCTCCAGTGACCCCCCACCCCACCCCCAACAAAGGCAGCTCTCCCTGCCAAGGCTGCCCTCCTGCGAGAGATCAAACCTGTCCCTTTTGGGATGTTTTACAACTGTATTTGGAATTACAGCAGCTAGTCAAGGTCCTATAACTAAACAACCATTGATACACATTTACCCTCTGAGGGCAGCTCTTTCTGCCCATTTTTGTCTGCACAAATGTTCTTTATTCTTCTCTCCTTTTTATAATAAACTTGCTGTTATATATAACTAACATTACTGTGTCATGGAGAATCTCACCCAGGAAACATCAGTGCTGCTAAAAGGGGAATTCTAGTGAAATTTTTCCCAGAGTTAGCCCAAGGACCCCACACTCTGTACCCAACATCTCCGAAATCAACTTCAATTTGCATCCAAAAATCAAACTACTCCCCTTACTAAATATGCCACTCCACCCCTAAAATCTCCTGCAATGCAGAAGAAAAATCTATTCAAAGATGTTTACACCAAATACCTTTGGTTCCTCTCTCAACACACAACAGACCTTTACTATAATCTGTGGACATTTCAGGACAGAAATGTGTCCTACTTCTGTCATCACTGTCCTCTCCAATCTGGAAGGAAGGCGTTTCCTTCCTTCTTCCACTCTAGTCTTCTATTGTTTTTTTCTATGCAATAGCCAGAGGGTTGAAAAATCCTCCCCTGGTGATCTTACATCAGATACAAAGTCCCTCCTTAAAGTTATTTGACCTTGTCGCCCTGGCTTCCTTCTCACCCTGTGCTATTCCACAGCAGCTTGTTCTTCCTGGTGCTTGGAATGTTCCTTGGGGCCTCTGCTTGGTTCATTCCATTTTCATTCCACTCCCTCACAGCAGTTCCCTCCACACAACTAGTTACCTCTTCTATTATCTCAAGTTTCTCCCAGTACTTATCTCACCCATACATTTGAGATATATCATATTGATTTTCCCAATTTATTATAAGATGCACAATTTTCTTCATTGTTTTATCCTCAGTGTCCATTAAAAAAAAA
>NW_004567117.1:33018337-33038716 GCF_000260355.1 Condylura cristata | reverse complement strand
TAAATTCCTTTTAGAGAGAGTGTAAGTTAGAGTTGAATTTCTATCATCCCAAAATAAAAGATTTGTTGTACAAACTAAGTATATCTGTTTTCATATACAAACATTAAAAGGAAAGCAAAGTAGGACCCGCCCTAGTGGCTCAAGGGGTTAAAGCACAGCACTGTGAAGCTATCAGCAGCCACTGCAGCAGGGTTCGATCCCCGGCCAGAGAGGTGACCCACATGGCACAACAGACCTCTCCTGTCTTGCCTGCTGCCCCCCCCCACTGTGTATTTCAGTCAATTGCCTGCTCTGCTCCCACTCTGTTCTGGTGAATTTTCTCACACACTCCCACTCTATACACCAGTTCTTGGATGCATAAATAAAATAAATCCTAACAACAAAACAAAGGAAGGTATAATCCTAACTCAGTTATAACTCCAATAACATAAAGGGACTGTGGTAGGAAATTTCTCCCACACAGCTAACATCTTATTAAATTGGAAACTGATTCATGGAACAAAGTAAGTAATTTTGAAGGATAAGGAAAAATAGTAAGCACTTTCAAATCCAGAATTCTGTCAATAATTGCTATTTTGGAGCATGAGTTTCTGATTTCTCAGCATCTCTACTTTTGACTTTATCATCACAGATGATAACCTCTAAGTTAAGTAAGTTAAATTCCTACTTCTGTCACACTGTGATTCTTTAGGTTGCCAGGTTATCAAAAACTATCATTTATTCCACCTATTTCATAGCTTGGATTTAGTGCGCAAATCATCACAGTTGGCTGAGATTTTCCTGGTTATAGCATAGCACTGAAGGTTTCCTGTCTTGGAAAATATCAGCCCTGTTTGAGGAGGTTTGTTCATCTTATAAAACTTACTACTTAGGACTGTGACCTGAGCAACAGATTATGTGGTGGACTCATTAACAGAAATAGAAACAACCTGAGAATAGGGTGGGGCAGAAGCTGTGAAATCAAGACTTCTTTTCTGAGTAAACTATTAGGTATTCGAGTAATTACTGTTTAAATGAGCCCAAAGGTAAAGAAAAGGCAGAGTTACCTCCTTTGGACCCATTATCCTGTAAAAGCATGGTCCCTTGAAAAATGGGAGGTTCCAGGTTGCCTGTCCACCCAGAGGGTGGTGCTGAGCATGAAGGAGAAGAATCTAGAGAGGAGTGAGAGGACTGAAGAGGAAGGAGGCAAGATGGAGCCAGAAGGGGATCTGCGGGAGGCTCATGGAGCCGAGATACCTGTGAAGAAGCTTTGACTTGTTTCTTGGTCCTGGATTGGTTGTGGAACAGATGTGGATGAGAGACCCGGGTGGAGGAGATTAAGTATGGTAGCATTTATCTTGATTTTAATTTTGCTCTTTTCCTCCCAGACTTGTCTGGCCATTTTTGACCCTTTTCTGTGGGTCCCCCATAAGGTGCTTTAGACTGTTTCGGGCTTCCAGGCCTTGCTTTGGGCCAATCCCTTTTGCATAGACTTTTACCCACATGGGGATGGGTGACTTAGGGTGTCTGATTTAGAAACTATATTCTTTGTATTTTCTATATTGAATGTTCATTGAATTAAAATCCCTTTCCATTAAATGCGGCAGATAGCAGAATCTACTTGGAGCAGTCAGGTTTGGGGGCTCAGGGATGCCCCACTCCCTACCCTGTACTAATCTTACTGATGGTATTTTAGAGTCAAGGAGTTGAATGATGTTACACAGAGAGTGAGCATGACTAAGTCTACCAACATCTCTTTTGAAGAGTTTTTCTGAAAGAGAAATTCAGAATAGTTACCTGAGTATTCTACTGAATATCTGAGATGTATGAGGACCTGGATACAATGATGGGAATATCATTGTTTTAAATGTGGTAGAAACTTTTTTTCTTCAGAAAGATAATATTCAATACCAGCATCCCTAGTTGTAGTTTTTCAGTCAATCATGTCATATACTTTTCTAAACAAGTCAAGAGCTTCTTGTTCAAAATGGTCTCTGACTAGGAGAATCAGACAGTTTCTCTTAGCCTATCACTAAGTTACCCATTCAGACAATTAAAAAAAAAAAAAACCTCACGACTTTGGAAACCAAGAATGCCAGGAAATGAAAATCCAGAGAGTGAGAGGAGTTGACACTGTTGGTAAAGTAGATAAAACTAGAGTAGAGAAGACTCACATAGCACAGTACAAGCAAGGTTGAAATAATTTGATAAAAGACACTTCTCACTTCCATAAGTGAAAACAGTCATTAACTTTGGTCCCCTTCTGAATTCTTATCAAAACTACAGGATAAATTTTATTTTAGACTTCAGACAAAACGGGAAAAAATACAAGAGGATAAAACAATAACACAACTTTTAAAACTGAAATGTAAATAGAAAAAAATCCAAGTTACCAAAGTGCCAGTTCCAGAAAATGTTGTTGGGAGAAGCTCAGGAACAGCTCGATTGATATCACAGCCATAAGTTAATTAATTAATCACACCTAATAAACATTACTAGCTATTGGGAGCATCTGGTGCCTGTAATGTAATGGTGGAAGTGTAACCGCAAAGAACAGAATATATTGAAAGTAGAAAATTTGGGCAGGTGGATCCATTTGTAAAACCCAGTGAAATGGCCTTTGTTTTTAAGCCAGGCAGAGTTGGCCCCTGTATTTACTAAAAATACTTTGAACTCAGTAAAAATCTCCTAGTATTATGTGACCAGACCCTCACGTAATTTCTTTTTACATGCTAGGAATCACTTGTGTGCAAGAAGTAAAAGTAGTTAAATTGCATGATAACAAAAGGTTAACAAAAACAAACTCAGTGACTTGGAAATAACTTGCTCGTGTGCACGCCACACAGACACACACACACACACATACACAGACTGCATTTGTACTCCCACTTCTGGTTCAAAGAAGGAATGTAAACTACAATTGTAGACTATTTAGAAAGTAATAATATTGAAAATGCCATACACCGAAATTTAAATGATATGGCAAGAGCTGTATTCAGCAAAAAATAATCCACAATCTAAATACTTTCATTATAAAAGAATAAAATCAATACTAGACAAACTACCACAAAACATAGCTAATAAAAATAGAAATGAGGAAATTATAATGATGAAAGAAAAAAGGCAATGGAATATGAAAGGAGTCTAAATTCTTTTAAAATTCCAAGATTTTGATTCTTTAAAAAACACATAATAAATCCCTGCCAGGGAAAGTATGAATGCATGACATCAGGAATGGTAACAATTCTCTAGAAAAACATAAGCAAGTCAAACTTAGTAATAGGTAGAGAAATTGAGTAGTGCAGGAACTATGGAAGAAATAAATTGTTTCCAATGAATTATTTCAATAAAGTTTAGTCCCAGACAGTTGTCTCAGTGAGTTTGATCATATACTTAAGAGTGAGATTCCATTTCAGTTGAAATTCTTCCCAATTCATTTTGCAAACAAGGCACAACCTTTACATAAAAATTCTAGAGATCAATACGAAATAAAAAACACAGACTAATTTTACCAAACTCTAAAACTCAAGCATTAAGAGAAATCATCTTGAGTTCCGTGATTCAGTAAGCCATGGTTTAACCATTTACTTAACAGAGACAGGCAATATCCAGCCCACATCCCATCAGATTCAATCAACTTCACATTCTGAGATCTGAGACTCATCTCCTTAGAAGTAACTTCTCAATTCTTTAAACAGAAATGGAAACCACTGATCCAAGTAATGTCAAAGTCTAGGGATCTCATGACTGAAGGAATGGCTGGATCCAGGCACACAAGAAATAGCAATAGAGTGGGCCAGGTTGCACAAGGTATATATGTATCCACCCACCTTCCATTCACAGCATCCTCCCGGGGGGAGAGACTTCTTTCCTATGCACATAAATGTCTGTTGGTTTGCCATCCTGGGTGTAGCCATGGAAAAGTCCCATAAATGGTTGCAAGGCAAGAATGAAGAAAAAGTAAAGGCATCCAGATAGTCAGTGGCAGTTTTAATAAAGGAACAAACAGTTTTTCTTGAGTGGTAGCAAAATAGGTAGATCTCTTCACCCACCCACCCAAATCATAAGTTTATAGAGAGACCTGAACAGGATTCGATCTGTGTTCCTCTGCAGGTGGTGACACATTGTCTTCTGAGAGCTGTGTCCTTGAAAACAGGTCCCACTGGGGAGTGGTGGGTCCCTCCCATGGATAGGAGGCAAAGAGCCTCTAACCACACAGCAGTCGTATCCTCACCATGACCTCCTTCAACAGCTCATTTAGCCTGGTGCACATATAAAGGAGACAACTTCCTCTGTCCTTTATCCTTTGGACACTAATTATCCAAACATTTCCATTCACACAGGGAGTCTACCTTCTCCATCTTTCATTTTCTTGTCTTCTGATGGCTTGACCACAGTGAAGCTATCCAGGTAATGACCAAGATAATGCTGTGCCTGCTTTGTGATTAGTGCCTGGTATCCAAAAAGGTGAATGCAACCTTTTCCAGATTAATGGGAAAAATAAGGAAAACAAGCCCTTGGTACAGTTTCACTCTTAAAACCTGAGTCATGAACCTTGGTTAGTAACTCTTGAAACACATAACTCAAAAGTGGAGAAATGTGTTGCTCTGTGAAAACTTATAATGCTATTACCAAGATGAGATTAGAAATGGAAAACAAAGCTTGTTGTTAGCTTTCCCTTTTATTGATCATCAAAACTGTTATCAATGTACTGATATTTGCATCGTACTGACTTACTGGCTGGATGTTCCTCACAGCATTAATGGAAAATCAAATGAGATACCCAGAACACCAGTCCTTTGTAATTCAGTTGTGGACAGATAAAACGTTTGTCAACACTGAATTTCATACACACACACAGTATCTTGGGCCTCCCACAGCCAAGCTTTATTCTGGTATTTCAGTTTGTTTTAATATCTCTCCTATATAGAAATATAATGTATCCAGATTTTCATCCTACTGTACATAATCAAAATTCTTCCAAGAGAACTTTATTTATCAGACTAAAATTTGTGGATTCTTTTGGTTTGTTTACCCTGAAAAACTTGGTTTTGTAAGTCAAACTGTTAAGTCAGGCTTTTTATGTAGTAGAAACAATTTATGGATTGATTTTAAGATTGATTTGGGGGGAAAGGTGATTAGAACTCCACAGTGACATTACTCTGTTTTCCAAATGTTCTTTTTAATTGCTATTCTAACATATTCAGAAAAGGTAAAAGTGGATGTTTCTAGATTAACTCTAAGTTCTCCTATACAATATTACTTGAATGAATTGCAGTGAATGAATTTACATCTATTCAAAAACATATCGTGTGAATGAAGTCAAGATTTTGAATGAACTCGAGTCCCTGATCCTGAACTCAAGGTTCAAAGAACACATAAGAATCCAGTTTCATCCCACACTTCGGGGGTTATGACCCATCAGAAATCTAAGTATGGAGCTGTGATCTCCCAACCCCTAAGTAAAAGCTTTCATGGACAAATCAAGAAGTCAAGAGTGAGAAAATAACTGCTCTGTTAGGATGAGTGCATGTGTGAGCTTAAGGGGATGTATTGTTTTGACTTATAATTTTCCTTAATTATGTAGAAAGAACAGATAGCAAATAAAATTATCCATTATCCAAACATAAATGAAGATAAACCCTGGTTCACGGAGAGGGAGGCATAATGCCAACTCAGTGGACTTTGATGCTCCTTGACAGAGGGGTGAGTCTCTGCATTTTTTTCTGGTATGAAAATGCCCAGCTCTGTGCTGAGATCACAGAAGAAAGTGTAATGTGGAAACAGAAAGCAAAAGCCTCGTTTTCTCCATCTCTGTCCTAGCTCAACTCTGACTCACGTGGCAACTGTCTTCTTCCTTCTCTTCCTTGGTGAAGGAACAAAACACGGTGCATGAGGTTTGCTGTCAACCTGAAATAAGCTAATAAAGGACACATCAAAATCGCAGGGCTGAAGCATCAGGCAGGTCAATTAAGTGTCTTTTTTACAAATAGTTAAGGATGCATCCATGAGAAAGATACTGAGGGGGGTTCATTATAGAAAGTAAGCATTTAGAAAGTATTTCCCTTCACGCTGTACATGTTAAGAACTTACATAGAGTCCCAATGACTTTCCATCAAAGATTCCTGCAGAATTGGCAAGATCAGTGTGACATAAGTCAATTACAATTGATTTACGGGATCAGATTAACTCCCCAACTCAGCACTTTGCGGTGGCCAGGCACCGGGGTCGGCGGCAGAGCCGCATGGGGCTCCCAAAGCAGCCCTCCACCAGAATCAATCGGCTTGCCCATGCTCCTGCAGAAGCGTTAACACTTTCTTCGTGTGCTCTGCAGTCAAAGGCTACTCTTTGTGTCAACCTGGCCCCACCTTCGTCTCACCACTCTCTGCAGGTAGGGTGAGGGCACTTCAAACACAGGGGAAAAGACTCAGCACCAAACTTCTACCCTACCCAGCTCAGCTTATGTTCGAGCCAGAACTCAGATTTCCTGTATGTATTTCTCATGTTTATTTAGACTATTACAGAAGCTTCTAGAACTTTATTTGTTCCTCATTCCGTGTATTTACAAAGGCAATCTTTTTTTTTTTTTTTTTCGTTCCCTTTCTTGAGGTAGAGAGTAACTGGGAAAGGCTCTCTTCTCATCATGTGTCATGTCACCACCCAGGGAGATACCCCCCAGAAAGGCAGGCCCCAAGTTGTTTCAGCTATACCCAGCCCCGGTTCACACATATCTGGGAGGTTTCTGGCAGGCAGGATGTGTTTGGTTATTTTAATGTTTTCCAAGGTAAAAAACAAACAAACAAACAAACAAAAAAACACAGCATTTTATCAACATCATCCCTTGTTACACTAGAGAACAGGTACCAGCACTGCTCTAAACATTTGTCCAAATGAGACATTATAAGAAATCTTGGAAGTTGGTTCTCTGGGTAGTAAATTTCAAAGTTGCATCCTCTCCTCTGTGGCTTTCCTCCCTTGCCCATCCCTCAGCCTGAGTTCTCTGGTAATATTTTTCTGTTAATGGGAACGGGCTACGGAGCAGTCTGCTTGTATTGAAGAAATGTCTCAGCTTTTAACATCTTGACTTTAGCACAGATTTTCTTTCTCCAAGCTGTCTCTTTCTGGTTTCTCTGGGCTCTTTTTGCCTAATTTTGTTTCAGAGTATTTGTCTTAGTAAAAGAATATCCTCTAGCTCTGCAAATCCATCACACTACATTTGCTTCTATTTATACGGGTCTCTTGCACACGAGGGGCAGAGCACAGTTATTTATGTCTACATCCGTATGTATATATAATGGATTTTTTTTTTCCACACAAATCTCCCTGGCTTTCCATGTCTTCCATGGAGCTTTGAAACCTCCAGGCAGATTATATCAATGCTTCATCAGACTTCCATTGTCCACGTAACAGACAATATGCTGAATGGTTCCAAAAGAAAATCACTACTTGCTGATAGCCAGGTAGATGTCACTTACCAGATGTCTGGCTTTCATTGTTGCTAACTTGTTTAATTTCTGCATCCAGCAATGAAAGTGTTTTGATCCTTCAAAGCAGAATGTGCTCTGCACCAATTTATTCCAAATGGCCTCTCTTTAGATTGAATTTTTATTTTATTTGGTTGAATGATTCTCTTTCATCTAAACCTGTATTTATGTGGAAAAATCAAATAATGCATTCCACTTTGCATTTAAAAAAAAAGATTCTTCGTGTTTATGAAATCACTTTTGAGTTGCAATTACAGTTATTTGTCTCTGGGATACACAAGTAATTGGGTCAACACTGTTAATGAGCGACTACTGTTATTGTTAATGAGCTACTAGTGATAGTTTCAATGTTTCGTCCCCAGCAGGTGGTAAATACAATATGTTAAGATAGATAATTATGTTAATGTTTTAAATATCCACAGACCAAAGAAGGCATTAAAAACATACAACTAAAAGGTTAACAGGGACAAACACACCAAATGGACTCTCCTTTTACCCATAAGGCATTA
The DNA here is from genome assembly GCF_000260355.1 of Condylura cristata. Classification (NCBI taxonomy): domain Eukaryota; kingdom Metazoa; phylum Chordata; class Mammalia; order Eulipotyphla; family Talpidae; genus Condylura; species Condylura cristata. The sequence continues at coordinate 33,030,744 of NW_004567117.1, read as the reverse complement.
GTCTTTCATTCATAAAAATTTTGTTGTGTATCATGGTTTCTGGTTTTGTTAATTCATAGTCCATCAAAATGTCAAGCAAAGAACTGTATTTATCTAGTTTTGGACACTATCAGTATGGGTAAGTTAAGAGACCTTAATACTATGGGATTAAAATATTTGACTTTGTAGGACAAGCATCATTCAGGTAGTCAAATAAGAAGGTTATTGTTTCATCCTAACAAAGTTATTGTGTGGAACACTTACAATAACTAATAAACAATGATTCCTGCCTCCTGTCTACAGGAAGTTTGCAAAATCTTTAGAGAAGGAAAATGTATATATGGAAGGCAACTGGCAAGAAAGAAGAACCAAATGTCTAGTAGAAACAATATGGAATTTGAAAGAAATGAAGGTGGGCAGGATTAGTAGGAAAAAATCTTCATGGAAGAGTTCATATCAAAGTTTGACCTGCAACTAGCTATTAGCAGAATTTAACTTTAATGACATTATAATTCTCACATACAAAGTTTGAAATTAGACATTCCAATGTTGGAATAGCAACTCACTGGTGTTATTCATAATACTTTCTATAATTTTATATCTCTTCCTTCTTTAACACGTCAGTAATATAGAACATAGTCCCCAAGCCCTGACCATCATGTTGTCATCACAGGCATGGTGAGCAGAACGTCAGAGAATGCGGGGGGTTAGGGGGAGGAACTTCTTTCAAGCCTTTCTAAAAAGAAAATATCCCCACAAATTCCCAACAGCTGTCCCCTCACATCTCATTGACTAAATGCTCCTATGCTTAGCCATCAAAGTAGCTACTAAAGGGAAGTGAAATCTGGTTACCATGAAAAGGTTAGATGAGTTGTAGGCTGCTTAGTTGAACTTGGAAGATTCTGGGTCCATAGGAAGCATAATGAAATCAGAAATCCAAGGAGCAATGAAAAGGAGAGAAAGAGTTGAATAGAGAATCAGGACTGAGCTAAAAATCATGAGCTTCATAAGTAGGATGCAAACCAGAGGGTGGAGGCTGAAGCAGGCATAGAAATTAAGCATCAAATATTCTGCAAACAAGTTTCCAAGCTCCAAACTATCAGCCCCTCCCTCCAACACATAAACACACGCATGCACACACGCCAGTATCCTCAAATTGTTTTTTTTCAGTACTTCTTAGCTAGGGCTGCTTTTTGTCATTTAGGATTTATCTCCCTCAAATGATAATTTTGAAATAGCACAGAACACCAAAGGTTATATCTCAGAAAATTTTACTTATATGACTACATTCCACCAGTGAATCATAGAACTCTAACCTTTCCACATCACTGTCTCCATTACTAAATGTTCATCAGCATTACAGAAGAGATTTCCAAAAATAGGGATTACCAGGCCCTATTCTAAGCCCTTCTGACCCAAACTTTTAAGAGTTACAGTTCATGAAAATTACCCAGAGTGTTGTTAAATCCATAACTATCAACTGATTGCAGGTTGAGGCGATCAGTTTTCACTAGATAATGTCATGGTAACAAGCCAAACACCATGTGAATTACAAGAGTTTATTTCTCACCCAAATTACACATCAGCTGTGAGTTGACAGTGGCCTGTGACTTTACTGCCTGCATCCTCCGCACCCTGAGGATCAAGTCCCATCTCTCTCAGCTATTATTTTTATATCTGTTTATGTTCCGTATCTACATCTGCGCTTCATAGAGAAAGCTTTTGCCTCCACTGAATCAATTTTACTCCAATAGGGAAAAATACAAACCCCACTGAGAGCAAAGGATCTAAGCTAAAGAAGAATCCCATGTGGGTTTCATGTAAGGGGAACAATGTTGATGGGTCAATTATGGGAAGTGTTTTAGAAATTCTCCTAGGACATAGATAATCATGTCTGCTTGCATGCTAGCGGTCTGATAACATTACAGAGCTGCCTTTGATGTCAACAGAGTGAGGAACTATTCAATTCCCAGTAGGAGGCAATGAACATGACCTAGCAAGTTATAGAGAGGTCAGAGAATGATCAGGAACAGCAATTCCATCTACTAGCCTGTATATCCTGAGGTGAAGGAGCAGAAACAGAACAGATCATGAGTCCCCCGCTTCTAATCATAGTCATTATCTACCTATCTGCAAATAAAATACTACATATTGCACTTTTTAAAAAATGAGAATGCCATAAAATATAAATAAACCATTAAGAAATAAATGAAAGGATGTCATTTTTTCTGAAGATTTATTTATTCATTCATGTAGAACTGGGGTACAGGCCAGAGGTGCAGGAGCAATGAGGGCTTCACCAGAGACAGAGTGGGGAGCAGAACAGGCAGATGGATGAAGTACACTGCTGAGAGCAGCAGCGGGCGGGTCAGGAGAGATCTACCACGCCATGTGGTCACCTCCAGGGCAGGCGGGGATCGAACTGGCACCTAAGCGGCTGTTGTCAGCTTGCAGTGCTGCATACTAACCCGTTGCACTACCAGGGAGGGTCCAGGATATCATTTTATTACTTGCAAAATATTAGCTGTTTGCTAATTCCTAACATCACAGAGAAGAGGAGATAACCCAGAACTATCCATATGGCACCTGACGTCCGTCAGATTATACTCTACTGATGAGGAAGATGAGCTTTTCTATCTCAAAATGGAGAAAGTTTACAAAGTATAAAAATAATTGCATGTTATCAGTCAGCTTGGATCCTTAAAACAACAGAAAAGCAAAATAACCTCTACACTTCCAGTGTTTGGTCTTTCAAGTGACAGAGCATACAAGGTCAGGTGCAAAGAAGGATGTACTTGTTGGCCCTAATGGATGCTTTTACAGCTTGCTTTCAGTCATGGACTGCCGCTGATGCCACTGTCTGCAAAAGCCTTTACAAACAAGTAAACATCCAGGTCTTAAAACCCTGCCTCGATGCTGCTAAAAAATGGCAGTCAAAGTGTCTCTTATACACTCATGACCTCATATACAGAAGCACCCCAAGTTGAGAGCAAACCCATCAGAAGACTAGTGAACTGGTTCTTCCTGGCTCTCTGGCCACTACAGTCTACCAACACATCCCAGGTCTCATCTGTCTCTTTAACTTCCAGAATCCCTCACTGATTCAAAAGGTATGCATGATAATCAGTTTCCTTGTGGACAATATCTACACTGAACAAGTAATACTTTTTAAATTGAAATGTTAACATTGGTATGACTTTTAACCAACAATTCCTAAATGCATTGATAACGATGAATATACTGATAACAATCCAATTGTCATTTTCTTTGAGACATCAAGAGTGGAGTGTGTGAAAAAGCTTGAGATACAAAAATATTTACCAAGTGCCCGTTCAGTACTATAATCACTGAGGAAATTCACTGATCGGATTTCTTTCTCTTCTAAATATATCTTGATGAAACTTGAGAGGATTATGTTAAGTTTAAAAAGCAAAAAGAGAAAGACAAATACTCTATGGTTTCATCTCTGGGACATTAAGGGGGGAAAAAAGAAGTTAAACAAACAAACAAAATACAGACTTTAGCTCTGACAATAGAATGCTGATTACCAGAGTGGAAGGAGTGGGAAAGGGCCAGGCTGATGGCAGCAGTGAGGAGTGTGGTGTGATGTGTACAGTTGCTAAGGTAAGAAACTGAAATCCAGTGTTGGAAACTAATGTTAACTAACAGTGTTGTTAACTAATGTTAACTCGATAAAAAAGAAATTCTGATTTCAAAGTGCTTCTCTCCTTTCTCACTCCTAGTATTCTATTCCAGACCACCTTCTGCTCAGAAAACAAAATCAAAAACCTAAAAACAAAAAAAAAAAACCCAGCAAATTAAAAAAAAAAAAAAAAACCCTTTTCTGTCTCCATTCTCTGCTCACCCCAATCTCCACAAGGTGTCCAGAGTGATCTTCCCAAAGAAGTTTGCTTATCAATACTCCTCCACCATCTCCCTCAAATAACTCAGAAGGTTCCAGCTTTGACATGACTCAGAAACTCTGTCATGACCTGTCCCCGGCTTACCGTTCCACTGTATCTCCTACCACTCAGTTCCCAAAGCTTCACCATTAACCATCTGTTACATGGATTATTTTCCCTACTTCCCACCTGGTAAAACACTGTTGATGTAATTAACTGTCAGGTCTCTGCTTTGATGTTGCTTTGCTTAGAAAGCCACCCCCAGAGTACCCCTTAAAAGATCAAAATTGAGACCCCTCTTGGTGGAAATAGCATCACCTTCCACCTCTACTGGAAGAAGCCAGGCATTTTTGGGCCTGAGGCGTGCTCACGTGTAGTGGCTGCTGCTTTGTTTACATATGTAAAAGCACAGCAGTGAGCAATTCAGTGCTACTGCCTTTCTGTGCTCTTGGGTCTGATACTGAACCTTGTGCAGCCTGCAGGTGGACTGGGAGAAATTCTCCTTTTCAGATGAGTGTGCTTGGAGGAGAGTTGCAGAAGTAGTCTTTTATCTTCCTTCTCATATCCAGGAGGGCTCTTTTCCATACAAAAGCACTCAGAGTCAATAGTTGCACTCCTTAGTCTTCCACTAGAACTAAATTAGACTCCAGATGATTATCAAGTGGGCTCTTAACAAGATCTTCACTACTTCATATTCCATGTCCAACACAACCCGGGGCACATAGCTGACTCTGAATAAACAGCTGTGGGGGACATAAATGGCTGGATCTCTATAACCAGTTCATTACATTTTGTTGGTTACCTGCTATTAAAAAAAAGAGAAGTATTGCATGTTGGATTGTTCTGTGCCACTGAGCGTCATTTTCAGAAATACAGATTGAAGAACAGCGAGCCAAGGAGAAGTAATTATCTCACTATTAACATAGGAAGCAAGGATAAAATCTCCCAGACTTGACATTTAGCATACCTCAGACCATTAGAAAGAAATATTGCAATTTCACAGAAAACACATTATTCTTAGGACAAAATAAATGCAACAAGTAGAAAGGAGACAATTAGCAAAGGTACTTTTGCTTCCTTTGCAGTTAATTTCTGCCCCTTATATGTCTGCATTTGCAAAGGTCGTGGCCTTTGCTTGGTGCTGAATCCATCCAAGCTTGGTGTTTCTCTCATCCCATAGCACATTGTCCTTTTCCAAGGTTTTCATTTCAGAGTATATGTATGAGTATGTTCAACCATGGGAGGAGATTTCGCCATGCTCCTTGGATGCCTTATGTGTTGGGGCAGGTTGGCTTACGTTTCCATGACTGGCATCTTCAGAGTTGTCAGGGGCTTCGAGAACTCTTGTCTGCAGACAGAATGGATCAGGTTATCTGAGAAGTTTTTTTTTTTTTAATTAAATTTATTTATTTATATATATTTTACATCATTCTTTTCTTTTTTTTTTTTTAAGATTTATTTATTTATGCTTACAGAGCTGGGGTACAGGCCAGAGGTGTGGTGGGTGAGAGGATTCACCGGAGACAGATTGGGGAGCGGAACAGGCAGATTGACTGCTGAGGGGAGCAGCAGGAGGGTCAGGAGAGGTCTGCCAGGTCATGTGGGTCAGGTCCCTCGCAGAGGATCGAACTAGTGCTGCAGTGGCTTTGGAGAGCTTCATAATGCTGTGCTTTAACCTGTTGTGCCACCAGGGAGAGCCCCATCATTGTTCATTTTTTTAAGACTGTTTACTCCCCCACCCTCAGGTATAGTCCCCATAGAACTTTCTCCCCAAATTCACCCCTGTACCATCACCACAGTTGCCTGTGTTCCCTCCCCTCCTCCTTCTGGCCCCTCTCCTCCCCCTCCCCTGCAGGATGTCTCTGATTTATACTTGTCTGTTTTGTTGTGTTGTGTTTTGTCTTGCTATTATTTTTCACCCTAATGTCTTATTTGGTTCCTCTTTACTCCTCCTATAAGCGAGACCAGTTGATATTGTTCTTTTTCCTTCTGACTTATTTCACTGAGCACAAGTCTTTCTAGCTCTATCCATGTACCTGAGAATTTAAAACCACAGGCAGCCCTCTGGCAACAATTAACTAGCATAGATGCATCACCCATCTCTTCTTTCTCTTGCCTTGATCTGGACAATATGAGAGCTGATTCAGTGGTCCACCCTCGACTGGCTGCCCACCTTGCCCAGCCCCTCCTCCCCCCACACACTACAGGTCTGTCCACCCAGCAGCTCTGTGAAACTACTTGCACTGGAATCCTGGAATCAGGGTCTCTAAGGAAACCCAAAGCCAAGGAAGAAGAAAGGAGATACCAGGAATCCATGCTGCAGAGCCCGGGGGCGCACCAGGGAGTCTGTCCTCCCTTAGCTGTCTGTCCTCCTGCTGTCCCCTCCCGGCCTCCACAGACTCCCAGCCAAGGCACTGGGAAAGGAAAGGAAAACGCCACCTAAAATGGCTGACGTCACTCCTCAGACTTCCCCTTGACTCAATTTAATGTCTCTAAATATGACAAAATATGCCATGCTTCTTCCTGTAGATATGGGGGAGGGGGGACAGCCGGTGGTGATAGAGTTTCCAGAACCTCTTTTTGGTTTGCTGTCAGCTTCTGACAAAATGATGGCTGGTACTATGACTGCAGTTGATTTCCAGGTTCTGGTCCAGTCAGATGAAAATTGCAAAGTCAGGGGTTGGTCTAGAGGACACTGCTTGCCGTCTGCAGGCCCTTCTGATTCCCTTTATGCACTTTAAAACAAAAAATAACAGTCACATCAAGTCGCTAGTTCCATAAGTAGAGGAACATGTTTCTCTTCCTGAGATGCTCATTTTCTTCTTGGCATTTGTCCCTTGACTAGAAAGAGGGTTTTGATTCCTCTATTAAAGGAGATTGCTCTGTGTTGAATATGTCCACACTCATCCAAAAACTGGGCCATACTTGCAGTAGTAAAGAACCAATCTGCATGTCATTGGTACCATGGAATGAGGTCTTCTCAAATATATTAGCAAAACAGAAAAGTAAAGACAAGGACTCAAGGGAGTCCTTGAGCTACATGTGTTCAATTAAAAAAACTACCCTTTTTCCTTTGCTATGTTTTATATATGCTTTAATATGATCTATATTTTAATACTTTGGAAGTATTAAAAATTTCTAATAGAAAACGATGATGAAAGTTTTGTTACTTAGTCAAGTATCGCTTTGTGATATCACATACTAATATGTGAAATCCCGGTGTTTCTGAATGCATAGCCCATAGACTAGACCAGCAAAATTGCAGGTAGACAGTATTTTACCATGTCACTCCCTTTTCTGAAACTTTCCTCTTTCAAGATTACTGGGGGTTTATCCCTAGTCCTCACTGCATCCTAAATGTGTGATTGCAAAACCCCTATCTCTTTCACAACTTCTATTGAGAATCCAGTTGAAGAAGTTGTCAGGTATTATTTATTAACCATTTATTAAGTACCAGATGCTGTATAAAGAAATAACACAGTTCTCATGGTCTCAAGATATGCATAAAATGAGGAAGGTAAGTCCCTACAACATGAACATGAAGAAATCTTCAAGCTAGATGAGAGAAATATTTAGGAAGCTAGAGAAAACAGAGTTGTTTTAGCAAAGGATCCTGGCTCGAAGTAGATCCCCTGGAGAGAAAGGAAACCATGTTCCAAAAATAGCTGCAAAAGCTTTCAAGACATTTGTACCAATGCAGCATAAATGGATACACAGGTATATTTATACATAGACCTCTCCAAGTTGACAATTTATAACTTTAAGTAAGAAAAATCTAACTGGGCAAAGATAGGTAGATATTGTATATAATATATTTATGTATTAGAGTGTTTAGGGATATGTTGACCAGCTGTAATTGATAATATTTGGCAAAGTGGGTAGCATTTGTCAAGACTCAGGGCAGCCCACCTTCAAATGTGCCAAGGTGGCATATTCATTATTTAAAATTAAATTGCTTGAGAAACAGCCAAAATAGGGATTTCTCTGATGTCCTCTTTTTCACTACAAGCAAAAAATAAATCTCTCTCAAGATAGGTGCTCTCTTTCTATCAGGAAGAAGGCGATATCTCGTTGCTACAGAGTTTTTAGGTCCCTTTCTCTTGTGTAAATAAGTCCTACTTAGCTCACTAAACTAACGTCCAAACCAAGACATTCAAGATTGTTCTTGTGTGGAGTGTTTAAGTATGCTGTTCTGTGCTCTTCATTGATCTCATATTCACCTGGTGTCTCCATGTTTACAAAATTAAATTAGGTTTTTTCTCCTGCTAATCTGTTTTATGTCAATTTAATTATTTTCCACTTGTAAGGACCTACAAGGGTAGAGGAAGTTTCTTTTCTCTCTGAAACACCCAAGGGACTGTAGTCATTGGATAACTGAAAAAAAGTCACCACCCCAATGAGGTGTTATTCTCAAGGAAAAAAAAAAATGTGTTAGAGGGACTTCCATATGAGGTAGTCAAGGTTTAGGACCTAGTTCCTAATGTTAAATGATAGTAAAAAAAAATAATAATAATCCAGTGTAAATCAGCACCTGTGCAGCTTTAAGAACATAAAAGTACCTTATTGTCCATGTGGGTTCATTTGTTTCTGTTTAGTTTTTAGACCCAGAGAATCTTGAAGGTCAATGCAGTACATAATCTCTAGCTCGTGTGTACTGGGTCTAAAAAACCAGTTAGTTCATCTTTTCAATATACTCTTAATTGGATCCATGAAGGTCAGTGTGTTATGGAAAATGTGAGACTTTTAGCCACAAGAAAATATTTCCATGCTACAAATGGCTAATGAATTAATGAAAAAAGATGTTTAACCTCACCAGTTGCAAAGACTGCAAATTAAAGCAAAGTGCATAACTGGTTTGCTTACCAATTCTGTAAAAAGAAGAATGAAAAAGTTACTGTCTGCTGTTTATGAGAGTGTGGAGAAACAATGTTCTTCTGATGAGCTGGTGTGTTGTCCCAGCCTTCTTGAGGGCATTTTAATGATATGGATTTCAGAAAAATGCACACATCCTTCATCCTAGCAATTCCATTTGCTGGAATTTGTCCTAAGGAAATAAATGGAGATATGCTGAAACTAAAAATTATGTGCCCTATTGGGCATTATGTTCAAAAAATATGGTTCATTCATGAAACAGAATGCAAAGGACTCTGTGTGTCTCGAATGGAAGTTTCTTTAGGGTAAAGACCACATCCTGAAGTTCTCTGTGTTCTCCTAAGGTATTTATTTAATAGACATGTTGTAAATCTCTATTTTAATGGTTAAGTAAATTGATGATAGAGATCTATCCATGGGCTAGTAAGGAGTCCCGTGTGGCTAAGGCATCAAACTTCAAGGAAATCAGTAACCTTAACCCTACACAATGGTCATTGGTTGTTGGAAAGACAAGATGGTGTGTGAGCCCAGACTGAAGTGTGTTTAAGAGCCTGCTGCAGGACCATCCGCTGCCTTCCACACCACATCTACAAGGCACACATACTGAGAGGGGGTCCCACACTGAGAAAGGAGGGTGGACACACACTTGAGCAAAGAACCTGTTGGAACCTTAACAGTTTCTCAAGTGGACGACTCTCCTCGCTCCCATATGGAGAGGCAGAAGCTGACCCAGGGGATAAGCTAGCTTGTCTCTTCCAGTAGGGTGATGCTATTTCTGGCCAGGCCTAGCTATTTATATAGCCCTTACCTGTGACTGCTAAAAGGAACTGCAAGATCACTTGACTTTCCTCCAACCTGCTGATGAACATCTGCTCATGGATGACATCCAGGGCTCTGCCCACACACCCCAGCAGTCCTGTGCTGGCTCCTGCTCATTAGCCCCTTTTACTGTCAGTTAGGACTGAGCAGGTTGGCAGAGATGCTGGTGGGTCTCCTTTCTAGCTAGCATCATTTAGAGTGAAGATATTTTTAACCTTGTTTGGTTTTCCAAGAAGAGAAGCAGAGGGAGATGCAGCTACTGCAACGAATGCTTATGGGATTATTGTGGATGCAAACATGAAACCTGCCTGGCACCGAAGATATTTCAGATGAAATGTCTGGCTATCCCTGCCAGCCAGAGGGTCTGTGATCATACTAACAACTGCTTTTTGCAAAACAGCTCTAATTAAACATCAGTACACAGCACGGTGCCCAGCATCTCGTGTGTGTGTTGTGCGTGTGGTGGGGGAGGGGTAGTGTGGGTCTGGTGATCACACAGAGAGAAGCAAGTGGCATGAACCTGTGTTTGCACATACATTATGAAGCTGTTTGTAAAATTTTATCATTTGAAGAAAATCACGTTATAAGAAAATATTCTGCAAAAAAAAAAAAAAAAACAAATAAAGAATGTGCCACAAAATTTAAAGTGATGATCTGTTAGGTATAATTATGGATTTCTAGATATGCTACCTTTTTCTGTGTTGATGATTTTTCTTCACTCTATGCATTCATTAATAGGAAAGTTGGAATTAATTAGAAAAAAAAAAATCTTGTCAATTGGCTCTTTCCTGCCACAGTTCTTCTCGGATCTGTGACATTCACTTTCTGATATTGGGACAGCTGGTGCTTCTGCACACAACAGCTTGTTCTTGAATATCTACTGTGACATTCCTGGGCTTCTGAGTCAGGCCACAGATTTCTTCTCCTTGCCTGATGCTTTCACATCAAAAAATGAAACTTAGGAGCCAGTCTCTGGCCAGGCTGGTCCTGAAGTGTAACAGTGAGACTTCTCATCTGTTACTCTCAGATATACTAGCATCTAGCCAGGATCCTGCACATTTCAGCAAACAAATGAATTAGAACACTGTTTTCACAATTTATTATTTGTCTAATCCTGGAAGCTAAAGTGTATTTGCTTCTAAAATAAAGGGAAGAGGCTCAAAGGTCATTGGGGGTGATTGGCTTTCCTGCTCCATGAACTAGAACAAGGTGACACTGGTGACATGTAACAGCGGGGCATTAGAAATGGCATGGGAGTAGCCAGCTGTAATTAACCTGTGGCGCTCCCTGCCCTGTGCGATGACTGAGGCCCTATCTTAGCTGGCTTTCCAAAGTAGTGCAGGTGGCCATGTGCATTCAAATCAGGCCCCACAATTATATCAGGTGTGCTTAAAATGATTAGCACTATCCATGGGATAGAGGATACCAGACATGGGAAGAGGGTTTCTGGCTACTGTTCGGAAAGCACTTGAACGCTGATCTATGCATCTTGGCTGCAGCTTATTTGTTGGACAAAGCAAGGACACGCTGGCAGCCAAAGTCACTTCTATTACTTAGCCCTTTGCCATTCCAAAACTCTTCTTCTCCCTTAAACTTTCAAATAATTTCTATAGTATTCTATGAAGCAAGATTAACCTTTCCATTGCCACAGATTTGGAGCTCAAGGCGCAAAGAGTTTGCCTGATTTACCTGGTATCACATAGCTAGTGAACAATATCTCTCTAACTGTAATCAAGATGGAAGGACTGTTAATCTCTGACCTGATCCTATGTTAGACCCGTGGCCACTTACTGGAACTGTTCAGAGAGCTTTTCAAAAATAATATGTCGGCCCTCCCTGGTGGCGCAGCGGATTAAAGCACTGCACTGAGAAGCTAAAGCCACTTCCGCATGAGTTTGATTCCTGCCTGCCCCGGAGGAGACCACATGGCGTGGCAGACCTCTCCTGACCCGCCCGCTGCTCCCCTCAGCAGTGTACTTCGTCGATCTGCCTGTTCTGCTCCCCACTCTGTCTCTGGTGAAGCCTCTCACCGCCCCTGAGCCTCTGGCCTGTACCCCAGTTCTATATGTACAAATAAATAAATCTTTAAAAAAAAAAATAATATGTCACAGTACCAAGCTCTTAAACTCCCTTCCCTCTGTAGACCCTAGCTTGATTGGGATCTGGAAATGACTCTTTTCTCCTAAGTTTCTCCATAGGCTTTAAGATGCAGCCAAGTTGGGGATCCATGTGTTAGATTAGAATGATAATGCTTAGTACAGTTTTATGTAGGTCAATAGGAACCTTTTGCATTAGAGGAAGATGAAGACTGATGTTTCATGCTGGCATTTTATGTCATGGAAGCAATTGCCTACTTTGTATAATTTCACATCAAGGGAATAGACTCCCACTGCAAAGTGAACTTGGAGCTTCCAGGTTGGGGGACCACCACACTTCTAGAGCCACTAAGCCAAGAACCATCTACCAAAAGGACAGAAGCTCCTTTATCAGGACCTTGCTGTATATATCTTGCCATCTGGCTGTTGATTTGATAAACTCACCACAACCTTTGAAATAACAATTTGATAAGGTTCTGGAGCAAGGTGGTGATATAGGAAGAACCTGAACTCACTTACTCCCAGAGAACTCTATCTGCAACTACCTGTAGAATAATGTAAACCAAAGAAGACCTGAAAACCAGATGACAAGAATTTCCACAAGGCCAAAAGGGCAACACCAAGACTTGTAGGAAAGACAGACACATGCTCTTGTCAAAGAAAAAACTTCACTGCACGTGATTAGTAAATACACAAATGAAGGTTAAAAGAAAAAGAAAGCTAGGCCCTCCCTGGTGGC
>NW_004567117.1:33007980-33017857 GCF_000260355.1 Condylura cristata | reverse complement strand
ATGCTGTATACCAGAGATCACTTCAGGGAAGGATAGAAAGTAAAGAGATGGAAAATGAAGACACTAATTAGGAAAGGTAGCTGCACCTGTGCTCACTGCAGCACTGTTCACAACAGCCAAGATGTGGCAACAGCCTGAGAGCGTCTGACCTGCGAGTGGCTGAAGAAGTCTATATATACACAACGGGATACTTAGTCCTCAGCCCACGAAGTGATGAAATCTTGCCATTTGTGACAACATGGATGAATCTAGACGGGGTTACACTACTAAGTGAAATAAATCAGGCTGAGGAAGACAAACACCACATGATTTTACTCACCTGTGGGAGAAAAAGAGGCAAAACAACACAAAAACAAACGTAGATTCTGACAACAGAATGGTGGTTATCAGTGAAGAGGGGGTGTTGGAGACCAGATAAGATGGAAAAAGGGGAGGGGGTCAACTGTGTGATGGTGAATGCAGTCTAGACTTTTGGTGGTGGTTGTAATATCACATATAACAGATCTCAAAGTATAAAACTGTATATCTGAACATAAACCCAGGTTACCTCGATTAAAATGAATAAGAACTAACAATCAAAAAACACCCCTTCAGTGTGCTTTAAAGGAAATAAGGGCCGGTGAGTATCAGAGCCAGGAGACCTCTGTTGGACCACGCCCTGGTCTTGTAGTCACTAGATCGTGGGAAGGTTCCGAAAGAGCCAGCGAAGGGCTGGAATGGCTTGCAAAGGCCATTTGCAAAGGGGAAAGGTTTGAAGATACTGAAACATCAGGAATTTTGCCAACTAGAGCAGAGGCACCCTGGCATTTAACTATGGTTATGGGCTTGATGGTTGAGATCGACAAATGCCATACCCCAGTATGCTTCCACCCAGCATTGTTCTGCTAGATGTTTGAAAATCATGGGAGAGGTACTTAGAAGTACAAGTTGTGAGTTACAGAGTTGTTTTCTACATTGAAAGTAGGTTCGCCATGCCAGTTGTAAGCTACCAAACTGACGTCACTAGACATGGAATTGGGCAGGGACACACAGTAGCCCATTATTACACACCATTGGTAACACATGGATATAACTGACATACAACCTCATGTAGGATGTACCAAACTAGGAAATGATTATTTTCAACCACCTTTTAAAACATAATTTGTTTAGTAAGTTTACACAATGTAATTTTTAATTAAGACCAAGTTTAACAATCAGCTAATAAAATTCATGAAAATTTAACAACTGACACTCAAGAACAGTAGAACATGATTCAGCTCACATTTAGCCTGTCCATAGCCAAACACTAATGTCACTCTGATGGAAAAAGCTTAGATGGTCCCTAATGAATAGTACATATAGTACCTGAGAATCAGGGCAACACATCCTTCAATAGGATCTGGAAACAGTTTATGGCAGATTAACCACTAGATTGACAGATGAATCATTTTGTAATGTCCTGGAAGAAAAGATAAATAGAGACACTTCATTTTCTTTATAAACTTCTTTTTAAAGAATATGGAATAACAACACTAAATATCAATAAGGTACATAAAGCATAATGACTAAAAACATTCCTAGGTGAATCATGGTCACCTTTACTATTGGGGAAGTGACAAAAAATTAGTGTTCCAGGCACAAATAATATTTTACAAAGACTATATCAGCATTTCTGAACGGGAATGGAAGGGGAAAAAAAAAAAAAAACAAGAGTTACACACATTAGTCTTCACCCCAGCCATTGACTGTGATTAGGCAAACACAACAGTTGAGTATATGCAGTGTCAAGGGATGAGAGGAGAAGGCCTAGAATGGACAATGAACTGTTCAAACAATGGGGTAATTAACATTACTCTGAGTAGAGAGGAGAAGGGCAGGTACGTGGAGGGAAAAAAATGACAACATGCAGATGAAAGAAGAGCCTTTTGGCTTAAGAAGTGGGCCTGGATGATTAAGAAAAGGTTGCACAAAAAAACTCAAGCAAGCCTCAAAGGCCTGTAAAAGACCCTGCACTGAGAAGAGATGGTGTGATGGACACAGGTCATAAACAATATCTGGGAGATCTTTGCCCAGGCTTATGGACATTATCCTGTTGACTCTATGGAGAAGTACATATTAATGAAGAGAGCAAAAATCTGCAGGGCAAGTATTAACATTCTGCCACTCCATCAAATACATCACCTATTTAGTGATGAAAATAATATGCTCAAACACAAATCAATCATGAGAGTTAAAGAAGTAACACCAGATTCTGTAAGGACAGTTGTTGTAAAATGAAGACGCATCAGATCATCCCCGAAAGTCCCCTAATTGATATAAATGAAGCCAGCAGGATTTGAAACAAAGCGGTTCTATTCCGTGTCTTCCTTCCGCCTACATGCTCTGAACACGTGGCCCTGTCTTGGAGAGATGTTCCATCTCACCAGCAAATGACAGAGCAAACACATAGCGTTTTTTGTGATGGGTAAATAATTCTGTCTGAAAGGACAAATCCGCCTCCAGCCGTGTCCCACACAGGTCTTTGAAAGGCAAGGCCCCCGGCACCCATGCAGGCACCCGAAGAGGACAGAGCCTTGGCCCCTGCCAAGCAATTATTGGAGCAGCCTGAGCAAAGATCTCCCAGATATTGTTTATGACCTGTGTCCCTCACACCATCTCTTCTATATCCATAGAAAGGGGGGGTTCCCACATGCCCGACCCAAGGAAGCGTGGAGCTGAGTGTGAGAATGAACTGGAAAAGACTGGGAGGGATGCGGGAGGGAGAGAGAGAGATGGGAAAAGAAGACTGGAAGAGGCACACAAAGCAGGGAGACATGGGAAGAAGCCACGCTGGCTTCTCAGCCTGAGATTTGCCACAAGGACTTGAGGTCATGGAAGAAGACACTTGAGACAGAGATGCAGGTGAGAGACCCCGGTGTCAGTCCCCCGGTGGGGGGACTGACACGGACAGCCTTAATCTTGATTTTGATTTTGCCCTTTACCTTCCAGACATGCATGGCCCTTTCGCCACTTTCCGTGTGTCCCCTCCAGAAGGTGCCTTGGACTTGTGGCAAGATGTCAGGCCTCATTGGCTGGCCATTCACCCACAGGAGGATGGGTAGCTGTGGGTGTTTCACAGGGAAACTATTTTACCTATATTCTTCTCTTCTGTGTATTGCACACTGATTGTATTAATGTTATTTTCTATTGAAGGTCTCATGTACTAAGAGTACGTTTATCTTTGTGCAGCAGATGACAGAATCCATTTAGAGCAGGCATGTTGTAGGCCCTGGGGTCCCCTCATTGTGCCTGCTAACAGGCTTTCTCACCCAAAATCTGCTCCAAAAAGAGAAAGAGAATACCAGAGGCAATGACTAGAATAAAGGTGACGTGCTGCGTTCGTATAGTCTGCCAAGCAGGTGTTCTCATAGCTCTGGGTCAAGGAGGAGCCAGGATATCCTGAAATGACACCCCGGTGCCACCAGCACTGAGCTTCACTGGGGTCCTGGCCCACGGACTGAGCCTCAGCACCGCTGCCTGAAATACTGCAAAGGGAACAAGCCAGAGAAAGGAATTGTTCATGTTCAAAACACTTGCCCTGTACTCAGTAAGCTATTAACAGCATAAGATAAGGAAACAATGAGCAAAATTCACTTTTAAGAAAAAAGCATAAGTCATTTCTAAGTACAAGTCTTAAGTTCTTTGGCAAAGTATTATCCACTTCAAGGATAACTAATTAAATAAATCACGATCCTAATTTCAGCTGCCTGCTCAACGGCCGCACGTGCTCACAGTGACCTCGCAGGAGAGCACAGATAGAAAACCTCCCCGTCACCACAGAAAGTTCTCCTGGACAGGGTAGAATGCTGACTCAGTCAGGAACCGGAATCCACACGACAGCAATGTTGCTGCCGGTGTCACTGCACAGCCAGGACTAAACTTGCATCTTGACTACCCGGCAGCTCATCCTCAACTGTAACCCAGTGACATCCTAGGAAGGGGGCGCCCCAGACCCTCTGCCCCACCCTGGGAAGGGGGAGTGGCCAGGGTGAGTCTAGGGAAGACTGGGAGGAGGCGGCGATTGAAGAGCAAAAGACAAGACGACGTGGAGAAGGCGCCTGGAGCAGCGGGATGGGTGAAGAAGAAACTGCATGTGCTTGGACTTGTAACAGGGATACGGGGACACGTGACAGAGACAGACATGGGTGAGAGACTCTGGGAGGCTGATAATGCAGCCTTTACCTTGACTTGGGTTTGGTTTCGCTCTTTGCCTTCCAGGCTTGCCTGGCCCCTCGGCCCTTTCCTATGGGGTTCTCATCAGAAGGTACCTTGAACTGTGACAAGCGTTTGGGCCTCAGGGACCCCACTTTGAGCCAACCCTGTTTGGCTGGGTACTTATCCACGAGGGGATGGGTAAATTTGGGTGTTTATTTATTTTTTAAAAGATTTATTTATTAACTGGGGCACAGGCCGGAGGTGCAGGGGCAGTGAGAGGATTCACCAGAGACAGAATGGGGAGCAGAACAGACAGACTGATGAAGTGCACTGCTGAGGGGAGCAGTGGGCGTGTCAGGAGAGGTCTGCACATGTGGGTCAGCTCCATGGCGGGGGCATTGAACTCGCATGGAAGTGGCTGTGGCCAGCTTGCAGTGCTGTGTCCTAACCTGTTGCACCACCAGGGAGGGCCCAACTTTAGGTGTTTAATTGGAAATTATTGTAAGCTATAGTCTTTGTCTTCTCTCTATTGCACATTAAATATATCAAAGTGCTTTTCCATTGAAGGTCTGACTCACAAGAGTATGTCTTGTCTTCTGCAGTAGATGGCAGAACCTATTTTGAGAAGGCAGACTTGGGGGTCCCACAGAGCCCCTCACCCTGCCCACGAACACCACCACTTCTGTGTTTTTAGCTTCCGTGCTTTACCTTACAGCTTACTCTTTGCTTTTAAGTTCTCAAAAGCATGGCGTCCAAATTAGCACAGTACTTCCTTTGTGCTGGGAATGTGTCTATGCTCCTCCGTGTCTAAGAGAAAGACACCAGGGAGCTCTACAGCCCCGAGTCTTCAGGGAATCTCAATCCAAGACTTCATTTTGTTTTCCTGTCTCAAGCAAGTCCTCGGCTGCTCTCCCTTTCCCCAACTCCCACTGTTAATTACCTCCCTCAGGTTTTCACTGAATGTGTGACTCAGCAAAATGACTCTTTAAATGAGTTTTCTCATTTAGTGATGCAGCCCACGTGCAAACTGGAGCTGAGACTGACTTCTGAAGTAATTATACGGAGACTTTTATATCAAATTAGTGTTTTTATTCAAACACTTTTTCCATGCCTGCAGTCACTGCTCAAATCACAGCCAGAACATCTCTGCAGGATGTGGCTTGGGACATGTCAGTGAGGTGGACTTGTCTGGGGATGGATGTGACTGCCTCCCTGCCTCCCTCTTTGGGATGGCACTTTGAAAAGAAAGAGGTCATGGGACTTTTGAGTTTACCAAGCGGGTCACAGCCCTTCTGATGCTGGAGAGTGTACACACCTGCCTCCAGAATGAACACAGAGCTCGCCTGAGGTGGACAGCAGAAAACCATACATGCATCTATGTTTCTCTCATAGAGTTAAATGTTCTTTATTCTACTTTAATAATGTGTGCACATTTCCAGCTAGACTTGGCTGTCTTATAGATGTGTAAATCTGATATTGCTTACTTTTGGGGGGTCTGTCTCCCCAAGAGGGTCAATTAGACTTTTCTCAATTTGCTCTATAAAGAGGCTAGGCCTCTTTACAACTGTCCACTTGGTTATGAACTAAAGGCCCTATAACTCTCAGGAAGCCTGCTACCACATGAAGCACATTACTGTAAATTAAGAGTAGTGAAGTTTTTTGTCCTTTGCCTGCTTCCTAATCAAAGAAGCAATCTCTGATCCCTCTTTTATGACCTAGAAGAATGTGCTTTGGGGCGCCTCATCCAGGAATAGGTTATCAGTGAACACGTCTTCTTGTAGTGCACAGACTTTCTCTTTACTCTGAGTCAGGATGAGCTCACCCCTTCCTCATCTGTCATGAGAAGTCTTCCCCTCGTTCTCTCCTTGATGTCCCACATCCCTAAGCACAGGATAAAAATTCTTGGGCTACTCATTATTGTTTAGAATCTGCAACCACATAAATTTTCCACATGTCTGGTATGAAATGTGGGTCTTTTCTCGGACTACTCTGTTAACATGTGTGCAAGGACAGCCTCAGAAGAACCAGCTAGGGGAGGGAGTTCCTCCTGCCTTCTGACTCAGTAATCAGTGCTTTCTCACTTTTCTGTACTGCTGTGGAGAGGTATTCTGTTGGCGGAAAACCATTCATTTTCTATGTACTGAAGTCTCTGTTCCCCCAAATTCATATGCTAAATTCTGACAGTCACAGGGAGGTGATTTAGGTGATTAGAGGCGGGGCCCTCACAGTGGGGTGAATGGCCTCATAACAAGACAGGACAGAGCTGAGCCCTCTCTCCACCAGACAAGAAGCAGCCACCTGCAAACCAGGAGAGTGCTCCCCAGAGATGAGATTCACCGGCACACAGACTTTGACTTTGCAGCCTCCAAGACCGGGAGAAATGCATTTCCGTTGTCTAACTACACAATATGGAATTTCGTTATGTGAGCCTGAATTGAGATAGTTTTTCTTCCCTATTACACGTAATACAAGGATCTAAATATTTATCCACATTGTTCACAGGCAAGTTTGATTCTTAAAACCCCTTCAAAAGTCACTTTTAATCTGAATAGCAATATAAATGATCACATAGGATTATACAGTTTGGAATAAAAATAAGTTTTTGTTTTTAAAATATGGCTCACAAGTTAATTTTTAAGAATATTTCTTTAAAGAGAATGGAAATTACACTTCATTTGTTAAAAAAATATATATGAATAGCCCCATTACTCAATACTTATACCACGTATGCAATACACATAATTATTTACAAAACATAAACAGATTTTTCCACAAGAAATAAATTACCTTTTCCCTTATTTTCATGCACATTCTAAAAAAAGTAAATGGGCTACTTTATTAAGGATGCCAGATAGGCCCTCCCTGGTGGCGCAGCGGGTTAAAGCACTGCACTGAGAAGCTAAAGCCACTTCCGCATGAGTTCAATTCCCGCCTGCCCACATGGCGTGGCAGACCTCTCCTGACCCGCCCGCTGCTCCCCTCAGCAGTGTACTTGTCGATCTGCCTGTTCTGCTCCCCACTCTGTCTATGGTGAAGCCTCTCACCGTCCCTGAGCCTCTGGCCTGTACCCCAGTTCTGCATGCACAAATAAATAAATCTTAAAAAAAAAAAAAAAAAGATGCCAGATAGCCCTGCAATAACTTATGGCTGCAAGACCTTTTGTTCAAGAGCTCAGAGTAAGAGTCAGCGAAGTCAAAAGAATTTAAAAAGTTAATTGTAGGCCCTCTCTGGTGGCACACCTGGTTAAAGCACAGCACAGCAAAGATGGCTGCTGCCTAAATGCAAGTTCAATCCCTGCCCTAGAGCTGACCCATAAGGCGCGGCAGGCCTCTCCTGACCCGCCTGCTGCTCCCCTCAGCAGTGTACTTCATTGATCTGCCTGTTCTGCGCCCCACTTTGACTCTGGTGAATCCTCTGATGGTCCCTGCACCTCAGGCCTGTACCCCCGTTCTGTATGCATAAATAAATAAATGTTAAAAAAAAAAAAAGATTAATTGTAAATCATTTTTGCTGTATTCTGAAGACACATCAATTTTTTTGCCCCAACAGACTCCAAACTAAATTTGACTGGTCGCCTACATGCAAACATAAAGAAAGGAGAGAGGAGACTTGTGGTCACTGGGGCACCATCACTGCTGGCTGCAGCAGGCAGCTCCAGGTGTGGAGCCCTCTGTCCCTCTTGTTCTCAGGATTTTGCTTGGCACTCCAGGTTGCTACCAGTCAATTGAAAATGTGGAGTCAGGCAGGAGGCCTCTCCCCAGGACAAAAGTCTTGGTGTGAGGATATCTGCTGAAAACAGCAGGCAGACGTTATGGCCAGGTTAGCATAACCAGCCAGACCATCTTGACACAAGTTACTTGTAAACAAGGACTAAAGACAGTTGTGATCAGCAACAACAGAACCCCCAGGCAACAGCCCCTATTCACGCGCCCCTAGCTTGTGCCACACTATGATGCATTCCCAATCTCTGTCCCCACCAACACACTCCTCCACCAACAGATAGACGTGCCCACCTTCCCTGAACCTGACCCCCCATCACTGCGAATCTGAGGGGAAGAGGCCGCCACATCTCCATGGTGTGGTCCCTCTAGGTCTCTCTCACAACTCGGGCTCTGAGTTGTCTTTCCCTCATCCCGCACAGCTCCCAGCCCTGCCACCCACAGGGTGACACTCAGGGCCGTGTGCACAGCTCTTAGCAGGGGCAAGCACAGCTCTGTGCGCCATCGTCCCTGGGCGGCCTGCTGGACAGCCACAAAAGGGAAATTCTGAGTGAAGTGTTGCTGTTGGGTCCCCTCTTATGGCCACGAAGGATGTGAGTCCATCCAAGTGGGCTTCAGGCTAGACCCGGGGTCAGGAAGAAGCAGCACCCAACCCCTTCACCAGGAGTTTGAAATCCTAGGTCCTGTGCCCGGCCAGGCACGCCCTGCACCCAAGCACTGGTGAATGGAAAGTGATGGGAAGTAATGACCCCCCAGATCTTCCCACCACCACAAGATTCAGGTTTGGTTCCTTCTTCATGCCAGGGTTTCCCTGATTTGACAGATTGTGAGACCCATCAGAAATGGACAGGTCTTTAAAAAAAAATGCAGAATATTGATCTTTACCCCAAAATCTTCAGAGGATAAACCAAGGAAATGGAATTTTTAACTAGTCTGCACACAACATTACTACAGAAAAGTGATGGGTAGTAAGTCACCCCAAGTCCCTACTACCCAACTTTGGTCTGATTTCTGAATAAAAAGTAGACAGTATAGCTTCAAATATATCCAGATGCCATCATTCAACACCTACAGAACAGGGTCGCTTTAGCCTCTGTTATTCTTCTACTGACTAGTGATCTGGCCATTAACGTTAGGTAGGGGATTTATTAAATCAATCTATATTAAATAAGAAAAGATGCCGTTTGCAAGCACTTTATATTTCTGCAAAAATATAAATGGTTACTTTTCTCCCAGAACAAAGGGATTAGTGAGGAAGGTTGGAGAAAAGGAAATGGAACTCAAATCTCTCTGCAAGTAGTTCAGTAAAAAAAAAAAAATTTAAAAATGAATGAAAGGTACAGACTTCCTAGTCTTTGCTCTCACAAGTCTCTTTCTTGTTTGGAGCTCTGTAATCCCAAGTTGTAAGAGGAGTTTGGAATACAACCAGGATGTGCCTTATCACTCCCTCTTTGCTTTCCAATAATTTGAGGAGTACGTGGGTTAGATGCCCAGAATGGCCAATAAATAAATGGCCAGGAACCAGTTTGAGTGGCAGCAAAACCCTAAAACTATCATGCACATGAGGAAACTGGCTGAATTGCAAGAGGTCGTCTCAGTAGAGGAATGTGGCTTCTCACTGCCCTTGGTGATGCTGGGGACAGCGACCCGGCCCCTCAGTTGGTTATAGCGGGGCAGGAGCTTCTAGGCAGTGCAGTCAGTAGACAGTGCACGGAGTGTTACTGTAGGAAAATTGTATCCTCTCGGTTAAATGTAAGGAATCTCCTCTTGTTCACGTGGTAAATGGTTTGCTTTTGGCAAAGTTTTTTTTTAAAGATTTATTTATTTGTTCACAGAACTGGGGTATAGGCCAGAGGTGCAGGGGTGGTGAGAGGCTTCACCCAAGACAGAGTGGACAGCAGAACAGGCAGATCAATGAAGTACACTGCTGAGGGGAGCAGCGGGCGGGTCAGGAGAGGTCTGCCGTGCCATGTGGGTCACCT
>NW_004567117.1:32996482-33007880 GCF_000260355.1 Condylura cristata | reverse complement strand
GGTGAAAGACTTCACCAGAAAGTGGGGAGCAGAACAGGCAGATCAATGAAGTACACTGCTGAGGGGAGCAGCGGCCGGGTCAGGAGAGGTCTGCCGTGCCATGTGGGTCACCTCTGGGGCAGGCGGGAATCGAACTCATGCTGAAGTGTCTTTAGCTCCCTAGTGCAGTGCTTTAACCCACTTCGCCACCAGGGTGGGCCCAACTTTTGGCAAGGTTTTAAGAACAAAATTCAACAGCTGTGATCTATGGAGAAGGCTGAAATTTGAAACCAATGCAGAGATTCTACTTTTCAAGTGTGGAAATATTTGATGGGTGTGGGGGCATACTCTGAATAGACAAACTCCTGCAGGCCTTAGAGTGGAGATAGAGGGGCAGGGTCAAGAAAAACATGTCATTTGGAAGCAAGAT
This sequence comes from Condylura cristata, assembly GCF_000260355.1. Classification (NCBI taxonomy): domain Eukaryota; kingdom Metazoa; phylum Chordata; class Mammalia; order Eulipotyphla; family Talpidae; genus Condylura; species Condylura cristata. The sequence continues at coordinate 33,007,471 of NW_004567117.1, read as the reverse complement.
CTAAGCAAGTTACTGAAGGAGGCAAGTAGTTTAGTGAGAGAAAGCTGGAAAGGCTAGATGCAAGCCAGTTCTCCAGCCGACCTTAGTTAGATTACTTTGGTCCAAGAAACACCTAAAAAGGGTAAAGGAGCTACATATATTGTACAAAATTGGGTTCAATACTAAAATGAAAGAGGTGGTACTCAGGAAGCAAACCCAGACATTAGGCAGACATGGCCAGCAGGTGGCGCCATACACATTGTCTTTTGAGCACCAGCCTTGGAGAGAGTTGGCTGAGGAACTTGGTGCTTGAGAAAGCATCAACTGGGAAGCAGCACAGCTGGGGAGGAACCAAGAGAAGACCTTTCAAGCACCCGAAGCAGCTTACTCACAGCAGCTACTAATAGCAGCACATGCGACCTTATTTCAGTGATATCCAAGATCCGATCAGATCTGACTGAACACTACTCCAATACAGGCATGGCCAAGAAAGATAGGTGTATAACAACGATCACATGAAAAATAGCATTACTTTTCCCAAGAAAGGTATTGCTCATCATTCAGTATCAACCTACACCATCACCAGTATCTCAACAATCGAGTAGAGAGGGTGAGATTCATACCATAGGGAAAGGAGCATATTGGCCTGCCAAACTCCAAACATTGGGGGAAAATGAATTCCAATCCAAATGCAATAGGGAGAGTTACATAATTCTGAAAAATTCCGTATTTATGTAATAAGAAGTAGAACAAAATAAACATTTGAGAACACATTTTGTGGGAGAAAGGAGCTATCAGTCAAAGTTTTCCTCAAATAGCTTTACAAATCTGAGGAAAAAAAATTCTACCCAGATGCAGTAACCCCAGCCTCCCACTCTCCAACACTCAACTTCACTTATGAAAATCCGACCTGTTCTTCGAGATGCAATTCCAAGGAAATGTATATATCCAGTCTGAAGTAACTTTGCTTTGGAATTAGATTTCCTGGTATATTTCTCAAAATGTGGACACTGAATAAACTGTATACTGTACTAACATAAGTGTCAATTGCTCAGGACCTGGCTTATGCAATATACTCTGAGTTGATATATGTTTCTAGAACACTAAAGAAAACCTCCCAAAGTTGACCTCTATTTCAGGAATAAATCTCTTTTCAACTTCATTGCTTCTTCCAGGAAGGAAATCTGCAGTAAGTATGAAAACAGTGAGTTTACTTTTTGAGTGAAGGAGAGCTATCAATTCCTATAAAAATACATATAAAGTTCCTGAATGTGGCAGTGGGGGGGGGTTGGAGGGAGGTCAGGTGTGTCCACTGTGGAGAAATGACAAGCCGACTCTCAGGGAAGAACAAAAAGAACACTGATGAAAAGTGAGAGTGGCCACCAGCAGTGAGGTATTCTATCACCCATTATTCTTTACATTTTAACAGCAAAACCTCATTTATTCATGGCTAAATAACTAGAAATAATTATGGAAGTTTGAGCATCAGTGACCCACTGGATTCACTATTTAGGAATGGAAACACTTTCCCAATATCCTTGTTGACAACTGCTTCTTTTGGCCCGGCACAAAGTCAAGCTTGGTCTCTGAAGACCAACAAGGTGGAAAAATTAAATCTTGAAATGAACCTTTGCCCATGCATGCCTCATTTGGTTGACATTGCTCTTGAGATATTACAACACATTCTCTGAAGGGGAAAGTCAAAAATCTACACACCCCATTCACTTACAGGCAGGTAGCCATCTTTAAGCAACAGTGTTGTTTCTGGTTTTGCAGCTTGGGCAAGCTTGTCCAGCTCCTTGTTGGAGGAGCTGGGCAATTCCACTTCCAGGAAGGTGAGCACACATGGCTGGCAAATTTTTCATTGCTGCCTGGGAGCTTGGCCATACTGTGGGCTAGTGACCTTGACTCTTGACCACATGGACTGCTCTGCTTCGACTGACCCTATAGCAGGAGCAGAGCCCAAGAGAGGCCATGATGTAGAAGCTGCCAGAGCTGCTATAAGCATCACTTCTCCTTATGTTATTGGTTGAGTAACCAGAGCTAGTCCAGATTAAAGGGGAGATGTGATCTGCACCTCTCAATGGAGCAGTGACAGGGAGAGTGTGGCCATCTTTAAACTACACTGCAGATTTCATCTAGGACCAGACATTAAACCTGAAAGGATTCAGTGGAGCCAACGTCTACATTTAAACCTTAAAGTATACTCCCTGGTGGTGCAAGGGATCAAAGCACAGCACTATGAAGCTGTCCGCAGCCACTGCAGCAGGAGTTCGATCCCTGGCCAGGGAGGTGACCCACATGGCACAGCAGACCTCTCCTGTCTCGCCCACCGCTGCCCTCAGCAGTGTGTTTCAGTCTATCTGCCTGTTCTGCTCCCCACTCTGTCTCTGGGGAATCCCCTCACCCCCCCACACCTATAGCCTGTACACCAGTTCTTGTATGCATAAATAAATAATAAGATCTTTTTAAAAATAAGTCTGAAGACAAGGCAATCTATGGCACCACCACTTCTCAGTCTGTACTTCCCAAAACATATTCTTGGACATAAGGAGCATCACTCCAGCACCTATTTGAAATGCAAGTTCTCAGGACCCACTGAGAACTGATGGAATGAGAAAGTCTGCTTTATGTTAAGGTTGAGGACTTCTCTTCTTCCCCATCCAGAACTTTACTGAAGCCATTGTATAAGAGGAAAATGAATTTAATGGTAGTAAACAACTATGTTTACTTAGAAGAGAAAATAGCAAATGAAGCTGAAGATCTGGATTAATTTGCAGTAATATGCAATGTTTACATATGATTTAACATCTTAAAAAATATTTATTGGGGTTTCTACATAATAGATTTGTATCTCCACAGTGGTTAATCTTCAGTAAATATGTTTTTAGTATCACATGGTTTTTACTTATTATGAACTGTCTTATTAAATTCCAATTAAATCCATATGTGAGGACATTAATTTAAAGTGCTACCAGAAGGGCTGATTGCAAAATCAATTACTGGCCTGAAGCCCTGGTGTTATTCAAAGAAAATGGCGGCCTCCACGTGTTGGTACCAAAAGAAAAGCAATTAAGAAGTTGTACAGTCATCAAAAATCCTGTAAACAAGATTTCAAAATGTAACTATGAATGCATCTGCTGAAAGAAAAGAAAGAAAGAGGCCATAAAGCTCATGTATTATGCGGAAAAATCATATATATTATTGTTAAGGGGAAGGATGTCCTAAAGGAACTCTACAGAGTCTTATGGACTCCACCCCCTACTCCAGCTTTCTGGACCCTACACACTACTCCAGGGATTGGAAACTACAACTCCCAGCAGTACCAGGGAGAGAACTGCGAGGAACCAAGGGTGGAGCTAGCAGGAATTCTGGGACGTTGGGGGATAAATAGGGTGTGATTATGTCTCTCTCTCTCTTTCTCTCTCTTGTTTGGGTAACGGCTCTCCAGACAATGTGACTCAGTGTTTTCAGTCAGCCAAGCCAGAAAGGTATTCCAGTTACTTTGTATCCCGCTCTCTTTCCCTGGGTTGTTTCCTATTCCTTTCCCCTTTTGTAAATAAACCTGTTATTGACCCTTTTGTGTGTGCCTGCAGTGTAACTGAATTGTGATCTCGTGGGTGAGGCCCCACAGACAGGCAGCCCAGTTCACTCTGGGCTACCCTGTAACATTATGATGATAATTTGTCACTAAAGCTCATGGTGACTGGCCCTCACTGGAGGTTAAAGCACAGCACTAAGAGGAGGCACTTCGGCATGAGTTCAATCCCCGCCCCAGGTGCCCCACATGGTGCGGCAGACCTCTCCTGACCCGCCTTCTGCTCCCCCAGCAGTGTATGTCAGTCGGCCTGTTCTGCCCCCCGCCCACTGTGTCTCTGGAGAATCCTCTCACCACCACTGCACCTCTGGCCTGTACCCCAGTTCTGTGTGCATTAAAAAAAAACCTCACGGTGACATGCTTTGTACACTGTCTCTCTATTCACATGTCCATGCATTTCCACACTGCACAGCCCAGGACGTTGGGAAACGGGTAGAAAAGCTACCCAGAGCTGATACAGAACCAAACAGAACTTCCGAGCCCTGGGGCTTTTCTGAGCAGCCCTCAGAAGGTACAATATTAGCCCACAAAGTGACAGTTTAGAACTCTCAGCCCGCACCTCCCTTCTGCGCAGTGTGGCAACAACCTCTCAACCCTCTTGCACAAAATACTTGCTAAAGACACATATTCCAGTGAAATGAGACCTAGAAGGAGTTGCCACATGAAGCAGAATCTCTCCTCAAAGAAAATAGGGGCTGCGAGGCAATGACTCCCCCAGCGCTTTCTTCTTATTTCCCAACACATTTTTTCCAGTACTTGTTCCAACTTTTCATCTATTCTCTTTGCTCAGAGGACACAATTCTTAGCTTACAGTGATTCTGGAATTCTGGATTGTGGTTGCTGCTTCATACCCCTAGCCCCGCAAGAAAAGTCATTCTAGATGGTACTACTGGTCACCAGCTAGGAGATGTTTCTAGGGGCAGGGACAAGCAGCCTAAATTTCCAGTTCATGGAGGAACTCAAGAGAGGAAGGAGGCCGTTGGAGCAAAGTGGAAGTGGGGGAGTCTGGGAGAGACCAGGACAGCTTGCGGAACATGGAGGTACCTGGTTCCCTTCACTTTACAGAACTGAGAACCACATCCCAGGCCACTTAGCAAAGGGTAGGAACAAACGGTCAGAAGTACACGGGACCTCGCCCAGGTTATGCAGCTCACTGGCTGTGACCTTGAGTAAGTCAGCTGCTCCCAACTTCTGCTGCTTCTGCTGGAGAGTAGAGCTAAAAATACTTCCCTCAGGATATTGTACAGATGGAGTGCGATGTGTAAGCACAGCACTCGCCGTGCTGGTGAGCGGCTGGGTGCTTTGTGATTGTGTGCATGTTTCTCTGGAAGGATCAAGGGCCAGAGAAACCCAGGGAAGCAAAACCCAGCCCCTCCTGGGCATCGTGATGGCTGCCCGGTGCAGGCCAGTGGGCGCCTGTCTCACCTTATTCACCTCTCAGTGACACTCCAGTAACAAGCCATCAGTTCCACAGGAGAGGCAAAGGATACTCCATCCAGATGTTTCTTTCTTTCTTTGCATTCTGCTTGTCTGCTTAAAATTGCACCTGAGAGAGGGAGGACCCTGGGCCAGGGCTGGGGGTTCTGTGTGGAGTGAGGCGTGGAGCTTCCCTTCTGCCCTTCCCAGCTGTCCCCCTCAGGCCTCCTGCTGCTCCCCAAGCCCAGGACACATGTTCCTGTGAAGACTACAGGGCAGGAACAGCAATGTTTCCTAACTAGCAGCTGCCTACGGGAGCATCGTTAGCGTTAGTTGGTGCGTGAAACCACGCGGGTGTCTTTTCCAGGTGGGGAGACAAGTGAGAAGCAGACAGGGAAATACCACCCGGAATAAAGGAAGCCGACTTTGACCAGGGTCACTATTTGGGTCTTATGTACATACTTGCCTGGGGGGTGCCAAGTTGCCCCAGGCTGGCCTTGGGGCTTCACCTGCATAATCTCTGAACTTCATGGGGGGTGCCTGTTGGCTGAGTTTAGCTTCCAGAGGATGTTGCACCCTAGGCAAAGCCTTAAAGTGGGGCACTGGGGTGCCCAGAGAAAGCAAGACTGAAAACTCAGGGTAACTTGGAGACTAGTGAAGTTAAAGGATTGGACTAACAAGCAGATGTCTGGCTGTTTGGGGGAGGGGTTGTGCAGAAGGGGCTGGGGAAGGAGGGAGCAGAGGATAGACTCTGTCCTGGGCTAGCTCAGCAGAGGCCCTGAAGCAGATCAGGACGCTGAGCCTCTGTCCCAGTGAGTCCCAAAAGCAGAGCCCTCCCTTCTCCCCGCTGCAGGACCACCTCCAGCTCAGTGATCCCCATCCAGCAAGGCAGCCCCCAGAGCTTGTTGGAAAAGCAAAACCTCCAGCCCCATCAAGCCCCATTGAATCAGGAACTCTGGAGGTGGGACACAGTGATTTGGGGTACAGCAGCCTTTTAGGGAGTTTTGATGCTCTAGTTCTCTCTCTGGGTGGAAAAGGGGTGGGGTTTGACTTTGCTGACATGGAAATGAATGTTCTTCAGTCTCTTGCAAAGTAATAACTCTGGCTTTATTATGTGAACAGTGAGTTTCCCCGCTCCTGGAGGGCTGTGGCAATCCATGTGCTTGAAGCTTCTATGGAAATGAAGCTTTTTCTCTATCAGAGTGGCTGTCACCTTGACCTGACATTGGGACCATCTAGTAGAGAACTACATAGAACAGATACCTGCGACCCTTCCACTGGTGTGTGCTTGACTGGCTTGGGGTCACCCTAGTTGTCAGCCATGAAAAGACATGGAGGAACTTCAAATGTGTGCTGCTGCATGAAAGGAACCAGCTTGACAATGCTACCTGGTGTGTGACTTATGAAATGGACTTCTGGAAATGTGAAAATATGGGGAAACAGAAAAATCAGCTACCACCAGGGCTTGGGAGAGGGATGAAGAGGTGCAGCAACACAGAGGAATTTTAGCACATTGAAAATCCAATGTGTGGGTCCATCATGGTGGAAATGGAACAGGTAATCCATTGGGAAAGGGAGGAAATCTAGAATAATCCTTGTGGTCATGGATTAGAGCCACAACATAGTATGAACTCATGTATAATTTAATATAAACACAGATGGTGAGGTGTATATATCTATATGCACCTATACAAATAGGCATATACAGATGGGTCAGTACAGACACATATGTCTTTACTTAGTTTGCTGAGCTAATCTAAAAGCAATAATGCCCAGTCAGCAGATTTAGTGCCAGTTTTTGGTTTCTAATATTCTGCAATGAAAGAAATAGGATGCTTTGAGAAAGTAGTTGATGACAGGATTGGTATGGGATGTATAGAAAATGAACTTGGAGTATTTTTCAGGGCTATAAAACAAACAGACAAAAAAGCTACTTCAAAAATAGGGTATGTCAACAGCACACGAAAGCCAAGTGTAAGAACCCTCCATGGCCAAAGCTAGGAAATTTGAACAACAAGAAAAGATGTACTGGATGATGATCCAAAGTACAAGATAAATACCTACGAGTCATGAGAGGTACAAATCAATAACTGAATGGAAGGAACTGAGGCGGCAGGTGTAAGGGATTGTGTTGAGGGGCACCACATCACCTGTGTATTCTCTGTTCTTTAAGGGTGGGCTAACCATCATATTGTCCTTTCAAAAGTGTAGAATAGAAAGGAGAGGTGAGAGTAACATTGTAGTGGACAAATCCGACAAATACTTCTTCAAACAGGTCATCAAAGTTGACACAAAGATGATGGTTCCAATTGGTAAGTATGTACCCGATCAGACGGGAGGGGAATGGCCATAATATGTGACCTCCATCCCAAGACCAAAGTCCCATTCTCATCATGAGAAACACAAATCCAGACTGACCAGTATGTCTCCCAATTGTCAAGGTCATCAGAAACAAGGAAAGCCTGAAAAGCCATAGGAGCATAGGAGACAAGACCACCAGTGGCATCCTGAATGCAGCCGGGAGCAGAAAAAGACCATTGGTCTCAAAAAACTATGGACTTCAGTTAATTCTTTTTTTTTTTTTTAAAGGAAGCGGAGACAATGACGAAGGCCTTATCTACTGCTACATTCTAAAGACAGAGATGCCACAACTGGGGTGAACGCAGAGTTCTGCTAGATTCTACAGCAGAGGACAGAAATCTCTGGTGGTGGACCCTGTTCTGTGGCAGTAGTAATCTGTGGTTTGGACTGGCGGTGTGACCTGGGAAGTTGATGTCACCAAATACTAGATTATAAAAGTGGAGTTAAACCTGCTTTACATGAAACTCAGAAACTGGGGGGACACATTTCATCATAAAATTAATAGGAGTGGGCCCTCCCTGGTGGCACAGTGGGCTGAAGCACAGAACTGAGAAGCTAAAGCCACTTCCGCATGAGTTCGATCCCCAGCCCCGGAGGTGACCACAGGGCGCAGCAGACCTCTCCTGACCCACCTGCTGCTCCCCTCAGCAGTGTACTTCTTTGATCTGCCTGCTCTGCTCCCCACTCTGTTTCTGGTGAAGCCTTCCACCCCCCTGGTCCTTTTTAAAGGACCAGTTCTGTATGCACAAATAAATAAGTCTTAAATAAATAATACCCCAGTTCTGTATGCACAAATAAATAAGTCTTTAAAAAAATATTAATAGGAGCATAATAAAATACTGGCAGCTGAGAAAACACATCAACCTATGCAAGGTCCGCTCCTTGTGGTGCCCAACCCAGCTGAATAAGGCAGGAGATGATGCCAGCCGAGACATAGGGGAGCAAATGAAAGGACCAGAATTCATTCTAAAAAGCACAGAAGCATAAATGTGGAATGCAATAACATATTAGTGGTATATTTAATGATATCCTTTGGTAAATATTCAACAGCTATCGACTAAAAAGACAATTTAGGACAGTAGAGTTTTTGAAGGGGCAAAATTTAAGGCAAATATGATATGCCTAGGACATGCAGGTAACAATTATTTTGGACTACGCAACAGGTGTTTCTTAAAATGTAGTTATTATTCTTGCTTCTACTCAATTACTTTTTCATGCCATTTTGCTTAGTCTTCAAAAACAGTTGTACTTTGTAAACCTGTTCAAAGGGTATAGAAACATACACTGGTGTAAATACCTATATCTAAATATATGCATATCTATATACACATATATTGCAACATGACTAACAGGATTTAAAATTTTTGAGCAAGAATAGAATGCTTAATCTGGTAATTTTTATGATCCTTAAAAAAACAATAGTCATAATTTCATTTGATCTTCTATGCAATGTTGTAAGACAGTAACAGCAGGTACTAGAATTCTCATTTTACAGATGAGGAAGTAGGTCCAGAAAGGTTAAGTGGTGACTCAAGGTCACAGACTTATTTAAAAGAATATGTGATAGAGTTAAGATAATAAAACACTTCCAGGCACATAAAACATTCAAAGATTAATTAGAAGTTGATGATTTTCTGAATTGAATTTCCAAGCTCAAAAGGCATCCTCCTCACTAAAAAGAGTTCTACACAAACAAATCAACCTTGTCTGCCTAAGAAATACAGCTGGTTCTTTTTGAGGGTGAAAAACAAACTTGCCTTCTTCAAGCTTGCAGATGAAGTAGAAATATTGGTGCAAGACTTTTATAGTTCATTAACTGTCATCCAGAGCAAGGAAGATTTGTGACTTGCTTAAGGGACCGTTAGGCAGGGCGATGACAAACATACCAATAGGTTTAACTCCTTAGCAGCAGCCACATCAACAGACAAGGAGGCACACAGCTCCAGTATGCAGGCAATGAAGATGTCAGTCATCCTCAGAGCTGAATTCTTTGAGTCTGCAACTTAAAAACAAATTTCTAGAGGACTGCATGTTCAAAAAGGTTTTTATGTGCTTTCTAGTGATTTCCATTGTAGAATCAATATTTATAAGCCACTTCTAGAGGACCTATTTTGTTGGCATTCAAAACTATAAATTGAGAATTACAGACATCAACTTCACATTCCTAGTTCTTTGGATTTATATTCAACATCTCACAGATGCCAGAATGAAGACCAAAAACTGAACTAATATCCATAGCAGAAAAGAACAATTAATGCACTCACTCACTGAGCAAGGAAACTGTACTTTGAGTTTCAACAGAATTTCTTGGTCTTCAATTGTATGGCAATTCAACAATTGCCCATGACAGGCTAGCTATTACAAAATAAATTTCAAAAGAATTGATTGATCTGGGCCAAATTTGTAACCCTGATGAGCATAATGCACATTATGGTATTTGATTTGGAGGTCAATCAGTCTTCTTGAAAAGGAATGCTGACTAGAACTTATACAAATGAAGAATTAATTTCATTTACAAACAAAGAAGTGAACACAAAAATGTAAGAACTTAGGAAAGAGATGTCTAGATGATAAGAAAAGACAAGAAAATTAAGGACCCAGTTCTCAGATAAGGAGTAGAAAACAGACAAACAGCCCTTACAGAAAAGAAGACCACAGAAAATGGCGAACAAAGTCCATGGAAAATATAATAAAAGACAGACGAAAATCTGAGCGAAGACACAGAAATGAATGTAACTCTAGAAATAGATGGTTTAGATAGAACATTATAATTAGAAAGGAATGGCAAAGGAAATTCAACATTTGCATAACTGAAGTCTGACAATGAAAATTTAAAAATATAAGGAAGAAAATTTTAAAGAATAAAGTTAAAAAAAAAACAGACTGAAACACCTATTCAAAAGTATTTGTGATGTGATAAGAAACACTAACATAGAGTGGTCAATGTTAAGATGTAGTCCAGTAAATTTGTTAGATGGATGATTTAAAATGTTCTGTAAGCAGCCAGGCAAACAGATCAAAGCCTGTATCAGGAAATGAAAATTAGCTCTTAAATTCTACTTCAGCAGTAATCCAGGACAAAATGTAATGGTGCAACGTGTTTTCAAATGTCAAAGAGAGAAAATACAAATCAGGACTTGTGCGGCAACTGGCAACTGGTCTCTCCTTTTGGTATAAAAGATTATTTGTAAAAGTCTTACAAAACCTAAAGAAAGACAGTCATTATGAGTTCTCTTTGAGAATACTACTGGAAGGTGAACTGATATTAACCAAGCACTGGCTGGGAAAATTACATGGAAAGAGGAGAACATGGACTATGTTTTGCTCTAGAATGCACCTAGTCCACAGGAGGAGAGTTGAGCCATGAGCCATCACTCTCATGTGTTCTGATAATGTGGAAGTGCTACAACTGACAAAATTGAGAAGATTGCAAGAAAGCAGGCATAATTTAATCCACTGTAATAGTCAATTGCTATTTTATTTAAACCTGACTACTTGAAAATTGATCTAAGCGTTCAACAATATCAGGATAACATTATTAGCTGAAAACTGATGGCCAACAAAGAGGAAATGTGCCAAGTTTATCATTCTCAGAATAAAGACTTAATGTATACTATCTAAAAAAAAAAAAAACC
>NW_004567117.1:32994281-32995815 GCF_000260355.1 Condylura cristata | reverse complement strand
AAAAAATAAAAAAATAAAAATAAATAAAACGGCAAATCTAAGATAAAAATACTTTTCATATTAACATAAATGAACTTACTTGAATCAAGAATTCCAAAGTAGATCAGCAAAATAAACTAACCACACTGTACAGTATAAAGGAATCATAACAAAATAAAACTATTCAATGAATTTGAAAATGATGAATGAGAAAGGTATATCCTCTTATCACAATGTGTGTCTATAGCAAATCATTGTCTCCTATCCCTTAAATATCTTGCCTTTTTTCAATTGATATTAAGAGATGGGTGATTGAAAATCAACAGATTAGAACTACATCCAAACGCTGGCACTTTACAAAAACTAGGATACATAAAGTGGTAGGTAATCTAAACAAAGTTAGGAAAAATATCTATTTCATAAAGACAGATAAATAATCCAAATATATAAGAAAATGATAGATCAAAATACAAAATTTTAGAAAAATTATAGATGTGATACTATTTGCCCAACTTTGTGCAACCAACATTGAAAATCTGACTTGTATCAATCATCCTCTAAGAAAATATAATTTATCAAAATTGACTCTACTCCAGAAGAGACACAACATAATATTGTACTAATCTAAACAGAAGAAATAGGTAAGTTTACTAGATTCAATTTGTTCACATAGAATAGTACTATGTAAGGAATAATATTTTAACTCTACAAGAAGAAAGAATAAAAATGAACATGTTTTTTATGACCTAACTGCAGATAGCAAGGTCTGATAAAAACTGTATAGAAATGAAAGTTACAGATAAATATCTCATGATGATTAGTATGAATACCCTAAAAAATAATAGGGTTTAGTACCATGTTAAAAGACCCAAATATGTAAGCAAACAAGTTTTATTCTAGGAGTGAAATTTCCTCAGCATTATAATACATACTAATAATCTACCTATAATTAATAATTGAAACAAGAAGAAAATATAGACATGGAAAAAATGATAAAATTTTAATCTGTTATTGTACAAAAAAAAGAAAGAAATCAATGGTTATATTTTCAGCATATAAAATATATTTTAGCCCAAAGCCAATATCGTGCTTAATAAGGAATGCACAAGAGATATTTTCATTGCAATCAGGAACTAGACATACATGTTTACTGACACCATTGTTATGCATTATTTTGTAACATGATATTATTAATCAATGCAATTAGATAGGAAAAATAAATCTAAACATGGGGATAAATAATCCTATAAAATTTAATTTGATATAATGAATAACATAAGATAATTAATAAAAATCTGCAAAGGTGAGGCAGGAAAAAATAATGTATACAAGCCCACAGCTTTCATATATACAAACAGCTGACAGAAAACACAGTGGAAGAAATACCACATTGACAAGAATAACTGAAAGGGTAAAATATCTATGAATAAAACTAATGGAAAACATGTATGACCTATTAAAAGAAAACTTTTAAAAAAATATTGGTTACTCAGACCCTATGAAAATGATTTTTTAAAGAAAACATCTCTGTGGGCGCTCCCTAGCAGTGCAGCAG
>NW_004567117.1:32973893-32993831 GCF_000260355.1 Condylura cristata | reverse complement strand
AAAAAATTTTTTAAAAACATCTCTGCATGGTATTTTTGGTTTTTTACTATCCACTTATCATTTCAGACTTAGGTGAAAGATTCAATTTAATTGCAGAAATAATAATAAACTATTGATGCCCAAGTCCATGAAGCAACAGACAGTGGCACCTCTGTTACTTCTTCCTTGTTGACAGTTCTAGCATAGATGGTAAGATCAGAGATATAAATAAGTTTGAAATGCAAGTGCCAATTATGTTAATGAAATAGGGCATCATACTCTTATTACTGAAATTAATAGAAGCACCATAAACTAGATTGAATACAAGATCAGTAATTACCTAATAAGTGATCAGTGAACAGACTTCAGATTTCAAAAGCTCACCATAATAATTTGTATATCACTCATTAAAAGATGAATTGTTGTAGTAATCAGATCCAAAAAGAGCATCAGTAAAATCTTGGCTTCAGGGTCCTGCCTGGTGGTGCAATGTCTCAAGGCGCAGCACTGCAAGCTAGCAGAAGCCACTTCAGTGTGAGTTCGATCTCCTGCCCTGGAGATGACCCACATGGCACAGCAGACATCTCCGAATTCATCCACTGTCCCCTCAGCAGTGTATTTCATTGATCTGCCCACTCTGTTTCTGGTGAATCCTGTCGCTGCCCCTGCACCTCTGGCCTGTACCCCAGTTCTGTATGCATAAATAAATAAATCTTTAAAAAAAATCTTAGCGGCCCTCCCTGGTGGTGCAGCGGGTTAAAGCACAGCACTAAGAATCTAAAGCCGCTTCCGCATGAGTTCAATTCCTGCCTGCCCCGGAGGTGACCACATGGCGCGGCAGACCTCTCCTGACCCGCCCGCTGCTCCCCTCAGCAGTGTACTTCGTTGATCTACCTGTTCTGTTCCCCACTCTGTCTCTGGTGAAGCCTCTCACCACCCTTGAGCCTCTGCCCTGTACCCCAGTTCTGTATGCATAAATAAATAAATCTTTAAAAAAAAAATCTTAGCTTTAGATTAAAATTTTCAAAACATTTGTCAAACTATTTCCTAAACACTGGAAGCTATTATTTAGAGTTTAATAAAAAAAGAATGAGTAGACTATTTATAATCAAACCTGTGTGGACACACACACACACTCAAGCATGCATCTACATAGAACTCTTTCTCAATATGTTCCAGAGCTGAAAAGAACTAAGAATGTCCACAGCAGACAAATAAGTAAAAGCATATTCATGAATCAGATTTCTGTTTTTAGTTCTATTGTGAAAGATAATTGTTTGTTACCATAAATAACAGCATATGCAGTTCTCAGCATGGAGAAATATTAACTGTCTGCATCCCTTCTGTGAAATGCAAGCTATTCTAATTTACATCTGTATGATTCTCACTAAACAAGTCCTAGTTACTAAAATGGATACAACAGACTTTATTTCAGCCCAGGAAACAGCCTACATTGGCAAGAGAAGTAACACTGTATAGTACATCACAGGTTCTGCATCTCCAACTTTGTTTCTTGCAACTGCAAAAGCAAAGGCCAGTTGAGAAGTTCCAATGACCATTTCTTTCAAATAGGTGATTGTTTTGTACATGGGTTTTTGTTTTTGTTTTTGTTTTTCAATTTGTAGTGAAATGCGTGGTCACATTTTCTCCTCTTTTGTGGAAATACTGTTTCCGGTAAATGTTCTTCATTTGTCAGTAAGTTTTGAGGCTCTTTTATTCTCAGATTACCTTTACATTAATATAGTGCCTTCTCAGCACTTATCTTAGTCATCACTGAATTCCTGGACCAGCTATGCTCAGGAAGTTCCTTTTTTGGAGGAGGGAATGCGTACCAAGGGCGAGGCAAGGGGACAGGTGTGGATGGCATTCCTGCACACATGGCTGGTCAGTGAGTCCTTCAAGGAGCCCCATCCTCTGACTCTATGAATTCTTTTTTTTTTTTAAGATTTATTTATTTATGCATACAGAACTGGGGTACAGACCAGAGGTGCAGGGGTGGTAAGAGAATCCATCAGAGGCAGAGTGGAGAGCAGAACAGGCAGATTGACAAAGTACACTGCTGAGGGGAGCAGCAGGCGGGTCAGGAGAGGTCTGCTGTGCCATGTGGGTCACCTCCAGGGACCGGGAATAGAACTCGCACTGAAGTGGCCAAGGCCAGCTTGCAGTGCTGCGTCCTAACCCTTTGCGCCACCAGGGAGGGCCAACTCTCTCTATGAATTCTTTGTGTGATGGCTTCTGCTTTCTTCTCTAATTGACTGTTTCCGTGGCAACTGTTGTAAACAATGGTTATTGTTCTGCCCTCCCAGACGTGTCCCTGTGCTTCAGAAATAGCAACCATCTCCCCTTCCCTGGGTCTCTTCATTTCTGGCATCTTCCCCCCCTACCCTCAACTGCTTTGGGTTACTCTTAACATCTTTGGGAATCTGAATTACATGTCCCTTAATTTTCCCAAAAAGTCCAGGAGTTTATTCTTCAATTTTGCTTTTGGAAAGTTAATAATTTCCAGAAGATATAAATAAGTACCAACTGATGACGTCCTATTCCTCCCACAGCCAAAAGAGTGGCCTTCTCACCAGAACCTTCCATGTCCCTCTTCTCCCTACCCAATTTGTCTTAAATGTTAACTCATACTCTTAAGCTGTCTCAAACCTGTCGCTGAGGCCTGGTTCAACTTTCAACATCCTTTCTCCGAATCTCTAGGACCCTGCCTGTGTCCCCATTCAGTCCCTTCTTTCCAGCTTTATTTTGTATATGCTATTTCCTCCATGCAAAACACCCTTCCCTCCCCTTATCTTTACATGAACTTATCCTACCACTGAGCCCCCAGCTGGAAATATTTTCAACTTACCCTTAACTACCATAATATTTTTCTATATGTCTCAAGGCTTTGTCGTTCTCTCTGACACTATCTATTCTATTCACATTGCTTATCTTCCCTCCTAGCATGAAGACTCTAGAGAAAGCAATCCTGCCTGATATATCTTGGTTTCACACAAAACATCCAAAACAATAAAAATACTTCATAAATACATGTTGAATGAATGAGGTCAGTACTCTATAAGAATAGAAATAAATACTGCTTTAAAGATTAATCATTTTGCTAGGTTTCAGGGATGCCTTCCTTCCATGTGGTAGGGGATTAGGAATTTACTGTGGTTTGGTCTTCTCATAAAATAGAATTTTTTTAAAGATTTATTTATTTATGCACACAGAACTGGGGCACAGGCCAGAGGAGTAAGGGTGGCGAGAGGCTTCACCAGAGACAGAGTGGGGAGCAGAACAGGCTGATCGATGAAGTGCACTGCTGAGGGGAGCAGCAGGTGGGTCGGAGGAGGTCTGCAGCGCCATGTGGGACAGTTTCCTGGCTGGGAGTCGAACTTGCACTAAAGTGGCTTTTGCTTCCAAGTGTAGTGTAGTGCTTTAACCCGCTGTGCCTCCAGGGAGGGCCCATAAAATAGAATTTTTAAGGAAATCATTAAGCACTGAAGGTGCCAACTCATTGAGGCCAACCACCTCTGGTTTTGCATATTTGCATTTATGCTTTTCTTACAAGATTCCTCCCTGCTTTCCTGGGAGTGCCCTCTCCCACCCTCTTTTTATCTTAATCTAATCAAGATCCCACCTAAGAGTTCTCCTTCCCTAAAAGACTCTCCAACAACTCAGGAATCAGAAAAGGTTTCTCATGAATTCCCAGAGAAAATGTGTTAAAGCTAATCTCTTAGCTGAGATTACATTAGCCAATGATGCAGTAGGAATGAACAAATATTTTACTTTTCCAAGTTAACTGGATTCTTTGAGGACAAGGAGGATATACTATTTATCTAAATTTTAATCACTGGATCATGCCGAGTCCTATTACTAAGACTTCCATGAACCGTAGCTCATTCTTACAGAGAGAATGACCATAGATGACCCATTCACAACATCTCAGCTTCATAAAGCTCCGGTGTCCTCCCTCAAAGACAAGCCGGCCATCACTTTCCCAAGCCCCTACCCCCCACACCCAGTGTGGTCTCTCTGCTGATCTGTAAGATTCAGGCGGAGCATTTTTTGATGCCAATCTAAGCTTTGGTCAGTATACAATGGACATGAATACAGCAAAAGGGATTCTCTTCTAAGTTCTAGTGAAACCAGAAGTGCCAACTGGCCGCAGAGAGGAAGACAGAGATCAGGAAAACAGGAGATATGGAGCGTGGAAAAGAAAGACAATGTGGGGAGGTTATCTCTAGAGAAGTTTGTATATGGGTATCTAGGACCGAAAGTCACCCAATCCAGTCAGGTAGTAGTAACTGTTCTTTCATAGCATCCTGGCCAACGTCCCAGAGGGAAAGGATAAATTGCATCTGCATAAAAGACAACAGAATTCAAAACATGACAAGACAAGAGATCAGTAATGACTTCCATCGGCCCTTACAGAAAGGACTAAAGGTAAATGCCGTGTTCCTCAACGGTGAGAGTAGGGCAGAAGTGAAAATAAGGCTGAACTCTGAGCGCCACCTGGTGGAGAGATCTGTCATTGCAACAGGCTCCTCCAGTTAAAGAGGCCAGTTGGAAAGGGCTGGAAGGGACACTCTGCCCCTGTTCCCACCCCATCTCCTGCATGACATGGTGCCAATTCCCCAGCACATGGAAAACAGAGGACAGTTGGCTAAGTCTCTCCTGTCTGAGGACTCTGGCTACGAATAGTGTGTAATATAGGCAAAGACACGGGGTGAGGGTAATGAGAAGTTAGGGTTGGTGCTATTGGCTAGCACAGTACAAACGGACACCCTGATACTCATGCCACTGTCTACGTGTACATGCATGCTTGTATGTGTATGCATATATGCTTGTGTACACATTCCTGCCTGTGTATATGCACGTATAATTGCCTATGTGTAATATGCATGCCTGCGTGTAATATGCATGCCTGTGTGTATGCGCCTGTGTGCGTGCATACATACATGCCTGTGTGTGCATGGCTTGTGTACACGCACATGTCTGTGTATGTGTGTGGACGTGCATACATGAAATCCAAAACGACCCTTCAGCTTTTACCATCTCCAGCACTCTCTCCTTCCTTCTCCTTCTCTGACTTCATAGCCCTTTCAGGATTTCCCTCTTTGGCCTTGACGTTCATTTTAAGTGAACTTTGTAAATCCTCAGACGGGTGGCTGTGTATACTATGGTAGGGAGCAGCTAGCAGGATCCACCCTGGGACTGGCAACTGTCTAAGAATCTCCTTGGAAACCCTGTCATTCATTCACTATACTTTCTATCCTGGCTTGGAACCGGGACTTAAATTTGTCGTGCAAATTTGAATTGCTAGGCAAGACTGCAAGAGAGGCTGGAACTGGACTCCTGGGTTCAATCTTCAAAGTGTTTCAGTCTAGCAGCTGCTGATTCAGACAAGCTCCTTGGTGAGGGAATCAATGAGGCAGCATTTGTCTCCCTGACAGGACGGCCCCTAAGAGGCTGTTTGTGCTGGAGCTGGCACCGTAGCTGAGGAAGACAGGCTTGGGCCCGGCCCCGCCTCAGTGACTTTGCAGAGGGACAAGTTGTCCTCACTCTATTGACTAAACTGAGGCCACAGACAGGGCAGGCACATAGGGGTTTCAGGTCGCTCCTCTGGACAGAGGTCCTGAGCAGACACAAGTCTTCCGAGAGCCGTCTGCTGTGGGCTGAGTTTGCTGGCTGCTGGCAGGCGCCGCTGGCCACCTTCCATCTGCATCACTGGGCAGGGTGGGGAAGGTGCCTCCACTGAGCTGGCCCAGCTACTCGCCACCCTTCGTGCTCTGCTGTCACTTAACCTATCTGCGTCTCGTACCTTTCACCTACAAAGTGGGGATAAGATTGCTTTCCTCATGGGATTTTGACAGGAATTAATTATGCAACAGGGTCTAGCTCAGTAGACTTAGTGCCAACTCCCTTTACAGTTTTTGTCTCTGGACAATGAGATAATAAATCTTTATGCTGTGCATGCACCTACAGCCCCAAGTATCATTTTTACATGTGCTTTATCCCGATGAAACTGATTCTCTAGACATCTGAATTATTTTTAGAAGGATTTTTTAAAAGAAGAGTTATTGATTTATGCATACAAGAACTGGGGTACAGGCTAGAGTTGTGTGGGGGGAGAGGATTCACCAGAGACAGAGTGGGGAACAGAACAGGCAGATGGACTGTAACACACTGCTGAGGGGAGCAGCAGGTCTGTCACACCATGTGGGTCACCTCCCTGGCTGGGGATTGAACTTGTGCTGCAGTGGCTGCAGCAGCTTCATAGTGCTCTGCTTTAACCTGTTGTGCCACCAGGAAGGACCCTCCTTTTTTAACTGAAGTACAAAGGTGGCATTCTTTGAGACTATTGAAGACAATTAGCACATAGCGGTGATGTTTTCACAATTTTGCTTTCATTATTTTAGAGATAAATGTTATCCCTCTAAAGCATACATACATGTAATTTGGTATTCACATAAACTAGAAACTGTTTTGTAATCAATCTTATGTTTCATCCAGATGCTAGTTCATAAGTAAATACTTTTTTTGCACCATGATATATTCCACGCTTTCTACAAAGCGGGCTTACCACTTCCCTTAGTAAGAAACCTTCATCAAGCAGTTAATGCAATGGGTGTTTTCGTGTGTTTACTAAATTCCATTTCAGCATGCAAACCTCAGAATTTGCTGTTCTTGGGGTACAGTTCTAGCAGTGTCGACAAGAGCACAGGACACGTGACCCACCAACCCAGTCAAAGTGGTGCCGCCCCCTCATCCTCCTTACTCCCTCCTGTCAGTGAGCCCCTTCCTCACCCTCCACTCTGGCTACCACTGCTTGACTTACTACCCCATAGTCCTGCCCTTTCCAGAATGTTCTGTAGATGGAATCAGGCACTCTACATCCTTCTGGGTGGCTCTTTCTCATAGCTCAGTGCAGTTGACACCCACCTGTGTTGTTCTGTGCACCTCTGTTCATTTCTCTTCATTGCCGAGTGGGCATCAGAACCCCTTTAAGAGACACAGCTGTTAAAAATGGAGCTTCCGGGCCCTCCCTGGTGGCACAGCAGGTAAAAGCACGGCACTAAGAAGCAAAAGCCACTTCAGCACGAGTTCGATCCCTGCCCTGGAGGTGACCCACATGGTGCAGCAAACCTCTGCTGGCCCGCCCGCTGCTCCCCTCAGCAGTGTATTTTGTCAGTAGGCCTGTTCTGCTTCCCACTCTGTCTCTGGTGAAGTCTCTCACGGCCCCCTGCAACTTTGGCCTTTACCCAAGTTCTGTATGCATAAATAAATAAATCTTAAAAAAAAAAATGGAACTTCCATATGACCCAGCAATCCCACTCCTAGGTATCTAACCAAAGGACACAAAAACAATGACTCAAAAAGACACCTGCACCCTAAGTGTATTGCTTTATTTACAATAAGGAAGATGTGGAATCAGACCAAATGCCCAAAATAGATGACTAGATTAAGAAGATGCGGAATACATGCAGGATGGAATATTACTTGGCAATCAAAAAGATAAATTCGTGCCTTTTGCAGAAACACGGATGGAGCTGTACGGGATCATGCTTAGTGAAATAATCCAGAAAGAAAAAGAAAAATATCAGCTTCACTCATAGCAGGAGAGTATTGATTGGGGGTGGGGGGGTGGAGAGCAATTGTAATAAAGTAAAAATGAAAAACAATGAACTAGAGACATGTTCCAGGGGTAGAGAGTGGAACAGGATTAAAACTGGGGTGGGAAGAGCACACAGGACTATGATGATGGCGCATGGGTGAAGTGGTGGTTGAGAAGTCCATGGGGATTACAGCGAGATGGAAAAATGCACAAAATGAAGAATTATGCAAAATAAATATATATTTTTTTTTAAAAATTAGAGACATAGCAATCCATTCTCCTGCACCATCTGTCCTAGCGTGATGTAGAGGAAAACGCAAGCCATCTGACAGAATGCAAGCGGTTTATTTACAGTGAGCCATACTAAGAGCCTTTCAGGAAAGGAGCAAAAGAAAGAGTCTCGGCCTCTGCAAGTGACCATCTCATCCACCAGCTAGTGCCGGTCAGTTGCAGTGCTCCAGGGGACTAGGGTGCCAGGCTGTTTCCCATGAGGAGGTGAGCACAGTGTGAGAACATAACACCAGGGTTTGAAAAGAAAGAAGCTCCCTGGAGTGTCAGGGGGGCTTTTCATGGATGAAAGGGGTGGGGGGAGGCTGAGATGATCTTCAGGTAAGAGGAGTTTTGGCAGATGGAAAGGACCCAAGAAACAATAGCCAGCACCAGCCAAGACTGGAGAAAGGGAAGGAGCCAGTGCTTTGGAATTCGGAATGTCAGGGAGGAAAGGAAGCCAGAGTGTTAGAACACAATTCACGGAGGGAGCCTGAGAAGAAAGAAGTGAGGAGGGGGCCAGAGACCAGGTTAGCAGCGTCATGAGGCCACGTGAAGAATTCAGTTTGCTGGGGGTGATGGGAACTACAGGTGGGTTCTGAACAGCAGAGGGAAATGGACTGACTTACATATCACCCCTAGGTACAGGGAAGTAGGGGACTAGACAGGAGGCTCTTGGACAATCCAAGTGAAAAACGATCATGACTTGTGCCAGGTGGTCAGAAACTGGATATATTTTCAAGGCAGAGCCGACACAGTTTGCTGAGAAAAGCAATGAGCAGGATTGCCGTCATATGATGTAGGAAGATGGCAAGGAGAGCAAATTTTGAGGTGTGAAGTCAAGAGTTGGATTTCAAGCAAAAAGGTAACAATTTCTCTTAGCCCTTAGGGAGAGGCTCAGGGTGTTTGAACTAGAGAGAGGTAAGGGCTGGAAATAGAAATGAAGCTGTCTTCTGTTACAGATGAGCAAGAGGGAGTCAGAGGCAAGGGGAGGGAAAGAGCCTGAGAATCTGCCACAGGGGTCCAGACACATGGAGATGGTCTGAGAGCGGAGTGGAAGGAAGGGGTCTCGGCCATGGTTGAAGGGATGACACTCTCGCCTAGTGGATCAAGACAAGCTGTCCCTGTTTAAATCTTGGATGCCCGGTGATGGAAAACCCGCGGGGATTACAATTGAGATGAAAAAAAAAATGTACAAAATGATCTAAAAAAAAAATCTTGGATGCCATCAAGACGGGGTGCCTGGAATTAATGTAAGCTTTTATACAGGGATATTTTTATAACTGATAAAAAATGTGCTTTATGTTTTTTTATGAAAATTTATTTTACCTTTTTTATTTTGTACATATTTTATGTCATCCTTCCTTTATATACAATGTAAGCTTTCTCCTCTCAGGTGTTAGCCCTCCCCCCAATAAATTTCCTACCACCCATTCACCTGTGGACCTCTCATGTGCTTTATATTCACAGAAAGTATTAGTTGACTTTTCTTTGTGACCACAGAATCTGAAACTTTGGTGATGTTTTATCATCAAATGGTGGCATCCCCCATCTCAGTGACTGAGAAGCTCTTACTCCTTTTCTATCCTCAGAAACATCTTGAAAAAACTACGAACAGTCTCAACAATGCTTCCAAAGTGGGCAGAGGGAGACTAAACTCATACTCCCAAGTTCATGTCCTGCTCCAGTGACGATAATTGAATCTTTCAGTCCTGAACATACTTGCAAGTTCCCAAGGTCATCGTGCTTCTCGAAGAGAAACAAAGACTGAGGAGCTTGGCTCTGTGGAGCCGACAGTCTGAACCCACAGAGGTGGCCATTAACACCTTCAAAGAGCCCCTTCTCTTAATACAAGCCAATTCTATTTTTAAACATTCTTTGAGGTCATCTGTTCTTCCAACATGGGTGTCTTCCTGAAGGAAGGCGTTCCTCAAGGGCCTCCCCCCAGAGAATGTCCCACCAGCCGTGGGGTGATCAGCCTCGACGCCTGAGAACCTTCCTCTCCCTGCAGCTCTCCCGCCCCTTGGTCCCTCTCGCCATCTCCTCTTCAGACCGCTGGCCACTCTCTGTTGTCTTCACCACGTGCGCTGCCATCACATCTGCCACGAGCTCTACAGCTCTCTTGTCCTCCCACCCAGCCCTCGTCCCCTGAGTGGTCTCACAAGTGTACAGTCCTGTTTAAGTTCTACAGCCACCTTCCTTCCCTTAAAGGATGAGGTCTCAATCCACTTGGCAAGCAGCAGCCTCCTGTTGTGATCCAATTTTCTTCTCCAGCCATATCCCCTGCTGGGATCCCTGTGTGACTCAGACCTCCCAGCCGCTGAACTTCCTCCAGTTTCCCTAAGCTGCCTCATTCCCTCTTGTTTCCCTGCCTTTATGCAAAAACCTCTTCTGTTATAACGCACCGTCATGTCTTTATCTTCTTTCAAGATCCAACTCAAAGCATCCATCCCTGTGGCTCACCGACCCAGCCACGCCATCTTTTCTCCTTAGTCCCACTACCCTCTTACCTGTTTGCATCCTCGCCTTGATCCCTCTGAACCACAGCTGTTAGGATAATGCCATATCACACATCTGGGTTTGTGTGCAATACACAAGTATTTGACATGTATGCATGTGCATGGGTAGACACATGTGCACACACACACAGATTCTGTCTTTCATGGTTTTGCCCCTGTACCTAGCACAGTGCTGGCACAGAGAAAACATGCACAAATTCTTGATTAAATGAATGAATGAACCAAACTTTTCAAGTTTATTGGGCTTTCACAGTTTGAGTATTACTCTAAAGAAGACTCCAGTTTACCCCCTGGTAAATTAAATCTTATAGAATACAAGTACAGAGAATGTGAATAAGAAGTACTAGTTCACTCTGGAACAGAGCCTGCCCTACCCAAACGTCAAAACCCTTCTTCAGATTACTTTCTCAGGGGCTTACAAGGAACATAAATCAAACAAGCAGTATGATCTAGACAGACTCTAGGAAGCCCACCTTGCCCCCCAGATGTCTCTACATGGAAGAGTCACAGCCCTTGCTCTCCATCACTGAAATATCCCAACTGGGGTTCCTCTACAATCCATGTGTGGGTCCCTTTCTCCAAGACAAGAGGCCTATGGTGTGACACAAGGGATGAGAGAAACATGAACAGAAGAGACAGAAACTAGAAAGGCAAGAGCACCAGAGATACATGTGCTTGACCTTCACAGCCATGCCGATCTCCTTTGTTACTGGTGGGTGCTGTTCGATTAGGGAAGTTCCCCACTATGGCGTCCCCACTCCCTGTTAAGTATAAAAAGTAGTCAACATTTTTTTTCTTTCGCTGCCTCAACTCTCTCGTGACTTCTGCAGGGCTCTGACCAAGCATGGGTCAGAATAAGATTTCAAAACCGTATGAATCAAACCTGGCTGAGGAGCTCCCCAGCCTGGCTGAAAACGTGCAGCAAATGGCAAATGAAATGGCTGCATGATCTCTTTCAAAGGGATGATTGTTCCGGGCAGTTCCATGAAACTGTCATTTCCCCCAGAAGGCAAAGCAAGCCCGCTTTTCAGGCAATGATACTGTGCAATTTATCCATACCCGAGACTCTGCTGCAGCCTCTGGGGTGCCCAATAAAGCTGATTTGCACACTGATCTCCAATAATGTCCATGAATAATACATGAATAATGCACATTTCAAACATGTCCTGAATAACAGTTTAAATAGAAATAGATGGTGTCATGGCGTGTCTTCCAAGGGAAGGGTTCAAAGTGCACAGCAAACAAATTAAACAGATGAAGAAAGCAGAGCAGGGGGAGCTCATCAGAGAAATGGGCATTAATGAAGGGGGTGTTCTCAGGGGAGACAGACTCCAGGTAGCGGAGGTGGTGGTTTTGCACAAGGTTTTGACAAGAGTAAGACCCTGAATGAATGTGCAGTGTGGGGTTTGATAAAGCATGACTGAAACAAGGCAGGCTCTGTGTGTGGGGGGGACAGAGGGCAGGAGAAGGCATATACTCTATCAAAACAGATTAGAGGTGACCCTCAGGTGACTTCTGAATCTAGGCACAAACCTGTCAACCGTCAGCGCAGTGAGATTTCTACTAACCGCCCATTGAAGCGGAGAAGCCTGTTGGGCAGCTTGGATTATCAAAACTGGCCACTTGCTCTCTCCCTAGACACACAATCACTGCTTCTGGTGCAAGACAAGTACACGGAAATATCAGTCACGAAAGCAAATAAAGCAGGACTGGACCTCAAGGACACGCACTTGTGCTGCTAGCCACCGCCAGGCCTTCTGCAGGCACAGCCCACCCAGAGAGCTCAGTGCCTGGCCTCAGTAGAGCCCCGCTCCGACGCCACCCAGATACTGTGTTCAAAATGGAATAAAGGAGAGACAAAAGGAAAAGATTCATTAAGCAAATAGCAAAGCAGAAAGCCAAAGCAGAGTAAGTTACTTGGTTTTCTCTCCTGGAGGCTCCAACTTTGCTTTGTCAGCTGGAATTTGTCAAAGGCGACAGGGCCGTGTGCCGAGCAGGTTGTCTGTATGTCTGTGGTCTCAGTGGGGCCAGCTTGGAGCTGCGATGGGGGGCGGGGCGGGAGGCATCCTCCTGGGGTTCCTGCCCAAAGGAAGCAGAGTGAGCGAGGACAGGGGTGAGATGTTCATCTCAGGACATCTCAAAAGGAATGGTCCATGGAGGTAGACACTAAGACAAGGCTCTCCCAAGTCGTGTCCTCCTAAACCCTAGACAGAGCAGACCCTAAGAGAAGGCTGTCCCTCCTCAAAGTCCCTGCTCAGTGTCCCAAGGTCCCTGGAGAAAGGCTGAACCCTCGGTGTTCACAGCCAGGCAAAGAAGCCCCTCGGGAAAGCTGGTCTTGCACCAGAGGAGAGAGCTTTCTGTTGTGTGCCAATGTCTGCTCAGGCCTGGGAATGAAATACTGCCTCTTCCAGCTTCAAAGTAAGCAAGGGAGACAACAATCAAACAACAAAGTGACACTGAGGCTTCTAGCGTACCTAGTGACGCTACGAGGCTACTTGTGTGAGGCCAGTCAAAACACCAGCTTTCACTGCACCGATTACCAGCAAGAACTTCAGTGTTTATCAAAGCTCTCTGTGTGATGTGGGTCCCTAGAAGGCGTCGTTTGTGATGTGGGTCCCTAGAAGGTGTCGTTGTGATGAGGGGGCTGGTGGCTTCCATTCGGCACAGCCCCCCTTCTCAAATGGGGGTGAGTCTGCTTCGTATCTGTTCCTGAGGGAGACGGTGAGGAGGTAACCGACTCATGACCAGTAAGCCTTCCCCACTCAGTAGAGACCCAAAATACTGCTTGCACCACCTCCCAGTGATGCCACCCACATTTTACCAAAGGGCATTTCTCCAGCCCCTCATCTTGCTCTGGCAAGGTTTTAGTGGGTTCTGGCTGAGAAAATATCTCATTACTTATAGGTGAGAGTAAAAGAAATGTAGTATCAGTCCAGTGATACATACTGCATATGATCAGACAAGGAATAGCTGAGTAGCGCCTGACTGCCCAGGAGTCACAGCTCAAAGGAGAAGCAGGTAATAAGACCACAAGTGTATGGGGAGCAGCTTGAAGCATAATGTTAGCCTACTTTTTTGTTGTTGCATTTTTGCCAACAGGGAAAAAAGAAATAAAAGGAGAAAACACATTAAACAAGAATAAGGGTAAGTGGCTGCTGGCATCTGGCCTTAGGGACGGAGAGTGATAGGTAGGGCTCGCTGAGGGCTGCATTAGCGAGAGTTGCCACTAACCGAGAGCCTCCTGGCTTGTCAGTTCCGCGTTCCGCACAGAACTATGATTTCCAAGTCGTCTACCTTTCAAGAAAAAAAAAGAAAAAGAAAATCCTAATTTGTTTTAGGTGAACTGATTTTTAAATGTTGACTCATATGAAAAATTAATAAATTCTAGACAGGCCAATCCAAACACCTCAGCGGGTGAGAGTCAACCCTTGAGGAGCCAATTTGCAATCTCTGCTTTAAATGAGCTCATGGAAGGTTAGAGATCTCAGAGCGCAGGGCCAGACAGACCCCATTCTTGCTGCACTGGGCTTTTTCCACAGCAGGGCAAATGCCTCACACAGATTTCACATTCTGGTGTGTTTCTGCTTAGAAACTCATTTAGTATTTTGCCTCATTTCTCGCTAAGCTGAAGGGCTGTCTTTGAGTAGAACACAGGACTAGGTGACCTCAAAGAGCGCTTCTGAATCTAACCGACATCCCCCATCTTGAAAGTATAAGAATAATGACAGCGTAACAATGATAAAGCCAATGATGCATTAAGTACTTCATTTCCGGTGAGTGCATTTGTGCTATCAAGTTTAAATCACTTAAAGTATTCAGTCACCTCATTTATGTAGGAAAAATTATCACTGAACTAGGCACGATGGATAAAATAAGAGCAGAACCTGCTTATCTCTCTATCTGTTTTCCAGGTCTGCCCTCGTGGAGGCTGTTTCATTACTGAGCCGAAACGCTGCCCGTGGTGCGAGCGTGGGCCGAGAGATGCCCATTTCTACTCTGTGTTTCACCCAATTCAAGGGGTCTCTGAAGTGGATATAGTCTCTCCAAAATCTGACAATCTAGCCAGAGAGAGAAAGGGTTGCCCCAGCTTAGCAGAAAAGCGTGTGCTAACATAGAGACCAGCTCAGCAGGAAGCTGAAGAGAGGCGCCTGAGGAGTATTTTTCAGAGCAGAGGTGGATGGAGTCTGGTGCTGGGGAGGTGAGTCAGATTTGAAGATTCTGAGAGGAGAGAGGGTGAAATACAAGTCACCCCCACCTTCGACTTCCAGGTTTTCTCAGCATTGAGGGGTTCAGGGTATGGCGCAGGGAAGTGTGTGGGCAAATGCAAGGCAGGGGGTGGGGAGAAGCCAGGGAGACCCAGCCCTCCTGGGCCCTGGCACCTGAGGTCTCAGGCCGACCACAGCGGCCAGGGTGCCCCTCCACCGTGCCTGGGCGGCATGGCTTGTGGGTGCTAGCACTGGAACTCCTGCTCTTTCTGTCTCACCTCCAGATTTGCATGTCTCTGGCGGCAGGCTGGAGTGGCAGGGCTCCCCCAGGCCCAGTCTGCAGCCAGTGGACCTGCTGGGCGAAACTGGCACCTGGCCAGAGGAGGGGAGTGGGCTGGGAGGCCCCAGGGCCTGGCAGCTCCTCAGATTTGCCAAAGGTCTGGACAGCACTTTCCTGAACCAATTCAGGCAAAACCATTCAAGTTGTCTGCAGGCGAAGAAGGCTCTGTGGGGTGTGTGGAGAGTCTCCGTGGGAGGCAGACTGGGAAGGGTGAGAAGAAGGGAGGGAGGCCCCATTTGCAAATAAGAAGGAGGCTTTGAGCTTTCAGATCTCTCCTACTGAGGCAAAACCCACACTGAACCGGCCCCAGCTGGGGACTGCAGGAGCCAGTGAATAAAAGCGAGGGGGTGAGTGAGATGACAGCTCCTGTCCTAATGCATTCACCCCAAGGTGCTGCTGGGCATCTGTTCCATCATTAACCAGGCTCGCCCCTCCACCGCTCTTCTCCTCCCTGCATTTCCCCCTGTGGTTGCTGGAACATTTGCCATAATTACTCCCAGTGTCTCTAAGGAGTCCCTTGCAAGAATCTGTGGCATGGAAGACTTTTTCCATATCCCCCACTCTGGACAGGATGATAACTACCCCTGACTAGTGTGGTTCAGGGGTGTCCATTGCCCAGAGGTCACTCCAGTATCCCACCTTCTCTTTCCATAGCCCATGGACACATCTGCTCCTCCTGCCCTTCCCCCCTCACCCCCATGACTCAGTGGGGCAGCGAAGAGGAAGGGGCAGAGCAGAGAATCAGAAGGGACATTTGCCATATTTGCCATCAGCATGCCAGGGCTCTGTATCTCGCACCTGCTGTCATGATCTGCTTACTCACAGGGTGGAAGTCACTATACTCATGAAAACGATGGGCCCTCAGAGCACACAGCCAGAGCTGAGAACTCCTTCCAATACTGATAACACTCACGCCATCAACTCGAGATAGAAAAGCAAGGAAAGTGTCTGGTCCATTATTTATTCCTAGCATCGGCCACCATGTGTGACCTGTACTGGGTTGAAATCTGTGTTTCTGAGGAGTCAGGTCACTACTCTGTCAGACAGTTTACAAAAAGTTATCTGTGAACATCACAGTGTTTCAGAGATTTGGGGGACAGCACTCCACAGGGAAGGAGATGGCGGCACAGAGGGGTTAATGGACTAGTAATACAGCCGGCAAGAGAGAGCTGGGATTGGAACACAGACCTGTGACCCCCAAGAAGGCCCTTCTGTACACCAAGTTGCTGGGTCACTTCCCTGCATGAACCTCTCTAGTAGGTTCTAGACAGTCAATGGTTTGTTCCATCTACCTACAATACCCCCACTCTTTGCTGGGGTTCAACCATTCCGTGAAGATGCCTGTTCATTCAGGACTCATTAGCATGAGTCCTCATTTGTTTAACTCTGTATCACTGCCACCTTTCCCAAGTGCCTAACACATGGCAGATATTCACAACATCTAAGCCAAAATTCTATTTTACAGATAACACTCCTGAGATTCAGAGATGGAACTAAAAGACTCAAGGCCATACAGCAAGGAAATACATGAACCATAGTTGACTCCAGCGCTTCCCGCTAATCCATCTACCACGAGCTTCGTGCTACCTCATGTCTCATTATATAACGACTGAGGTTCTATAATTGTGGTTATTTCCATTTTTCTGTCATTTTCTTAGTATATACTACCAACTAATAGTCATAAAATTGAGTTACTTCAGCTTTCATTATAATGAAAGTAATGGAAGCTTATTATAGAATATCAGAAGAGAATAAAGAGAAAAATTAAATCAACAACCTCAAAACATTTTAAGTGAATATTTTCCTTTCAATATACTTATGCCTTCTTATATAATTGAGATTATCATCTGTAGATAATTTAGGATACTGGGTTTTTTTCACTTTTTTATTTTATAAATACATTTTTTACATTATTCTTCATTTTGTACATCTTTCCATCTAGGTTTCCATGAACTTCCACCACCATTTCACCCATGTGCCTCCACCATAGTCTTGTGAGCTCTTTCAATTCAGTTTTGATCTTGTTTCCCTCTCCACGCCCATAGAATGTCTCTGCTTTATAGTTGTTAGTTGATGAATGAAACCATCTGGTGTTTTTCTTTTTCTTTCTGACTTATTTTACTAAGTATGATCTTTCTTATTCCATCCATGTTGCTGCCAATGGCATGAGTTCATCTTTTTTGATGGTTGAATAATATTCCATTGTGTGTGTGTGTGTGTGTGTGTGTATCACATTTTCTTGATCCAGTCATGGGGGGGGGGGCATTTGGACTGTACTATGAACTTATTCTGATAGTGAATAGTTACCCAATGGTGGGGGGAGGGGTATAGGGCATTAAATTGACTGTCCATACCATAGATTTTCTGAGTCATTAGAAAGTGATCATTGAACTTTTAAAGTAATGCTTTTAAGTCATTTAAATGGAAAATAGGGAAATTACTGAAGTAAACAGAGAAATGTTTGTTACAGTAAGTTTAAAAACAACCAGGATCCAGTTTTAAACTATTACAAGCATTTCTCTATTTACATCAAGAATTTCAATAATTTCCCTACTTACCATTTAAATAACTTAAAATCATTATTTTACAAGTTCAATGATCACTAATGACTCAAAAAATCTATGGTATGGACAGTCAATTTAATGCCCTACACCCTTCCCCCCATTGCTGGGTAACTATTCAGTGTACAGCCAATGCTTCTTTCTTTCTTTATGAATTTCTGAAACTTTTTCAGAGGGTTTTTCTAGAAGAGAAGATATTGAGCTGATGAGTATGCACCTTTTCAAGGCTCTTGACATGGATTGCCAAATTGCTCTCCAAATGAGCTGTGCCAAATTTTCTCCCCACTTACAGTGATTTGGATTTTTCAATCATTTTAAATTCGCTAATTTCTTGAACTACACATACAAACACAATCATAAGGTTTTGAATTACAACATGAAAGAAATGCTAAAAATGATTTCACTAGGCCCCTTCCTCCCCCTCTTCTTTCTACAGGAAGAAAGAGTGAGAAGCAACTCAAAGACCAGCCCCAGGCCACAGGAACCTGGGTGCTGAGCTGGCGAGAGCCAGTTCTGTGACGCCCACTCGCCACCCTGTCTCCGAGGACGTAAAGGCTCACCTGCCTTGCCATCTTTTTACCTGTTACGGCGGTGCTACCCAGAGGCCATCACTTGACATCTTAATTTCGGTGATTCCTTCAAGGGAAGCAGCTTTTGAAATGTCTGGACCTGGCACTTAACAAATTCCCCTCAATGGTGAGAAGAGGGCATTTCCTGATACACCCTCCTACCTGCCAGGATTCTGCAGGGGACCTTGTATCTACTTATCACTTCCTCCTCCTGGCTCGGGTTTCTGGAGCTCTGTTAGTCCTGTTTGACATGCACCTTGGCAGCTTGCTCTGCATCCTTCCTGTGGGCCTCTGCTTTTCCCGTTCCTGCTCAGCGTGACGGCAGCCTACCTCGTTTTCAACCTCAGGCCAAGCACAAGTGTTGCTCCTGCCCATCTGCTATGTTGGACTGATTTCCCTGATTGCTAAGTAATGCCAGGCTCTTCCCAGGAGGGCTGAGCGAGCTGCACGTTAAGCTTCTCCTCCCGTGCTTTGCCTTATTCCCACTCACTATCAGAGCTGTAATGGAGTGTATAGATGCGCTTTCGCCACCAGGGACCAAGAAGCTCGTTCCTGTGACCATTCCTTACTCAATGTGTGGCCTGCACTGCAGGAGGCGAAAGTACATCACCAAGATAGTCTCTGATGTGACAGTCCACCGCTCCAGTTTATGCTACGGCCCATGGCGATGCGAATCTTTCTGTAATGTGCTCACATCAACCTATATACTTACATCCTCTGCCCAGGAACCTGTGGCCACAGTTTGAAATGATTTGCTTGGCTTTCAAGAGCCTCCCTATCATCTGACCCCTATCTTCTACTAGCTGCTCATTCAAGTTCACCGTATGCCAGCCTATGTCGGAAAGGTGTACAGAGGGTGGGGGTGTACAGTAGAGTGAGCCAAGAGAGCTGTGGGTAAATGAGAATATGATTGTGCTTGGATGGAGGAAAAACTGATCCCTCATAGTAAGGGTGAGAACCACACTCACCCTTCAGAGCCCAATTCACTAGCCACTTTTTGAAGTTTCGATACACTGCATTGCCTCCAATCTTCAATTTCTTTTCGGCCTCGTCCTTTGAGGCACTTTGCTATATCATTACTCACACTGACTTAACAACCTTTTGAAGCGTCTGACTCCCCCATAATTAAATGTGCATTCTATTTTTTAAAATGCATACATTTGCTTTTTTAACCTTAATATCTAATAATTCCCACATACTTAATAGATAACCAAAACACTTGCTGCAGGAAGGAACACAATATGTAAGCAGAGTTAACGCTGCTATGAATGAGTGAAACAAGTCCACGTGACTTGAACAGAGGAGTGCCGGAAGCTCTCCTGCTTGTCGTCATGATCATACTGCCTGAGGTGGGAGCACCCAGCCATGAACCTGCACCCTGAAAATGAGGATGTGGGCATGCATTCATCTGACTAGAAGTTTCTCAGGACACTGGATATAAGAACTGATCAATAAAGATTGAGCAATAAGTGTGCTTGACAGTTTATCTCAGAATAGCCTCAAGACGAGAACTGCAAGTTAAGCTCTATAGTCAGTATAATCCACTAGCCCTGGCCAACCAGAAACAAGTCTGCACTTCTCTCCACAATAAAGCTACATCATGAGCCATAGGCAGTACCTTCCAGGCACCTCTGATGCTCTCCCAGCCAGTCTCATGATTATTAAGGAGAGGAAGGCTGTATGCAGAGAGAATCACTCTATAGTTAAGAGGAACTATAAAACGTAAGGTTCCAGATCTCTCTTGATCACCAAATAATTTTCCTGCTCTGAAAACATCCCTGGAAGAATTATGTCTGGTTGGACATTTGAAGAAGCCTGTGTGTACTCTGATTTGAGGCTATTTGGGAAAATGTGGCAGTGTCATTTACCCACAGTTCTTAAATAGATGGAGTCGCTCT
>NW_004567117.1:32955961-32973793 GCF_000260355.1 Condylura cristata | reverse complement strand
TTTGACATGCATGTCTGTGCTTTGTAATTGAAACAAAATATGGCACTGGGGTATTTTTAAAATCAAGAGATTGGAAATACTTATTGGAAGAGGCTGGCTTACAGGTTGGGGGCTTGGCACTGGCAGCAGCTTGGGGGCCTGGAGGCTGTGGCAGGATTAAGGCTGGCCAGAAGCAGAGGGAATGTGAAGAGGGCCAGGTTTGGTTTAAGAGCCTCGGCGTCAGCTGCTATAACCTGGCAAATGGATAAGTAATTTTTTCACAGCCAGCAGTAAAATGAAACTTATGGAAACAATAAAGTAAATGTTCTGTCTAGCCAGTGAGTCAAATTAGAGGAGAGTAGATTTTCCAATCAGCAACCAACCGTGGTTTGGTCGTCTAAGCCTAGCAAGAGGCATTTCAGGCAATAATGACAGACATCAGAGGTCAGCAACTATGACCCAAGGGCTACAGCCAGCCCCACTGCCTGTCTGTGTAGGTTCATCAGAGAAAATGGTTTTACATTTTGAAATGACTGGGGAAAAACAAAAGAAGAAGAATATTTCATGACACCTTAACAGAGGACATCAGAAGAATATGCTGTAGGATTTGGGCTTCTCTTGATGATTTGGAGATTACACAAGGCTTTGCTCTGCTTTGAATATTGTCAGGGAATGGGGGCAATTCTATGCTGGGTGTCTTCATAACTCTCACCTAGAAGGCTGTAGACTGAGGCTAAACACTGACTAGCAAATAATAATAATGATGATAGTAATCAGGTTCATATTATTCAGGCTGGAGTGATGTTTGGTCATTTACACTTTTGTCTGTATTCTGACTTGATTATAGAAAGATCTTTTTTCACTTGTCCCTGATTAATGTCAGTGTTCTTTGAAGTTATCCATGTTCAACAGGGAAAGACCAGAAGCTGGCTATAGATGACAGGGAGTACTTAGCAAAGCCTAACTGATAAGGCCAGTGAGGTCCAGGTGAGGACCACACTCCTCTTTCTCTGTTCTGCCCTGTAGCCAGGAACAGATAAAAGGTGTGAGACATTCATTTAGGAAAGTCAGATTGTTGCCATTGCTGAGATTTTGCTAAGTAGGGGGTTGTAGAGACCATAAAATGTAGACTGCAGGAGGGGCTAGGGTTTGTTGTTGCTGTTCCTGTTGTTGCAAGACAAGCTGCTAACCACCTGACAAGACAAGCCACCTGATCTGGCTACATGGTAGTCTTGGTAGTACTTGTAACCCCTGACAGGGGTGACCCAACTACAACACAGGCAATTACCAGCTACGAAAATAAAAACAGGGTCTAGATTACCAACACGGGCAATGTAAACACAGCCCAAATTCCAGATGGTCTTTACTTGTGATCCAAATGGTGTTTTTCTTTTTTTAAGGCTACTTCTAGATCTCTACTTCGATGCAAAAGAAAAAAGGGTACTTGCTATAGCATAAATTTCCCCTTGACCAGTTAAGAAGAAAGGAAGGGTTATATGATGATCCTTAACAACACTAGTTAAATGAATTAAGCATCAATTAGTTTGTTCCCTTTCCAGAGTCAAAGTTTTATCATTTGATGATATTTGATAGGGTCAGAAATAAGTTGCAGAACATATTTCTACTCTAGAAAGTGTGGCTTGCATAACAATGCAAGAAAAAGGAGGCAATTTATTCCTCTTGGGAGTTTTCCCAAGTGACCCATACTGGCCTCCTGTGGGAAGTTTTTGGGTATTTTCTCCAGGGAATCACATACCCCCAAGGCCTGTTGCCTTATTTCCTGTGGCTGAAGAGCAGTGGTCTGAGCGCAGGGAAGGAACTGTGTCAAGAACTGGCAGTGACCCTCTAGAGAAGAAAGGCTGAGTGAAGCTATTTCAGTTCGGGGTGAATTTGCTAAAATTATCCCCAATGAAATTATATATTCCAGTTTAATGTCTCAAACTCCTGATTGATTGCTCAAGTTAGAGCTATGATAACAGTGGTTGGTGTTTCTCAAGAGGGTGAAAATGCCAGCACTTGGAGAAATGACAGTTCTTTGAGAAATAATCAGGTTCACTGTACATCTCTCTTCAATAGGAAGATTATCACTGGGTTCATAAAATTACCTGTGATGGCCTTACCCCCTCCAGTACTGAAGGTCCTTTACTAGAGAGCTGTGAAAAAAGAGGAGGCATTTCATTTCAACTTCCTATTGAGGTACACTGTTCTTTCACCGGCTTTCTCAACACAAAGAATATTTTGCTTTAAAACAAATTTCTTTCGTATGGTTTGAA
Organism: Condylura cristata; assembly: GCF_000260355.1. NCBI lineage: Eukaryota > Metazoa > Chordata > Mammalia > Eulipotyphla > Talpidae > Condylura > Condylura cristata. Next base: position 32,971,541 of record NW_004567117.1, on the reverse strand, counting down.
CATTTCTTTTCTGGAAAGCTGAAACTTTGACTAGAGACCTCCCAAAGCCCCTTTGTATCTGAGAACACTAGGATTCTGGGATTCCTGACCTGGAACACCACAAACTGCAGAAGCAACATTGATGATGATACAGAGCAAGACGCTGATGGTAACCATCGGATGCTACAGCTGATATTCATGACAGTTGAGAATTATACTCGGGGTAGGAGGGCTATGAACTGTAAGAAATTATTGAAATTCAATTTGCAAGAATTTATGGGCTTCAGTTCCTCCTATTGGAAGTTGAAAATTCACAAAAGAAGCAAAGATGACTTAAGAGGAAGGTATCATTTTTCAACAGTTGTAAAATGGAGAGTAGACCAGGATGTCTAAGTCTACAGTGAAGATAACGCTTTTGAAATCAATGCAAGAATTGATCATTTTGGCCACCTGAAAGGCTCACCTTATCCTAAAGAAAATGGTTGGTCAGAGCCTAAAAGCTCAGAAACTTAACATTTTCTTTAGGATAAATAAGCACTCGCCACATATGAGGGTTACGGGCTCCACCGGACAGTGGCGGCGGCCACGAGGCATCCAAGCTCAGTTCCAGGCGATGAGCCCAGGGTGGGGAGCGCCCTGTCTGCGCAAGCGCAGAGCCCTCCCCACGGATGCTCTGGGGCAGCACAGAGCGGAGGAGACTACGTGAAGTAAAGTTAAGTCAGAAGGAGAAAGCCAAATCCCAGATGGTGTCACTTACGTGGAATATAGAGAAACCCAACAAAGGGCCATTTAAAGCCAAACTAACGAACTCTAAAAACTGACATAAACTGAGGCTACCAGAGAAGAAGGGGGAAGGGGCGAGTGTAAAGTGAAGAGGGAACAGACCAGACTCGTGGTGGACTGTGGGTGCTGTAATAACTCCTGAAAGGGGAGACCCTATGCCTCTGGAACACAAACAATGGTGTCACCGAATGTTTTCTCAATGAAAACAAAATCAAATACAAAGACAACATCCATGTGATTGAGATGACAGTAACACATGGGATCATGTGAGTCTATTTCCAATTGGGAAAATGAATAGCTCCTTGTTACAGACATTAAAAGCAAAATGATTTCAACATATGATAAGTGAGCCTAAGGACAGAACTAACTAGCCAAATATTGGAAATAAATTTCATAATAAAAACCCACTAGAAGATGCAACTGCTCATCTGAATTTAAAGGAAACTTTTCCTACCATCTGCTCTTGTTAGCATTTTATATCACCATATTTGCCTGCTCCCTTCCAGAGCCCAGTACTGCTAAGCTCTTCATACAGAATAAGCTACTCGGCATGAAACAGAGCAGTTGGAGGGAGGGATGGGAGTGAATACAAAAGACCCCACACCATCTCCAGACCGGCTCTGCCATTTTGCCAGCAGGTTAGACACTAGCATGACAGAAATCAAAGTCGAACTTCTCCAGGAAAGCTTTCGTCATGGGCATGAAGAACAAAAGGCGATCAAAGAGGTGGTGACCTGGGCAGGCTCAGAAATCAAAGGGTGCACCACCCCGCAAGGAACATGCCCCATGAAGCCCCGAGGTAACCAGTGTAAGAACCGGGACAGACGGGTCAGCCCAGAGGAAGAGTTCCAGCCCAGAGAAACATCAGCAGCAAACACCCTTGCACATCCCCACATGTCCAGGGCAGCGTAGGAGGTGGATAGAGGAGGAACAGGCTGATGTTGGCGGATGTTCGACGTCCTCTCTGAAGAGAAGCACTTAGGAGACAAAGTAATTAGATTATGGGTCCAAGTGGACCCCACCCATAAGTTTAGGGTAGAAAAAGTAGAATTAAGGAAACCGAGCACATCAAGGAGCAAGCTCTGCACCCATCCAGGATATATACTTATGGGGGTGGGAAGGAGAGAAGAAATCATGAAACATTACCTGCAACAGCTTGTTTTCAGGATGCAATTTGTTATTGCAACCTTAAATCTTACCAGTTTTAGCTCTATGTAATACAAATACGTGAGCTAAAACATGACTGTACATGTCATCAAAAATCAGAAGGCTATATACCTTTGATCAATATACTGAAATATATATGGAAGTAGAATGCATACTGTTGAATATTTCTATTTAAGATTGCATCCTTTCAGTATCAAAAGTAGGCAAAGTGGTATAGCAGCCAACTTCTATATGCCAGCCCATAGTTTCTTTTAGAGTTACAGAAAACATGAACATAAAGGTAGTATCATAGCTCTAATTTTCCAATTACTCAATAGTGATTCTCAAGTCAGGCTGCAAAAAAAAAAAAAAAAAAACTGCCTTGCTTGCTGGGTGTTCTTGGGCATGTAGAAGGGAAATCCCATGCAGGTTGGGTTCAGTGTCAGAGGGACCTGCAGCAAGGCCAAATTTTCTAAAGAGACAATAACCAGGACAGCAGGAGACCTTAGACCTTCCCTGGAGTAGGTGATTTAGACCCTGTAGGAGACAACCCCGAGTTCCCTGTGAAGAACAGAACACCTAAGAAAAGACAGTTTTCAACCCAGAGGAAGTCTGACGAAGGATTTCTTGGCACACTCCAGGTCTACACAGAAGCCACAGAAGGTTTCGCCAAGACCTGTGCTCAGTGGCTCATAAGCCAACTGAAAAGCTACAGAAAGGCCAGATAAGCCTAAATCTGCAGAGGGCCTCTGGGTTGGCACAGGGGCTAAGTCGCAACACTATGAAGCAATCTGCAGCCGCTGTGGCACGAGTTCGAAACCTGGCCAGGGAAGTGACCCTTATGATGCAGCAGACCTCTCCTGTCTCCCTGCTGATCCCTCAGCAGTGCATTTCAGTCAGTCAGCCTGTTCTGCTCCCCATTCTGTCTTTGCTGAATCCTCTCATCCCCTGCACCTCTGGCCTGCACCCTGGTTCTTGTATACACAAATAAATAAATCTTTAAAAATTAAAAGTCTGACTTGCATGTTCTGCCTCTGTCCACAATATGCAGCGGTGCCCGTTGCAATAAAATCCAGTGAGATTTTGCAGTGAGACCAGGTAGGGCAGATGTGGGCTGTGTATTAACATGGCTCTGTCTGGTGGGTTAGTGGAGAAAGATAGATCCTTAGGGTTGGGGTGGAACTTGGAGATATAGTTCTGAAGATTTTTCTGTTGTTTTCTATATGAAGGGCACATTGGGATAGAGGAGAAATGGACTTGTGGGTAATGAAAATCATAGGTCATATTTCTCCTCTGCATATTCACATGGTTTACCTTCAAATTCAGGGAGTTTCCTGGCCCATGAAGCCTGTCATGCACTCAAGGTTAAGGGGCCCTATTCAGAGACATTTTGGGGTAGAACAGAGTTTATTTATAGAACCTAGTCACCTCACTGGCAACTTCTCAAAGTGTAGGTCCTATACACCTGCCTCAGAATCACCTAGTACCTGCTGGAAATGCAGATTCCCAAACCTCTACTTAGAATTAAAGAATTTGAATCATTTAGGGTGAGGTTCTGGAATTTGCATTTTAAAAAAGATATTCAGGGCCCTCCCTGGTGGCGCAGTGGGTTAAAGCACAGCACTGAGAATCTAAAGCCGCTTCCACATGAGTTCGAGTCCCGCCTGCCCCGGAGGTGACCACATGGCACGGCAGACCTCTCCTGACCCGCCCGCTGCTCCCCTCAGCAGTGTACTTCATTGATCTGCCTGTTCTGTTCCCCACTCTGTCTCTGGTGAGGCCTCTCACTGCCCCTGAGCCTCTGGCCTGTACCCCAGTTCTGTATGCACAAATAAATAAATCTTTAAAAAAATATATTCAAATATTTAGTTATGCATCATGTAGCTTAAAAACCCCCAAGCATAGAGAAAAGCGGTGAGAAATGGGACCCAGGTTCAGAACAAGGGAATCAGAAACTGGTGACAGGACTGGCTGTCAATCCACTATGGATCCAAAGGGTGGGTGAAGCCCCCGTTGTCTGGTCTAGTCCAATGACACTGGACTACCTTAGTCTGAACACCACAGCAGATAGCTCAGATCACTGGACGCTTATCAGACAGTAAATACGGAAACCAGGATTCAGAGAACTTAGCGTGTGTGGTGACATAGCGCAAAATAAGGAGAGAGTCAGGTTCTAACTGTATTTACCTAATGCACTGATGCCCTTTATAAAGTGACTCCCACACAGTCTGCCCTTTAGATGCCAAACTGGAAATAAATTCATTATGTATATATTATGAATTTATTTATATGCGTGTGTGTGTGTATATAATGAAGAAAACAGTGTGTGTGTGTGTGAAACAAAGAAAACAAGCAGTATACCAGTATATATAAAAACTGTTTTCTCCAATGATCTGAAAATACACTTTGGAATAAGACTTATTCATATGAACAAAATGTGATGAAAATCAATTGGCAACCGGCAACTCCTTGACCACATGTGCATGAGGCAAACAAGAATGAGACTCGCCATGCACTTTGGAGTAGCTGGAGAAGCTTTCAAGAGGAAATGATGTTTTGCATCAGCTTGGAAGAGCCAGTAGAATTCTGAATTAGCTCAACCTTATATAGGGCCTGGGGCTAAGTAGACTAGAACTTTCAAAAATTCCACTCAAATATTACTTTTGACAAACAAGAATATTCACAGAAGGCAGAGAGGAGGATCTTGAACAAAGGAAAGCTTCATACTTCATAGTCGTCCATTCCTTGCTAGCCTTTCAGGATAAAGCTGACTTGCTGAGTGCTTACTGCCTAGCAGGCATTGGGTTGATTCTAGCAATCCTCCTTTTGGGTTGGGTGTTAGTATCACCATCATCACCAGTTTTAAAGTGGCATCTACTTGGCCCAAATCTAGCAGGTAGGAAGTGACAGTCTCCGTGCCCACGCACCTTCAGCAAACTGTAGACCCCACTCAGGAGGGTGTGGTTTGGGGCTTTGGGGCCTTGTTTTTGTCCACTATGACAAAAGAGAAATGTCAGAAAGACCCTCTGCGCAGGGGACCTGGTATTCACAGTGTGCATACCTGATTATGCTTTGAGAGTAGAGAGCACCAGGTTCTCACTTTTCGAATAAACCACCTGAGGAACCAGAAGATTGAGAAAAAGAGAAATCTTTTTACTGTTTCGTTCTGTCTGCAAACAAGCCCATTCCCTGCGGGGAGTTCCTCTGTTTTGAAAACATGTTTATTTCAACTCTGAGTCGTGCTTTCTTCACACCGAGTCTAGGGAATTTTCCTGTAGGGTACTAACCTTGTTTTAAGGGCTTCCCTTTACAACTCACCCTCATCTTAACCTCACAACTTGGCCTTTGAGGGCCCGCATTTTAAAACTGGAGTACATGCTGCCAAAAAAAGATTCAAAAGGAGGGTTTGCCGTTGTGCATAGGTGCCTGCCTGCATGCTCACTGACACCTTCTTGGTCTCTAGGGAACACCCCGGTTCCCAGAGAGAGCAGGGATATTCATATACCCACTGAGATGAGGGCTCTGATGACTCAGCAAGATGCACCTCAAAATTGACAGTGAGGGCCCTCCCTGGAGGTGCAGCAGGTTAAAGTACAGCACTAAGAAGCTAAAGCCACTTCAGCATGAGTTTGATCCCCACCCCAGAGATGATCCACATGGCGTGGCAGAAGTCTCCTGACCCGCTCACTGCTCCCCGCTCTGTCTCTGGTGAATCCTCTCACTGCCCCTGCATCTCTGCCCTGTACCCCAGTTCTGTATGCACAAATAAAAATCTTTTTAAAAATTGGACAGTGAGTGTCAGGTGCCCAAATAGTGTGGTCTACAAGCACCACAGCCCTGAAACTACCCTTCCTAGTGTGATCATGCTTCTTGGTGAACGACTTACCTAAGCTTTTTCACCAACATTTCCAGCAATTTTCTTTTGTTCATTCAGTGGCCTTGTTGATCTCTAAGGGCTTCTTGGTTTTGTTTCAAGATAGTCTGTTTTGCACAGAAGTGTGATGCTTAGGGTATTCTCAGCTCTGAGTTCCTATAAAGCCATCCTCAGCATGATCATAAGAAGAGCTAATAGTTATTAAGTGCTGACTATGTGTCAGTGACATTGTAAGCATTTGCAGTTGTTTACTCATTTACATCTTTCTGTAGGGAGGGGGAGGGAGAGGGACCAGGACAGGGGTGGGAAGAGCACAGGGACCATGGTGATGGTGCCCGGGTGAACTGGTGGTGGGGATTTCATGGGGAAATCATACATTGTACAAAAATGAAGGATGATGTAATGAATATATTAACAAATGTTAATCTTTCTTAACTATGTGATGAATTAGGGCTGTTTTAGAGGTAATGAAATGAGAATACAGGATATTGTAGCCAATACCCCAAGTCACAAAGCTAACATGTGACACAGTGGTCTTTGAAGTCCAATAGGTTAGCTTTGGAACCTGTGTGCTTATTCAGAATGCTTTTTGCTACTGATATATTTGGGACTTGATCCTAACATTGCCTATACCTTGATTCACTCATGTGCAATGACCATATACACATATATACTGGAGTAAGAAAATTTCTACAAATATCAAAAATATTATTCAAACAATAATAAATAATAATGACTAGGATTTATTGAGCAAATTGAATTCTGCATTGTTTAGGATTTTCAAAGTCCACCCCTGTAAGCTGTGTACTTGACCCAGTGATCAAGTTTAAACCTATAAATCAGACAGGTCAAGTACACTTTTCAATATCGTCAGCCAGTCTATGGAGATATATACTCAGATGTGCCCTTGTTCAGGAGCCTCCACGCTCAACCACGACTTGGAGCCTTCTTAATAACTCCTGAGCTACACCCAGCTTTACATAGTCAAATAAACACTCAGGAAAAAGTGATGGTTGTTATTGTAGAACTTTGAACAGCCAAAGAAGAAAGGAAGCATTGGCCACAAACAGTTATACAACCAAGAATTTAAGGAAAAAATAGTTACAGAGAAGAGTGAGGTGTGACTCTTTGATGACATGCTGAGAGTTAAAATTGGCGAAAAGAAGAAGCTTCACAGGAAAAATTCTACCTAAACAATCACAAATGTGTTAGTCCTCCATGGCTGTTCTGTGTATAGATTGGGTGACTTGTAAACAACAGAAATTTATTTCTCACAGCCTCGAGGCTGAAACAGAGATCAGTGTGCCAGCCTGTTTTGGGTCCTTCAGGAAAGCCTTTTTCTGAGTCACCAACTTTCAATTTCTCCTGTATCATCATGGGGCGCAAAGCTCTCCTTTTCTTACAAAGATACAAGTTCCATTCCTGGGGGCTCAAACTTCAGACTTACTCATATCTCAAAGGTTCCATCTGTAAATAACATCACATTGGGGACTTCATTTCAGCATATAAATTCCATACACACATTCAGCCTATCACCAGAAATGATGTCAAGAAGAAAATAAGAGTAGTGTATTAAAAACAAACACAACATAGTGCAGAAAACTCTCTAAGGAGCTCAGACTTAAAAGAAATGCCTGGATTATGAAAAGAAGCTCATGTAATAAAGAGTGCAAGTCAGTCATAAGGATGCAGGAAAAGCTGAGCCTAGATTGCAACAAGTCTTGAGAAAGACCCATTCAGGCACTGAAGGGGCATCCCAGCAGCTAAAGAATGAGGAGTGGAATGGCCACTGTTGGGGGCTAACAGTGTCATGTTGAAAGCGAACAGAGTACAACAGGGCTCTTCAGCCTCTTTATTGAGGAAAGTGATCTTCCAACTGGGAAGGCTACAGAAAATACGTTGAATGGGAAATTGAACCCTGATCCAGGCAAGAAGACAAGAAGAAAACACTTCATTGCTCCAGATGAGTGCAAATCTACAGGGTGACTGTCACCCCACACCACACAGGAAGGCATGGGGCGCAGAGCAGCTGTGGCCAAGGCACAGGGACATGTCCCTCTTTTTGACAACAGGAAATTGGGAGGATAAAAGACAGTAAAAGTATCAAGACATTGCATTTTTAACAAAAATATGGGGTTTGATGAGAGCAAATATTTCCATAAGTATATGTAGAGTTCATTAAAACAAGTATCCTTGGTAAGTAATAATCTAAAATGAAGTAAAAATTAGTAAATTACAAATAAGCACACTGCTACAAATAAGTCAACTAAGTCTTCTAACATTTCTTAGCACCAATACCTAATTACACTATTTTCCAAGTTTGACTTATAAGTTATGTGAAAACCATAATTATTGGGACCAGTCAGTGAAACTGAACTTTTCTAAAGCAAAGAACTCTACTTGATCTAGTATTTTTATTACTTGCATTTGACATCACAAAACAAACTTCACTAGGCAAAAAAAAAAAAAAAAAGTCAAAAAAAACCAGACATGATGAAAAGATACATTGACTATAGGTAATGTTAGAATAATATCACAGGTGTGAGAAGCAGAATCATAGCTGGAATATAGCCCGTGGTCACACAGCCAAAGTTGTCAAGACAGAGAAGAGATGGCCTGAAACAAATGAAAAATCATAATTATGAAGTAGTGGTAACGATATCTAATGTCTAGCAGATCCTGAAACTCCATGGAGGAAATCCAGAAGTTGCAGTAACAACGACAGAAAGAGCCATCAGAAAGGGACATGGCTAGTTAACTTACCACCTCCTTCAAGCCAAAGTGAGAACCTTTCAGGAGACTCCTAGCATACTAACGTGCAATTAATGAAATTTCTCCCATTTCAGTAGAAAACTATGTGAATGCGAAATTGATATAGAAATCAGAAGCAGATTCTATAGGCATATGTGGTAGCTGACTTTCCTGAACAGCCACCACAGGTCTGAGGGTCTTAGGAAACTGATTTCACTTCATCAAAGAACATAACCTCCCCAGGATGCTCCAAGTTCTAGTTGGTAAAGTCCCATGTGGGCATGAGCTGCCCTTTCCACAGACCACGTCACAGAGCTGGGCCCTCAGTTTCCATCTAAAGTGATGCCAGTTGTAGCAGCTTCTATTTTGCATCATGGGCCTGGAGAAGTAATCGTAGACAATTTTTTTTTTAATCCCTGAGAGCCAAATCAGGAAGGAGAACTGGTTCCTGGCATTCCTTATTTTCAGCCCAAACTTTCCTAACTTCAGTGCACAAAACTATTATATGTTCAAAAGTGAAATGTATTCTTCAGTCCAGAATCCACCCAACACAGAGCAAAGTGTCCAAGATGAATTTCTTGCCTAATGTCTCCACAAAACTCATTTATCTTAGAGGGTTTAAGGCATGCACACAAACAGAATGTTCCCTCATAGTCCGGGGGCCTCGATGGACACCACCAAGCAGCAAGTGGCACTTGGCCAGAGCCCTCACGGGGCCTCTCTGGAGGACAGTGCTGACAAGGGATGCCAGTTAGCCACAATCCTGGGACTCCTCCTTTCATGACTTCTTATCTGGAAACCAAAGATCTGGCCAACTCTTAAGAGTCACTATCTCTTTATATTTAAAGATAATTACTAAATATAATTTCTTATAACCACATAATTCTTATAAAACAAGATTTACCAAACTAACCCTGCCTGTGTGTTGAAAAGTTGGTGGTCTACATTGTCCTGGGTGGCGATTTTAAATGCCCTCTATGAATGGAGTAGGTAAGTATGGGCTGAATGGTAACTATGTAAGAAAGCAACATAACAGAAGAACGACAGGAGATAGATGCTGTTGCTACAGTTGAGGAGGTCTGTAGTGGTGGGTGATGGTGTCTGTGTGGGGTGGAGGGGAGGGAAATACATTCAGTATATTTTTTGATGATTCATAGATATAGAGAAATCAAATACATGATATTTGGATGCAACCCCTTTGAGGATATATTTTCAGTCCTGAAAAACATTTTAATTTTAAAGAAATTTTCTAAAATGCCAATAATAAAATAATATACAAACTTACTTCCTGATAGTTACTCCACTTTGAGTGAGGTTTTGAATGAGGTTTTGAGTGAGGCTGAGCCTAGAGAAGTGTCAAGGCTGTGAGATGTTCATATGTCACATTGCTAGGAAAAAAAGACATTTCAAATGTTTGGTGCACCCATTTTGACATGACTAAATCAAAGTAGTCAACTCAAGATCTTTTTCCAGACCTGATTTCCATATATTCATCTGCATTTCAGATTTTGGACCCCTATAACCATAAGGACAGGAGTCTTCAGCACACGGGAAATGTAATTTTTGTCTTGGCAGAAATTCTGTAAGTCACTGTGTTCCTAATATTTGTAAGGACAGAAGGATGAAGGGATAGTTGGTGTGTTGGCTTGAGAGTCAACATCGGTAGCTCTCCACCAAGCCAAATGGCCTCTCCTACTTGTAGGGAATACCAGTAGATTGCATCTCGTTCTAGGTGTTTTGATTGTAAGCAACAAAAAGTCTGGCTAAGCTAAGTGAGAAAGGCCCCTCTAAGGATTTCGGGTGGTGCATGCAATGACAGTTGTGGACACCTGCTGAGCACCAGGTCTTAGGAAGACCCACAGTCACAGAGCTCTGGGCACCCCAAAGACAGTGTGTCTAGAGACGTGCCATCAGCTTCAGCTCTACTGACAATCTACCACTCAGCATCTCTGCCTAGGTTTCCAACATCCCGCATGCTGTCTGCCATGGTCAAGGTTACTTGGGGTCATGAGGCCTGGCATGGATGGAGGAAGGGAAAAAAAAAACTACAGGCACCATTCCCGGAAGAAAAGGGGTGGTATTCTGGACTTGGAAGAAAACAATAGATCCCCTAGAGATCTGAGCTACAGTCAGACACTCATTTTCAAAAATACAGGTTTTGCCTCACCTGTTTCATGAAATAGAGGGTTTAGTTGATGGCAAGCTCAACAAGAACAAACAGTGTGTTATATGCCACATCCCTTTGTCCTTTTAATAGCACCACTCTCTAAAGCAAGGTGGGGTGGACAGCTACACTGTTTAGCTGATCAGCCTTATTCCCTCCTCAGGGAGAGTTTAGTCTTCAATTCTCAATTTTACATTTCAGGAAGACACTAAAAATATATGGCTCAGCTCCCATTCCTTCCCTTCAGTTCTGCTACAGTCTATAGGACCTAGGACCCTAGGAACTCAATCTCTTCAACTCTCAGACAAGCTCTGCAATGGAGAGACTGGCAGCTGCCTTCCTCACTCTCTTCTTTCTCTATCTGTCCAGAAGCAGGTGGCAGTTCATACCCCGTGTCCTCTTGTAGTTTCCACACTTGCGTGTGTGGAAGTCTCGTCCTTGAACCCAGCACCAGGCTTACCTACTGAGCCCAGCACGTTGGCAGTGATGTTTCCAGATCAGCCTTAGTGATGCCAATCAGCCAGGCAGCATCCCTCAGAGTGGCCCTGCCCCTACCACCATGCCCACACCTTGCAGTGGCCCCAGGCTCATCTGCTCTTCAATAATTCCAGGCTCTGAGACACTCATTTGTCCTTCAGCTCTAGAGCTGGTAGTTTCTCATCTTTGGGGTATCTCACGTTGTCTTTTTTTTTATCTTGGTCCTTCTATTAGCTATGTAAAATCCCCCATGTTAATTTCCCTCCTACCAGACACATTGAGAGGCTCCCCCCTTCTTTTGTGAATGCTCTTGCAAGTGCCCAAGGCCCAGATTAGGCCACAGTAGGACAGGGAGGGAATCCAATGTGGTGTCACACTTGGAGCAAGCATCTCGCACAAAGGAAGACTTAGGGACGTGATAGCCAGCTTCAGCCATCTGGAAAGCTTTCATTGGAAAAGGCGATTATGCATTATCCTATGTAGCTCCAGAGGGCAGAGCTAGCACGAGTGAGCACAGGGTCTGAGGAAGCAGGTTTCAGCTCAAAGTGAGGAGCGGTCCTTTAAGCACTTGAACTGCCCACAGTGAGGGACACTGGGCAACTTTTGGTGGGGGGTTAGTCAAGCGGAGGATTGGTTTCCATTTCTAAGCAAGCCCGGAGAGGTACCCACTGAGTGTCTGGCTGGGCAGTTCAAATCAGAGGCCCAGGAATTCCCTGGTAGAATCTGTAGGCTTTAACCAAAGCCTTGGTCATTTTCTCTTGGCACCTGAGGACAAAATGCTCAGTGACCTTCAGTGAATAGTAACATTTATCCTCTAGGATTTATTTTGGCCCCCAGACTAATTTTAAACAGCAACCCTTGGGCCCTCCCTGGTGGCACAGTGGCTTGCAACACAGCACTGTGAAGCTGGCCGTGACTGCTTCAGCATGAGTTTGATCCCCACGCTGGAGGATCACATGGCGCGGCAGACCTCTCCTGACCCGCCCACTGTGTACTTCGTTGATCTGCCTCTTCTGCTCCCCACTCTGTCTCTGGTGAAGCCTCTGACAGCCCCCCATGCCTCTGGCCTGTACCCCAGTTTGGTATGCATAAATAAATAAATCTTAAAAAAAAAGTCCTTACTCCAAGATGGAAGAATTCAACTTCCCACTAGTCTATGCCCCCCAAACACTGACACCGATGAGTAGAAGATTTCCTCCATTTGCTCCCTTCTCTGCTTTTACTGGGGACTCTGTATACCTGGAGGCCTTGGAAGGGACTGAGGTTGACCACAGTCTACAGCCCAGGGAGTCAAAGAGTCTAGTGCTCGGAAGAGAGTTGCTTCTCTGTGAATGGTATTTGAAGTATCCAAATCTCTGAATTCATCTTTCTCAAAATGAGGCGTCTGGTGTCAGCCCTGGATTTAAAAGGGGTAGGCGGGCAGTTTTGAGGCAGTTTTTCAGGACTTCATGAGATTATTGTCCTGCCACCTTGAAAATCCCACCTCCCTTCCATTTGTATTCCTTTCCATTGCATGGCTGCTTTGAAATAGAAAGTACAGAGTGCACAGCTCCACAGAGACAAAAAGTATTTGTTTGCCGGGAGCTGGGGAGAAGGGAAATGAGCTGGGACTACTTTGTGGGCACAGAGGGTATGGGGTTTCACTTGGGTTCAAGGAAATATTCTGGAACTAGCTACTGGAGATGGTGCCGACACTTGGCCATGCCCCGTGTGATTCTGGAGGCAGCTGCTGGCAGCTCATGCACATCTGCACAGCCAGCCACCCTTCCGATGTTTGGGGCCCAGGGGATGAGTCTTCCACAGCTGTTTTCCATGCACTAGTTTTCCTTCCCTGAAGCAAAACTGCCTCCAGTCACACTGTGGCAGTTGGGGGTAGGTAGGGAGAAAGGCATTGTCTCTCAGATCCAGTGAAACCAAATAGAGAAATGGAGCATGGTGACTGCTAGCACCCCAAAAGGCACACACCCATGTGCTCCGGGGGGGCACGATGGAGGGGAGTGCACAGACTGATGCATCAGGGACTTGCAGCGGCTCCAGGAAGCAAAGGAGCGCTTAGGCCTCCTGGTGGCGCAGCGGGTTAGACCGCAGCATCGCAAGCCGGCTGCAGCGCTTCTGTGTGAGTTCCATCCCTGCCCCGGAAGTGACCCCATGGCTCCGCAGACCTCTCCTGACCCACCCCTCCCGCTGCTCCCCTCTGCAGTGTACTTCGTCCAGCAGCCTGTGCTGCTCCCCATTCTGTCTCTGGTGAAGCCTCTCACCACCCCTGCATCTCTGGCCTGTACCCCAGTTCTATGTGCACAAACCAATAAAACTTTAAAAATATATATAGTCTTTAAAATAAATAAATAATCTAGAGCTTATTTTGATCTAATCCCGGGTGCTCCCTCCACTCACTCCAGTCTCTACGGCGTCAAGTGATCCAGAGGAAAACAAAACCTGAGTTACTGTGTCAGTGGCTCAGCCCAGCTCCCTAGAAAGGGGGGTCAAGTAGACAGCTTGGGAGGCAGTGACCTGGCGCTTACAGCTTTTGCCAACACAATCCCTTGTGGATGACTCAACTTTCCATTCAGTTTCCTCTTAATTTGTCCCAATATTCTTTCCATGGAACTCCCGTCACAGGGTGACTGCCCAGAAGACAAGGGAAAATGCCTGAGAAGCACAGGGCAGAGTCTCACTTGCAGATGAGCAACTGCCCAACTATAGGGCCGCCAGGGTGTGAAACACACACCCACATACAGAAACACACAGACACACACAGAAACACACACACACACAGACACACACACGCACACAGACACACACAGAAACACAGACACACCCATACACACAGACACACAAACACAGAGACACACACATACACACAGACACACACACAGACACACACAGAAACACACACACACAGACACACACAGAAACACAGACACACCCATACACACAGACACACACACACAGACACACACAGACACACAGACACACACACACACGCATGCATGCTGCCTACCTAAACAACGAAAAGAGCAAAGAATAATTTCCACTTCAATAGTTCAGCTGAAACCTCTGAGCCACACCCCCCAGGACCCCTCATCAGGACATGCTCCCTTAATAAAAAAAACTGCAGCTTAGTCCTGGAGGAACAAGCCTGGGCAGAGAGTACAGTTACAGGAGAGCAAAGGGCAGCTCAGAACATCATGTGTGGGCAGAGGCGGGCAGAGGGGAGGGGGGACCCACCCAGGGGTCCATTCTTCTGCTGCGAGTCCAGAGTCCCCTTTGTCCGTCCACGCAGATTGCTGGCCACCATCCTCCAGCTCTGGGTCCTTCTCCCAGGGCGCCCTCTCTGCCCATCTCTGCTCTGGAGCCCGCCCTGCCCACCCCCTCCGTCGGGGGCAGCACCTGGGGGCCCTGCTGGCCAATAATTAGCCAGGGCAGCTGCTCCACTGAGCAAGCCCCAGCGACCTGCAGCTGGGAGAGTGGGGTCCTGCCTGGAGGAGGGGGGCGCCGGGGGATCCTGCTGAGCCTTCTCAGGTGGCCAGATGACGCCTAATTAGGCCCCTACTGGGGAGGCTTCACCAGATGGGCAAATGGCTGGAAGCCTGAGGGAGCCAGCAAGGCGCTGGTGGAGCTCCCAGTGTGTGGTTTCCTTTCCAGCTGCCTCCTGGGCTGGGGGGTGGGGGGAGGGTTGGGGGGGACAGTTAAAATAGTAATTGGTGCCTCGGGTCAAGGGGCCTCGCTTTCCCTGCCAGGAGGGGTCATGCTGTGCTTCCCAGCCGTCTAGGCCCCCGGCACCCCTCTGCCAGCCTGGAGTCATGGTGCTGTTGATTGAAAAATGATTGCTTTTTTAGATGCACGACCAGAAGAGTTGGCTCTGGGAATGTTTTTCTAAATCTAAACAAAACGCACCATAGATTCACGAAAGGCAGCATTAAAGGAGAAGGAAAACAGAATGCAAAGGTTTTATTCGCTCTGTCACCCCAACTTAGAAAAAGGGAGCTGTACATGGCAGGACAGCTGGAGGACGGAGCAGTTCATGATTGAATTTTGACAAATTGCTGTTTCTAGGCACAGAAGAAATCAGGAGCCAGAGAGAGGGATGGGCCAGCCCAAGGAAGATGGGTGCTTTCTATTTCAGAAGCTGGCTACTGCCTGCAAGTGAGAACAGCCACGGGGTGCTTCTGTTCCACCTGCCATTGCACCTCATCCTCCCACCACAGCCATGTCTGCAAGGTCAGGAGTGGCACGCAGGGAAGCACCCTGCTCCCTCACAGCCCAGACTTGCAGTGCCCAGCGGGGCATCCGTGGAAACTGTGGTGGTGAAGGTTGCAAATGTGGGAGGAAACTATTACAAAAGCTGAGAACATGCAGCTCTCTGCCCTTCCTCTGCTTAACCCCCATTCCTCCCCCCCACCCCC
>NW_004567117.1:32930206-32955861 GCF_000260355.1 Condylura cristata | reverse complement strand
ACCCGGCTATTCATAGAGCCCGGGAATTTGCTCTTTGTGTCTTTTTCCTGCCACCGAGTAAGGGATGATCTTCACACACCCACCCCACTCCACCCCCACCTCCCTGTGTGACAAAGAACTTCTATGCCTGTTGATAAAGACTAGGAGATCTAGTGTGAATCCTGGACAGGAACGGCCTTATTGTCAAAAAATAAAGGTCAAGGGAAGGTAACAAATCTTTTCTGTCCGCCATCACAGCCCCCCCTCTGTGGAACCCTATAAATCCACCTGGGTTGGGAGGACCCCAGGTGTCCCCTCTGGGGACATCTTCCGTTGGAAGAAGCCCCTGGAAAGTAGACTCACCCCCAAATTGGTTTTAGCTTAGAATCACCCTCCAGCCCACTTGTGTTGCTTCTTGTTTCATACAGAAAAAATTAATATTAATAATAACCCAAAATAAAAAGTAATAAGTCTGAGAAGATAAGCAGACCCACCACTTATTACAATATTCCTTATTTACCTTTGTTATTAATGTGTCTTATTTGGGGGACCACTTGGTGGACAGTATTTGGCACCAAGTACAGTATTTGGCAGTATTTGATTATAATTTTAGCCAGCTGGGACGGGACAATATCAGTTCTCTATAGTTTTTGGAGTACAACATATTGTCGGCAGACTTGGGCTGGTACAGTGGACATTAATTGTTAATTCTCCTTCAAAAGCCATCTGCTAACGGTAAACTCCCTGGAAGCCTGGGGGAACAGCGCCATCTAGCAGCCCTCACGCTCAGTGCTTCTAAACTGGGTTTATTCTTGACAGAGCCCTGTGGGAAAAGTCTACTTTTCTTTTGAGTTTGACCAAATTGGAAAGATGCTCTCCACAAATCCACCTCAGCTATCAGTGAGCAGCATCCGTTTGCAACAGCTTGGGGTCCCCTTTGCTTCTGAAAAGCATCACAGTTGAATGTTCTGGAGAGGTCAGCAAGGTTACATGAGCACCCAACACTTCACCCTAGACACCTGGGAGTTACATTGGTGAAAGATGAGGAAATGGAAGACCGGGGAGGCGGGGGGTGGGAGGGATGCGGAGGGGGTGGAGGGGATACCTCCTGGAAGTCACCCTGCTGGTCCGTGGTTAACTCAGGCTCAGAAACATGAACTCTTCTGAGAGTAGAAGTCTACTGTTCGCAGAATGGGAGCAACGTCAAAGGCAGTTCAGACAGCGCAGAAGCGAGAGCATTCGTCAGTGAGCCAGGGAAGGTCACGGTCTCCTTATGACCACAGAGCAACACCAGAGCAATAAGGTGCATATTAAGCACACGGACAAAACCGTGGGTGGCTGTGGGGCTGTGGGGCGCCCCGAGCACTGGACAAACTCTCCGGCCACTTGGGACCGTGAGAGAAAAGTTGCAGAAGGAGTCTAACCCGTGTGGGGTCACCACCTCGCGCAGATGTGTCTTTTCCAACTACCCCTGAGGTACTAGAGAGATACACACAGAATGGCGACCGGGAAGGTTTGCTGTGTCCCCTGCTTGCTGTGCAGGCCCCTTTGGGGGAGCTTGTTCCCCCAAGAGGCTTTGGGTCTATGAACTGGCTCAAGTCTAGGACAATATTGAGGGTCGATGACCTGCAATGGGGGGGGGGGGCTTCTACTGCCCAGCCCTAAAGATGTCCCATCTTGCAAGTCAAGTGACACTTTAGTAAAAGGGTCTCCCTGCCCCCCCCACCTGTCAGAAAGGTTTGGTGCAGGACTTACTACCTTATCGTCTTCTTGATCATTCAAAATCTCTGGAGGTTCCAACATCAACATTTTAGATCCAAAACTCCACTTCGCGGTTTCTTTCTCAAACTTTAAAATAGCTCCAAAATCCCATTAAGCAAAATGCCCCAGGTCTCACAGAAATCGCTGATCAGGCGCTAGGCAATGAATAATTACACCGATTCCAAACCGTGCAGAAGGGGGTGGGGTGATTCAGTAACCTCAGCCTCAGCTTCTCTAGGGTGAGTGCTATGAGCCGGGCTCCGTGGGACACTGGGCGGACTATCCGGGGCTCAGCTCCCCTGTGCCACGTTTGCGTCGTGTTTTAAGAATTTTTTTAAGCTTAAAAATTTCTTAAAAGTTACACATCCTCCTCCCAAGTTCTCTCCCTTGGGTCAGGGGCACGAAAGGAAGTGGGGATGAAGCATCCTGACCTCATGACATCAGAATAGTTTGGGGACTCGTAGCCCTGCCTGGTGCTGGCCCTGGCACGCCTGCAGGGCAGACACAGAAGCTCTAGCAGATGGTGGGTGTGAGCTGCAGCCGGAGCGTGTGTGCTGTGGCTCCCCCCATGCCTAGGGCTGACTTTGTCTGTAAGCCTATCTTTCGGATTTGAGTGTTTTGATCAAATTCACACAAGCTGCTGACAATTCAGCTCGGGAATTCTCTCACACTGAGCCCATCACATCACTGCTCTGTGAAATCTGGGTTGGGATGCTTTGTGTTTCACTCAAAAAAAATTGCACAAAGGGCCCCCCGATGGGCACAGGCTCTAAGTGGCAGCCGCCCTTCCTCTCTGGCTTGCGGCCCCTCCCCACCCACCTCCCTCGCTCGCTGCGGTGCAGACGCTCCGGCTTCCTGTTCTTTTTCTGGCTCCCTTAGAACCTCTCCATGGCCATGCTCTCTGCTAACCTGCCTCTCTGGCAGCTAGTGCCCTTGCACCTCCATTAACCTTTGCCCAAATGCCACTGGGTCACCTGTGCTGACCCCCCGGAAGCCACATACCTGGCCTCTTTCTCTGTCTTTTGTCCGTGGCACCTGTCAGGCACGTACACACGGAAACCTCGGCTGTCTTGACGCTGTCCCTCTCTCCCACTAACGTGGAAGCTCTGTGAGGGCAAAGGTGCCTGTCACCCCATCATCGGGGAACCCCCGAGCCCTTAGAAAACACTTGGCATGTGGTGTGTGATCAATAAGCACTTGAGTGGACGGAGGAGGCTGCTGTCGACAGCTCTGTGGTTGAGCCCAGCACAGCTTAATCATGGGGTCCAGGAAAGGACCAGATGTGGCCCGCCCGCCTGCTTTTCTTCTCCACCACAGTGGAACAATCGCACCATGATCGATTCAATTAGTTACAAACGGTCCAGGCCTGATAAGACACAGAGACACAGCAATTAAGATTTCTACAACATTTCTCAGATTCTTTAATTAAAACTACACATGGATGGTTAAAGCAAACTGTTTTCACTCCGCCTAAGTTTGCTGTATGTCTGCAGTTTAAAAAGTGCATCTTGGCCACTATAGGTTCATCATTTTGCTGGGAGATGGAGGTTTCACATAAAATGAGTATCATACCTGTGACCCCTTTTGCACTAGGCTAATAATGACGTTGCAAAGGCAATCTGTGTTTAACTCCACAGGTGTGCACCGAGGGGATCCCATCACACCTGAAGATAAACAGCACAGCTCATGCCAGGATGAAGTGACTCCTCCAGGTCTATCTGGAGTGTGTTCCCTTTGGCCAAAGGAAGGCTTCAGCCAAGACTTACTTAGCTGTTATAATTTGTTTCAAATTCAGACAGTGATACTCTATTCTGGAAATTGTTTTTTAAAGATTTATTTATAGATAGAACTGGGGTGTAGGCCAGAGGTGTGTGGGGTGAGAGGATTCACCAGAGACAGAGTGGGGAGCAGAGCAGGCAGATCTACTGAAACACATTGCTGAGGGGAGCAGCGGGAGAGACAGGGGAGGCTTGTGCCCTGTGGGTCAGCTCCCACATATGAGCCAGGGGTTGAATTCAGGCTGCTACAATGATAGAATGATTGTGCTAAGACTTAACCAACCCCCAGGCCACCAGGGAGGCCCTAGTATGGAAATTGTTTATAAAGTAAATACATTCATCCATTGTGGAATTCCTGATATAAAGTTTGTTTTTTTGCTAGTCAAATATAAATGTAGAATATCACAGATATATTGAATATAGCAAGTAAAACACTTGGGGCCACTATGGAGACCATGAGGTGGGGTTCATGGGGTGGGGAGGCATTTGATACTAGAACAGGGGGCACCTGGATAAGCTCTTAGACAAGGTGTCCTTAGGCTAAGCCCTGAATGAGTGGGGAGGACTCAGTGCACATTTAGGAGGGAGAGCATTCCAGAAAGAGCTCAGGCAAAGGCCCTGGGGTGGAAATAAGCTGGACCTAATGGGACACAGAAGACTCTCACTGGGGTTTCTCTGCATTCCACTGTTGCTAGTATCCCTAATCTGTGTCCTTGCATAGAAGCTAGGCTCCCCTTCTCTGGTAGACCCAGGGCCTTCCAGCCCTCAGACTGAATTAGACATGTCTGAGTTACCCCACTTGCAAAACTTTTGTTGCTAGGAATTCTGAGACTAGTTCTCCCAGCTAAACAAAATCCCATTGTCCACCCACAGATAGGAAACTGCAAATTCCTGGACCTTCAACACAGGTTTTCCATTGCCTACAGACTCCATAATCAAGCAAAAAAGTTGGCAAGACTCTGCCTGTTTCTGGGCAGAACCCCCACTCCCAGCCCATACCATCCCCCCTCCCCCAAGAGAGGCTGCATTGTGACAGGTAAGAAGAGCAGAGCTAGAATGGGGCTGGCCATGTGCACAAAGTGTCCCACAGGCCACAGGCTGGACACATGTCCTCCTCCAGGAAGAGAACCCCCCCCCCAACTCACTCACCCTCCAGAGAGGGAGAGTCAGCAGTGAGGAGGGGGAAGGAAACCTGCTCCCTAGAGCCAGGTTGAGGTTGCAGGTGAATGACACACAGTCCCGGCTGCCAGCCCCTGCAGGCAAGCCCACCTGAGGCAGACCGGCCCACTGGTAGGGAAGCCAGGGCTAGGGAGCTCAGCAGGGTCTCCGCCTGGGGATCTGCACTGCCAGCAGGGAACAGGCTGCAGTCTCGGGTGCAATAGGTCCCCCCAGCCCCATGGGTGGAGGTGCTCATGCTTTCACTATGTTTTTCCATTCATCTCAGCCTCACCTCCAGTTCCATATTGATAAGCAAGACTGGCCATTTATTTAAACAGATACAGCATCTAGAGTGAGCTTAAAGGATTCTAGAAAGGTAAGCCGGGACAAAATACCAGTTTATCTACTGTGTTTTCCTTGTGTAAGTACCTTCTATGCATTATTCGATCACTGTGTTAACAACGAGGTCTTGGGCCCTCCCTGGTGGCTCAACGAGTAAGAACGCAGCACTGCAAGCTGGCTGCAGCTGCTTCAGTGCAAGTTCGATCCCCAGCCCCGGAGGTGACCCACATGGCTCAACAGACCTCTCCTGTCCCACCCACTGCTCCCCTCGGCAGTGCACTTCATTGATCTGCTTGTTCTGCTCCCTATTCTGTCTCTGGTGAAGCCTCTCACCGCCCCTGCACCTCTGGCCTGTACCCCAGTTCTGTATGAATAAATAAATAAATCTTTAAAAAAAAAATGAGGTCTTAGAGTTCCCGTTGCAGGTGAGAGATCTGAGGTTCAGAGAGGTAGAAACAGCTGCCCCAGCTCACACAGCCAGAAAAGAGCCAGCACTGGACAGAAGGGTGGCTGGTTCTCAAATCCAAGGGGACTGCTCTTCTTGCTACTCCACTCCGTGCACAGACACCTGGAAAAAGAATGACTACATGCTGGATGCTTGTCATGACGGCAATGGTCTAATTTACCCTCCTAGAATGAGAAACTAGGGCCTCAGGATCCCACTAAGATCCTCAAGGAGAGGCAACAGGAAAGAAACAAACCCAGGGGAGCACTCTGCTGACTTCCCCTGTTTGTTCGCCCTGGGGCTGCTTGAGCTGGCGTTTCTTTGTAGGATAAGGAGAGAGACTTGTGCAATAGTCAGCACCTTCCTGTATGTAGTTCAGCTTCCAGAATCTGCCTGGAAACAGGCTGGTCTGCAGCATAAACAACTAGCAAACTGCCCAAGCAGTATAAAGGAAGGGAGTCCACAGGCCAGGCCTCAAACCTCTCCCCAGCCACAGGTCAGAAGTGCCCCCCAGTTCCCAAATGCAAGCACAAGGCACAAAGGGTAAATGAAACCAGAGACATCGCCTAGGGCAGGATCAGGACTGGAGAGCGGGAAACCATCCTTAGGTCACTCATTCACTTACTCATTCATTGTTCAGATTCAATAAAGGACAGAGTCTTTGCTCCCACATAACTGATGTTCAAGTGAGGAAGACAGGAGATAGACTGGTACATACATAATACAGAGTAAGGAGATCAAGAAGCAGAGATAGGAGGTAGGGAAGACCTCCTGGGTGACTTCGATCAGAGACCCGGATGAAGTGAGACCCTACTAGTGAAGACACTGGGAAGGTGACGTGGCCCCACAGCAGCTCAGAGGTCAACACACCCAGGTCAGACTGAAGAAGGAGAGGCAGGACAGACGTAACAGTGCCAGATCATAAAGCCTTCCAAACTAGGGAGAGGGCTTCAGATTTTTGAAAATAATGATACAAAGTCATGAAAGAGCTAAAAAGAAAGGAACGTCATGATCCATATCTCCTTTATGTTAAAAAAAAAATCACTATTGGGTCCTCCCTGGTGGTAAAACAGGTTAAAGTGCAGCCCTATGAAGCTAGCAGCAGCCGCTACAGCTCAAGTTTGATCCCTGGCCAGAGAGGTGACCCACATGGCATGGCAGAGTGCTCCTGTCTCATTGCTGCTCCCCTCAAAGCAGTGTGCTTTGTCCATCTGCCTGTTCTGCTCCCCACTCTGTCTTTGGTGAATTCTCTCACTGATCCTGCACCTCTGGCCTGTACCCCAGTTCTGTATGCATAAATAAATAATTTTTTTTTAAATTACTCCTGTTCCCATATAGAGAGCCCACAGAGGACAAATGAAGAGGATGTTGGCTTGAGCTGGAAGGGAAGGAAGGACCAGGAAGTGTGGCAAAAAAGGGGGAGAGTGTTTTCCTGGTCAGTAACATATGGGATGTGTAAGAAATGTGACTGAGGATGACTACATGGTTTTTACTCCAATAAGATGGCCAGGCCATGCAACCATTGACCATACTGGAGACTCGTAGCTATGAGTCTGGGTTCTATTCAGCTTCGGAGCCCCAGAAGAGGATCTGACACAGAAGATGCTTAATCCATTTCAGCGATCAGGTGAATGTAGTGATTAATACATGAAATCAGACACAAACACATTCAACTAACTGCTACCTTTGACTTCTGCTTTTTTAGATGAAATCTTGATTGTAATACCAATATGTAAAACAGACAAACATTTACCAATGAACACTTTTAATTTGAATTCAATAAGCACATCTGCTTACGATAGTCAGTCATAGAGAGCATATGATCCTGATAAATACTAATATTTGAAATCGGATGTTATGAGGGACAGCCAGATGTGCTATCTGATGTAATTTCCAGGTTGTTCTATGTTACTTTCTTGCATCTTATAAAGAAGAGGTTACAAGTCACAAATGTTCTAGAGGTGTTGTGAGAAATGCCTTTGGGAGCGTGTGAGAAGAATTCCATGTTGGAAGCTCACCTATCAGGATATTTGGTGTTGAACAAGAAAGCCAGGAATATAGAGAAATGTACCAGTTAGCGGAGAGGGTTTAGAAGACCCTGATAGCTATCGCAAAGGCAGAAAATACAGAACTAGTTCATTAGCTCAACAGTGTTATAAGAGACCCAAACCTTTCCACCTTCCCCTTCAACACCTCTGGCACCCTTTCACCCCAGCATGTCACTTTCGTGGCCATGAGCCACCATATAGCCATAAAAAGTCTACAGCAGTCTCTCCCTGGTGGCACAACAGGTTAAAACTCCACACTGTGAAGTGCTCAGAAGCCACTGCAGTACGAGTTCAAACCCCAGCCAGGTTGCTGACCCACATGGTACTGCAGACCTCTCCTGACCCGCCCACTGCTCCCCTCAGCAGTGTACTTTGTCAGTCTGTCTGTTCTGCTCCCACTCTGTCTCTGGTGAATCTTCTCACCCCCCCCCCACCTCTGGCCTGTACCCCAGTTCTGTAAGCATAAATAAATAATTTAAAAAAAAAAAAATGTCGGGCCCTCCCTGGTGACGCAGTGGGTTAAAGCACAGCACAAAGAAGCTTAAGCCACTTCCGCATGAGTTCGATCCCCGCCTGCCCCGGAGGGGACCACATGGCGCGGCAGCCTGTTCTGCTCCCCTCTCTGTCTCTGGTGAATCCTCTCACCCTCCGCATCTCTGGCCTGTACCCCAGTTCTGTACAAATAAATAAGTAAATATTTATTTAAAAAAATGTCTAGGACAAGGGAGGCTAGAACAGAATGTAACTTTCTCTTTCAGCCCTCCCCCCCCCCCCCCGAGATTAGGGAAACATTTTTCCAGAAGCCTCTTACAGAGTTCTCTTATGTCTAATTGACCAGATCTGGGTCACTCTCCCATTCTCAGACCTTCGCTAAGCTACAGGGCTTTCTGCCTAATCACTTAACAAGAGCAAGGAGTAATTTTGAGAAACTTCAGCAACCACTGTGGAAGCACTTCAAAGACAAGCAGCACAAACATTTTGTAAAAACTGAAATAAACAATTGTCCACCTCTTGCTGTTCTCAGTGGCAAAAGATAATTTTGTTTGAACTTTTGTAAAGATTGAAGAAAATGGCAATAAATTCACACATGCATGCAAAAAAAATATATGAAAGATGATGGTTTCCTACTTGTCTCCTCAGAGTCCCTTTCACTGTGGCCACTACTCCCCCAAAATCTCTCTTTTCTTTCCCACCACTCCTCTTTCAGGATTCACCCTCTATAGCACGAGTTTGATCCCCACCAAGGAGGTGACCCACGTGACACAGCAGACCTCTTCTGTCTTGCCTGCTGCTCCCCTCAGCAGTGGATTTCAATAGATCCGACTGTTCTAATCCCAACTGTCTCTGGTGAAGCCTCTCACTCCCCTCACCTCTGGCCTGTACCCCAGTTCTTGTATGCATAATTAGATCAATCTTTAAAAAAAAAAAAAAGAATTCACCCTCTCCTAACTCCTCCTCTCCCACCTGTCCTCATCCCAACTCCCTGTAATCCTGGGCCTGGTAGTCTCTTGTTTCCCTACTTGCACAGTGACCCCTCCTTTACCCTCAGGAGTGCACTCACACGGGCAAACTAGTTACACCCCTGAAAAAGAAGATGAGAAAGGCCATAGTCTCCAGGCATTTTTTTTTTTTTACGTTTGTCCCATGAGACTATTGACCAAAGGTTCCTGTTACTCTCTACACACAAGATCAGATCAGAAGTGCTCCAAGTTTACAAAGGTAAAAAATTTGCCTGTCACTCAGCAGTGTCCATCTGTGGCATGTGTGACCGTACCAGTGACTCAGCACAGGACATGAGCAGGCTCTCAGGGCTGAGCTCTCCTGTATTAGTTAGGTGCAGGTCTGAATTTTTTGGTAAAGTTATTTTTTGTCAAGCTAAAAAAAAAAAAAATACCTTGAAGATGGTAGAAAAAGATTTATTCTGAGCACCTCTACCCCCCACACAACTTGACAATACAAAGACAGTAATCTCCAGTGTTAAATTTAAAATGTAAAATATTCAGTAAGGGCCTTCCCCTTCCATTAGATGAGCTAAAGATACATTACTTAAAAATTCAATTTATCCTATGTTAGGGGAAACATCAGTGTTGCAAACCCGCGGAAGGGTGCGCTCACCCCTTTGTTCGCCCAAACATAGGAGCCACGGAGACCAGAGACTGGAGACCAGAGACCGAGAGACCGAGAGAATGAAGCAGGAGCCTGGGGTCTGGGGTCCGGAGTCTATTTATTAGAACCACCGATGGGTATATAGAGGGTCCCCACGCAGGGAATGGGGTGCATGTTTATACCGGGCCTGGGGCTTCTTGTCGCTTCTGGGCCTGGGGCTTCTTGCCGCTTCTACTTGAAACAAAGTAGTGGGCTGCAGCCATTTGCAGGACAGAGTGCACTGTGCTCTGCTGACTTGTTTGCTGGCCTTACTGGGGAGTGTGCTCACCCATGACAACGTTAGCCAGCCCGGACAGGTGCACTTAAGGTTCTGCAGAGTTAGCCACACATCAGCTGTGAACAAATAATTTGTCACAGACCCCTACAAATATATCAAAGTATTAACCAGGAAAATGTTAGCAAGGAAAAAGGAAAAAACAAAAACAAAAGGAAAAAAACAATTAAAAGTCCAAATTATGGAGGATCTCCTCCAAGGAAATTGAAAACCAACAGATTGGTGATTTCAAACCAACAAAATTGATATTCTCTGCCTTGGAAACCCTCCAGCAATTCTTCACACTTTTGCTTGAAATAATGACTTCATTTCAAAATAAAAAAGCTGTCAATTTTAAGGTTGGTTTGCTTTTAATGACTGTGGGTTTTCTCACCCCATAGTGGGGGAGCCAGTCTGGTCTTAGTCACTGCCCCCAAAGGAACTAATGTCACAGCCATTCCTGTACCCCACTCAGAGGTGAGCAGCTAATAGGAAAAGTTCTCTGCAATGTCAGCTCTAAGTCTCAACCTGCTTGTCATGAGACAGGATTGTAGATATGCGGCTGGTTGATTTTCAACAGATGGTGCAAAATAATCAAATAGAGAAAGGAAATTTTTCTTAAGAATGGGGCTAGAACAACTATTCATAGAGAGAAAAAGTGAACCCGACGCCTACCTCACACATCCATACATGTTAATAGCAGGTAAATCACAGATACAAACATAGGATATTAGACAACAATGCTTCTAAAAGTAAAAACAGAAAACTTTATGACCTTGAGATAAGCAAATATTTCTTAGACAAGGCACATATTTCAAGAAGAAAAACTTGTGCAAGAATGTTAATAACTCCAAGCTGGAAAGAACCCAATTATCTAACAACAGGGAAATAGGAAATAAAAAATTGTGGCATATTAATAAAATCAAAATTAATGACTATGCACTCCCCAATTTGGAGGCATATCAAAAACATCTTGCTAAGTGAAGAAGCCAGACACAAGAGTATTTAAACTGCAAGATTTTATTTTGCTTGAATAATATACATTTTATTGCAGTATCATTGATTTGCTAATACATGTATATATACATGTATGCATATACATGTATAAGTGTATTGCACATACGCTGTGTGTGTACTTGCAGGTTCTTATCTGTTGTTACCGCACCACACCCAACACCACGACACCCATGGTTCTCCACCATAGTCCACTGTTCTCGCGCGCTGCTTTGTTACCATCCTTTTCCTCTACCCCCCTCTGGTGGTTTCAATTTTATAGTTGTATTTCTAGGCTTGTGCATAATTCTATTTATAAGACATTCAAGGACAAGCACAATAAGCCAAATGTGATATAATTAAGAACAGTTGATTTCTCCAGAGAAAGGCAATGGGCTACGACTGGAAAGAAGCACAAGGAAATGGAAGTGTCGGTGGAAACGGCCTTCCTCTTGACTGGGGTTATAATTACATGAGTGTGTACACGTCTCAAAGCTCATTGGCATGTACATTTAAAATTGGGGCATTTGATCAGTATAACAGTATGGAATTACAGTTTCCTTTTGCCTATAGTTTATGACTCTGAAATTATGATATGCCTTTCAATTTATGATGTAGAGAAACTAATCAACCAACCAGCATTGAATTTTTTAAAACTGATATTGATTTATTTGCTAAAAGTATTGCTGTAAAATATTTGAGAGGCCTTACGTGCACAACTTGATAATTCTATACCCCCATATAACTACCTCTGAAGTCAAGTGTAAAACATCACTACTACATGGAAGACTCCACTATCCGCGCAAGAGTGTATAGTATTCCATTGCCGGAATACACGAGGAGGAATGCTATTACCAACTTGCAGTTATTATGAGTAAAACTGCCAAGAACACCCTGGAACAGCTTTTTAAAGATGTATATATTTATGCATACAAGAACTGAGGTGTAGGCCAGAGGTGCAGTGGGGGTTGGTGAGAGGATTCATTAGACACGTTGAGGAGCAGAACTGGCAGGTAGACTGAAGTACAATGCTGAGGGGATAGCAGGCAAGACAGGAGAGATCTCTGAGCCATGTGGGTCATCTCCCTGGCTGGGGATTGAACTCGTGCTGCAGTGGCTGGCAGTAGCTTGATAGCACTGAGACTTTTACCCCAGCGCCGCCAGGGAGGTCCTCCTTGAACATTTCTGTGCACATATGCATTTATTTGTGGGTCAGAAAGTTGGCAGCTGTTCTGTTTTCCCCAGGGACTGCCTAACAGTTTTGCAAAACTGGTTATGTCAACTTATTTGCCCATCAGTAGTGCATAAGAATTACAGTTCTATATCCTTGCCAAACCTTGTTATTGTAAGATTTGTTTTTGGTCTTGTTAGTTGTCTGGTTTTTGTTGTATATGTGTTGTTTATCCTGGTTTTTACATTTTGTGAGCTTCACATCATGGTTTTAATCTGAAATTAACTCGTAACAAGTTTGTTGCTTGAAATGTCTTTCAAAAGGCGACACGATAAAGTACTATTTCAGTTTAGAGAGTAAAAAACTAGTAAAAGGAAATATGGAAATGACACAATTCAATATTTTTCTTATAAAGCAACAAACTGGGCCCTTCCTGGTAGCGCAGCAGGTTAAAGCACTAAAAAGCTAAAGCCACTTCCACATGAGTTCGATCCCTGCCCCAGAAGCAATACACATGGCGTGGCAGACCTCTCCTGACCCACCTGCTGCTCCCCTCAGCAGTGTACTTTGTTAGTGGGCCTGTGCTCCCCGCTCTGTCTCTGGTGAATCCTCTCACCACCCCTGCATCTCTGGCCTGTACCCTAGTTCAGTATTCATAAATAAATAAATCTTTAAAAAAAAATAAAGCAACAACCTAACAACAAAGTACAATAAATGATCTATGAAAGCTGATCAAGCTGCACTTGCCATTAAAAGACACGAGAGAAAAGATATTAGCAAAAGGTGGCTTGTCAGAGTTCCAGAAAATGCAATTAAAGCTGCATCATTTGCCAAGACTTCATGATAGCCCCAAGAAACAGATCGTACTCTCTTTATTTTATAGATAAGGAAACAAATTAATTAGCAAAACTGAAATTCAGACTCAGGTGAGTCCAATTCTAACACCTGTACTCTTTCCATATAAGTCAAAGAGTAAGAAAGAAACAAAGAAAAACCCGTTCCCCTTGGGGCTGGTATGCCTTTGCTTATATTAATCGCCACAATTTATAATTTTCAAATCCATTACCTCAGTAGAGTGTCCCCCAAATTTCTATGTATGCAAGCAATGCAGGGATAGACTCCCACATTGCTGGGAGAAAATTAGGAGGCTGACAAGCCACATGATGACAGAGCTGGTTTGAGAAGCAGAGCCAGGGCTATATGGGATTCCCAGGCTCCCCTGCAGAGGTCACAGGAGAAATTAGTCAAGCAAAGACTTCTTCCATTTCCTGTGCCTCCTGCTCAAACCTGAGCTACAGAGTGTGTGGGTGGGATGCAAGGATGTCTTGGCCTCCTCTGCACCCTTATTTCAATTTCTTTTCTCAGATAGCTAAAATAAGATAATCTGGACTAGAACATCACTCTTACAATTTGGTATTTTAATGTTACTCCTCTTCTGAATTAATGAATTTATAAAAGGACATTTATTAGCCATCTACTTTCCAAATAAAAGAGTCACTAGGGCCCTCTCCCTGGTGGCACAGTGGGTTAAAGCACAGCGCTAAGAAGCTAAAGCCTCTTCAGCATGAGTTCGATCCCCAACCCGGAGGCGATCCACATGGCACAGCAACCTCTCCTGGCCCACCCGCTGCTCCCCTCAGCAGTGTACTTCATCAGTTGGCCTGTTCTGCCCCCCATTCTGTCTCTGGTGAATCCTCTCACTGCCCCTGCACCTCTGGCCTGTACCCAAGTTCTGTATGAATAAATAAATAAAATCTTTTTTTAAAAAAAGTCACTAAAGATATTAAACTCTACTTACTGAGGACTGAAGAGTATTTTCAAAGTGATAGTCTTCTAGGGGTATTGATACAGCCTAAAGAGTTAAAAGCCCAGCAGCCCAGTAAGAACTATCTTGTACTAAAGAGCACCTCCATTTAGTGCTGAGATTCTCTTTGAACCGCATTATTCATGATAAGGATAAAGACTTCCCAGTCCATTGACTAAGGGAGATAAGTGTTTAAGTGGCCTAATTATGCCTGAAGTGGCAAATCACCCTTACAAGAAAGCTAATGTTTTTTGCCAACATATCAACGATCCAACTGTTCCTTTGTCTTCATAAAGATTGGGTTAACAAGGCAAGGAGACACCTTTAAGATCAAGTTTGTGTATATCTTGATTCATTGTACCTGTCTAAGACACCATTTCCCAACCATGGGGGCAAAGTCTTAGCAACTTGATAGCTGGCATTATAGAGCATACATTTCTGATATAAAACTTCATCTACAAAGATTTATTTTCAATGGAGGATGATAATATCTGCAAATAAATGTCTCCAAACTGGGAAAATGAATCATGAAGTTCTTGCTGGGAGCTTGTGTGCCATCAGATGGTGGCCCCCACTGGTCATAAAGTCCTCCTTGACCAGCAGGGACTCTTGAGAAAGGGACACTGGTGGTCGAGAAAGTACTATTTCTAAGGCTATACGTGCTAAATCAACCCACCAATTAAGGTGAGGAAAAAAGATCAAGGACTCAGTCTTACTATAAGCATGAAGAGAACCTTGCAGAAGTCATTTTAAAGGTTAAAGGTACTTAAAAGCTAATAAAGCTGCAGAACTTATTGGAAATGGTGAGTTTTACTAAACTTCCTTTTGCTTTTCCAACTTTCTCCTAAAATGCATTCTGAGAGGAATCATTTTGCAGAGTGAAGAATTCTCCTGTTACATAAGTAGCTCTCCCCTCCCTCTCTTTCTTGTGCCTTCTATGTTTGGGTTTGCATGCAATGCTTTTTGCCTAAGGCTGTATTTCAGAAAATAGAGAGTCCATCCTTCTATAGAGGTGGAAGAGTTGAACAAATCAAGAGCACTTGCATCAAATTATTGAAACTCTTCCTCTGTAATTATTCCCCCTTGCCGGGTATAGACAATATTTCTCCTGTGAGTAGAGTAGATGGTTCCTATGGAAAACAATGAAATATAGCAGGGCTCCCAGAGAATGGCTCTTCATGGAGGCTGCAGTGGATCTTGGGTTTCATGAACATGCCCACTCTTCTAAAATGATTAATGTGGTCTTTTGCAATTAGACTCATAAATCTCAAAGAACTTCAATGAACATTGGTGTCATAAGATGCTCCTCAAAAATAAAACCATTTTTAGATAAACATAGGGAAAGAATTGTTTTAACTCCCTTAGTAGAGAATCAAAGCACGTCGGCATAGTAGAGACAAGGAGACATAAAGAAAACTGTGAGCATTATTTCATATAGCATTTCCCAAAAGCTCAACCATGCAACACTCCCCCCTTCTTTTATTTTCTTTAGTAATTGTAGTCATCCAAGTATAATGTTGCTATAGTTAGGATATACTCACATAGCCTAGTTTCTTCATTTGTTGGTGGAAATAACCAAGCACACAAAAATGCTACCTGGACCCAGTCACGGGAGGGAGAGTTTCCTGGAACCAGGATCTCATCTGACTTCAGCCAAGGCTGTTCTCCTCTTAACAATCCTTAAAGACCACATTCTTAAAGGAAAGCCAGATGGCTTCTTGCCATGAGTAAATGTAACATGGAAGAGTGCTTGGCACTGTTCTCTCTTCTGGGAGGTATATATGTTATAAATCTAAT
The DNA here is from genome assembly GCF_000260355.1 of Condylura cristata. NCBI lineage: Eukaryota > Metazoa > Chordata > Mammalia > Eulipotyphla > Talpidae > Condylura > Condylura cristata. The sequence goes on along the minus strand of NW_004567117.1, from coordinate 32,940,166 downwards.
CTACAGGTTTATTTCCCAACACAGGACAGCTCCTTACAAAAGAAAAGAGCTGGTCCCATTCCAGTGTCATCACAGGTTAAGTCAGTGGGTGGGAAAGGATGTCAGGTATCTGCCTGTCTTGCCCTGTGTCTCAAAAGGTGAATTTTAGGAGTGGGTGCCCCACCCAAGAGTCCATTAGGAACACATCGGCTTGTATGAAAGAATAGACTCTGGACCATGCAACTTGCCTGAAGGAAGGCCTGAGCAACAAGTGGCACCACAGTTCCACCTTCATTGACACCGCAAAAAATCATACATGATCAGGTATGATTCAAGTCAAGGAACTTCATATCAATGGCCCTAGGAAGTCAAAAATCCAGACTCTAGCTAAGAGGCTTTGTTCTACCAAAATTAAGTTGAAGAACTAATGCAACCATTTTCTTAAATTTAAATTAAATGCAAACATCCTCAAATTTGATATTTGCTATTTGAAATCCAAAGTAAAAGGAATTGTTGTGAGTTCTAGTATGTGAGAAACAGAGGTTCCTGTGACCACAGAGCCCAGCTCCATAGTTGCAGATATAAAGTTGGAGCTCGCATAAAAAGGTCACACAACCAGTTATGAATGGACAATACATCAATAGATTTATGGGCCTGGTTTTTTTCTCCATAAACCCTCCTGAGAGTCAGTCACCTGGAATTAAAACCCTTTCTAGCTGTCGGTCCCATGTTAGAAATCTGGATTTTGTTGCTCCTTCTTCTTCCATCCCCTTCCCCTCTCCTTCTCTCTCCTTCTTTTTCCTTGATCCTTAATGTGTCCACATTTGCTTGACACTAGCTTTCAAAGGTTCAGTTTTTGTTGGGGTTATTATTGTGATTATTTTCAACAGGATCTTGGAGTTTAAAACTTTGAAGACTCACAAAGTTGGTACAGAAGATGTTTAAACAGAATGCAGTGTTTGCCAAGAAGGTGGAAAACATGGTGCACATGTTATTTTTCTGTGTAAGTAAAAGTTGTTGTATATTTCAAATATGAACTGAATCTGGAAACCCTCTTACACCACAGGAGAGAAGCTTGCTTGTCCAGGTCTAGATATGCACAGGTTTCCTTTCTCATTTTCATCTCCCTCTCTCAAATCTGCTCCTGGGTGCCAGTGCCAAGCTTCAACCAAGAAGCCGCTTAATCCTCTTCCTCTCACATGACCCAGTCCCACCCACTTGACCTGTAATGTGTGCAATCTCTGATGGAATAATTATGATTGTGGTTGGTCAGAAAATGAATGGACAGGAAGCTAACTACAAAGTCTGAGTAACCTCAGCAACATGGAGGTCTCTGAAAACATGTTACCTCATCCCTGATGACCAAGGGAGTTCTCTTCACTGTCCAAGAAGGTTGTTCCCTTAAGAAACTGAGATTAGGAGTAAGGAATGTTTACCTTTAGAGTAGCACTTAAGACTTTTAACATCTTCACTGGCTGAGCAGCTCAGGACCTGTGTGCGTGTGTGCGTGTGTGTGTGTGTTAACTATCTATTGCTGTCTCTAGAATTCTCATTCCCAGGATGAGATGGTGGAAATGAAACTGAGTAAACATTCATCATCAGCCAGGGAAAAAAAAACTCTTTTCTGGATCCTCTTAGGGAAGAAGAGAGAGACGTTAAGCTACATCAATACTATTTGGGGGACCCAGGCAATGTTACGTGTGTGATATGAGTGCAAGTTAAAGGCATTATGATATGCTGTGGAGAACATCAAGAAGGTAACGGTTAAACTTAATGTCCTCAGTCCCTCATGCGTCAGTGTCCCCTCCCTCCTCCTTTGAGCCCATGGTAAAGATACAAGATAAATCAATTCTCACTGGAGGTAAGTGATGGTGAAGACAGTGCACAAAGTCTCTCCCAAGTACCTGGAATGTTTGTTAATTGTTGCTGCTACTATTGCTGCTCTCTTTTGGTAGTTCTTTCCTGCTTACCCAAATTTTATAGCAAACTCAGAGCCAAATGAATCTGAGGTCCTGTCCAGCTCTGAGTCAAATTAACCAGTAGGATAATTAATATTTTCGCAATTATTATTTTAAAAGATTATTTGTGTGTCAAAACACCTGTCAGGTTGAACTGTGGAATCACAGACTGACCAGTCAGAAACTAGACTATGAAATGAATCTTGAATTATGACAATGGTATGATTCTAAAAAGAAAAATCAGCCTCTGCCACCCCTTGACCTTGAGGCACTAAGGGATCCAGGCAGCAGGAACTGAGCTCGCTCCCAGACCTGCAGCCTTTGGTGGAGCCAGGAACACCTTGGAGGTTAGACTGCAGTGAAGACTGTTTCCCAGGACAGGATCAGGGAGGTGGACTTGCACAAGCCAGGTAATTACAGAAACCTAGATTTGGCAACCTGTTTCCTTGTTCCCATATTTTCATTGCATGTCTCTGGTTCATTTGAAATGAATGGTCTATTTTGAAAACTGGCATGCCTCTGTTGTGATCATAGGAGCACAGAGTGAGGCCATCACTGTCCTGAATATGCTTCTGAAATGCTGCCTACTTCCCAAATGAAGCTGACATTGGAAGAGGAAGCAGATCTAGGAGAGGCCCCATTTCTGGAATGCCTTCCGCAGGATGTCCTGGCTGAGGGTCACCCATTGCAAGAACTCAGGTGTATGAGGCTGGGCTCATACACCTGGGCTGTACCACACTCTGGGTAGAAATGGAGATGTTTCAGTAGGATCTCGTCTTTTCTGCATCAGAGAGACACCCCCATCCAGAGAGGAAGGACCTGGGAAGCCTGCAGTGATGCCCCTGAGAAATCCTGCCTATTGATTGCCTGTATCTTATAAATGAATGAATAATCCAGGACACTGGGTAAGACCTCTGACTGCTGAGTCTTTGACAGGATAGGCTTGACAAGTGTTTGTCAGCTCATAGGCCCAGGGCGCCCTTAGGGAACCTACAATGTATAAAGTTTGGGCTTAATTTTGCCTTGATCCTGAGGGCAGAGATTCAGGCTGGCATCTGTGTTTGTATCAAAGCTACACTGTCAGTTTTAGAACTGAGTGGAAGCACAATAACAGGCACATTTTAGCAAGATGAGTCTAAGTATCACCCAGTGGAGAATTGTTTCTTCCTGGAATCCTCCTATTTCTTATTTCAGAGGAAGCTTATAAAGCATTTCCACTGATCTCTTGCCAGTCCATGCCATGACCTACACAGTATACATTTCAGTCCCCAGCCTTGAAATGTACTTAGGTTCATCACCAGATACAGCTGTTGTGAGGAGAGGTACACTAGACTAGAAGATCTAAAGTGAGGGAAGATCAGGGAAAGGTTGGCCATTTTGCCCCAAGGAAGTCTTTATGCACAAAGATCTTAAAAGCCAGATTGCAGTGGCTATAATTTTTAAAATTGAGTTTGAAAGACCTTCCCCCACCCCAAGGGAGAAAAAGAAACCTGCAAATAAATTCTTTCCCTACATCTTTGCAGCTCCTGTTACTGCCTCCCAGCCTAATGATAGCTCTGAATAAAAATCTGACACCAAACAATCAAACATTATTTACAAATGACTCCAAGAATGAATCTCCAATCCACATCTGGATTGTTCATACCAGCCTCATCCACCCATACTAATTCTAGTCTTATCAGGTTATTCTTTCTCCTTTTTTTAAATAATCCAAATCAGATAATAACTGCCCTTGCTCATTTTAGGGCCAAAAGAGTAGAGGAAACTGGAAGAGAAGCAATGTCTGGCAACGAGTTAGAAGTTGTCTGGGGGGTATAAAGGAAAATAGAGACAGAAAACTACATACGTTTAAATTCCCAAAGAAACTGAGGGAGAGTGGATGAGTATCTTCTGTTTATAAGCTCTTTCCCAATAAAGTAAAAAATCCATTCTCTTTAACTTTATCCCAACAGGGAGACATCACTGAGGCCACTCTCAGTAGATGGAAACTCTCCCCCGCCTCGTGCATACACCAGAGCATAAAGAGCTACTATTTCCTATGTGTCTGGTTAATGTCTATACAGGAGTCCTAGGCAATGACACAGTGTATTTGATTCCAGGAACTCAAGGCGCTTCACAAAGAGCCTGATGCTTTAGAAATTGATTTTCTGACTTCCTCCACAAAGTTGAGGATTGAAGAAACTACCTGGCTCTCAGCTGGTCTACTCTACTCTCCTCCCCCAGATCAAACTTCTCTACCTGTGCAATCTCTAAGCTCCTCTACTGCTCCAACCACAGCTGAAAACCAGCAGCCCATGATTCATTGCTCCTTAACAGAACTGTGGCTAAGCTGCACTGAAAATCTCTTGCTTTCCACCACAGACTTCTCTGGTAGGTGATGAGGGATGCCACTAAACGCGCGCAACCTAAGAGGAGAAGAAAGTCAACCCCACAGAGCTAGGGAGGTTTGAGCTAACTGCAGACTGCTTAAAAATTACCTGTAGGGTTTGTTAAAGTACTGTGTCCTGGCCCTCTGGCTACCTGACATTCTGCTGTAGGAGGTGAGTGGTGCAGATGGAACATGAGTTTATCTAACAGCCAAGGAGATGCTAAAGCAGCTGATTCAAGGCCCACAGTGGGAGAACTATTCTGCAGTGTTGTCTACAGAGGCTCTTGGCACAACCAAGGGTCTGCCATAGACATGGCCAACTCTTAATATGCTTGTGCCTGGCAAAAACATTGATTCAGAAAGATGCCTGCACCCCCATGTTTATCACTGCTTTATTCACAATTGGAAAGACATGGAAACAGTCCAAATGTCCAAAAATGGATGACTGGATTAAAAAGATGTGGTACACATACACAATGGAATATTACTCAGCAACCAAAAAAAAGAAACACATGTCTCTTTGCAGCAACATGGATGGGGCTGGAGAAGATCATGCTTAGTGAGATAAGCAAGAAAAGGAAAAATACCGGATGATATCTCTCATAGCAGGAATATAATGGAAAAGGCAAGAAAACAATGATAATGATGAACAACTATATACCAGAGACATTTTATGGGGGTGAAGTGGGGAATGGGATCAAAAACAGTGGGGGGAGGGAAATGCACTGGACTGTGGTGATGGCACATGGCTGATTTGGTAATGGGAAGCCCAAGGGAATTGCAACTGAGATGGAAAAATGCACAAAAATATGTAAAAATAAACTATTATAAAATTTTAAAATATATATGCTTGCACCTGGTCTTCTCCCTTCATTGCACTTGTTCTCATCCCTCCATCCTGTTTCCTGGGATTTTGCACTACACGTATACTAAATTGTCACGTTTCAGGAGCTGGCCCTCATGATGGCCTCTCACAGACAAAGGCGTGGGCTTTTCAACTGTCAGTTGCCTTCAACTCCTCTACAGACCAGCCTGGTCTTGTTCCCTTGGGCAACACAGTCACAGATCCTGCTGTCTTATCACACAAGAAAATGTGATCAGAACAAAGAAGCTAAAGCAGCTGCTCATCAGTAGGATTTGAGATCAGACATTTTAAAAGGATTTTGTAGTGTGTTGTTTTATGCCTTTATGTTAAAGGACTTGGTTTTCTAACTTTTTAAATTTCTCTAGGTGGTTCATATGATGTCCAAAGGCTCTCAGAGTTTGCAAAGGATCCTTTATCCTTGGGGAGGAACAGAGACTGAGGCATTTGTGTAATGCAATGGGCCACCCTGGGACATGAGCCTTCATTTTCTTTCTTTTTTTTTTATTATTTTTTAAAAAGATTTATTTATTTGTGCATACAGAACTGGGGTACAGGCCAGAGGCTCAGGGGCGGCGAGAGGCTTCACCAGAGGCAGAGTGGGGAGCAGAACAGGCAGATCGACAAAGTACACTGCTGAGGGGAGCAGCAGGCGGGTCAGGAGAGGTCTGCCACACCATGTGGTCACCTCCTGGGCAGGCGGGGATCGAACTCATGCGGAAGTGGCTTTAGCTTCTTAGTGCTGTGCTTTAATCCACTCCGCCACCAGGGAGGGCCCATTTTCTTTTTTTTTTAACGGATGTCTTTTTTTTTTTTTTTTACTTTTTGCACAGAAGTGTAGGCAAGAGGTGAGTGGGGAGGGGATGAGAGTGACAGGGTTCACCGGAGACAGAATGGGGAGCAGAACAGGCAGATCTGAAACACACTGCTGAGGGGAGAAGCAGGGAGAGGCGAGGTCTGCTGCACCATATGGGTCAGCGCACTGGCCAGGTTTCGAACTTAGGCCGCAGTAGCGATAGCGCTGAGCCTTAACCCCTAGGTCACCAGGGAGGCCCCCAAACCTTCATTTTCTAATGCACTCAAGGCTGTAGCTATGAAAACTATCACCTCAAGCTCACTCCTGCAGACTTCCTGCTGCTGGTGTGTAGAGTACCTAACAGGGAGTAAGAGGAAGTTTGAGCACAGTGCACTTGTGACATATAAATTTTATCCCCATTGAAAGAAGAAGACTTTATACAAGGACCATCCTCTCTCTGGTTGTCCGACTTCTTGCCTTTGAACACAAGAGCAGTGCCAAGCACAGCAGCCATCTCGGAGTCACCAGGTCACAGCACAAGCAGAAGCCAAGTGTGAAGAGCGGAACCTGGGCTTAGAGCCAAGGAAGGGGCAGTGCTGGGCTCTCTGCTTTATCAGATAATGGTTGCTAATTGCTTCAGTCACCGCTAGCCACATTCTGGCATTTGCCTGGAGAAGTCGTCCTGCTCCAGGGTAGCAAAGGACTTGCATCCGGAGCTATAAAGAAGCCCCACAAATCAGCAGTGAGATCAACCAGCAGTCAAAGACAGGCACAATGCTTTAACAAGCACTTCACAAAAGAAGTATACAAACAGCCAACAAACCTATAAAGCTGGTATTTAAGATAACTGCTCCTCAGGGAGATGTAAATGAACCCACAGAAGGACACCACTCCATACCACCAGAGGGCTGGAAGTTCTGACGGAGGCAGGAAGTGTGTTGGCAGGATGCGCAGGGAGTGGAACTCTCACATTGCTGGTGGGAGAGTCACATGCACGGCTACTGCCTGGGATCACGGCACTTGGGCAACGCTGGACACCTGCTCACCAGAGGGCACTTCACGCGAACCACAGCACTTCAACCCGAATCACCCCTGCCCGGCGAGGGTCACAGGCAGGACTGCAAAGGGACTCTGCCACACCCCTGGCCTCCAGGGCTACCCCGTGGGACCGTCTCCTTGTGCTGCATCTAGCTGACAGGGGAAGATGTAGCTGTCTGTCTTTTACTGCACTGTTGATCTCATTACTGATTTGTAGGGCTTAAAAAAAAAATTTATTTGTGCATTCAGACCTGGGGTACAAGCCAGAGGTGCAGGGGCAGTGAGAGGCTTCACCAGAGACAGAGTGGGGAGCAGAGCAGGCAGATCGACGTAGTACACTGCTGAGGGGAGCAGCAGGCGGGTCAGCAGTGCCTGCAACGCCATGTGGGTCACCTCCGGGGCAGGCGGGGATCGAACTCATGCGGAACCGGCTTTAGCTTCTTAGTGCGGTGCTTTAGCCCGCTGCGCCACCAGGGAGGGCCCTTGTAGGACTTCTTTATAGCACTGATTGAAGTTCTTTGTCACACATGCACTGCATGCATGTATCAGCCATGAACTCCAAGACAAAGATCGTTCTTACATGTTTTGAATGTTCTTGAACCCAGAATTGGTCTTTGGCTCACAGGGGCAGATGTAGTTAGGAAGGTGCTAAGTAAAAGCACTTTTTGGCTTTCACATGCACCCTCGTAGTGCTGGAAGTTGCACATGGAAAGAGACACGTGGAGGACAGATGTCTAGAGACACTAGGAAGAGACACTTGGTAGAGACATGTGAGAGACACCTGGGGAAGTTACTGGGCAGAGACAGTAGCAGCAGTTGTCTTGATGTGGACGTGCTGGATTTTGAGCCTTTCTGGGCAGCACCTGCCTAACCCCTGTTTTGTAGCCCCGACTAGAAGGTGCCTTAGGCTTGTGGGAAACTTCTCTGCTCAGCAGCCCCACTGTGGGTCAAGCTTGTTTGGCTGGGCATCTGCCCGTGGTGGGTGGGCAATTTCTTTAGTTTAATGGGCAAACTATATTTGAAATCTTTCTTCTCCTCCATATACATCAATTCTATGAAGGTCTGTTATGTTGAAACATAAAATTGAGGGTCTTACACTAGTCAGATGATTCTCTATTACCCAGATGTGCTCCATTTAAGCACATGAGTCCTTACAATTGAGAACTTTGCTGGCTGTAATTTAGCAGGCAGGTGTTCACATGGAAGCAGGGTCAGAGGTGAACGGGTGCTGCCTTTGAAGATTTGTCCTCCAGTGCTATGCAGAAGGTGGACTATCCCACAAAGGCAGGGTGGGCGTGCAGGCTCTAGGGAGTCAAAAAAGACAGCAAATGTCCTCTAGGGTCGCCATTTCCTCCTCTTCAGCTCAGGTCTTGAAAAGCAGCCAGCACCCTCTTTTTATTTAATCCTATATTTTTAGTTCAATTTGGGGGTATTTGATTAATGATACAGATTTGATTAGCGTGCATTTCCTACTAATATTGTAATAATTGCACATTGGGGGAGAGGTAACTGTGAGCAGTAAATTCACTTTCTAAAGTGCCAATTTTACACAAATAAAATCAATTTGAAATTGATTAACTTATAGCCACTGACACTGCCTAATAAAATGTGAATGATTTAAATTATTCCTAATGAGCATTATAGAGAGCTTGTGAAGTTTTCACGGGCTTCCCCATAAAACATTTTATGACTCCATGCCTCACTGTCCATTTTGAATAGTGTGGTGACAGCTCCTCCGAGCTCTGGGACACCCCCTGATCGATGCTCCCTGAGAGGAAGAGAGCTACCCTCTAACAAAAAAATCCTAGAGGGCTTTTTTTCTGAAATGCAGACACTTGCTAAATTGGAATCTACAGAAAAGGGTTTATCTGTCACAGCATTCGCAATGCAGAATTTCTTTCCAAATAACTACAAAACAGCAGTGATAGAATGTTATATACGGGCGAAGAGAGTATATTGTGTGCTTCACATGGATTATTTCACGTAAACCTCACAACAGTATTTTAAGGTACATAGGATTATCAACATCTTGTTATAGGTGAGGAAAACGACGCTCGTATAGATTAGCTTCTTGGACAAAGTTAAGCAGCTACTAAATATCGGGGCCTAGAATCAAACCTAGGTCTCCTTCAGAGCAATGCCAACTCCATGCCTACCCACCATGGAGTATCACATGCACACACATGTGCCCCTGGCATTGTCTAGATGGGTGTCTAAGGCTGCCTCCAGCAACAGGTGAATTTGCAATTTTTCCAGTCAAAAAATATTATGTCCACACAGTTTTCTTTACAAAATAATCTAAACCTTTAACAGAAACCTGATGCCAGAAGCCCCGCTAACTCAGTTTCCCTTACATGCAGGGGTCTACAGCGGCCCACCCCTCCAGGTGCCCTTCCAGGCTGCAAGTGGAACGAGAACCTCTTACGGTAGGAGTCACCCGATATGGTCGCCGAATTCAAATCACTTCACAAATAATAGGGGACTAGACAGACCCTCTCCAGACAACTATTCTCGCATGCTAACTTTCTGGTCATCTTTGCCTCATCTGAACTTTCCGTTCTTAACCTCTTCCCCAAGCAGAGGTTCCCCTTACACCCCACAGCCCATAGGCCCAGGCATAGGTGAAGACCCCCCTTCTCTGCTCACTACTTCAAGTCATCCACTTCTTGCTCCTTTCGGCATCAGCTCCTTTGACATGGGTGAATCAGTTGAGAACCAGCTTCCCTGTCTTCTTGGGCCATATACGCAGCTCCAGCTCAGGACCCTCATTTCCCGGTGTCATTAGCAACGAGACTACTGTCTCCCTCCTCATCATAATTTTGCTTCTGTTCTCTCACAGCTGACTTTTACAGCTCTGTAGGAAGGAAGAGCTCAATCACTCATTTTATTTGGTATTTTCAGGAGAATATGGTTTTTAAGAAATGTAAGTTCCATACACATGAGCGATCCCACTTCTGGG
>NW_004567117.1:32928737-32929336 GCF_000260355.1 Condylura cristata | reverse complement strand
AAAAAAAAACCCTAAAACTGAAAACTTAAGCCAAAAAAAAATATTCCAGCTAGTGGAATTCCAGCTGTCAGCCATTCACTGGCAGCATGCCATGAGGGGCCGAGGGACCTCTCTGCTGCTCTGAAGCTTCAGTCCAAGAGAACTTCTCCCAAGACACAGAGTCAAGCCTGGCAGACACTCCCAGGCATCTGAGCATACCAAGAGAGGCAACTGTGAAAAATGCATGCAAGAACAAGTCATGCTGGCACATGGTCCTGCAAACGGTGTGTCCCTGGCTTCAAGGGTATTTGTATATTTGAAAAAACTTGCTGCACTCTATGTCCTCATTTTCTGAAGTGAGAAGAAACAGCCTGAGAGGGGATCACACTAACACCAATAATTCCACTGTGAGTTGTGTTGTCTTGAACTCTGACAGGCTCTGTGGGTCCAAGAAAATACCAGTTGCCAACCACTCCTCTCAGCAAGGTATCTTCACTAAGTAGCCACAAGGTCAACAGTTGGTGTGTGTGTGGGTGTGTGTGGGGGAGAGGGGGGCACTGGATCTTCACCAGTAGCTGGCTGTAGTTTAGCAGGCAGGTGTTCACATGGAAGCAGGGTCA
>NW_004567117.1:32927009-32927687 GCF_000260355.1 Condylura cristata | reverse complement strand
GGAATTATGCTATGAAATAATTCAGAGGGAGGAAGACAATGATTTCACTCATATGTGGAGGAGAAAGAATCAATGCAAAAACAAACATACCCTTAGATTCTGACAGAAGAATGGCAGTTACCAGAAGGAAAGGGGTATAGTGGGTGAGTGGAATGGGTTCAGGGGATTGACTGGATGGTGGTTGGAAACTAGACCTCGGGTGGTGGATGTGGTATTGTATTACAGATGTCAAGGTATAACACTTATAATGCTGTAAACTAATGTTACCTCCATAATAACATTTAAAAAAAAAACTCCAGAATTTTTCTTTCCTTCCCTCCTCCTTCACCCCACATGGAAGTGCTCACTCCTGTGACTTGCTCATTCATGTGTCACTTTGAATAAAAAGCACTAAGGTGCTTCCCCTCTGCCGCCATGAGTAGTGTGTCCCAGACAGAGGACTGCAAAGGGAAAGAGGAGATAAGATGCCACTGAACCATGAAGACTCTATAGCATGAAGTTAAAAAAAAAAAAAGGCTTTGTTTTGTAAACCATTGAGATTTTATTGTTATTGCAGCATAATCTTGCCTCTTCTGACTGATAGCCTATTCCCGCAAAATGAAACAATGCTGCCTTTTTTTCAAGAACTGGAAGATCCCTGCCTTTGCCTAATGGAAAGGTGGAAACTGACATTTACTG
>NW_004567117.1:32885130-32926639 GCF_000260355.1 Condylura cristata | reverse complement strand
CCCCCAGGGGCCTTTCAGCTTTTTAATAGCCCCGTGAAGATGACAGTATTCTCCTCAATTAACAAATAAGGAAACTTTAACTCAGAAAAGTTAACAAGTCCAGGAGTAGCAGTAACTTGGAGTTAAACCCACTTCCCACACCCAATTCTCAAGTCCACACACTATCACAGACAGTTATTCAAAATATACTGACCTTTATCAATTTCTTATTTTTTTCTTCTGCTCTACTAGGGTTTCTGCTGGTGATTTTAGTAAAGAAGATTCATAGCAAGAAAAGGAACTAAGAGTGGAGTCCCAAGAAATGAGAAAGGGGGAATTCGCTTCAACTTGGTCCCAAGAGGAAGCCCTCACTCCAGGGGACCTGTGACTGGCCTCTCAGCAGGACTTCGAGGCAGATGACTGTTGGGAGCATGTCGTCCATGCCAGCAAAGAAAATGCTGATAATTAAATGAAAATGAAATCATGAATGTAAATTGCATTAAAATGTAATCTAGCTTATTTTAGAGAGAGGGGAAGGGTGCTGCTGATTGTAAAACATGCCCAAAGAGCTTTGATTTTTTTTTTTAACTAAAGGAGTTACATATTTATAACCCCTTTAAAAATAAATTGTCATGCAAGTGTCATGCTGGGTTCTGCACTCCATTGCTCCCAAAATAAACATGGGAGAGTGGCCCAGAGTAAGTTGCAAAGGCACCCGGGAGCAAAGCCTTTCTCATCTCTGCGCCCAAAGCAAGCCCTCCCACTCGGCAGCCTCATCTGCTGAGTCCTCTCTAGCCCAGCTGTGTCTGTGGACAAGGGCGAGTTCACAAAGTCACACTCACACACCTCCCCTGCAGAGCAGGACTCTGGGGCAACAGGTCACCCAGCCTTGCGATAACAGGAACCCCTCCCCCATACACACACAGCATGTGAAATGTGGTGGGCCTATGAATAAACATTTCCGTCACTTTCCAGACGGTGAATTGTAAGAGGAATTTCTTTCATGTTACAAAACCGACCTGGTTTTTCAGCACCCAACACTGTTCTGCAGGCCCCCGTCACCAGCTCACTGGCCTGGAGAGCAGGATCTTGTCCCTAAAGCTTCCTCCTCTTTCTGAACTCATTCTCCCATTCCCTTAGACACCAGTTTTCATTTCCTACTTTTATTTTGTTGCACTTCTTACTCACCTTATCTCTAAAATTTAGTCTCACTCATCAACATCATTCCAACATAGAAGAATGTGTCAGGCACCTCCTGGTGGCGTGACTCAGCACTGCAAGCTGGCCAGCTGCTTCAGTATTGTTTGGTCCCTGTCCAGGAGGTGACCCACATGGCACAGCAGACGTCTCCTGACCCGCCCGCTGCTCCCCTCAGCAGTGTGCTTCATAGATCTGCCTGTTCTGCTCCCACTCTGTCTCCGGTGAATCCTCTCACTGCCCCTGCACCTCTGGCTTGTACCCCAGTTCTGTATGCATAAATAAATAAATCTAAAAAAAGAATGTGTCACTGTGTCCCGTATCCAGGAATGGAGAGTCACATCAGCCATTCATGAACATTACCTCCTGCCACTCAGGCAGCTGCCTGCTCGGTAGGAAAGGCTCTGAGGAAGGGCTTTGCCCATTCCTACAGGCAGTCCCTTGTGCTGTCAATGAAGAAGACCTGTCCTGCTCTTTCTATTCATTTTATTTCCAGTCACTGAAACCTGTCTGTGTCCTAGGTCTCTGATTCCCTGGTTGCAAATCATGATTTGAATCAGACCTGGGAAGTCAGGGGAACACTAAGAAAGGAAACAACAAAGGTAAATTTGATTCAAAGTAAACTCTAAAGTAGGGAGCTGCAGACTTCACACCAACCTTAGTTTGGGATGAGCTCAGCTTTGCCTTGAGATGAATTATTGTTAAAGGGAAGGATGTCGTAAAGGAACTCTGCAGAGTCTTATGAACTCCACCCCCTACTCCAGCTTTCTGGACCCTACACCCTACTCCAGTGATTGGAAACTACAACTCCCAGCAATACCAGGGAGAGAATTGCAGGACCCCAGGTCGGGGCTAGCAGGAATTCTGGGACATTTAAGGGATAAGTAGGGTGCGATTGCATCTTGCACTCTCTCTCGCTCGGGAAGCAGCTCTCGAACCGCGTGACTTGGTATGTTCAGGCAGCCTAGCCTTAAGGTATTCCACTTACTTTGTATCCTGCTCTCTTTCCCTGTGTTGTTTCCTATTCCTTCCCCTTTTGTAAATAAACCCGTTATTGACCCTTTTGTGTGTACCTGCAGTGTAACTGAATTGTGATCTCGGGTGAGGCCCCACAGACAGGCAGACTGGTCCACTCTGAGCTACCCTGTAACATTATCACCATCAGATTCCCAAACACACCCCTCTCTTTTCCTGCCAACATCAGCATATTTTGCTTCTGAGGGAGGGAGGGAGACAGATTCTTAAAGGCTAAGGATGGAGACACAGGTTTCTGTTTTAAAGGGGAGGGTGCATGAAAATAGAGACAAGATAGAGGGGAGAGGTCAATGTTTGTGGAGTGTTCCCTACTCAATGGCCTGCTCCCCTGCCCCATCTACACTCTGGAAGTGTGTAGAGAGGAAGAATCCTGCTGGAGTGCATCCAGTCTCGGCATCTCCGCCCTCCAGGCCATGGGTGATAGGAATCCCTGCCCTAGAGCATTTGCCCTCGTGTGCCTGCTGGGTAGGAAACTCACGTAGTCCTTGGAGTCACAGAGGTGCTATAGAAGGCACCCAGGCACCCAGGCAGCCAGACCAGAGCTCCTGAGTCTTAAACCTGCACTGCTGGGGCTGGCAGAGAGCACCCTCAGAGAAGAAGAAAGGACAGTGCTGGGTGCAGATCATATGTGACAGGGCGGGTAACGGCAGGTTGTTCTTCCTGGTAATAGTCAGCACGTGACAGACAGGCAGAGCTGGAAGTCTGCCCCTCACTGCACCCTCACTAGTAGCATCTGTCAGAAATTTAGTTCTATCAAAACAGAATCGCTGAGTCACTTGGGATTTTCACTTCAGAATATTATAATGTATTTACTAAGTAAGGAAACACACACACTGTGTTGTCAGAATTCAGAAAACCATTAAAAGAAAGGAAGACCAATAGTTGAAAATGCAAGTCTAAAAAGAAAAAATAATGGTTTAAAAAGACATTTAGAGTGCAGGAGGAAGGGAGCCAGTGGGGAGGAGCCCAGTGGAATATAGTGGAGGATGAGTGGTGCTTTGGTGGCGGGTGTGATGTGACATACACCTGTTACAGACCTAAATCATCACAGTGCTGTGTATCAGTGTTACTTCAAACAAATTAAGCCAATTAAAAAAGTAAAATAAAATGGGAGGAAAGGAAATATTTCTAATCGAAATATTCCAAGTAATTTAACTATCAGCTTATAAATGAAAATATCTTTTTGATAATGGATTTTTTTTTTAAGTAACTAGCAAGTGAATACCCCTAGATGTTTATATGGTAAAAAGTGGCATTTTAGAAAATCTATTTCTCATACCATAAACTCGCTATTTGTTTTTAGGAGGAAATGAACTAAAAGATATATTTTAATGACCAGGCAGAAGCAACCCTTCTGAAAGCAAGAAAGATTATTTGAAGATATTCCTTGCTCCATGATACAAGAAAATGATAGGTGATTCAGGAAAGTGACAGCTATCCCAGAAATCATGCCCAACCAAACCAGACAAATGGGTCATTCAAATTCCATCTTGAAAATTAAATTTGATATGCTCAATCAGACTGTAAATTTAATAGGAAGACTTGGATCAATGAAAAGACTTAAGGGGTAATCTTATCTCTGCCACTAATTACAGCTGTGACCTTGAAAAGTTATCCAAGGTCCCCAGATGACAAATATGATGCTTTCCAACAGTATCCTAACTCTAGCTTCCTATGGAAAAAAGGGGAGGAAATGTAAAAATGGTGTCAGGGTAAGGGGAAATAATTTCAAACTTAAGGAATTTTTAGCTTAAATGATAAAAATCCATTGGTGATGCTTTGCTTGAAATTAAGATAAAAACCAGTGTTTACCAAGCATTGATCACAAGCTGAATTCTTTATGTATGTCATCTCCAGTCATCAAACTTACAAAGAAATATTACTATTCCTAACTTATGATATGGAAATTGAGTCTCAGAGAATTCTGGTAAAATGCCCAAGCTTTACACAATTACTAGATGTTGGAGCTAAGTTCAAACATAGGTTTTATTCAAGAATTTTTGTGTCTCTCTTTTTGTGTGTGTAAATAACTGCCAATTCTATTATTCATTATGCAAACATTTAAACAAAGAGTAGAATGAAATTTCTGAGATCTATGACAGAAAACATTCTGATAACTATATGAGCAACCATAACAGAAATGAATAGCTGTTCACCAAAAATCTGTGCCCATCTCTGATGGGAGTGTTGCCAGAAGGAACACAGAATAATTTCCCTAGCACAACTCCATTTGCTTCCAGGGAGTGTCATGTGACTGTCTATCCAGGAACTATAAGGAAAGTAATATTTTTACTTCCAGACACTTTCTTCAACAGCCTAAATCAGAGAGGTTATGTCACAGGATGGAAGAAGCCCGTATCCCTGAATCACCATGTGGAAATCAGCCTGTTGTCTAGGCATACCAACATTTAGCTTTTAAATCAGTGAGGAAAGAAATTTTATTATGTAAGACATTAATATATTCAGGTTGGTTTGTTACATGATCCAGCATTTTCCTGAGACAGGGAACGAGACATACTGTAGTGCTCACCGACTCTCTTTGCTCCTATATTCTGCTAACATCATGCTTCCCAACCTGTGTGAGGGCCAGAGGTAGCGTAGGTACTGCAATTCCATGCCTTAAAAGACAACAGATGGGGCACAGAAAGGCTATATCAAGTGACTCTAGCCCATCGGAAAAGTACCCATCACAAATCTAGGTAACTGTGGCATACACATGGCAATTACACTATGTACCAATACACACTGTGTCCAACGTTGTAACATGCCAATCACACAAATCAATTGCCAACCACTGCCCTAACATTTTAAGGTTATTATACCTTCTGGCTCAGTACAGACTGATCTTTGGAACCAGCTCTACCTTCATGCAGAGGATACAGAGAAAGAACTGGACTAGCACTTCAATTCTTTCTCTGCAGATGAGCTTGATTATTGTCTTGTTTTCTAGGGATGTGACAATGACAAATGGGTAGTTTAAAGCATGACACCCTCACTCTTATAGTTCTGGAGGCTGGAAATGAGAAATCAGAAACCAAAGTGAGTGGGGTCTCGCTGAGGACCTAACTCGCTCCTAACTTCTGATGGTTTCTGACAAAACTTTGCATTCTTTAGCTAATAGGTACATAACTTCCATCACTGCCTCCATCTTTATATCAAATCTTCACAGAGATTCTGCCTCTGTCTTCTTCATTGATTATCTGTGTCCAATTTCCTCTTCATCAGTCATATTGGATGTCAGGCTCAACTTAATCAAGTGGGAACTTAAGTCAATTATATCCGCAGACATGATTTCCAAATAAGGTCATATTGGCTGATACCATTATGGGGTTAACCATTAGCATATTTTGGTGGGGCACAATTCCCTCTTCGGCAGCTCCTACAGCAGTTTTCATCTTCTAGCCAGGTTTTTACAACTGGCCCATGGAGCCCAATCTCCTAAAGCAGAGCCTTGTTGAACAAGACTTCTTGGAAGAAGGTTTAAATCTTACCTCTGTGTGCTCAGCTTCCAGCCCTGCTTTCTCTCTGTTCTTTCTCTGGAACTCTGGCTCCACAAGCCCAGCCAGGAAGCCCCTTCCAGCCTGCTCCTGAGCCTGCTGGGGAACAATCAGGCTTCTTGGGTCCCTAGAATTGGCCCTGTCACCTATTCCAGTGTGACCCTGAAAAGGAGTCCTCCTTCAACCCCAACCACAACTGGTGGACTGGATTTCCTGCTCTTTAGCACTTTGACTAAACTGCCCAATGGGCAAGGAGCCTTCATGACGATCAGTCCCCGGCCAAGAAAACTGGCCTCTGATCTGGAGAAGGAGTCACAGGGTAAAATTAGATACCAGATCCAGGAATGTGTGCAGAGTGGGCAAAGCTCCTCCAGGAGAGTCCAGTGGTTGCTACTGCCATGGAAAGTCTTATATGTGCCCAAGAGCTCATGCAGGCATGACACTGGGGCTGGGCAGCCCTCCAAGGCACCGCAAATCCCCAGAGTCGGGTGCAAGCACAGGACATGCAAGCCCTAGAGGCTGAAGCAGGCCAGACGGCAGAGTGGCAGAGGGAGAAGAATGCAGATGACCGGTGAAGGTCAGCAAGGAGGCCACAGTGCAGGGCGGGAGTTCCAGGTGGGAGTTCCATGAGGCAGGGAGAGTGTCTCTTCAGGGCTTGCGCCTAAGCATGCCCTGTGGCAAATCTAATGTAAGGCAAGTTTCTTGATGGCCTTCTGAGGTGCTTCTTGTTGGGGCAGAAACACATCCCAAAGGGCGGGAAGGGAGTCGCAAAACAGCACAGGCAGGTGGAAGCAGTTAAAATAGAAGCGAGAAAAATTTTCAAGCTCGGGTGATCATCTTCAGCTTCCTCATTTTACTAAAGAAAGACCCCATGAAAAAGGGATAGAGGAAGGGTGAGAGGAGGGAATGAGAGAGAGAGGCGGAGATGGGGTGGAAGAACCTCAGGCTCTGCCTATGAGAGAGGGCTTGCTAGAAGTCAAACACGAGGTCTCCCAGGGCCACGCTGAGGGAATCACTTTCAACCTCCTCACTGAGTGGAGAAGGGTTGAAAGCAATGACTGGGCTAAAAAAAAAAATTGTCTTGGCCCTGAAGTTTCAGGTCCCACTGAGAACACCGTCCTGCTTTCCAGATGGGGCCACAGGAGGCTCTCAAGAGGCCAGCCATAATCAGACCGGCTCTTCGTTAGCAAGCCCAGCCCTTAGGACAATCAGAGCAAAGAATTTTCACGCTGCCGTTGTGTTTAATCAATCAGCGAGACAAGCTTGTTAGATTCGCCATCGCAGCAGGGACCATGCTGCCTGCCAAGCTGTTCCCAACAGCGGCGTTTGAATAAAGGAAAAAGGAGCAAAAGGAAACAAAAGCCAACTAGCTGTGTCGCTGTGACAGGGATGGGGAAGAGGAGGAAGGGGGTGGGGGAAGGGGGCCTGGAGCTGAGGGAGAAAGGAGCTGGGCCAAGTCCAAACCTCACACCTGACTTCCCCAAGGTAACTTGTCACCTGCTCTTTAGAGAGGTGTGACTCAAGCCAGAGCCCGGTGGGGGATGCTAATGAAGGCTTCTTTATGCCTCTGTGTTCTGGCTGCCTCTTACACCCTGTGTCCCTGGAGAGCCAGACCTGCTCCAGGCTGCAGGCTCCTAAGTTCAGTGCTGGGCTTTGTATTCAATGAGCTTTACTTGTTCAAAGGCAAAGTTTTAAGTAGATCATTCTCCACCTCTGACCTCTGACTTCCTTTCTAACAACCTTCATTCCAAGAGGTTTTGTGAAGCAGGGCTTTATGACCCCCAATGTGCTAATAGGGATTTTCTGCAGCATCCAGCCCAGCCCATCGGTTTCAGAGACAACTAGGGTCTAGAATAAAGTGCTCAGTAAATAATAATGTGTCGCTATATTACGCCATATAATAAAATGTTAAAGTTGTAACTTTAGAGACAGGGGGAGCAGGACAGGAAAAGTTACCTGGTAGTAAGTAGTGATGAAAGCCTCCTCACATTTCTTAGCTACAGAACCACTTGATCAAGAGCCACTTGGCTAGGGTCACTGTAGCCGAATTAAATAACTGTTCAGTTAATCGCAACAGAAACAGATTCCCACAGAGTTCTAGGAGGTACAAGTCCAAAACCAAGGTTTCAGCGGGTCTGTTTCATGCCTCCTTTCACTGACTGACTGACTGACTGCCCGGTTGGTTGGTTGGTTGAGGCTGGTGTTCACACCGCGTACGATTCAGAAGACCAGGCTTATACCTCCTCAGATGTCCATCGCCACAGCCTCCCCTCCTCAGAGCACTGTACCCTTTATCATCTACCAGGGGCCCCTTTCCAAACTTTGCTCCCCTTCCCCAGCCTTCCCCCACCCCCTCAAGCATCCTCAATGCTGCTGTCACTTCTAGTCTCTTTTGGCTTAGTTTTGTTGGTTTCTTCATTTGGCTTCCCTATATCCCAAGTAAAGTCATCAAATACTTGTCTTTCATCCTGACTTATTTCACTTAGCATAATCCACGTTGTCTATCCATGCTGCCACAAATGGCAAGTGCTCACCTCTTTTTCTCAGTGAGCTGTATTCCATCATGTTAACGCAGCATGTCTTCTGGTCCCGCCCTGTCACCGGCACACAGTCCATTTCTCAGTCTAGCTCTTATCTCTTCCTCAGACCCTGCATGGCTGAGGGTTCTGGGGGTCCTTGGCTTACAAAGGCATGGCTGCAATCTCTCTCCTGCAGTCACAGGCTGCCTCCTTGGGTCTCTTGACCTTGTCTTCCTTCTGTGCATTTCCCTTCTTACAGGAACCCCAGGCCTAATGATTTAAAATTGGCCCATCCCAATTCACTCCAGCCAAGTGAACGCATCTCAAGCTGATCATATCCCCAAGACCCTTTTTCCAGACTCAGTAACATTCACAGGTGCAGAGTGAGGTCTACGACACATCCTTTCGGGGGAGACACATGGCAAGCACTCGTAGCTTTACTGTATACTCTCCTGAGGAGAATAGGTGTAATATGACTTGGAAAAGCACATTGTCAACAAACTTTTAAATTTAGTATCCAAGCTGTGTGTTTTCAAAAGCCTTGAATTTCTATTTTCCTTCAAAGGACTGTAAAATATAATCTGAGGTCCATTCCACATCCCCTTGTGTAGTATGACTTGCGTACATGATGCATCTTCAGAAACCCAGTTTGTTTGCAATGACTCCTAATGAGGGAACAGTTTTCCTCAAGCCATGTCTGATGTTGCATTCACATGTGGGTCCAGAGCCCCCCACGTGGGCCTGCCATCTCTTAGTAACAGGGACATTCTCCTGGGGCAGGTGAGTGTGTGTGTGTGTGTGTGTGTGCGCGCGCGCACTATGAAGGGATCAACAAGAAGCTAAAAGAGATTAGAAGTAAACGTGGTTTCCTTAATTAAAAAGTGAAAGTCTTGCACGTACATTGTTGACACTTGCCTTTGTGATTGTCGCCCCCTACTGCCACTCCTCTTCAGCATCATAGTGACTCTTGTGGCTTGGATGATGTGATGAATGAGGTGCAGAGACCTCCCTCCCATCCTGTTCATGATTATCCAATTAATTCCTGGCAGAAGCCAGGACTGGAGTGTAGAAGGTCCGTTTTCCAGGTTCAGAGCTTTCTTCCAAATGCTTGTGCCTTGTAGGCAGCTGAGATTCTCAGAAATATCACTGGAAAGGGTGGGTCCAGATGGCTTCCAGCTTGAGAGCACAGATAAGAATGAAAAGTCTGGGGACAGCAATGAGTTGAGTGGCTCTAAATGAAACTGGCATTTATCTTAAAGCACTATCACCCATTCAACTGAAAATGTCTGAGAAGGAATCAGTTTTTAAGTTCTACCCATTAAAATTTCTTCAGAGTCAATCAAGGGCTACAGCACCAGGTTTGATTGAAAGACCAAAGGCCATTTGGTCTCTTTGGTGTTCACCAGCACCTCAGCCCCTAAGCTCTGTGAGTTAATATGAGAAATCCAGGCTCCCTCGCCTAACTTCTCCAATGAGTTTAGATCAGCATAGGGACCTCTGATGTGTGCCTCAGAAACAATGAATTTAAAATGACAGCGTGAAAAATAGTGGTGAATAAAATGCAGTCAAGGTCACCGAGTATTATGCAAAAAGGAGAGTCCATGTGGGCAGTCACAGGACACTCCATGGATTTAGTCCCGCATTCTGCCTCTACCGGGTTAGTTTCTGAAAACCTTCAACAGGTAGCTCCAGAACAACTCTACATCACACCAATTTTTCTTAAACTTTTTGTCCACAATGTATAGGAAGGAAATATTTTCAGCTGGACTTTAGTACTTGCGTACAAAAGGAACAAGAAACAGTCAATTCTGGATTTGTTCCTTTTTTTCTTCTAGATTTACTCTCCACCCTTCTCATCTGACAGACACAGACCATACCAACAAGTTCTCTGTTCTCCAGTCAAAGGTGGGCTTGGCCACTGCGAGGCACTAGCAGGAGCTGTGCATGGCAGGAGGAGAGTATTGGGCATCTTTTATACCAGCTCCTACCTGCTGGCTTGCTGTGGGATGTCGGCCTCGCCCTTCTGAAGATCTCGGTTCCTGTAAGGCAGCCCCCTTCTGTGGTATTCCAGAAGCGCTCTTCCTGTTTACCACCTGAGGCCTAAGAATGAGAAGACCCTTCTACTGTTATTGGGCCCAGATATTGCACCATATCTTGCTGTTTCTGCCTTTGCAAATCTTTTTGTTAAACTCCCCAAATTGTTGAACTTGAGTGTCATCTGGTCCCTAGCTGAATCTCACTGATACACATCTTTACTCTGACCATTCTGGTGTCTTCTGATGGGCAAAATTTTCTCCCAATCAGAAGGGTGTCTCTTTGCTTGGGGTAATGTCTCTTTTGCTGCACGGAACCTTTTTAATTTGATGTAGTGCCAGCTATTTATCTTTTCCTTCATTTTCTGTAATTTAGGGGAAGAGTTTACTGAGACGTATGTCTAGTAATGTTTTACCTTTTATTTTTTTT
Organism: Condylura cristata; assembly: GCF_000260355.1. Taxonomy (NCBI): domain Eukaryota; kingdom Metazoa; phylum Chordata; class Mammalia; order Eulipotyphla; family Talpidae; genus Condylura; species Condylura cristata. The sequence goes on along the minus strand of NW_004567117.1, from coordinate 32,915,949 downwards.
TAAAGATTTATTTATGCAGAACAGGGGTGCAGGCCAGAGGTGCAGTGGTAGTGAGAGGCTTCACCAGAGACAGAGTGGGGAGCAGAACAGACATATTGACAAAGCACACTGCTGAGGGGAGCAGCAGGCGGGTCAGGAGAGGTCTGTCACACCATGTGGATCACCTCCAGGGTGGGGATCTAACTCCCACTGAAGGGGCTGCGGCCAGCTTGCAGTGCTGTGCTCCAACCCGCTGCACCACCAGGGTGGGCCTACCTTTATTTTCTTCTATGTATTTTATGCTTTCAAGCCTTATGTTCAGTTCTTTTATCCACTTTGAGTTGATTTTTGTGCATCTCAGCAGTGGGATACTTGGAATTAGTCTCATGACAGGGATGAAACTCTGGTTGACCAAAAGCTCCCATGCCTGCCAGATCACTTTTGAAGATCTCACCCCTGTAACCAGCTTCCTTCAATCCTGGTTACAGGTTAAGCCTCATCGCCTGTGGGCCTGAGTCTGAGCACCATGGTCTGGTGTCTCAGATTCCTAAGGCTGCTGTAACAAATCACCCCAAGCTGGGAGACTTTAAACAACAGAAGTTCCCTTACTTCCAGTCTAGAGGCAAGGAGTCTGAAGCCAGAGTCCACAAGGCTGGGTTCCTTAGAAGCACTAGGACAGATTCTGTTCTCCATTGCTTTTGGCACCTGGCAGCAGGAGGCAGCCCTGGGGCTGTGTGTCCATCATGCCCGTCCCCCTGACTTGCCTTCATGTGGACCTCTCCTTCTGTGTCTTTTCCTCGTGTCTCTTGGCAGGACACTCAACATTTCTTTCACTCAGGACCTACCACGATAATCCAGATGATCTCATTTCAAAATCCTTATCATAATCACATCTGTGAAGACTTTGTGCAAATAAGGTGAGAATGTAGCCACTCAGACCATGATACCTGGCAACAAGAAGTCTGCCTGTTAGCACCTGGTAACAACAAACTACCTGGTTGTGTCAATCCCCTTGCAGAGTTTGTCCCTGCACATTCAACTTGTCCCTGCCTTTGACATCACATCTCTGGCAAAGACCTCTCTAGAAGGCACTGCAGGGTGAGACTCTAGGCAAGAGCGCATTAATAATATCAAGCATATAATCTAAAATTACCCAACGTATACAGGCTTAAGAAAACGAAACTCCTCCTCAAAGAAAGAGAAAATCAGGTAAAACTGGTCTGAGAACATAAAACTAACAGGTAAGGATTTTAAAGCTATTATAACTGTAAAATATGTTGACAATGACTACAAAGATAGGAAAATTTCGGGAGTGAAATAGAAACACTACAAATTTTAGAAGTGAGTTTTAGAACTAAATTCTAAAATTCAAAGATACAGTCAACAAGATCTTTATATGTAAAGTGGTGCAATTTTAACTAAAAAGGGATTATAAAAATCTATGCACACACAAGGCCCTCCTCCCTGGTGGCACAACAGGTTAAACACAGCAATCCGCAGCCACTGCAACATGAGATGGATCTCATGTTCAGGAGCTGACCCACATGTTCAGCAGACCTCTCCTGTCTCACCCACTGCAGCCCTCAGCAGTGTGTTTCAGTCAATCTGCCTGTTCCACTCCTCACTTTGTCTCTGGTGAATCCTATCATCCCCACACCTCTGGCCCGTACCCCAGTTCTTATATGCATAAATAAATAGATCTTTAAAATATATATATATATACATATATATGTGCACACATACAAAAACCCTTATAATAATCCCTAGAGCAATATCTTTTAAATAAACAAGAGTCTATGTAAAACAACAAGAAAATTAAAATTACATTTTTAAGAAACAGTGATGAGTGATAATTAAATGTGAATCAAATCAAGCATATCAATATTTTATGTAATCATTAATAATTAAGAGACCAAACAATCCAATTAAAAGGGAAAATTGTCAGAATAGATTAAAGAGGAAACAAGACCCAACTATACACCCTCAAAATAAGACTGACGCTAAATATGAAGACAGAAGTGGGAGGAAAAACTATATTATGCAACTAATAAGCACAAAATGACTGGGATAACTATATTAATATCAAGTCAAGTGGATTTCAAGAAGAAAATGTTATCAGAAGCAAACATAATTTTTAGTATTAAAAATGCCAATTCATTAGGAAGACTTAACAATAATAATTTATTTAACACAGAAATCCAAAATATCTGAATAAAAAATTTTAAAATCATGTAATTCTGGTCCATTTTAATGTATGAAAAAAATGATAGAACTAAAAGGAGAAATAGACATTTTTATAACCAGAGCTGTAATTTTAATATCATTCGCTCATCAATTGCTAGAATAACTATATAAAAAATCAGCAGACACATGTTTGAACAATACTATCAACCAGCTTAATTTATTAGTATGTATAGAACACTAAATTCACAAAGACATAAGTGTTCTTCATAAGTATAGCTGGAATATTCACAAAAATAAACTATACATGAGCACAAAAACTCCAATTTAAGAGACTAAAATGATACAAAAAATGCTTTCTAACCATAATGGAATTAACTTAGAAATAATTAATAGTACAGTAAATATAGTATAGTAAATCATTAATAGTACAGTAAAGAGAAAATTACAGATACATTAAACAACATACTTCGAAATAATCCATGGCTCAACCAAGAATTCAAATTTGCAGCATGTGCCAAATTAATTTTTAACGGAAATTAAATATGAATTTCAATAGCTATTTTTAGAAATTAGAATGATCTAGAGCATATTATGTGATCCTACCTTTTAAAAATCAGTAAACAAGAGTAATTAAACTCAGAGTAAGTAGAAGGAAAAAGAAAACAAAACAAACCATAGTAAAAAGTATCAATAAAACCAAAGTTGATTCTTTCAAAAGATCAGTAATTGGGTAACCTCAACTAAACTGAGAGAGGACGGCAGGCAGGAAGGAGGAGGGAGGGAGAGAGGGAAGGAAGGAGGAAGTCCGTAGACATAAACAAAGGAATTCTAAGTAAGTGGGCTTTGTGAACAGACTATCCTTTGAAGCACGCCATGAAACTGACTTTTAAGGATATATTTTATAAAATCAAAATGCTTTTTGACATTGGACAGAGTTAGACTTGTAGGTACCCAATGATACTAACTATCCTGTTATTAGCACCAACACCCAGCCCATCCACATCCTGCGCCTAAACTACTATATGGCCACTCGTTTTCTAATCAATGCTTCCTAATTTTTTATTACAAAATGTAATACACAAAACTACAAATAAATAAGATACAAATATAACACTTCAGGAAGCCCCCATGTAACAGCCCCGAGGCGAAGAACTCAAACAAGGTCATCCTTCCCCAATCTCAGGCTCCCCTTGCCTGCAAGATTACCGCTGACTTTAGGATAATTCCTTCCTGTGCTGTCCAAGTGGACCACCTTAGTATGCATGCCCGAACAACACAGTATTTTCCCTGTTTTGCAATTTTATTTGAAAGTGTTCATAAGCCATTTCAATGTTGGACACCTTCTCTTCCACAGATTCTTTTACATACAATCATATGATTGTGTATGGGTAGACTGCTTGGTCCATAGCCTTCCATTCTAGCAATATGACACAGTTCATTTATTTGTTCTAATTTCTACTTCCTGAAATGCCACTATGAATATTTACGAATATGAGTTCCAGTGTACATAGGCATGTCTTTTGTAAGGTACAGGTCAAGCTGAAGAATTGCTGACCAGTATATATCTTCAACTCATATACAAAATATCAGTCTGTTTTCTAAAACCAGTGTACCAATTTCTTCTCCTATCAGCAATGAGTGACAATTCCTGCTTTTGTTCATCCTTCCCAACACTTGACATTAACTTGTCACTTTTGCAGTCATGAGCATACATGTTATCTTATCAAAATCTCAATTTGTATCTCTCTGAAGATGAAATAAACATATATGTCTTTTCATGTATTACTTGGTCATCTAGATTTCCTGTTCTGTGGTATAGTGGTTTAAGTTTTTCCCATTGGAAAATAGGTATAATAATATGCACACAAAAACTACAAAATTTATTATTATTGTATTTTAGTATCATTGTTATCATTAATCTGAAGGAATTTTAAAGTATATTCAGGTAAGAATCTCTTATTTAACATAGATGTTATGAATACATTGTCCAATTCTATGGTTTGACTTTTTTCCTTATTATTTTTCACAAATAGGTCAATGTTTTCCAAGTTATTTTTCTTGAAGTATGCCTTGATAGTCTCAATCTTTTGATTTACATAAAGATCTTACAATAAGTTCGTCAAGCTATGGAAAACTTCTGGCTGCTATTTTCATTGGGAATGCATTGACAATATAACTCACTAGAAGACCAGACACCTTTGATAGAAATCTTCCTAAATGCATTGATAGATCTGTATATTGGTTTATGGTCAGTTTCTGTAAATAATCCGTGTGAGTTTCAAAAACAATATATATACATTTTGTTGGGTGCAGAGTTCTATATGTAAGTATTAAGTACTTTTGTTAGTGTGTTGTTTTAAATTCATCTCTATTGTTGTTTTTTTAAAGATTTATTTATATATGCATACAAGAACTGGGGTACAGGCCAGAGGTGCAGGGGTGGTGAGAAGATTCACCAGAGACAGAGTGGGGAGCAGAACAGGCCGATGGACTGAAATATGCTGCTGAGGGGAGCAGCAGGCAGGACAGGAGAGATCTGCCACACCATGTGAGTCACCTCCCTAGCTGGAGATTGAACTCATGCCACAGTCCCTACAGTTAGCTCCATAGTGCTGTGCTTTAATCCATTGCATCACCAGAAGGGCCTCTCTTGTTAAGTGTTATCTGCCTCTTTTACTGAGAGATATTTTATCATAGCCCATTATGATTGCAGATTTGTCTATTTTTCTTTGTTGTTCTATCAAGTTTTAATTTATATTTTTGGAACTATTATTAAGAACATACAAATTTATAATATGGAGTAAGTCAAACATTTAAAAATTTAGCAGGGATTTAGCAATAGACTTTTTAAAAGAACTTTTTAGAATTAAAAATAAAGCAATATTGGCCCTCCCTGGGGGCACAGCAGGTTAAAGCACAGCACTGAGAAGCTTAAGCCACTCCACATGAGTTCAATTCCCGCCTGCCCCGAAGGTGATCACGTGGCGTGGCAGACCTCTCCTGACCCTCCCGCTGCTCCCCTCAGCAGTGTACTTTGTCGATCTGCCTGTTCTGCTCCCCACTCTGTCCCTGGTGAATCCTCTCACCCTCCGCATCTCTGGCCTGTACCACAGTTCTGTATGAATAAATAAATAAAATCTTTAAATAAATAAATAAAGCAATATCAAAAAAAAAAGAATTCAATGAATGGCTTTAACCCCAAATTAGAGCCAAAGAATTATTGAACTAAAATTTAGATTAAAATAATCTCTCAAGATTAAGCAAGAACAGGCAAAAAGATGGGAAATGCAGAAATAGGAAAGAGCCAAAGAGTATACATTGAGGATATAGAATACAATTAACTACTGTTTCTGAAAGAAGAGCAAAAGCAATATTTGAGAATATAAAACTAGAAATTTTCCAAAACTGATAATTTAAGAAGTCTGGGGAGTTTAAGGAGTCCAGGACCATCTTAATCCAATTTCTGGCAAAGGCTTTCTTGTCTACCCGCAGGAATGGAAGTCAAACTGTGATGCTTGTGAGAACTATTTTATTTCTGATTAACTCCTACCTCCCAGGGTGAAGTCTTTGAGAGTCCCTAGATTCCTATTGTTTTTCCCTCTAATTCCAGAAGGCTGTCAGAGTGCCCTTCAGAAGCTCAGACATTATATCAGCTAGTGGCCAATAAGAAAAAGGAACCACTCTATATATTTCTAGCACAGAGAAACTGAATTGTTTATAAGCAGCGATCCGGTAGTAAAAATGTTGGATCCAGAGGATCAATAGATCCAGAGGAACAATAGATCAGGAAGCTGCTTCACACCTTGGTTTGGAGGCCAATGATCTACGTATTTGCCTTTTTCCTGTCACTGCTGTTGAAATTGACCCCCCACCCCCCTTGAATCAGAAGCTCTGAGCTAACCTCACTGATGCTGCAGAAACCAAGAGCAAAGATGTCAGAGGCTACAAATGCTACAGTCATCATCACAAGTAGAAAATAGTTTCATTCACTACTAGTCCAGCTAGCGTGACCATCAAGGGCTATTTGACTAAGTCATATTTATTGGTCTGTTGCTATAAAAAAAACACTGGAGGAACCATAGAGCATATCACCAAACATTGGAAAATACAAAGTTATTATGGGATTCAGGGGGAATGGTGGTATGGAGGTGAAATTTAAGTTAAATAAAAGCAGGCACAAGCCCTCCCTGGTGGCGCAGCGGGTTAAAGCACAGCACTGAGAATCGAAAGCCGCTACCTCATGAGTTCGATTCCCGCCTGTCCCGGAGGTGACGACATGGTGCGGCAGACCTCTCCTGGCCCGCCCGCTGCTCCCCTCAGCAGTGTACTTTGTCGATCTGCCTGTTCTGTTCCCCACTCTGTCTCTGGCGAAGCCTCTCACCGCCCCTGAGCCTCTGGCCTGTACCCCAGTTCTGCTGTATGCACATAAATAAATCTTAAAAAAAAAAAAAGCAGGCGCAAAGCAAAGTAGGACTGAGTAAAAAGATTAATGTTTGATCTGAATGGCAAAGTGGACTCAGGGTCTCGTTCGCTTACAAACTGAAGAGTTAAGATAGGTGTGGAATGTTGTGTCTAGAACCACTTATCTGCAATTCAGCAAATGGAATGAAAACCAGCGGCTTCTTTATATCAAAGTGGCTAGGATCCTTTAGGCAGCAGTGAGATATTTTTCTCTTAGTGATACAATTTCAAACAACAAATGATTTTAGAGGAAAGCAGTTTTCACTGGTAAGAGAGCACGGGCCATTAAAGAAATCATATGACACTTACAGCTACAGCATGTCCTTGGAAAAATATTGTTTCCCATTAAATTTACAGTTGGCTTTATCCGTGGCTATTTTTCCAGCCTGATGAAATGGCAGGCAAGATTTTTACTTTGTCAGTTGAAGTTAATTATTATATTCTCATACTTTTCTTCTAAGTTCAGTTTTCCATTTGTGTTTCCAATTACCAGAACCCAGTTAAAAGTCAGTTGGTAAAGGAGTCTGGGAAATACAGTTTTGTGATGCCTGAGAAATGGAGCAAATTGTCCTGAAATGGACTTCAGAGCCAAAAGGAAAATCGACCTGTAGAATGTATCTCTTTAAGTTCACCAAACAGTATCACGAACAAAGTGATACTGATGACGACTACATCTTCCTAGTTTTCTGCCTCTATGAAGATCTTAGTTCAATTCTGTGGCTGATGAAACCATTTAGCTTAGTTCCTAAGCGCCTGGTCACTTTAAAGAAAATTTTTAGATTTTCCCAGTTATTTTAGTGGCTAGAATAAGCTGGCTATTCAGAAAAATTACAGATTTTACCAGTACCCTCCCTCCACTTTCTCATCAACCTTGTGTGTCTTGCTAATTCGGTTCTAGTGATGTCACTTCCCTGATAAGAAATTTTCAAAGAGTCATCTTCCTTTAAGTGACGTTCAAGTACCTCTTCAACTCTACTTCTCATGTAACTCCTCATTTTTAATCCCATTCTATTCCATCATAGAAGCACTTCTATAAAAGACTGAGGTCTGGTCACAACTATGAGAGGCTAAGGTCAAACACCAGCTCACAAGTCTCTGTGCTTTGACTAATATCAAGTCACAGAAGTGCCAAGCATTTTCCATCTCACCCCAGACACCCTAGAATTACAGATGTAAGCAGAGAACCAGTTATCTGTCAATAGAGCTGGACAGCACTGACCAGTAGTGATGGTCACTACTTGTTCTCCAGAAGCAGTGTCAGAGACACCAAGGGTTAACAGTTCTTTGTGAGTTGTTGGACAACACTAAACAAACTTCTCTTTTAGACAGCAGACCCAGGGCCTTTGGTGCTCCTTTCAGGCGATGTCAGAGGTCCAGTCTCTGACAGAGGTCTCCGGCTTGTCTTCCTTCCACAGGAGTCGACGGCTAGATGCTTCTTTCCTTTTCTTCCTTCGAAGTCATCTTCTGGTCCTTCTTCATTCTTTGAAGGCCAGGGACAGTGTCTTTCCTTTCTTTCTTCAGAGGCTGGAACAGTGTCTTTCAGCTCCCTCCAACCCTGTCATACATCCTCTTTCAGGGTGCCTCCCCTACAAGTCTTATTGGACCATTTTTCAATTCTGTGGCTGATGAAACCATTTAGCACCAATCAGCTCATAGCTTGCACCCGATTGTCCATTCCACAGTCCAGGAAGTACACATAAAATGGAGGTTTCCAGGCTCTCAGGAGCCACAGACAGATGGAACAGCAAGGTGAGACATCCTGCTGGCTCTTACCACTCAGACTGAGGCACTCGGTTCCAATATCAGGACTAATGATCAGACAAAATGACTGCCTTCCAGTTTCCTCCCCTGTCTTACAATCTAAGAGTAAGCTATTTCTTATGAACAGAGGTTTTCAGACTTCTGAATTTTTCAGCCCCTGAAATGTTTATGTCAATCTTAGTGGGGTCTGAAATGAGTGGAAGTTAAGTCTTCTCAAGGGCTAGCTGACATAGGGAATCAGCAACAGAAGATCAAGGTCAGTAAAGTCCATATTCAAGAAAGGTCCAACTCCAGTCATCAGCAAATAACTGCAATAGGAAGATATCAGAAGGTGGGCTTTCCCAGGTGATACAATAGGTTAAAGCACAGCACTGTGAAGCTATCTACAGCCACTGCAGCACAAGCTAGAGTCCTAACCAGGGCATGACCACATGGCACAACAGACCTCTCCTGACCTACCCAGTGCTCCCTTCAGCAGTATATTTTGGCCATTCTGCCTGTTCTACTCCCTACTCTGTCTCTGGTAAATCCTCCACACCTCTGGCCTGTACCCCAGTTCTTGTATGCATAAATAAATAAATCTTAAAAAAAGATAGTATCAAAGGAAAGGATGATAAAACCACAAAAACCAAGGACTTACCCAAGAACAGTGGTTAAAAGCATGTGGAGAGAATAACACTAAGACAGAATAATACATTAACACAATATATTTTATGAAACCTAGGTTCTAGTCTCAATACCCTTACCAGTTGTAGTATGCCTCCAGGAAAATCTTTTTCCTTTCTGGCCTCATTCTGCTTGTATGAATTTGGTAGAACTACCATGATGAAATACTACTTACTGGTGGTTTAAATACCAGGATATATTGTCCCATGGTTCTGAATGTTGGAACCCTAAGCTCAAGGTGCCAGCAAGGTTAGTTTCTTGTGAGGTTTCACTTATCTTGCAAGTGGTTGTCCTCCAGCTGCTTCTACCTGGTCAGTCCTCTTGATACACATGATCTTTGTGTCCAAATTTCCCCTATTTATAAGGATACCAGTCATCCTGGATTAACACCCACTCTAATTGCCTCATATTCATGACTTTCTTCTTTGGAGGCCTTATCTCCAAACACAGTCATGGTTTTCTGAAGTCCTGGGGTTTTAGGAATTCAACATCCAAATTTGGGGGAGGGACACAGCTGAGCCCATAGTACCTCTTATCTACAAAATAGAGGATGTTGTCATTTAGACAACAGGTGGAACTAGGGACCTGCCAGGATACGTGAAGAACATTTTAGATATAGCTTCAGGAGACCTGGGTATTTCTTGATCCCACCTTGTCTTCTCAAGTATCACATCCTTGTACTGAATTCTCTAAAATTCTTAGGCTCTAACAATTATGACCTTATAATTCTAATTATAAAAAAATATCTGGGAACTATGATGATGGGCAGGTAACAGATATAAAAAAGGTCAGAGTGATGAGTCAACGTGTGAGCATCATAAGCTATAATTATGAGATGGTTGTTTGGAAGCCAGAAGCTTAACCAGCCTCACAGGTTATACTCCTGGCAATGGGTTCTCTTCTCCACTATAAATTCTATCTGTGTAGCAACAGCTGTCAAAAGGCAGCCCCCACAAATACAAATGAGAAATGATACCAACCAGTTTATTGGCAAGAGCATTTTGCCTGTGGATGAGCCCTAAACTGACCTGAATAGGGTATGTAATCTCGGGACATAGGGCATTTTTTAAATTAGGTCACATTACTCAACGTCCTTTAATTCAGTGTGATCCAAATAATATTTTTCCAAGCTATGAATCATTTCAGGCAAATTGAATCCATAAGTTTTTAATTCATGGACAATTGACTCATTAACAAATTGTATGGTGAGAACAAGTTAACGTCCTCAGAGTTTGCAAACCTAGCAGTGAGGCTTGTTTCTTCAGTTATTTTCCTTAGAAATATAAAATGTATTATGCCAAAAAGAGAAAATTAAACCTGCCAATCCCCAGCTCTATATGGTCTCAATCTACCAAGCCTTAGAGGGAGTTTAGAGTGTCATGGGGAGGGGAGATAAGAGCACTGTGGCCTCAAATATCCTGTGTTTCTCTCTTGATTGGACTGGAATCCTCCACTGCCTTTAATTTTCGGTCCTCACCTCCAGATCAGTGACATCAGTTTTCTCATCCAATATACATTACAACTAATACAGGGATTTCTTATCCATCCATCACAAATTCCTTAGTAATACTCCATGAAGTCAGCACTACTGGCTAACATTTTTATTCCCATTCAAGAGAAGGCAGGTACCCCACAAATCTCAGCATCTGTCCTCTGTGCTTTCTTATAGTCCTTAAATCCAAAGGAATTCTTCACTCCTCTCCACATTCCCTCTGAATTCTATTTCCCAAGGCTCTATAGAAATATGGTATTTTTCTGACCCCACCCCAATCCCTCTAGTGGGCATGAATTCTCCCTGCTTTGAAGTCCAATAGTATTTCTCATTTTTCCTTCACTCCACTGGATTAATGGTTATTTTACGTCCACAATATGGTGAAGCTACTTGTTGGAGGTGTGGAGGCTACAACTGTGGAGCAGACATTCTGCCCTTGGCCTTACTCTTAGGCCCTCTACATAGACTGCTGGTCATGTGGAAGTCTTGTCTCCATCAGGGAGCTCAGAAGTATTGCTGAGCTTTGATTGACTAGGAGGCAAACGAGTTTTTGTCCACCAATGATCTTGTCAGTGGATTCTGATGAATGGCACTGAGGTGTAGCTGAAGCCCACCACCTCTGGACTGGGCTGTCCTTAGACTCCAGAAAGGTGTCCACCCTTGTCTCACTGCCCTGTCCATAGCCCCCCATGGGAGTGAGCCTGTGACCATGTGACTCTGGCCACTGCTGGCTGGAGCAGAGGCGGTGCCTGACCCAAACTTAAGGCTGTGGAGTAAGACATCTCTAAGGTTCTGCGGAAACTAGATCAAGGGCTATCATACCTTTTCGTAAAAGGTCATAGAATTTAGTCAGCTTTGGTATTACACCAAAACTATTCATGATTGTGAAAGGGCAGAAAGTCCAAAATTAAGTAGAAGAAATCAGTCTGCTGTGGGTACAGGCAGATAGAACAAGTGCCCAAATGCAGCAGCACCAAGGAAACTTAAGGTCCGTGGAGACTAGGATGAGTCAGTTCAGTTTCTGACATTTCCTAGTTCCCTATGGCTGATGGATCTTCATTTCCTGTCCTGGAATTCCTCTGAGATAGTTCCAGTAGTCCCTCAGTAATCTTCCTTTATATCTGGGCTAGCCTTGCGGCTTTCTATTCCTTGTAATAATTAGCAAGGTCTGAAAAAAACCAGGCTCAATATTTTTAATAGGGACAAAAGGGTGGGTGTTTCAGACTCATATTGACTCTGAAATATTAAAACAGTTAGTCCATAAATCATACCTGTGTTATTGATCTTAGATATCCTCTAACAAATTCTTTTCATTTCATAGATGAAGATAGTATCCAGAAAGGAAAAGGGACTCTTAGGTCACACCATCCTTGGTAGAAATAAGATTGGGACCCAAGACCCTCACATGGAGCAGCGTTTTCTATTACTTTGCCATCATCGAGTCTACCCTTTCCAATGACTGTCCTCCAGGACAACCAAGCTGGTGGAAATTAAAGAGAAATCGCAGAGATCATTACTGTCTTCCCACTCCCAATCTCGCCAAAGGGTTGAGGGGTAGGGTGGGGGGGGGGAGTTTTGCTTAGATCTCAGGCAAGCTAGAAAGATGAGAGAGATGCTGACGCTGCATTTCTTTAAAGAGCTGGGTCAGAGACAGAGAAGAAAGAAATGAAATGAGGTCACTGGCTACCCACTTTAAAATATAATTCATATGCATCTTAAGAGGATACCAAGAAGGAAAGTTTATCAATTTTCCCATAAAAATATGAGGTCAGTCTGTTAATAAGAGAAACATATTGCAACTTCTTGGAGCAATTGTGCTGAGCAGGCTGAACTGCATACAGAAAGCCCTTGTTACATACATCTTTACTATAATGTACATCCTTACCACTCAGTAATTTGGAGCTTAAAACAATCAAAGTCATTTTGTGTTACAATGTATCAAATTTCCAGTAATGGAAAAAAACATCTTCGTTGACCCCTCTTCTCAGACATTGTATGACCTTAGATTGTTTAATATCACTACGATTTCATTAAGATATTCTCAAAGCATTTTTATTAAAACGTAAGTTATTTAAATATCTCAGACAAGTGAGATAAAGGTGAACGAGGTAGAGTTATTAAAAAATGGTAATTAGTTTGATAGCTACCAGTGAAAGAGAACGAATCCTATGGTTAGCTCTCAGTCAGTGATAAACAAGGCAAAAGGCCAAGAGAGAGGGCCCAGGTCACTATGGATGAGAGGGAAGACCTTCTCGGCCACCTTTAGCTATAACAATGGTCACTACACTCATATGTTAAACATGTACTCTATGTTGGGCCATTTGTATACATTGCTTCACCTAATCTTCATAAGAGATCTGTTAGGTGAGCAGCTGTACTTTTATTTACCCCCATTTTATAGGTTAAAAAGTATACTTTAGGGAATTTAATATTACTGAGGTCTAGTGGATAATAAAGAACAAATATCAGAGATTCAATGTCTCCAGGTCACTTTTGTTTTATTTTACACATCAGCTTTGTTTTCAGTCTCCTCCACATCAGGAAACGTAGGTAAAAGTGGGTCAGGGACCACACACACACAGCTAATGATCCAGGGGAAACACTAGCTTACACAGGAAACTCCTAGGGAAGACCATGATTAACCAAACTTGGTCCACATGCCTACCCCAGAGTTGATTGTACTCAAGAAGGTTCTGTGGGCCACATACTCATCCCCATGATCAGGGGGCATAATTCCACTACTATAACAGGGCGGAGGAGGATGGAGGCAGGGTAGGAACAGACAAGTGCAGTGACCCTCCTAGAGAGAGCTAGACGTTGGAGTGGAGATTCGAGTGTATGAGAAGATGCATTCTGAAGAAAGGCATGAAGATGTTAAATAACACCGTGTGTCCAGGGACGCACAGGTGTCTTAGATACATCTGGAGGACAGGGTATCTATGGTAAGGGGCTGAGGTATGACACTGAACACTGTGGAGAACTAGGTATCATGCATGCATGCAAGCAGGAGCTGGCTCTTTCCCCTGAAAGCCATGGAGAGACATGAAAGAAGTCAGGCGGGGGCTACTCGACTGAGTTCTGGTTTTGAGAAATCCCAATGTTAGGGTAGATGTAGAAGAAAGGTCAGGAGTCAAAAACTCAGTGAGGAAACTGATGACTCTTCAGGCAAAAGAAAATGAGTAAACGACCAAGGTGTGGCAGTGGGGCTGGTGGGAGAGTGGGAGTGGAGTGATGCTACACAGGCAGGATTCTAGAAGAAAATCTGAATTCGTACTGGGATTAGATCATCCAAGTAGTCGACAGATGCTCAAACACCTTCACGGCTGCTCTGGTGGAACTTCCCACACAGCAATTAGCCAAAAGTGTCACTGTAAACACAACCCAAACTCTGCCGGGCTCCCAGAAGTAACAGAAGCAATAGCCACCCCAGCCCCATCATCTACAAACCTCAGATCCCAGCTTCAAGTTTTGTCATTTATAAAGGACACAGTCAGCCCAGAGCCTTGGAAGTGGAGTTATGAGTACAGGACTTCTCTAGGTCTTTTTTTCTTTTAAGATTTTTATTTATTTATGCATACAGAACTGGGGTACAGGCTAGAGGTGCAGGGGTGGTGAGACGTTTTACCAGAGAAAGATTGGGGAGCAGAACAGACAGGTGGACGAAGTACACTGCTGAGGGGAGCAGCAGGTGGGTCAGGAGAGGTCTGCCTCACCATGTGGGTTGCCTCCAGGGTGGGGATCGAACTCATAATGAAGTGGCTTTAGCTTCTTGGTACTGTGTTTTAACCCACTGCGCCACCAGGGAGGGCCCCTCTAGGTCTTTTAACAGAATTTCACAGCTCAAATCTAACAGCTCAAGATGAGGAGGCAGCACCCAGCTCCGACACCTCCAGTTCCCATGGACCTGGCTTCACCTCTCTCAGCTTCATTTATGCCGGGAGCAATGTTGCTCACAGCGGTACCATTTCTCTCAGAGTTTTGTGAGAATGAAGCAAAAACACAAGCAACAAGGCAAACTCTACAATATGGTTAGAAATGAATCTGTTTGAATCACTAAGTTGTTCTGCTCAAGGGGATATAGGAGCAAAGTCAAAATGTGGAATATTAATGCTGTCTACTAACAAGAAATTCTCCCCATTTATATAGAAAGGTGATGAACTAGACTAACAAGGTCATAAAAAGGAGTTAATGATCACAGTGTGTACATTAAAATTGAGATGAACTTGTTCATTTACAACTTTTTCTAAAAAATGACATTTTCTTCTTGAATTCAAGTTGAGTCAAAATTTCTTACCAAAAAAAGTAAAAAATTGCATAATCACAATCATATGGTTAAGGGGTACATTCCCTAAAAGACAGCAATAGATATTTGTATTGATATTTAAATGAAAAAACACCACAGAAGAGTTTGTCCTCTTAGTAAAAAATGAGAAATTTTATTTGATAATTCAGAATATGTATAGCTATAATTTCAAAAGAACATTTGCCCCTCCTAGCCAAAGTTCTTTCTTATTTACAATTTTATGATAATTTCTAAATATCTTTTAACTTCCTCTTATCTTTAAGATAATGAGTTAGCCATGACTTGCAATTACTATTGTTACTTGGGCCAAGTCTTCATTTTACTTTTATTTTCTCTAAATCTGTTGAGATTTATAGCAATTCTTCAGCTGCACTTGCAACCCTAGTAAAACTTTCGATAGAAAAATATGGTTTCTGAAGGGAAAAGATAGTCTCACTTCCATGTGGAATAGAAAGAAAACAAACAAAAGGTCAAGAAAAAAACAAAACTAGCAAATTGACAATAGATCTGAGGCATAATTGAGGGAGGGAGAAAAAGTGGATCAAGAAGGGGGAGGAAAGAACACAAGGGAATATGGTGGTGGGAGAATTAGAGCAAAACAAGGATGTAAAAATGAGAAGTGTGGCTTCTACCTTTGTTTCTCCATAAACACAGTGCCTGGCATAGTAGCTGTCCCAGACAATGAGCTCAGGAACAAGCAAAGCAAGGCGTGCCCTTCTCCTGCCTGGTCTGTGTTATTGACCCTTGGAAGCCCTTGCAGAAGGAGTCCAGTCATTACCATTTAAGTCCTCCCTAGTAAGTACCCTGCCATGTTTGCTAACTGGCTCTTCTGAAATCTTAACCAGAAAATGGAGGCTTGATAGAGGACAAGATGGCCCATAATCTTCATGCTGGACAATCATAAGTCATACAGGTAAAATATCTACTGTCTTCCTAAAGAAAAAAAAAAATAAGTAGTGCATTCCCCTGACTTCTCTTTGCTCTTGCTGGCTGATATTCATGATAATAATGGTAGGTGCAACCTTACACAACACTAAAAGAAAAAAATCAACAAAATGAGTAGAATAAACTTGCTCCAACCGAAACACACATCACTTAATTCTGATACAGGTGAGCCCAGATTTAAACCAGCTGAATGTGTGATGCCTCCTAATTTTACATGTCAATAAACACTATCTCCATTCAGAAGGCTTCTAATTTCTACAAGCAGTGTTCCCTCGCCACAGCTGGTAGTAGCTCAGCTCACATGATCTGCAGGTGCATTTAGAGTATGAGTCTCTCTCAAACTGCTCCACACTTTGTTCTTGCAACTTTTCTTTAAATTCTAATTCTTGCTCTTCGTGGTGTCAAAGAAAAATGGATGGACTACAAAGATTCAAATCTACTCCCCATGCCCCAAAGGCAAGACAAACCATCTCTCTAAAAAGGTAACAAGAGAATTGAACATAGTGTATGAGAACTGAGTGTGAAGGAACACACTTCCAAGCCCAGATTGTCACACGCACTGTACAATCACAGCTCTGAAGTTCCAGGACAGTATCTGTAGATGCTGAAGAACACCAAGCCAACAGAACTGATGGTCTCTCAGGAAATGAAGAGGAACGATTTATCGGGTGGGAAACCTTCCATTTTTGCCATGCTGAAGTCATGCTCTACTTCTTTGCTTAGTTGGATGGAGCAAGTCACCTGGGAAAGGGGTTTCCTTTGACAAGGAAGAATGATAAGGGGTCACCAGAACTACACCATTGCTCTAGAAGTGTATGTAATCGTGTTTTGTTTGTTTGTTTGTTTTTTAATGTTCTAACCAAAGTGGGCTTTGGAAGTATAGAACTGGTGCAGGAAGAGAGAATACCAAGTTGAACAATTTTTCTCCAGGCTTTTAGTGGGGGAAGAGAAAAAGACCTCAATATCTCACTGAAATTCAAAGGTAAGAAAGACTCCTAGAGTAGACTAGGGCTACTGGTCTGCAGAGAACCTAGAATCCCGCCCACCAACAGGACTGTGCTGGCGTCCCAGCTCCAACAGAAGAGTCGAAGGGGCTCTGCTTCCTGGCGGAGCTAGGAGCCCTCCTAGATTTGGCCACAAGGCACCATGCTCCCTGCTTGGAGAAAGCTGTGGGTGAGCATGCCGATGCAGTCAACAGCTATGACTGGGCTTGGGCATCCAGCATGTGGTGCTACTGGCAGACTCTGGGTAAACAGAAGTATCATTCCATGCTCCAAAAAACCAGTAAGAACATGCAAGACTGGCCTTCAAGTGAGACATCATATAACCTTCATAGCACCAAGAGGGCTGACCTATTTCTCTGAAGTGATGGGGATATTGGAGTCAGGAAAAAGTCCATGAAGTGGAAATCTTAGCTACCTGCTAAAAGGCCATGCCAGGGATTGCAGGATTAATTTGATACTACTTTACTAAGTGAGAGAACTCAATTTAAAGGTTGGTTGATATACGATTCCATGTATGTGCAAAGTTCTAATAGGTAAATCTGTAGACACAGAAAGTATTCTGGGGTGGGAGCAGGTAGAGAAGAGTGGATAGAGTGTGACTGAATGTGTACAGGGTTTCTTTTTTCAGCCTGTGAAAATGTCCTAAATGAAGATTAAGGTAATGGTTGCACAATTTAGTGGATATACTATAAGTCATTAAATTGTATCTTTTTAATGGGTAAATGTATGAGATACAGATTATATTTCACTAATGGTATTTTATACAGAAATATACAAGTACATGATTCTCTTTAGAGAAATCAAAAAAAAATGTCTCTTCTATGTAGGTTATATAAATTTTAAGGACTCTGCTTAGCTCATTTTTTCTCATAAAAGGCTTCAGTATGGAGAGGCATATACTATAACGATTAAGAGCACAGTCACTTCTAGAGAGTTGGGTTCAACTTTCTGGATCCAAATATCAGCTGTGTCTTATAGTTATGTAATTTTGTGCCTTCATCTTCTCAGCTGTAAAATGGGCATCAAGGCTAGCCTACTTGGTTGAGTGTTTGAAAGGATTAAACAAAAAGGTTAAACATGATGGGAACCTTCTGGGAGAGCCAGATGAAATTACCTGTGTCTCCTCATAGATCAAATTATTATTTCTTACAGCTTGAGGTTGTGATATAAGAAACACTGGCAGTAAGGTTAAAATGGTGTAAGAATTGTTACAGGAAAACCATTTGATTCAATCAATCATTCAATCAATAAATAAAATTAAAATCTTCTGGCCTGCTTTTTTGCCTTTAAAGCTAACTTATAAATTCCCACAGCCTAGACTTTAAAAAAAAGTCTTCAGAGTTTCAGAAAGAGTTGAATAAATTTAATTCAATCCCCATTAAAATATCAACAGCATTCCTCAAAGAAATTCTCTCTCCAGGAGGCTTCCAGAAGAAAGACTTCTCTTCCTTTAGAACTTGTCACCAAAGAGCTGATGTAATGGGTGTTAGATTGATAACATTCATTAAAATATCAAACTTGTTGTTCTGTGTAATATGGATTCTTTGTAGATACTTTTGTGCTACCAGCTTGTTCTGTTCACTGTCTTTGGAAGAATAATTTGGATATTTTTGTGAGATATTCATAAACATAGTCACCAGAAATAAAAAAAGTACTAGAAATGGCAACTTTTTAAATATTACTAGAAGGTCTTCAGGGAGTGAGGGATTTCCAATGAAAGAGCTTCTCCATGAAGAAGTATTTTTTCATTCGAATTTTATTTGTGGAATTCCTACATAAGGTCTTTGAGGAGAAAATACATAAGATGTTTTTAGATGAAAGAGGAAGCTTAACAGCAAAAGAAACACTCATGGTCCCAACACCATTTATGAGTTGGAGTTTTAGTAAAATGATCATATCTGCACGTGTTCTTTCCCTAACTCCTTTACGCTCTAGCCCCCTTCTCTTGTTTTAAGCATTTTTAAATAGTATCATTCTGCATGATTATTCTATGACTTATTTTTTTCCATTCAACATTAAAACTGTGATCTATAACGTGAAATTCATTTATTGCTCACTGTATATAACAGTCCATTTAAAGCTATTTCATAATTATTCCTATCAGTGGGCATTTTGATTGTTTCAGGATTTTTGCTATATAAACAATGCTGCTATGAACATTCCTACATGAATCTTTTCTTGCCAGTTTTACTGAGGTATCATTAACAAATAATAATTGTACTAAGAGTCTCAATTTAAAATCTAAAGAATTGTACTTAACCATTTTGCCCACGGTCTACTTTGTCACTTATTTTATGGAATTTTAGATTCAAATCAAGATTATGGGATAAATAAACAGCTGGAAATGGAATAAATGATGTCACCTCTTTGAGGGTAGAAACTATTAAATCACTTTACTTATGTTACAGGAAAATCATAAAGCTGGCTACCTGGACCTCAATTTCCTTTGCTCCCAAAATGGTGTGGTAAAACCTTTCTCTTTCCTAGCTAAACAGAAAACCCATATTCTGGCAAACCCCAGGAAGATATTTCAAGTAAGATTGCATTTGGCGATTGCTAACTTTTATTAGACATTATATAAACCTTTGGTTTCCTTCCCTCCGTGTAAAGAGACATGACAATTCTCTTGTTAAATCTGTTTAGTAAACCAACCTGGAAAATGAAATATTTTAGATAACACTGAATGTCAAAAGCAAAGTTTCACTTGTCCATAAATTAGACTGAATGTTACTAAGTTCATCACTTCAGATTAAAGAATGATCTCAACTCTATTGATTGGATTTGTCTTTTTCTGCTTAGAGTTGAGTCCATGTTACACAAATCCAAAAAGGGTCAGTGAAACTTGATAGTGTTTGAAATAGATGTAATTATAAATTCCCTGCCACAACTTTTGACAAGTGTGAATTTTTTTAAATGCTTCTATTTCTCCTTATAAATACAATAGAAGCTCTCATATTCCCTTAAATGCTTATACCTAGTTTACCCTACATTTTCCATAGCTACTAAGCAATAGGCTGTGAAGTCTCCTGACTTCCACCTGCCCCCAAGAAGAAAAGAAAGGCATTTGTTCAACACATCTGGTAAAAATATGTGTAAACACAGACACAGTGCAGTGAAAACACAAGACCCCTGAGTCAGGCTGCCTGGGTTTGAGTCTGAATTCCTTCTTTTTAAACTACTAGGGCAATCATCACACAGAAGCCAAGAGCTGGGGGGCTTCTAAAATTAGGTTTGCAGACTGCCTTTTGCTGACTGTGAGTATCTGGGAAAGTTATTTCAAGTAAACTTCACTTTCTTCCTCTACAAAATGGGAATATTATTACCTAATGTTATTATTGATGTTAAATTGTATTTTTACAGTACTTAAAATAATACCAGGACCATAATAACTGTTGGCTGTTCTCATAGCAGTAATGTCAATATTATCATACAAACATAGTTATATTGACTACAGCAAAATATCATCCTGTGTGTCATTATAGATACCACAAGTTCAACAGCAACGGATATAGGTTGTTTTACTGTCCAAGGGTCACCTTATTTACCACCAGCTCTACTAGACAACTTACACTTTACTAAGAATATGATCCTAGGGATGAAATTGTTTTAAACAAATAAATATGGACAAACAGGAGGATCCAGACCCACCAGATTTTAAATGCACAGAGTATAAGTCCGCAGGGCTCACAAGGCCACCGTCTGACCATGTGCTCAATGCCCTGCTGAGGGACTGCCACTATCCCAGGTGCCCCCCAAAAGGAGTTGTCCCTCAAACACGGAGACCAGTGACCTTGGTTGATTTGTCCAAGGATGTGTAGCTACAGCATCAGGTTTGGATTGTCCAAGAAGCCCTCCCACATATAAAGGAAGGGTTATACCACAGAAAGAATCTTGCCCAAGTTCCCCCAGCAAGCCAGCTGCTGCCATGTCTCCAATGTATACACATCGCCACAGTCAACAGAGATTTCTAGACTTTCTATTTGAGTAGAACTTGGGTGTCCTGAGATAAAAGCTAAGGGCATGTAGGAATTTAGGTTTTCATTAGGCATTATAGCCTCTCAACACTGGCTCTTTCCAGCGCTCTTAAGAAATAACAGGATATGTGGGTGATGGTGCCGAAGAGAATAAGATGGTAACAAAATTAAGTCTCTTCCAGGTCAAGAGTCACAGAGATGGTCCTTCTTCAAAGAGGGCTCAGCGTGGTATGGGGCACCCATCCTCCCTGTGCAGCCACTGGCTGCAGGTTATAACTCTTCATTATCTTCTCACTCACCTACACGAGCTCCTTTGGCCTTCTCCCTCACCTAGATGATGCTCATTTATTCTGATGACAGATTTTCCTTCCACTCTCAGGGGCTCCCCGGACTCAGTGAGCCACAATGCCCCCATTTCCTGCCCAGATGCCCTTTCATGAATAACCTCATTCATCCCACGCCTGGCAAAAATTGGCTGATTCCCTAAGTGGTGATTATTCTAACCTCCAACGCTAGTTTCTTTCCAACCAAATAACCTGTCTTCCTCCCAGCAAATAGCCTGTGAACTCTAAGGGGTTTGTGTATATTGGGAGTGGGGGGGGGGGCTGCAGTAGCAACAAAAAGACAAAGATTCCTCTTTTTAATTACCTATTTGGTAACTCCTTGTGAAACTTTTCTTTCACCCTTTTATTTGGCTGATTAGTTGGATTTTTTTCTCACTAGGGGAGACTGAGAGCATAATCAATTAAGATGTTATCTTATTTCTATGTCAAAAGGAAAAAAAAAATCAGTCGTATAGTCCAGATGGGTCTGTGGGTGTAGTTAGTTCCTGAAGTGATCTAGTTTCTGAAAATGTGGAAAATTGCCTCTTTCTATGTATAGAAGTGACTGATGGGCCATGGTGATGGTCATAAGCTCAAGAACACCACAGACTATGAGAGAAATACATCAAGTTGTTGCGTATCAAAGCCTTCCACTACTACAACCAAGAATCCTACTGAATTCAAGATATTTATGGATTTCCTGGCAATGTTAGACTTTATGTTAGTTGCTCTTGAGAAACAAGCATAGTTGTCACATCGTTGTTATTACTATGATCTAGGGTGGAGAAGAAAACCATTCACAAAGAAATAAGCAAGATAGAATGACATAAATACCTTAAAAAAACAAACTATAGGCCCTCCCTGGTGGGGCAGCGGGTTAAAGCACAGCACAAAGAAGCTTGAGCCACTTCCGCATGAGTTCAATCCCCGCCTGCCCAGGAGGAGACCACATGGTGCGGCAGACCTCTCCTGACCCGCCCACTTCTCCCCTCAGCAGTGTACTTCGTTGATCTGCCTGTTCTGCTCCCCGCTCTGTCTCTAGTGAATCCTCTCACCCTCCGCATCTCTGGCCTGTACCCCAGTTCTGTATGCAGAAATAAATACATCTTTAAAAAAAAAAACTATAAAGAGCTGTGAGCAAATAGTGAAAGAAAAAGATAAAGACTACGTGAGGAGAACAAGGATGACTTTGTGAAGAAAGCTGAGCTTGAGCAAGACATTGGAGCATGAGCAGAAACTGAACAGGCTGCAACCCGACCCCTGCTCTATGAGCCTTCATGACATGAAGTTGTGTAGGTGTTTGTTTATCCTTCTCTTATCTCCTCACCCTATTAGAATATTTGCTCCATGAAGAAGCTCCACTTATCTCTCCTGTTCCACACCAAGAGTAGTGCCTGTCACTTAGCAGCACAGGGTATATACATGCTGGGTAAACAAATGATTCATCAAAGCATTCCAGGTCGAAGGAATAATAAAAATTAAAAGAAGAGAAAAATCACATTATTATCCATCTATTCTGGATTAGGAATTACATAAATGCTTTCAATATATTATCCCGAAGTAGGGGTAGGCCAACCTTTTCTGTAAAAGACCAGATGGCAAATAATGTAGGCTTTGATGACTCTTCTGTCTCTGTCACAATTATTCAATCTATTGTTGTGGTATGAAAGCAGCCACAGACAATATGCACTCCAACAAAACCTAATTTACCAAAACAGACAGTTGGCAGGATTTGACCTGATGTCTGAAGTTTGCCAATGCCTGGCCTTTATAAAATCAAAGGCAAAGAAATGAGTTTACGCCATACATTGGTCAGTCCATGTAAATGATACAGTCTCACTACTTGCATTGTGAATTAGTTACCTGATTGCATGCGTTTAGAACCCCAGTTATCCTATGTCAGAACGTATGTATTTGCTAACTTCAACTGTGAGGCCTTAGCTCAGTTCTCTCCAGAGCATTTTGAATTGTTACCAAATATGATGAGCAAATTCCTAAACACATGACAGAGATACTAGAACAGATGTCCCCAGGAGAACTTCTTTCATGATTCAAATCTAAATTTTTATTTGAACTATCTAGATGACTCAGCGCTCTTCTCACCAAGTGGCAATGTATTGAGGTAAAATATGAAGCTTTTTTGTGGGGCTGTCATACAGAAATCCTAGCTATTAGTATGATAAACTCAACTGAGATGCAGATAGCAACAAAATAAAATTAACTGGGATATATCAGAACCCAGAATTTAGCTGCTCAGGACCTGGCCTTGATACAAATATATTAGAAGAGAAATTTAATCAGGCACAATTGGACTGAGACAATTAGGCAGAACATTCTGAATGTCAAAAAGTGGAACCCAAACAGAGGCATTCAAGGCCAGGTAAATCTCAAAGGTCTGGACAAGTCAAGGGTAACCTCCACAACTGGAAGTTTCAGACATCTAGATAATGGCTCAGAGGAGTCAGAACGAGCAGCTGAAAGAGGACAGATGCAGAGCTGACTACTGCCCCTGATAACCCCCTTGCAGGATATTTATCAAATGCAGGTTTGCCAGCCTGTCCAATCTATGCAATTGTTCTGTTCATGTAACTTCCTTTGTTTTGTGTTCAATGAATGTGGGTGAAGAAGACTTTAATAAAAAGAATCCAGGTTGTTTTATGGAAAATCTGGTTAAACATATCTAATGCATCAAACTATATCGACGATATATTTTCTATTATAGTCATTGTCCTTTCACCAGCTATGAATGAGAGATTTGTGCAAATAATAAATAAACAGGAGTGGCTTGGCAGGTCCATGGCCCCAACTGAGCAGACAGATTAGACCTTTCTGATCTGGCCAATAGGATGGGAACAGGAGATGATGTACTCCTTCGACCATGGCCCAAAAAAAAATCCAAATATGGCCTCCCATCATTTTTTCCTTTTCTGTCTTTCAGGAGTTGAAATAGAGAGAAAATTGTGAACTATGTAACTTACGTGGTGAAGGCTGAAACTGGGCCCCTGAATTACTGGTTAGAGCCAGCCATCCAAAAGAACTATAGTATACTATTGTGATGTGGATTTAACACTAACGGTGGGGGTACATCTATGTAGTAGCTGGTATTATCTTAATACTGTGAGACATAAGAGCACATTTAAGCACTGAAAATTTTTTTGCAAATATCGCCTGACCTCACAGCGTGGGAGCACTGTATAAATCACTGTGGAAAAAAACAAAGGGCTAAGAAGAATTGAATAAAATTAGGTGAGAACAATATTTTCTCATTCATGCAATGTTGAATCATATTTCCTATGCAGATGAAAAAGAACTAAGTAGACAGGACAAATGGGATAGAACTGGAAGATAGAGATGGTGTTAACTTCTACAGGCCAATGAGAAAATGGTGAAAGTAAGGAATTTCCAAAGAAGGTCACACAGTGGATGGCATCTGAAGACAACCAAGAGGCATCAGGGAACATTAGCGTGTTCCTTTCCAGTTTCCTTAAAAATGTTCTTATTTATTTTCCTCTCTATTTTCTGATCTTTCATAATACTCACTGGTACCTCATCTCTCTTGATTATATATCTTTTTTTATTTATTTCATGAGAAAAACTCCAACATTGCAATTCCATAAATGCACAGACAGAGCCTACATTTTTCCTTTTGCCCAGGTAGAATGTTCCCCTCAACTCAAGAACCTCAAACATCACCCCATCATCAGCCTCTGGCAAGATCCTTGGTTTAGTTTGGTGTTTCCACTCTTCATTGTCCACTCCTTAAAAAAAAAAAAAAGTTTGTTTATTTATGCATATAAGAACTGGGGTATAGGCCAGAGGTGCAGGGTGGTAAGAGGATTTACCAGAGACAGAGTGGGGAGCAGAACAGGCAGAATGACAAAGTACACTGCTGTGAGGAGCAGTAGGCAAGATAGGAGAGGTCTTTTGTGCCATGTGGGTCAACTCCTTGGCCAAGGATTGAACTCATGCTGAAGCGGCTGTGGCTAGCTTCTTAGTGCTGTGCTTTAATCCCATGCACCACCAGGAAGGGCCTTCACTGCCCACTTCTAATCTTAGGTTCTCCCCCTGCCTCCCTACATACAGGCACTCACATTATTCTGTTTAACACACACACTTCTATCTTCTATACTTTCCTCTAGGTGTGTGTTCAGCTTGAAATCGGGACTGTTCTTTTGGGTATCCATGGTGCATATATCAAAGCTATTTTACTACCAATCTCATTCTGTAACTTCTTGTTTATTATTCATTGTTTTGTTTTTGAAATCTACCCATGTTGCTACATGTAAACCTAACTCATTTCTTCCGACTCATGAATAGTATTCTGTTGCTTGATAACTGACTGAATCTATCAGCATATGAAATAGTAAATATAATGTAAGAGCATGATGAGACAGTTTCTACTTGGCCACCAATTGTCTGGATTAGTCTGAGATTTTATTAAATTTAGCTACTAACTAATGAACTATATCTAGAACTGGCAGTGTGTTTATTTCAGTCATTAATGATAAAAGTCTGGGAAGCGGGCCCTCCCTGGTGGCGCAGCGGGTTAAAGCACAACACTGAGAATCTAAAGCCACTTCCGCATGAGTTCAATTCCTGCCTGCCCCGGAGGTGACCACATGGCAGACCTCTCCTGACCCGCCCGCTGCTCCCCTCAGCAGTGTACTTCGTCAATCTGCCTGTTCTGTTCCCCTCTCTGTCTCTGGTGAAGCCTCTCACCACCCCTGAGCGTCTGGCCTGTACCCCAGTTCTGTATGCACAAATAAATAAATAAAATCTTTAAAAAAAAAAAAAAAGTCGGGGAAGCAAAGAAAGTGGCAAGATGACACCTACTCCACCCTCTCCAGGCCCCACCTACTTAATCTGATTGTAAATTTGTGAGAATTAACCACAGTAACATCCTATTTTGCACAGCTTCCAAAAAACATAGCACGTTTGGACAGTTCTTGGGAAAAGAACTTACTATTTTCATTTCTTGAGTTTGATATCAGAGTACCACCTTCTACTCTAACATTTAATCAGTCTCTTTGATTAAAAAGACATGAAGTTACAATCTCCTGAAACAGAAGAATGACTTAGGCATTATTAAAACTAAAGATTCCAGAATCCACCCCAGCAAAATCAGATTCCCTAGCAGTGAGATCACAGATCTGTACTTTGATCAATCTCCTTTGGAAATCACTATGCTCTTTAAGGCTTGAAGCTTTCTGCCATCGTTCTTGGTAGCTAACTCAGAAGTTAGCATAAGACTTCACAGTGGTAAGATGCTGGAATGGAAAATGTTTACCTGGTTTTATCTACCTGAACACCTCATGTTGATATTTATAGCAAGAAAAGTGCACCTAGTCCACATATTTATAGAAAACAACATCCAAGGAGCTTGATTTCACTTGAGATTTTATGACTATGGTAGATTAATTTATCATAGTCCATACAGAAAACCATATTTCCTTTTCAATATACATTTACACATAACTGAAATTGAATACAGTCTCTCGGTTAAAAAGAATGGCGACTCACTTCAAAACTAAAAGGCTGAATCTTATCCAGTCTGTATTCTCTTCTCCTGGAACATAAACCTTTTTTCCAGGACTAAAACTGTGCACCTCCTTTTGCATGTACCTTTTTGCCAATATTTGTCTTAAGAAAATAACCTCTACCTATGCCTGAGTCCTTTCAACTATAATTGGAATGATTATAGGGATCCTGTCCATTAGACACCAAAGCAGAATGCTTGCTCACAAAATGGAAGGCCTGCTCCTGCTACCTCTCAGGCAATGGCATTGACCAGCACTCTCATGCTAACAAGATGTGGGCGGGGCACCAGAAGAAGCGGCCATTGGAAGCTGTCCTGCCCCAGGGCAGTGAGGGGAGGGAGGAAGGAGGCAGCACTCTCAGTGAGCCGGAGACTCAGCTCTCCAGGTCCAGCCCACAGGGAAAGGCCCCAGGACAAGGTGCAGGATGTGCAGGCTGTGTCTGGGCACCAAAGGCCCAATGGCTCACAATTCAGTGGAGTAGTTCTGGAACAGTTGTACACAGTTTTCTTCAACAAACTAGTGTTCAGACAGCAGAATTATTGCTGGATAACAGACTCTTTCAACAAAAGAGTATTAAGTATTAAGTTTCTTTATGTCCACTTTGTACAAGGAAAACTTAATTTAATAGATAATAGAATCTATACAAGCTCATAGCTTGGTATAGAGAGGTTCTCACCCTGATCCCAGTTAAATAGATCAGCAAGTTTTATAATCACATTTTCAGTCCAGAGGTGGAAAGAGGGGGCATTTTATTTCAACTTTAACTCTTAGGAAAATATTCAACCAGTCAAGACTTGACCTCACCTTTAGTCTTTTGGGCATCTTATCAAATGTTTGAAGACACCCAAAGTTTTATGTAAGCTCCAAGTTATCAAAAGAATGTAGATCAAATGGCTTGACTATGAAGAGTCTTCATAGTGAGGTTCAACATATTGTTACAGGCAGGAAGAGGGCCATCTCAGAACCCCCAATACTGTCTGCTCTAAACAGGGCCTGCCACCAGGACAAAACATATATGACCTTTAATGGAAAGGAACTTTAATACAGAAAGACAAAGAATATAGTTCCCAAATCAAGCACCCAAAGGTACCCATCTCCTCGTGGGCAGATGTCTAGCCAAACAGTTTTGCTCCAACGCAAGGCCCAGAAACCTGCCACAAGTCAAAAGCACCTTCCAGCGAGGACCCACAGAAAAGGGTTATAAACAGCAGACAAGTCTGGGAGGAAAAGAGCAAAATCAGAATTAAGAAAAACTGCCCTTGTTAACCTCCCCAGGGGTCACACAAACACCTGCTTCGATCGGTCCAGATCCAAGAAGCAAGAGCCGCTTCTTCACATGTCTCCGCTCTATTCACCTGTCATATGCTCTCCATCGTGCTCCCTTCTCCAGTCACTTCTCCAGCTTCTTCTCCCCCCTGCTCACCCTCCCTTCCCTTTGGTGGGGCAGGGAGCCATGAACCTCCTCTTTCCCTGGGGACCACCTTCTTACAATATCAACACATACCTTCACTGGGTTCTTATTAAACTCTTCTGCTCGGTTTCCAAATTGTGCCTTATGCCATTTGCTTCTGAACTCTCTCCATCATCATCCCACGTACCACTTCCCATTCCAAACTGCCGTCCCTTTCAACTTTTCCAAATCCTGTTCTTTCTTTAAGACCCTAAAATGGACCCCAGTATTGCTTGTACAATCCTCCCCCAGGCCGAGCCTTCAATAATGTCTCCATCTGAGCTCTTGCAACATTTGTCATATGCTCGCATACTATTTCCATGTGTCATTTGTCCTGTGTTTTTCTTTTCCTGTCGCACTGCTCTTAACATTTCAGTGTATACGCCTTCCACACATACGTAAACTGAAAGCTCCTGAGGACAGGGCTGTGTCACATTATTTTTGGAGTTCACAGCACCCTGAGGGTCAGGGCACAGCCTAGAAAAGCAGCTTCTCAGATTCTTGGGTTGAATTTCTCCTGAAGGGCTTCCCACTGCTGCAGGCACTTTGTAGGCAACCCCGTAGTCTTGACTGAGTTCTCAGTCTTGGTCATTCAATCCCTTCTTACAAAGCTCAGCCTTCTCTCCTGATAACTGTTTTTCTTCTCATTCATGACTTCTTTTTTATTAGAAAATATGTGAAGTATTTCATGTTAAATTTAATATAATCTTTTTTTATTTTTTTTTAAAGATTTATTTATTTGTGCATACAGAACTGGGGTACAGAGGCTCAGGGGCAGCGAGAGGTTTCACCATAGAGTGGGGAGCAGAACAGGTAGATGCACGAAGTACACTGCTGAGGGGAGCAGCGGGCGGGTCAGGAGAGGTCTGCCGCGCCATGTGGTCACCTCCGGGGCAGGCGGGAATCAAACTCATGTGGAAGTGGCTTTAGTTTCTCAGTGCTGCGCTTTAACCCGCTGCACCACCAGGGAGGGCCCTACTATAATCTTTTTGACACAGGTGGGGAGTTATTCTTAGTTAAACTATTCTGAAAACGACTATCTAGGGTCAAAGATTCTGCGTTGTAAACTCTAATAGATACAGTGAACATTTTGAAGATTAAAGAAGTGATACCTCTTCATTCATGAGTCTTCTTGCAATGACTGCCATAGACAAGATTCAAGATTCCATGTGTAGCAAAGGTGCCTTAATTTTTTTTTTTAAAACATTTATTTGTGCATATAGAACTGGGGTACAGGCCAGAGACTCGGGGTGGCGAGAGGCTTCACCAGAGACAGAGTGGGGAGCAGAACAGGTAGATGCACGAAGTACACTGCTGAGGGGAGCAGCGGGCGGGTCAGGAGAGGTCTGCCACACCATGTGGTCACCTCCGGGGCAGGCGGGAATCAAACTCATGTGGAAGCGGTTTCAGCTTCTCAGTGCAGTGCTTTAACCCGCTGTGCCACCAGGGAGGGCCGGTACCTTAATTTTAAAAACAACAGTTTCACAACTAGTTGCCAAAGACGCTCAGATTGACTGGTGTTGTTCAGGAACTCATGACAGCTATCATCTGCTTTGGGCACAGAAGTAACTTTATCTGAAATTCAAGTTTCTCATTCAAACATCTTTAGTGCAAAGAGACTCAGAAAAGAATGGCTAGGAAACAGTGGTCCTGTCTGTCGGACCACTGAGGATTGATAAAAGGGAAGGAAAGATTTGTTTCATTAAAATCTAGGTCCTTGGTGTGATTTTACAGAGCACAGGTATTTCTCCCCACTGTAATGATAAGAAACTAGCACAAGCTGAACTGTTTTCTTTTCCTTTTCAATCCTATTTTCATCACTTCTATACAGAATATCTAATATTATCCCTGCCTCATGGGGCTTTTAGATTTATCCCAACAGAGGTAAACAGCATCAACCTCATCTGGGGAATCAGTTAATGCTTCAGTGCCTGCACACTGTTGTTTTTTAAATCATACTAGTTTAAAACACACTTTCCCTTAAATTACAATATGTGTTTCCTTAAAACTTGATCTCTCGGGAAAATTCCCTCAATACCAATAGAAACTCTCTTCCAAGCCCAAAATTAAATTACATCCTAGTGCAATTTAAATGTTGTAAAAATAGATAAAAACCAAAGCTGAGTGAATAAAGGACATCACTTCTCCTTGGAGGGAGATACTGCTTGATACATTTTCTTCACTTAAGACTTCTGAGATTCAATTCTTATCTCTAAAATGTGCAACCTGGAGATTTTTCAAAAATTGAAGAAAAAAATCTTTGAAAGATAGAAAATACATTTTTAAAAATTTAATCATTAACTTGACGGTTTGTAGGTAGAACACTGCTTGATCAGCTGTCTGTTGCTGCATAGCAAACTATCCAAGCACTAGTGGCTTAAAAATAACAACTATTTGGACTCTCCTTGGTGGCGTAATGGATTAAAGCACCACCTTATGAAGCTCTCTGAAGCCACTGCAGCACTAGTTCAATCCCTGGCCAGGGAGCTGACCCACATGGTGCAGCAGACATCTCCTGACCCACTCACTGCTCCCCTCAGCAGTGTATTTTCGTCAATCAGCCTCTTCTGCTCCCCACTCTGTCTCTGGTGAATCCTCTCACCGGCCCCTGCTCCTCTGGCCTGCACCCCAGTTCTGTATGCACAAATAAATAAATCTTTAAAGACAAAAGTAACAGGGCCCTCCCTGGTAGTGCAGCAGGTTAAAGCACAGCATTAACAAGCTAAAGCCACTTAAGCAT
>NW_004567117.1:32843904-32884929 GCF_000260355.1 Condylura cristata | reverse complement strand
CTGTTCTGCTCCCCACTCTGTCTCCGGTGAAGCCTCTCACCACCCCTGCTCCTCTGGCCTGTACCCCAGTTCTGTATGCATAAATAAATAAATCTTTAAACACAAAAATAACAACTATATGATATGCTCATGAGCCTAGGGTTCCCCAGTTTGACTGGGCTCTATGGAGTAGGTCTTCTGTTACTTTCATTTAGGATCCCACACATAATTGCAGGTGGCTGAAGGCCCAAGCACAGCTGCTGGGCCATGTGCTCTCACTCCCACATCCTGCAGATGGGGTAGTGTGAAATGGGTCACGTGCCTTCAGCACACTGATCTAGGCATTTTCCAGGGCAGCTCATGACTGGCTGATAAGAACAGAAGCCTACGCATATATCGCATATATCATAATAAATAACATATCATAGATCCTCATGTACTTATCACCCACCTTGGAGAGTTAATATTTACCAGTCTTCTTACACCGCTCAGTCCTCCATATCACACCATTCATATGTTTAGAGCAAGTTTCAGACTACCTTGTATTTTATGTGAAATGCATATTTATTAAAGACTCCCCAGATAACTTACATGGGGGACTGTGATAGAAACAGTTAGTGGTCATCATAACTTCCAAGGAGTCCTTTACAATTACCAGTCTTCTTAATACTTGGGGGAGGGTGCTGACTTGTTCTGTTCAACAACCATTTGGCTGGAATAACTGGCATCCCTTGGGTTAAGACATTAAGAGTGAGGTCTTCCTCTATCCCTACAGTCTCCTGTGTCAGGAGTCTATTAAAGTCCAATGTTCCAGGTGACATAGTTACAAAACAAAGGGAGGTTGCTATTTCCTGCAGGTTTTATATGAAAGGTAAACTTTTTCTTTTTAAAGATTTATTTACTTATACATACAGAATTGGAATACAGGCCAGAGGCTCAGGGGCGGTGAGAGGATTCACCAGAGACAGAGTGGGGAGCAGAACAGCCAGACTGACGAAGGACACTGCTGAGGGGAGCAGCGGGCGGGTCAGGAGAGGTCTGCTGCGCCATGTGGGTCACCTCTGGGGCACTGAAGCAGCCGCAACTCATTTGCAGTGCTAGCTACACTTTAACCCGTTGTGCCACAAGGGAGGCCCAAAAGGTAAGCTTTTCATATAAAGTTGAAGAGCTTATCTTTTATTTCAGCATAATCTAACACCTGGTTAAGAAGAAACACATATTAGGAGCCCCATTTACCATTAGTTTATCATGTCATAGGGGCAAATCAGTATGGCTTTACACGCTTCATTTTTTCACCCACAAATGGGTTAATAAGTATACTTATGGTCTTGACCTCATGAAGTTATCATGAGTATGAAACAGCAGAACAGAATTACTTGAAAAGTGATTATTATAAAATGTGTTCCTTTGTTGAATTATGATTCAGGCTACCGAAACTCACCACCATCAAAACAGAAAAACACGGTAAAGACAATGCACAATTTGTCAGATAAAACATATTTTAATGAATACACTGCAGTGCCGCTATTTTTTTAAAAAGTATTAGCATTAGGGTTGCATGTGTCTATAACCGCACTTTGACAACCTCTGCAGCAAGGCACATGGAAGAGAGATCTCGTGTTTTGTGACTTAACCTTTGAGCTCACTCATCCATTCATGTCACTCTCTGGGCAGAGGCACAGGTGATTGGTGGGGGTTACTACTCAGAGAGTGTTCAGCACCCTCCCCCAAATAGATCAATGCTCTAAGCCCCATTCACATATTTAGTAGGAACAACACATTTCCATGACATCGAATATAGTGATACCCTCCTTATCCAAGACTCCCAGGGGGATGCCTGAAACCTTCACTAGTACCTAACTCTATATAGGCTGTGCTAGTTCCTATAAATACGTGCGTGCAACAATGTTTATTTTATAAATTAGACACAGTAAGAGATGATCAGTGACCAATAAAAAATAGAACAAAATTACTGTAAGAAAAGTTATGTGTGAGTGGCCTTTCTCTTTTTTCCTCTCTGTTGAAATATTGTGAGGGATGTAGTGTTTTCCGACTATGGTTGACGGTGAGTCCCTGGAACCACAGAAAGTAAAGCCTGTGGCGAAGGGGGTCTGTGGTGAGGAGGTCACTGCTACAGTGGCATCAGCCATCACCCATCACCCAAACCCAGATGGCTCTGAAAGGAAGAGAATCTTAAATAATCACAACAAAAGGGTTGAGAGCACTCGGAATCCTAAGTGGCGCCATCAACCCACACTTCAAGGTGAGAAGAGCAGAGTGCTTGAGAGACATGAATACATGTATTAAATTTGTGTTTAAAATAAAGAGACCAGGAGGCCCTCCCTGGTGGCGCAGCGGGTTAAAGCACTGCACTGAGAAGCTAAAGCCACTTCTGCATGAGTTCGATTCCCGCCTGCCCCGGAGGAGATCCACATGGTGTGGCAGACCTCTCCTGACCCGCCTGCTGCTCCCCTCAGCAGTGTACTTCGTAGATCTACCTGTTCTGTTCCCCACTCTGTCTCTGGTGAAGACTCTCACCGCTCCTGAGCCTCTGGCCTGTACCCCAGTTCTGTATGCACAAATAAATACATCTTTAAAAAAAAAAAACTTAAAAAAAAAGAGACCAGGAACAGAGAGAAAAGAGGAAGCCAGGGAAGGAAGGAAGGAAAAAGAAAAGGAGGGGAGAAGCACTAATTCTCTAACCTACATCTGCAATGGGGTTAAGCTGTGGAAAGAGTGCTATTTGTCCAAATTAAGGGGCCTTTAAGAGTAGCAGACTGTACCCTCGAAGGTCAGAAGATTGCCCGCCAGGGAAGGGTGATGGACTCCCTGACCACCATGACTGGGCATTTCTGAGAAGCCAGTGGGTTTGGAAAAGATAATTGCATAACCAGGAGGGCAGCTTGCTGGAAGTCCTGATGGCCAGGCTAAGAATCTTCACTTTAATTCTTCAACTCCAGATTCTCAGAGTTACCATGTCCCTGGGGATGCAGTCTGTGGGCCAGAGAATAGAAGAAGTCATAGAATAAACCTGGTGCAAAATTTTAACAGGTCAGATTCTTTTTAAATGGGGGTAGATTCTGTGAAGAGTTTGAAAATTTTAACAATAAATTATTGTAAGATGATCTGATTAAAACAATCATAAGTGTTATGAAATGCAAAAGCTGTATGTCTTTTAAAAACAAAACACAAGGATTTATTTAAAAAATGTGTGCTTGTTTTGCAATTTTGCCGATTTGAGCTCTGTCCCCAGGCCATGGAATTTTACTTCATTATTTTCTTCAGAGAGGAGCACTTGGGTGGAAAGGTTTGTAATAGCTTTGTTTAAGCAGGACATCAGAAAAGAAAGAAGACAGTAGGGGCTGAGACTTGAATGATGACTTACAAAGATGACTTAGTGTTTGGCAAATAGCTGGAGTACAGACCAGTGTCAGCAAACAGGCAGCCACAGTCAGGCCCACAAGAGACCAGACATGAGATGCTGGGGCCAGGCTGATAAGCCTGAATGGACTGAGAACTGCAGGAATACCCAGCTTCCCTTCTGTTTTCCCTGAACCCAACCCTTTGTCACTGTTCTCAGCAGCTTGATATAAAGACACCAAAAAAGCAGCAGTCACAGGACCCTCCTTTTCCAGCCACTGCACTCCACACAGGGCCTGGCACTTAAGAGGTACCCAGCAAGAGTGCAGAGTGTAGTATGGGATGCAGCCGGAGAGAGTGGGGTGCAAGGGGATGCGACCAGTGGGCTGGGGTGGAAGGGCAGTGACAGGATTTAGTGAATGAATGGTGATGTGAGAAAGAGAGTGCAGCGGACATTGCTGGCCAGGCGCGACACGTAACTGGCAGGGGGTGAGGTGTGGTAACATACGCCTGAAGATTGAGACACTAAACCTCCATACCATGTAGTGATATGAACTAATGTTGCCTCATTACTTTTTTTAAGATTTATTTATTTATGCACACAGAACAAGGTCACAGGCCAGAGGTGTGAGGGTGGTAAGAGGATTCACCAGAGACAGTAAGGAGCAGAACAGGCCGACTGACAAAGTGCACTGCTGAGGGGAGCAGCAGGCCGATTAGGAGAGGTCTGCAGGGCCATGTGGGTCACCTCCTGGGCAGGGAATCAACTCGTACCAAGGTGGCTGCGGCCAGATTTGCAGTGCTGTGCATTAAGCCACTGCACCACCAGGGAGGGTCCTCATTAAGATTTTTTAAGCTTGTTTACAAAAGAAAAAATATATATATACACATATCTATGTGTGTGTGTGTGCATGATGCACCGATATTACAATAAAGATTCAGGATGATGCAAACTAAAAAGCTTCTCATATATTTAAGTGTCGTATATGTAAATGCAAGGTTTGGTGCTGGTGGTGTTCTACCCCAGTGGAGGAACACATTTCCCCACGGAACTGAGCTCTCACCCTCAGCCAACCAGCCTTAGAAAACTGCTACATGAAGATGGCCTCGTGAAAGGTCAAGCTAAGTCAAACAAGGCGAAGGGCTCCCTATGGCCTCAGCGGCACTCTTCCCCGGGGCGCCAGGGTTAGACTCACTGTCCTTGTGTTTGGTCTCTGTCACCACGACCCCGGCTGCGTGGGTGCTGGGCAGGACACTTGCCAAGCTGGCAGTAATGTTATGGCTCAGCTTCACGCACAGTCTGGGAAACGTCTGCCCTCAGCCAACTTCAGAGGTTTGTTCTCCTGACAGACAGGCTGAAGACCAGCCTCTCCTGACAGAGAGGATGTTTGTTTTATAGTCGCAAATATAAAATGGAATGCATTACCTAAGCACATCAATTTGACTGCTAAAAGTATCAATACTGATTCACTGTATTCTCGTTTTACAGATTTGTTTTTAATGTTTCACTCTACTTTGATGCCACGTGTGAAAAGACAGGTGAGGATTTTGTTCCACACACTCCCTTGGGTCTGGGACCAGAGTCCTTCCATCTGTTGCAGGGCCACTCTCCCCTCCTCTAGAGAAGCAGCAGGCAGGGACTCAGAGCTAGCCAATCAGAGAGCGACATCTTCATGGTCACATGAGCCTGTCAGAGCCAATGAGAGAAAAGGACACTTTGGCCCCTGCTGTAGAAAGCAGACAGTAGATAGTAGGCAGTTTTCCACAGTTTTCCACTGTAGCCACCCGGTTCTAACACAGAGAATTCAGAATTTAAACCAGCAGAGCAGAGCCAGGAGATGGAGAGAGTAAAATTCATTGTAACTGATATCATGGGAGCCCCTAAATCCATCTATGCCTAAGGACAGAACCATTCAATCAATGCTTCTGTTATGGGAACTCACACATTCCAGCTTTATTCAAGCCAAATTGTGAGGTTTCTTCCAGCTGGAAGTGAGCTGTATATTGTATGTAGCTAGCCATAGACTTGCTTTCAAGCAGTTTGCTTTAGAGGCTTTGAATGAATGGGATGGATAGAAATAGTCCCCCGTGGCTGATATAGTTAAAAGATTTCGGTGCTTTGAAGGGAGTAAAGTTGACATTGAATCACTTATCAAACACCAGCCTGACAGATGCCATGAAAGACACAGGCAGAGGGCATACCTGGCTGCATTGACAGAGCTGAGACAGTTGTGAACAATCCTTAGCATCTGAGGTCAGTGCAACCTGATTGTAAGATTGAGACAGCCTGGAGTGAGAGGGCCAGAGGGAAGATCACAGGCTCACCCAGAAAGGTGGGTGGAGATTCGTGGGTACAGCACTTCTCTCTCCACAGTACCCTGCACTGTCTGTACAGGAAGCTCTAGCAGAGGCCACTCGCCCAATTGAGCCTTTCTCCACCATCAGTGACAGAATTGTGTCTCCACTGTGCTACAACACAGGTCTTGGCAAAATAACCCAACTGCCTGAAGCCTCAATCCCCTAAATAACATGCTGCTGGGGGAGGCCACCTGGAGGGAGCAGAGGCAGTTAGGAAGCAGATGTCTCAAAAGCTCAGACCAAGGGGTGCGAACCTGTATCCCTGAATCACAAGCAGTGATATGAGCCAACACTGCCTCCAAATATATTTATTAAAAAATCATCTCAAACAAGCCTCACACAAGAGCTCAGGAGGGACCCTCAAATGTGAGGCCCCCAAATTCAAGGCACAGCATGTCAACCCCTCCGTCTTAGAAAGAAAACACAGCTTTACTGGTCCTCTCTCCTCACTCCCTTGCTCCCCCCATCTCTCTCACTCACACACACAAACACACACACACACACACACTTCAAGTGATGGGCAGAACCAGACAACAGTCTCAAGGTCATATGGGTAAAATTCCAGTAAAATATCATGCCATATCATGGAGTCTGAGCACCATTTAAGAAAGACAACAAATACAGTGACCTATATCAGAGTAATTGGGACTAACTGAGCAGATTAAAAGGCAAAGTCCAGCCTTCATTATATTCTAAGAGAGGTCAGTATGGACACTGACAGTCGAGCAGGAGTGCGTGACTATGCCAGAGAGAATGTCCCTGCCATGACACCTTTCAGCAGGACCTGGGAAGAGGGGTCTTTTCATGGTGAAGATCATGGATCTAGAGATGGGGATCTTACCCTGGGTCACCCCATTGGGTGCAACTAATCAAACAAGCACTTAAAAATCAGTTGATGGGGCCCTCCCTGGTGGCACAGCAGGTAAAAGCACAGCACTAAGAAGCTAAAGCCACTTCAGCATGAGTTCCATCCCCGCCTGACCTGGAAGTGACCTCATGGTGTGGCAGACCTCTCCTGACCCACCTGCTGTTCCCCTCAGCAGAGTACTTTGTCAATCTGCCTGTTCTGTTCCCCATTTTATCTCTTGTGAATTATCTTACCGCCCCTGCACCTCTGGCCTGAGCCCTAGTTCTGTAGCATAAATAAATAAATCTAAAAAAAAAATCAACTGAAGGAGGCATGGCCAAATGCTGTGTACCTTTTAGGAGCAGTTTGCACAGTCAGACATCTTGCAAAAGTAGCTTTTCCTTTGCAATGACTGAGGGCATGCTAGGTTTACTGTGGTCTATCATTATTTCAAGTGGATACAAATAGCTGAACTAATACTGAGAGTTCCAGGTCCTAGTTACATTGAAAATATGTTTGTTATGTTGCTTTCATGGTTTTCAAATGCATATTTAAATGATGTGATTACAGTCAATTCTTAAGAAATTTTTTAAAAGTCAGCTGGTGTGAGATGAGGTATGATGGACTCAACAGCTGCCACTAGCTTCCCAGACACAGGGAGCCATGAAACCACAGCATGTGGTCAGCCTGAGCTCTATCCCCCCACCGCCGGCACCCCAGATGACAGCCAGCAAGGAAACAGGACTTTCGCCCTAAAAACGACCTGCACCTGAATTCCGCCAACACCCTACATGAGCCTGCGGGCAGAATTCCCAAGTCCCCAGAGAGGACCACCCACACCTCAATTCTAACCGGATAAGGCCCGAGTCAAATTTGTGTTGCTGAGATTGTGGCAATTTGCTAAATCAGTAATATAAAACTAACACAGTGGGCCTGAAAATTTGTCAAAATGAACTACTCAATGTACATATGAGTAACAGACTGGTACAAGCCAGAGAGTATATTTGGAAGTGGTAGTCAAGAAAACAAACAAAAATCAGAAGGAGTAGAGATGGAAATATTTTACACTGTTAGGTTGGAAATAGAAGTTTATCAACTTAATAAAAGTTCCCAAAGAATGGGGAAAGAGGCTAGAGAAGGGGCAACATTTGTTGACATACTAACCCAACAATTCCATAGTAGTTAGAAATGGTTGTAGTTCAGATTGAAAGGAAACAAAGAATGCCTATCAAGGATAGGTTATAGTTTTAATAAATGTAAATCAATAAGCAAACCCACATTCAACCCCTGCTTCCTTGTTGGTTGTGGGGTATATATCAAGATTTAAGAACAATATAAACAGAAAAATCTGAACAATTTCAGAGGGAAAAAAAACAATAAGAATCAAATAAATACCCTTTACTTCAACAGAAAATGTTAATGGAAAATAAAGAATATCTTATATTTTAATGTACCTGTATGCGATAAAATAAAGATATTTTTAATTTAATTAATATTTTAATTTAATTTTATAATTTAATTTTTAATTATACCAGGATTTCAAAATATTCCAAGAAAAAATAATAATCTAAAAGAAAGCAATGGGATATATGCATATTTAAAGAAAGTAACTACAAAATTGCAAAAATGTATATTGCTAAATACCTAAAAAATTAAATCTCAAATAAAACATACAAAGTATGTGGAGCAGAAGAGACCAAAAGAACTGAAAATAAGGTCCTTGTTTTGTCTGAGGTGGAGATAATGCAAGTGAAAAGTTTAAGACGCTGACAAGGGAAAATGAACTAAGAGCGGCTCTTAGCAAGTAGGGATAACTAGCAGAAAATACAAAAATAGCATGCACATTTCTCGCCAGTAGAAAAAAGAAAAAAGCTAACACAAATTCTTGTTGTTTAAAATAGATGACAGAAAATAATAGAAAAAAGCACTGAAAAGGTACACATAAGAAAATAGAAAACATTCCCTCTTACAGGTGTATAAATAAATCTTAGTACATGAATGATTATAATAAATTTAACAAGTTAAACTCAATGACGAAAATCAGGTAATTTGATCTTTAAGGAGGCAACCTGGTCTACAGCAAAGAGAGAAGGTTGAAAATAAAAAGATTTTTACAAAGTTACATAAGACACAGAAAGTGCAAACTGTGTGTCAATATTTGCAGGAAAAATATTGGAACAACTCTCAGTTTTCAAATGGTAAAAGGAAAAATACAAGCAGATATAGCCATCACGAGCAGATAGCTGTAAATAACAGAATTTGATAACAGCATGCAGCAACGGCCTGTTTCTGTGTCTCCCCATCTTCTCCGAGCCTCCTCCTCTTCTAGTCCTTCCAGCTTCAAACAGCCCAGCCCGCTGTGACCCTTGCCCTCTTCCTGGGACCCCTCTACCCCAGCACTGCCTCTCCCCTCTCCAGTGTCTTCAGCTTTCCGTCAGCATCCAAACAGGCTGCACTCTCTCTACTCTTAAAATGAAAGCAAAGAAGCCAAAATTAAAACTAAAAGGTTTGACCAGAGATGGCCCTCCTCTCTTCCCCTTGGCGGTCCAGCCACTCAAAAGAACCAACTAGGTTCTTTTTCCAGTTCTTCATTTCACCTTTATTCTTCGTTCTCGCTCCCTTCTCTAGGGCGCCTGCTGTTACAGGGACAATTACACCGCTGCCAAACTCTTACTCTCCCTCAGCAGTTTTCCACACAGCTGTGTTCTCCTTTCGGAAAACTTCTCCTGGCTTCTGTGACTCCACCGTCCCGCTTAGCCCGCTCTGCCTTCCGCCTTTCTTTCTCCGGCCTGTTTGCTGGCTCTCTCCTCTCTCACCGCAAGGCACTCATCTCAGCCATCACGTCCTTCCTTGGCCATCTCAAACGCTCCAGCACTCCGTGGGCCAAAGACTCCCAAGTGCACGCCTCCAGCCAAGGCTTCCCCTCCAAGCCTCAGACAGGAGCATCCGATGCCTCGCTGCTGGAGCACCGTGTTGACGTCTTAGGAGCATCTCAGACCCAATTTCTGCTGAGCTGAACTCTAGAGTCCCAGTATCAAGCCCTCCACCAGCTCCTCCTCCTGTTTCTCCCATTTCGTCCACATCGTGGCTCATGCCAGAAAACAAGGATTCACCTCAACCCCTTCCTTTTCCGTGGTGCTTATTTTCCAGCCAGCAGGGGAGCCCTGCGTGTTCGCCTGCCATTCAAGCCCTGAGCCCGTCGGTCTCCATCGCCCAACCTGGCCTGGCCATTGCCAGTCCTGGGCTATGACAAACTCTGCAATCCCGCCTCCCCCCTCTCATCCCCATCTCCAGGACGGCAATTCCATTAAAAACATGAAATCTGAACATTTCCCTACTTAAAATATTTTAGTGGCTTTCGATGGTGCTTGAGATAAAAGAAAACTCCTTAATAAAACCCATACATGATCTCGTTGAGGAATTCACTAGCCAGAACTCGTCATCCACATTCCTCCTGAGACAACCAGCTGCGCAGGCCATTTTTTTTTCTTTCCAGGAAATCACTACACGTGATTCTTCATTGGGGTCTGATCCTTGAATGCTAACTCCACATCCTTCATCATTCCCCTGGCTGGTGTCTGCTCATCCTTCAGGACCAACTTAGATGCTCCCTCACCAAAGAAGACTTCTCCCCTTTATTAATGAGTTATGTATGATCTTAATTCCTCCTACATAAAATTTTCAATTTTATCCATTTGTTCACCTGATTGATTGTGTGATGTCTGTAAGGTCCACGAGGGCAGGAATCCCACAGCTGAAGTCCAGAGGAGGTCCTGGTGCCCAGCCTAGTTCCTAGGCTGTAACAATGTGGTTGTTGAGTGATGATCAGATTGCAGACAATAGAAAGTCACTGGATGTTCTTGTACAAGAGGGTACTCTGTGAAGTCAGAGGAGACTGGAAACTAGTGGCCTGAGTGGGGATACTTGCAGTGAGAATAGAGAGGAACATCTGAACGTTACATTTGAAGAAAAATTGTCTGAAAAGAGCCAAGTTATTTTTCAATATTCATTTTTTAAATAAATATTTTAAAACATTTAAAGAAGCATCTTCTCAACTTCTGATTGCCTAAGAAGCCATCACGCATCCTTCCTATGAACTAGGCATGGTGCTGGCTGCCAGAGGGACAGAGCATTCTCTGGTCTACAGTGGAACACTATTCTGCTATAAAGAGAAATGAAATACAGTCATGCATTGCTTAAGGCTAGGGACACATTCCAAGAAATGCCATCCAAAAGTGATTCTGTCATTGTGCAAATGTCATAGAGCTTACTACAAACCTAGACACTACAGCCCACTATGTACCTGGGCTCTATGAGCAAGGACCTCCATCATCTGTGTGGTCTGTTGCTGAAACAAACATCATGATGTGGTACTCATCTTTGCTGACAACAGGCATAAGCCAATGCAAAGAACTACAAGCCATATGCTTCACTGAAATGTCCAGAATAGGGAATGTCCTAGAGACAGAAAGCACATTAGTGGTTGTCAGGGGCTGGGAGAAGGAGGAGAGGGGAATTGCTGCTCGTGGACTGGGGTTTTCTGGGGGGTCGTTTAAAATGTGTAATTAGTGAGTAGTGATGGTACACAAATCTATAACCTAAATATCACTGAACTTTCCACGCTAAGTGAGTGAATTGGGTGGTATATAAATGGCATTGCAATAATGCCCTCGCCTTGCTCTCAGAACGTCATGGTGAAGATGTTCCTCAAGCACAAAGTAAATATACGGTCAGCGCTTGGAGAGAGGAGCCACCAGCTCCCACATGTTGCTTGGGTCCAGAGTTCCACAGGTTTGTCTGTGTTGATACCAGGAGGAGTTCTGACTTGGTCTGATTAGCATGCCGGCCTGAGCCAGACATTATGGAGAGAAAGAAAAAGGTCTGCAAGGTAGTAAGGAATGTTCTTTCCATTTCCTCCATTCTTCTCCTGGTTGCCCCACAAATCCCAGAAGAGCCTTCCCTTAAACAGATAGCAATCTCCCTGCACACACCCATTCCAGTGAAATACCAACTCATGCAAAGACACCTGGCCCATCCAACTGCCTACAACCTCTGTTTTCGCCCTGAGGGAAGGCAGGGAAGGCTCCTCAAGTCAGCCTGAGGGCTTGATGTGAAAGTTGCATGTGCTACTCTAGCCTGTTCCCATGCTAGAACATTACTGTAAGATAGTCACGATGTGTATAACTGAAAATCAGGTATTTCTAGTAACACTAAAGCACGCATTAGTAATGTGGATACCCTACCCTCTTAAGCAATTATACAAGTGTGTGCTGCTCCATCAAACAGATATTTAACAGTTATCGTAACTAATCCCTAATGGTAAGACATTTAAATGGTCCCAATCTTTTGCTGTTACAAAAACAGCAATCAACACACTTTTACATAAAATTATTTCCACACTTAGCTTTATGTCACTCAGATCCCCTAAAGTGAAATTTCTGTTCTTTTTTTTTTTTTTTTTAGTTCTCTGGCAAAGGCACGTCATTTTGTTTGTGTTGGGTCTTTTGATCAGCTCTTGTCAATGCCTCCTCCTCAAACTGAAAATGTACAAATTAAGACAGTGGAAGCAATCACCACCCTTTCTTGATGTATCTAATGTAACTAAGTGATATGAGAGAGAGACACCCATCTGACATTTCCATTGGAGCTACTGTGTGCAAAGCACAGAACAAAGTGTTTTGAAAACATTAACTCATTTCTTCCTTTCAACAGCTCAAAGCAGCAGCCACTGTCATTCTCCCTGAATTCCCCATGGGGATGCCGGGCCAATGCTGCACTGGCAGTGGGTGAGGAAGCACCAGGGGTTGGTTCCAGCACCTGGCGCTGCCTTGCCAAACCCAAGTTTGGAATCAGAATATCTGGGTTCAGGATCCAGCTCCACCACTATTGACCTATGGGCAGGTTAATAAAGTATTTCAACTAATTTCATCATCTTATTTAAATATAAACACACGGGATGTTATGTCAGAGCACACATGTTACCCTAGCAGGCATTCTCGATGCAGTCTTTTCCATCCTTCTTAGCTCGCCTTCTTTCTTTTCCTCTTCCACTCTCTCTGCCCCGTCTGCACGCCCACCCAGCCTCACACTCCTTGCTAACAGCCTAGAAGTTACCCTCACATTGTTTTCCCTGTACATATGCGTATACACCACACACATACTCAGTTTGTCTAGATTATCAATTTTTGTGGGGTTTTTTTGGTTTTATTTTACACAGAAGTATCTTATTTGTTGTAATCAGGACCCAATCAGGAAAACAGAACCACTCTCAGGTAATTCAAACAGAGAGAATTGAACACAGGATGTAAGCTACACTGGAGAGAGAAGAGCTAGATAGTTCAAATATAAAGGTTGAGGGAACCCTGAGATTTGCTGGAACGAGTTGTATGCAATAAGGGCAAAGGAAGGAGGTAATGTTATTCCACCCCAGCGGCCATGGGCTGGACCTGGCTGAAGCTGGTGCCCTGGCAGAGCTGCCCCGAGAACCAAGTCGATGCTTGGGATGAGACAGCACAGTCCAAGATGCTGTCCAGGTGAACACCGTGGTCCCCCTCTTGCTTGTACCCCACAATCATCCATCATCATCTCCATTGGCTGACCTCCACTGATGCCGGCACCTACTGGACAGTCTCCAGGGGTCAACTGCCCTGTTAGAGGAGATCGCCAGAAGCTTGAGCAGTGCGTCAGAGAGCAAACATGTGAATAATCAACATGTTATGCACACTTCCCTGTATCTGCTTTGCGCAATCAACATTACCACAGGCCAGTCCCTCCAAAGCAACAAGTAGACTCTCATGTGTTCTTTTCGTGGCTGATTAATTACTAGGTAATTATGAAGATGGTACCCACTCACCATGGCTACTATCCGCTATTGAGTATTCATGTTCTCACTCTCTATAATGGGGAAGCATTTCTTGTCCAACCTAACTCCCACAACTATTGTGAGCTATTGTGGTTTATAAACCAGAAGCCTGAGCAGCTAATGTAAGTTTTATTAGTCATATTAGCAT
The DNA here is from genome assembly GCF_000260355.1 of Condylura cristata. Taxonomy (NCBI): domain Eukaryota; kingdom Metazoa; phylum Chordata; class Mammalia; order Eulipotyphla; family Talpidae; genus Condylura; species Condylura cristata. The sequence continues at coordinate 32,871,375 of NW_004567117.1, read as the reverse complement.
GTTCCTATTACGTGCTACGTGTGCCAATTGTTCAAAACTTGGTGAAAACACAACCAGGGTGGAAGTTTCAATAGCCAGACGGACTGATATTCTGGGTACCAAGAAAATGCTCACTGACCAGTGGCCCCCATTGGGGAAGGCAAGTCCTCACACCACCCTCTGGCTCCTCATTCTGGTGTGCCTCCCAAGGTGGTAACTCTTCAATCCACAATAACCTAGATTAGATTCATGCTTTTTAGCAACTGTCCAACAGAACATTTTGGGGTAATGGAAATGCTCCATGTCAGTGGTGTTGATTTTGGAACTGCAAACCAATTGTGGCTGTGAGTACCTGAAATATGACAGGTACGACTGAGGAACGAGCTTTTCCATTTTAATTTTAATGTTAGTTCACGCACATAATTAGTGGCTACTATCTGCAGCAGCAACCTCTGAAATGCTCAGTCACCATCACATGAGCACAGCATTGGTGACACATGAGAAACAACTGAAGGTTTTTCAAGAGATGGGCACTTAACCCCACTCCAGATTTACTGAATCAGAACCACTGCTCCTTGGACTGGAATGTCCTGTTAAGCTCCTTGCAGCTCTAAATTCGCCATTAAAAAGGGGAGGCAATGGAGAGAAGGGGCCTGCATTGTGTTACCTTGGAAATTCAATACATTAGCTCACCTACTCATTAGTGAAGATTAAAATATTTTAGACTAATGTATTGCCTCTTACAGTCACCTAGCTGAGACTAACACCCTGCAGCAATAGAAAAAAATAGAAGGGTAAGCTTTAATAGAGGAGAGGGAGCCAAGAAAGTCCAAAGAATTTGGCAATGTCTGTGCCCCTTGGGCTTCGTGTTTGGCAGTGCTGGGCAACCTAGGGTCAGCATGAAAGCGCTAGAAAGAGAAGCTCACTGTCAACAACTTTTACCTACTTAAAATGTTTTCCAGGGTCACCCTGGTGGTTCAAGGGGCAGTGCCAGGAGATCTGGAACTCAGCAAGCCCATAGCAGGAAAAGGGGAGGTAAAGCATGCCAAGATGGATTCGAGGCTAATGAGGCAGTCAGCTGCTCTAATTGCACGGGGGATGGAGAACAGTGCTGCTAAAAGACAAATGATGAGGTAAAGCACTTATTAAACATAAACACCAGGGTGAAGGTGAGGTGTTAATTTTCAAGCCGTGGAGTCCTGTCACATAACTCCATTTCACTAAACTTATGATGGGCCATAATGTAACACTGTCAATGACTCACCTCTAGTCCTTAACAGCCAGGAAATTGATGGTGAGCCTAAAAATTTCCAGCCCCAAAGTTAGGACATGTCTTGAGGGCATAAAAGTGGAATGGGGAAGACAAGAAAAATTAAGGATGAACGCTTAGCATGCTACCTTGGGTATACTTGTTCGGTGTTGCTAGGGAGCAGGACAGGCCCTTCTCAGCTCAGGATACTGCCAGAAGCAAATGGGGAGACTTCCCACCCTCATTACGATCCCTTTAATCAGTGCAAGTGTGGAGCAGCGGCCTCTGAGACACTGTGCTTTTCCCCACTGCCTGGGAGAAAGGGCACAACCTAATAAACAAATGAGGATTGACAGGAACTGAGTGGAAAGCTTGAGCTGAGGAATTTACAGCTGCTGGGGTAAAGCTTCTTAACTCACCTCTTTTATTGCATCATAAACCTCATTCTCCTAACTTCCCAAACTGAAAACTTGGGAGTGAGTCTCCCCTGCCTCTAAGATGAACCTATCCTCCTTAGCCTAACATCAAAGCCTTCATAAAGTAGCCCCCACCTCACTTCCTGTCCATGGCTCTGAATTGGTCTTCTTGGTGAACTCCTTTGTGAACAGAATAATAGATGGGAAAACATAGTGGCTGTAGGAGTGATGACAAGTTCATTTTATGAATAGCTTTCTTATCTCTAAAAGGGAAGAGGGCTAAGGACATAATGGAATTAATGTGAGCAATAAGTCATGGAGTCTGGCTTATAAAATGCAGGTTCCCTTTACCTTCGTACTCAAGTCAGTCTCAAAATTGCTAAACACACATAGGAAGCTCCTTCTACCCTTCATCTCATCCCTACACCCTCTCTATCATCACCCCCAAGGCCCTGCTACAGCTTCTCTCTTACAGCCTACACAGTGGAATACTAGTCACTCACCAAAAAAAAAAGATAAACTGGTCATTTGTGGCAACCTGGATGAAACTGGAAGGGATTATACTTAGCAGAAAGAGAAATTCTAGTAGTGTCACATGGTGTGGAAGTGGCATCGAGAAAAACCAAACACAAGTTCAAATAAATCCAAGCTGGCAACAAACTGTAGGGAGATGATTACAGGACTGTAGCTATGGGGAAGGTATGCAGAAGAACAAGACAGAGTGGAAAGGGGCCAAGAGGATTATGGGACACTCTGGGTCTTCCAGCAGTGGGTTTAGTGTAGTAACAGCATTAAAAGGGGGGTGGGGCGTCCTATACCTAGAAAACACAAATAACAATATAAACCATTGTTAACTGAAAATAAATAAATAAAGGTCTAAGTCCATCTGCCCCTTCTGTACAGGCAGAGTCAGCCTCTGCATCGGAAGGAAGGTTTAAGGCAACCTGAACAGTCTTCTAAGTCTATGCACAAAGAGTACAAAAATTTTGCTTTGGAGCCTCCCTGGTGGTACAAGGGATTAAGACTCAGTACTATCCAGCTATCCACAGCCACTGCAGCAGGAGTTTGAATGCTGGCCAGGGAGGTGACCCACAGGGCATGGCAGACCTCTCCTGACCCGCCCGCTGCTCCCCTCAGCTGTGTGCTTCGTCGATCTGCCTGTTCTGCTCCCCACTCTGTCTCTGGTGAATCCTTTCACCCCCACACCTCTGGCCTGTACCCCAGTTCTTGTATGCATAAACAAATGAAACTTTCAAAAATATATTTGCTTAAACAGTAGGACAATTTCCCCCAATTGATGCATAATGGGGGAAAAAATGAAATGCTTTGTAAGCTATTTAAAAATCCCTATCACTGTAAGTGTTGCTATTTTAAAGTCTTCTGTAACTTGGGGCTTGTTTTGTGTGGGGTAACAGGCTCCACCATTGCTCTTGTGTGCTGGGGGGGGGGCAGTGAAGGGGTTGCTGAGCCACAGATGTCCCATGTGGGAGCTTAATCTTCCTGTGAGGGCACCTTATCACCCATGGTTTCAGGATCATCACCAGGGGAGGTGCGTGTTCCCTGCCCCACCAGCACCTGGGAGGGAGCTGCGCAGCCAGGTGGAGCTCTATGAAAGGCAGGTGGGCGCTGCAAGGGCTCCTGCTCCTCTGGCTCTGACTTGTGCCCTGGAACATTTGAAGGAGACTCCTGGGAGACATGCAGAGACACCTGAAAGAGAACTGGGTGACAGGCACGTGGGCGAGACTCCTGGGAGAGCTATGCTTGCCAGACCCAGTGGCGCCTTTATCTTAATTTGTAATTTTATTTTTCTACTTTGGTTTCAGATTTGCCTAAACACTTTCTTGTTCCCCACCAGAAGTTACTTAGACTTGTGGGAAGCATTTGGCCCGCAGTCATGCTGCTTCTGGCTCACCTGTCTGCCTGGTAATTTGTCCATGAGGGGATGGATGATTTGGGGTGTTTTAGCAGAAAATTCTTATGAGTAATTTCTTCTTCTTCTCCTCCTTCTCCTCCCTTCCCCTCCCCCCCTCTCCTCTCCTCTCCCCTCCCATCCCATCCTCTCCCCTCCCCTCCTCTTCCCTCCCCTCCTCTCCTCTCCTCTCCTCTCCTCTCTCCCTCCTCTCTCTCTCTCTGTCTCTCGCTCTCTCTCTGTCTCTCTCTCCTCACTCTCTCTCTGCTCCCTCTCTATTAAAACTATCATACTCAGAGTCTGTTTCCTTTTTCTTTACACAAATAGCAGGCCCCCATTTTAGAACATGCATCCCCTAAGTTTGGGGTGCCTGGGTGCACTGTGCTGTGTATTCAGGTTATACTAAGGATCAGAGGCCTGAGGCCCAAGCTCATTCACCTAGGATGTGGACGCCAGATCAGGTCAGGGACTATGAGCACGGTCTTATAGAGGATACTGGATTCACTATTTCCACTGCCCTGAACTTCATGAACCCACCCATTTGTCAAGTGCTATTTGTGATGTACAAGATCCTTAGTTAGCTACTGGAAGACAGTTTTGTGTAAAGTATGCTTCCTTCTCTTACAGAGTCTGGAATCTATCTCAAAAATAAGGTGCTGACCCCCATGTTTATTGCTGCTTATTTACAAATGCCCAAAAGTGTATATGTACTGGATGTGGTACATATACACAATGGAATATTATTCAGCAACCGAAAAAAAGAAACACATGTCTTTTGCAGCAACATGGATGGAGCTGGAAAAGATCATGCTTAGTGAAATAAGCCAGAAAGAAAAGGAAAAATACCGGATGGTTTCTCTCATAGCAGGAGTATAACGGACCAGGCAAGAAAATAACAATAATAATGAACAGCTATAGACCAGAGACATTTTACAGGGGTGGAGTGGGGAATGGGACCAAAACAGTCGAGGGAGGGAAATGCACTGGACTATGGTGATGGCACACGGGTGGTTTGGTGATGGGAAGGAAGCCCACGGGGATTACAACTGAGATGGAAAAATGCACAAAATGATGTAAAAATAAACCATTATATTGTTTAAAAGTAATAATAAGGGGCCCTCCCTGGTGGCGCAGCGGGTTAAAGCACTGCACTAAGAAGCTGAAACCACTTCCACATGAGTTCGATTCCGCCTGCCCCGGAGGTGACCACATGGCGTGGCAGACCTCTCCTGACCCGCCCGCTGCTCCCCTCAGCAGTGTATTTCATCGATCTGCCTGTTCTGCTCCCCACTCTGTCTCTGGTGAAGTTTCTCACCGCCCCTGCACCTCTGGCCTGTACCCCAGTTCTGTATGAACAAATAAATAAATCTTTAAAAAAAAAAAGTAATAATAAGGTGCTGATAAAGGTAGATGGGGAGAAGTCACAGGAATTATCACACTAGCATAGAATTTGAAGGAAATGGAAGTTCATGATCTCACTTCCAGCTAGTAGAAACATAGAGCTATGTCCAGTGATTTAACTTTCTGAACCCACATCTACACTGCTCAAGAGAAAAGGATAAAACTCTAAATTTTACAAACTCTTTTAAAAAACACTCAAAAATCCACTTTTAAACTTTTTTCATGCTCACCCTTTGGAAATCTTGAAATCTCCTCCCCAGCAATAATTCTGTGATTCCTCATTGGAATAAGCTAACTTGCATAAGCTAGAATATTAAATTAAAGCAGTAAAGTTGGAATGGGTGGCATCAAACTGAGAAGTAAATGCTAACAGTTCATCTTAAAATGACTATTACATAACCGGGAAGATAAGACCTTTTCCCCAAATGGACTATGAAAGTCCTATTCCTATTGAAAATTACTTTCGCTCCCCTTTCTTGGCACTCGGAAACTAAACTAGTAATATTTGCCTTCAAAACCCCAAGTTGATCAGCTTTTGTGGGTTTGAAGTCCACGTCTCAGAATCCAGATGACTTGACACGCTGTATATGAGCCTCATGGGCACAACAGCCCTGTCACTGAGTCACCGTCACTACACAAAAGTCTTCTCCACGGGGCAGAAATGTTTGCTAGAGCTCAGGAATTTTAGATTCATTGGTCACCCTGTTCTGAAAACTATCCACCAGTAAAATGTTTCAGGAGCTAGACTCATTTGACAACTTCACCCACTTTGGAAAATAAAACAAATGTCTAATCATAACGATAATAATAGGTTATTTTATTGAGTATTCGCTGAGTCCCACATATAAGCACTTCACGTGGTTTGTATTATTTAATAATGCTTTTTATTATTTAATTGTGCTTTGTGTTGTTTAATCTTCATAAGTAACTCCACGATAGAAGTAATTTATTTTGCCCATTATACAAATAATGATAGTGAAGTGAAGAAATTAAGAGCAGAGGGGAGACTTCTCCCTGGAGTCCAGCTCTTGCCTGTCAGGCACTAACCAGTGTCACAGCTTGGGAGTCCTCTCTGCTCAAAGTGTCAAATGAAGAGCTTTCCTCTCCTTCTCTCCTCATCACCTCAGTGACAGAAATAATTTCATAAACCTTCCTGTCCCCCAGGAGGTGGGGAAGTAGTCAGTAATAGTGTTTATCTGGGTGAGGAAAATCTAGTTTCTAAAATGTGGGTGTTACAAACCTAACAGCAGCTAGAAATTTTAAGCAGGTGTCCATTACTGTGATCAGACAGACAGACACACAGAAATGAGGACCCTGACGTAGGCTGCACCTCTGCCACCTATTTCTCCTGAGTTTCCTGCTACTCAAACGTGTGTGTGTGAGCCCAGTTATTCCTCTGCTGGCTCTTTTGTACCCATTTTCTTCTCCAGCTTTTCCTCACGCTCAGATGGTCTCTCTGTTCACACCATGCCTCGCTTGCCATATGCTTCAGTGCCTCATTATTCAGACACTTCTTTTAAATGCCCTTTACTGTGGGAGATGCACAGACATGAGGGATCCAGCTCCTGTTCTTAAAGCCGTAGTGTCTAGTGGTGGAGGCAAGACAGCAGACCCGGGCTCCTTGGGTTCTCCACCACTGTACTGGCCACCATTGCAACCACTGCCAGTGACAGAAACCCAACTTAACATGGTCTGAAGAGAGTAAATGACTTTATAGAGTCACTCAGATGGAAAAGATATCAGGGCAGCTCATGGGACCAGAGAGGGAGCTGCAAGAACCAAGATTTCAAGGCCCAGTAACTGCGACTCCAAGCCAGGAGAATTCCATTCATTCAACACACATTCACTGAGCACTGATGGTGGACCACACACTGTGCTAGACCTGGGGGAAACAGAAGAAAATACATGTTTCTTATTTCCCCTCCCCTTGGTTTCGATTTTCACATGCTTTTTTATGTGGCTAAGAAATGGCTTCTAGAACTTTTGGTTCATATGTTTTGAATCAATAAACGCAGCTAAAATAGAACTTCTTCCTTATATGTGACATTGTATACCAATGTTATTTCAATAAAAGTAATAGAATTGAAAAAAAAATAGAATTGCTTTCTCCCAACATCCAGAAATCAATTTCAGGGAAGATTCCAGTTGATTCATTTAGTAATATGTCTAGGTGAATATGGAGCCTTCACCAAGGATGATGAGGGCTGAAGGAGGAAAATGGCAAAAAGCAAAGACCATAACTGGCTGGACTCACATTTAAGACTCCTGGTTATAGGATTCTGAAGAGGGAAGGCACTTTTCTACCAAGACCATGAGTAACTTCATAAACCAATTGGGCAAACACAGCATCTCCATGGTTCAGGTGTCCCAAACGCTCTGTAATAGGCACAATAATGACCCCTCAAAGATGGCCACATCCTACTCTTTGGACCCCGTGACATGCTCATTACGTGCAAAGGGATTTTGCTGGCATAGCCAAGGTGATGAACCTTCCTTAAGATAAGATTAGCCTGGATGATCTAGGTTGACTCAGTCTGATCATATGAATACTTAAAAGCAGAGAACTCTCCGGCTAGAGGCAGAGAGAACTGAGAGAAGAGACAGGCAGAGCAACTGTGAGCATGAGAAGGCGTCCATGTGTGCTGCTGACTGTAAGCCAAGTGCCCACAAAGAAGAAACCAAAAGTGGCTTCTAGAAGCCCAGAGCAGCCTCCACTGAGCACCTTCAGGAGAACAGGGATCCCTGTCCTACAATCAAGAGGAACTGGGTTCCCCAAGCCTCAATTGGCTTGGAAGGAGATTGTCACCACAGCCTTCCTGGAAGAGCCCAACCACTTGATTCAGCCTGTAAAGCCCAACGCAGAGAAGCCTACTGAACCAACCTGGACTTTGGACATGCAAAACTAAGATGATACATTTGTTTATTACAAGCTGCTAAATTTGTGGCAGTTTATTACAGTAGCCATAAAAGTCTAATAATACAAGCACCCATCAGCTCTGGAGAGAAAAATAAAGAAAAGAAATCTAAAGCTATAAATCCCTAAAGTAATTGGGAGAAACTAAGACACAAGTAAGGCGACAGCAATAACATTAGTCCCACAGCCTCCCTGACCCGACACGAGTTGGCTCAAGAGGGGAAGAAGCTATAGGCAGCAGGAGAGAACAGTCTTGAGTTGGGGCCACTGGGCTGCAGCCTCAGGGCCTCCGCTGGTTGTCAGGAACTGGGAATCATGGCCCACACTCAGCTGTTAGGTGTCCCAAGAGCTAAATATGGTTTATGGTTTTTACATTGTGTTTAAAACGTCCATAATGTTTGAAAAAGCAAAAGATTCATAATATTCTTTGACATGTGAAAATTACATTAATTTAAATTCCAAGGCCCATGAATAAGGCTTTACTGCAAGCCATGCTCAGGCATTTAGGTATTGTCTGCTGTTGCATGTGTGTGATGTGGCAGACTGAGTGCTTGTAACAGATACCCGATGGCCTGCAGGATCTAAAACTGTCTGGCTCTTTAAGGAAAAAGTTGGGCCAACCTCAGCATTAGAAAATGCTAAACTATAAACATCCCTGAGAGCTTTAACACCCCCCAGGGCACATTTGGTTTGGTTGCTGGAGATAAAAGAGTTCAGCGTGTCCAATTCTGAGCAACCTGGGCTCAGAAGCATAGGAGAAGATGGCTGTAGCCTGGTTCTTTTGACTCTGTAGCTGTATCTTGGGGAGACACAGAGACCCCTGTGAAGAGGTATTTTCTTGCCTCCTGCCACAAATCACAAGTTATGCACAAAGCCCAGAAGGAGACAGCCTTGGGCTTATAGATGTGAACTTACCATTATTGACCTGTTACTTACCTCTGTGCTGGGGTGTGAGAGGCAGGCTAGCTCTGCAGGCTGCGAGTGGACACAAGTATAGTCCATGAATAGACGGGCAAGAATAAAGTAACCAGAGTGAAAGGCAGCAACAGGGCTCAAATCAAGGGCTGAGTCCACAGACGCATTCCCACCTCTGTCACCAACCAGAAGTATGAACTGAGCTACTCAACAGAAGCTCTGAGCGCCATCTGGGTATCTGACAGTTTTCCCAGGCTGATGAATTTTCTTTCTGAAGCTATGGGCTAGTTGACCAGGTCAGTTCTAAAATGTTCAGGCCATTAACCCTATAATTTAGAATTCTGTCCCTAATGAAAAAAGGCTTATCTTCATCTGCTATCTATCATACGGCAGAATTAGGACTGATACAAAGTGGGTTTACAAGATGACCTACTGCCTGGAGTCTATTAAGTATTTGAAATATTACTAGATGTCCTTGGGCTTTCATGGGTTCAGATTGTCCAAATGTGAATTAACATTTCACTGCTTCCTCTTCAAATTTCTTAGCTACCTCTTCCAAAGTGGGAACCAAATTAGAACAAAACTAGCCTTTGTTAGTAACTAGAGAGATTAGAGAAATCTACCAACAGTCCCCTGGCTGAGCTGTAGTCATTTCCAGAGAGGTGGAAAAACCATATGGTCTCACCAGGGCCAGGAGGGGCCCAATGTCTGGGAGAACCCAGGTCTCCCAGGAACCAGCCTGTGTTCTTTGCACCACAGGCTCCATTGTGGTTTCTCCCATTAAGCTTCTGACCCTGTCCTGAGGCCCCGTCCATGGAATTCGAGGTCTCGTGACTAAATCCCATTGACTCTAACCGTCCATGTCAGGCTGACCCAACAGCTTGCTTTTCCAGGGCCAGCTTGACTAGGTACTCTTCCCAGCCTTTCTCTTCACCACAAACACAAACAAGGCTGAACATTTATAGAACAATTTCTCCAATGAACCCATAATCTCCCCTTCCCGGCAGTGCAGCGAGATCAGACCAAGTGATGATTCTGTAGAGTTATCATGTGCGTCAGCACTGCATCATGTGCTGAAGTCAGATGCTCTCCAACTTGCTAGGCTTTGCCTTTACAGTAAGGAAGTTTACATCATTCATCCACAGAAAGTTGATGCCACAGAAAGTTGATGTCACAAATAGTGATTTTTTAAAAAAATGTATTTTGGAGTTCATGAAAGAAGGAGATTTGGGGAGGCAGATTTTGCCTTAGGAAACACAAGACTTCAAAGTGGAAAGACCTCAGCTTAGATCCTGACTCCTCTTATTAACTGTGCACTTGATCCTTCTAAGCCTCTGTCCATAGCAGCAAGGTGAGGGGATAAAGCTGATCTACAAGGTCAGGAGAATTGTATGAAACAATGTGTATGCGGCTCCCAGGATACTGCTCAGCAAGCACCGCTCATTGCTTCACAGATGAAATAAACGGGAATGAGCAGGGACACCAGAGAGTCATAGGTATTAGTGGAATCTAGTCTGGTTGCCCCTCTGTGCAGCTGTCAGCATGCAATGGATGGATACCCAGAGACTCCCAAATTTGCACCCTTTGAAGGGGTCTGGCCATCTGTGTGCACAAGGCCGGCAGGCAGACTCTTGGTCTGAAAGAACTCCAATAGAATTAGTGCGCACAGATGGGTCCTCCTGCGTTAAAGCACAGCACTACAAAGCTAACTGCAGCCACTTGAGTTCGATCCCCAGCCAGGGAGGTGACCCACATGGTGTGGCAGACCCCTCCTGACCATCCCGCTGCTCCCCTCAGCAGTATACTTTGTTGATCTGCTTGTTCTGCATCCCACTCTGTCTTTGGTGAAGCTTCTCACTGCCCCTGCACCTCTGGCCTATACCCAGTTCTGCATGCATAAATAAATAAATCTTAAAAAAAAAAAAAAAAGAATTAGTGTGCAGAGAGAGAAGAAAGACTATTTCTAACAAGTTTCCCACTGAACTCCTTCCCCACCCAAATAACCCATCCCCTCATGGGTAAATGCCTGGCCAAATGGTGTCAACTCAAATCAGGGCCACTGAGGCCTGAAAGCTTGCCACAAGTCTAAGGCACCTTCTGGTGGAAGGCTGCCACTGTCAGCCTCCGCATGTCTCTCTTTCAAATACCTCTGCGTGATTCTCCTCCAAGGGTCCCCTGTACAGCAGTAGCAGGGTGCAAGTTGGGCTGCAGGACAAGAAGTCCACCTGCCTTCCATGTTAGACAGCTTCACCTGGCCCCTTAGCTCCACCTTTGATCAAGTGGGACCATGGTTGCCTCCCCCTTTATGGAGATGGCTATAACTCTGTCTGTCTATACCTGCTCAATTTCTGCCTCCTCCCTCTCAGCTCTTCTGACTTAGAGAGGAGCTGATTAGAAAGGAGACACAATTAAAGTAGACAATGCATCAGCGAGTGGGTCAACTGGGTGAGCAGGCTGAACTCCAGTAGGGTTGAGTGTAAATCATCCATGCCATTCACCAAATCACTCCAGATCCAGAATCCATCCAACCAAGTAGTTGAGAGCTGCTTTTCTGGGGAGCAATAAGCATTCTGACCCAAGATCCAAGCTGCATAGGGAGAAGTAAATGGTAGTTTGGCATCTGAACAATTCAAGGGAAGGAAGGCTGGCCAGGTGGACCCGCTCCTTGACACTCAGACACCACTGACCAGTGAAGGAGTATGAGGGGAGCCTAGAGTGAAAAGCAAGAAAAGAAAGAGGACTTGGAAAACCCAAGTGAAAGGACCCAAAGAAAAGCAAGAAAAGAAAGAGGACTTGGAAAACCCAAGTGAAAGGACCCAAAGAAAAGCAAGAAAAGAAAGAGGACTTGGAAAACCCAAGTGAAAGGACCCAAAGGAAGCGGTGGCCCTACTGATAGATCATCTTCTATAGCTTAGCATTAGTTAGTGAAGGTTGAGAATAACCTTGAATCCCAGCATGCCTTGCAGAGGCTAAGTGAGATCCTTGTTGCACTGGAAAGCTCCTGCAATTTCCAGCAGCAAGGTTTGCTTTGACAACTGTTTCCACCTGCTGATTTTATGACCCCTCCCATCTCAGGAAGTCATGGCCCTTCCTTTGCACCTCGAAGTCATCATTTACAAAATAGGGGTTATAGCCAATAAACTCAAAGCTTTGTTCTGGCTCAGATTCTAAAAACCCCTGGAGAAGGCATATACCTAGAGAGAAAAGCTTCCCTCCCACACAGAGTCTATTGTGCTCCTTGTTGACATTGCTCTGGGGGAGGGGATAGTGGTTTTCTGGAAAATTCTCAGAGTCAAGTGGATAATAACACACCTAACAGTCCTGATGGACATGAAACACAGGCTGTGGATTTGAAATCCCCAAAGATGCCAATGGTGAGGCCATCTCTCCAGACTCTCAGAACAAGGGTAGGGCACTTCAGAGACTTTGGGGTGTTTTGTAAAGTGGTGGGGGAGGGAGTAGTGAGGGAGATGGCCACTCCATACACAGTCTTGCAGTTCGTGCATCTGTGTCCCTGTGTGTCTCCAGCATGTGCCCGTACCACGCCTGCCAACGTTCATGCCTTTCAGCATCGTTCTCAGTTCCTGGACTGTTTCATGTCCCAGCTGGTGTTCTTTTCTCCCACAAGCTGCCTCAGAACACACAGCCCTGCTGTCTGTTCACCCGCCTCCCCCAGAGCTGCTATGGTCTCCCTGGTACTGAGGGCCAAAGGCAAGGAGCTGCTTCCAGCGCTCTCTTCCTCTACCTTTTCATTGCACACACACCCCAGTAGAAGGAGTTCACCCCCCTTTGTGTCATGTGAGTTCTTCTTCCAAGCAAATTCCTTTTGGTAAGCAGGCATAAGGGACATCTATGTAAATGCTGAGACAGTGCATTAACAGAACACAAATGTGTGATGTGCTGACTACCTATGAGGTACTGGAGTCGTGGGGACAAGGCAGCCATGGATCAGATAGTCCAGAGAGTGTTAAAGATGGAAACGCTGATGAGTGAGGCAGCCACAAATGTTAACAGAGTTACCAACGCATTCAGAGGCATGATCTCCTCAAGAGTCTGTCAATATATCAGTTCTGCTGCTGTCTGAATTGCAAACATACTCCCTTCTTCATTTTTGCCATGGCTTCCTGTCCTGCCCATCACTTTGAAGTGGGAGAGGTATGGAAGATGGGTGTCTACTGGGCAGTGCAAAGAACACCAGATGTAAAGTATGAGCCCCACAGCGTGGTTCCAGCCACCCCACTTACTAGCTGTGTGACCGGAAACAGGTTCCCCCTCTATGCAGCTGTGTGACCCAGGAAAGCTGGAGTCCATTTCTCCAGCATCCCAAATGTTGTCATTCTGTTGATCTGCCACATGCAGTGATTGCAGGATGAGAGAAAGGCTGGAGGCCAGGACTGGACGACACCAGGACTGAGGCCAGGACTGGAGACCAGCAAACTGGGGAAATGGCATGGGAAATGACCCTTAGTGGGAAAGAGGGTCCAAGAGGTGTCTGTGGTATTAAAAGTGACCAAGGTGATGAGGCTTCCTAAGGAAAGGGAGACAGACGCCCTGGGAGCAGGTTAATTGCTCTGCAGGTTTAGTGGCAGAGAACCCTGCCTGGGCAGCTTGGATTGACATCAGGAATGACATCGTCTTAGAAAAGCCTAATGAGAATATGCCTTTTTGAAGACAGCAGACCTGATCATTAAACGGGGTGTAAGAGCGTGACGTGGGTGTGGGTCTGTGTGTGCGTGTCCCTCATCCTCATCACCTCCAAGTGCAGCCCAGCCCCCCATCCTGGCCCAGGCCATAAGCGCACATGGTGTTAAAAAATAACAGCATAAAAGTACACAAAGCGGAAGTCTCCTCTTTCCCCTCCCCCCACAAGCCCGCAGCTGCCCTCCTTGGGCGCGTGACTTCTAGCATTTTCCTGCTTCAATCTCAGAAGCCTCCCCACGCAGACCTGCACATGTGATGTGCATTAGCATCCTTGTACTTTCAAGGTTTTATTCTTCCCCAGTGTACGTGTGCCTGGTGTATGCCATGTACCTGTAGCCACAAAGTTGGGTGAATCGCATTTACTGTGCCAGGTATAAAAAGAAAAATAAAATATGGTATTATGCTTTACTAGGTGATTTAAACTAAAAATTGAAAAACTCTTTTGTGTTAATGAGTCTTTCTCCCCTCCCCGACCATTGAAGCTCTTGTGTGTTCTCTGGTAGGAACTTTCCTTAACGATGGACACTCTGGTATTTGTATTAGTCTCATGATTTAAAAAAAAAAAAATCTTTGGGACTTTTTGGACAATATACATTTTATAGTTTCCATAAGCCAAAAGAGTCCTTCAGTATTGAAACCCCAGCAGGTTAGTGGTGCCCCAGAAAAGCACATTGCCAGCAACCCAGATGAGGTTCCGGCGAGGCGGTCTTATGTAACGGCCAGCTAGGGGTTCACAGCAGCCACAGTGTGGCCAGCAGATGCATGGGAAACTGGAAATGTAAGGGAGTGCACCCACAGGAAGACAGACCTTGAATCAATTTGAAGGAATCTTAAAGTGGGTTGGAGTTGCAGCCTGAAATTGTGCATCACGGTGTCAGGTTGCCAGTTAGCTGCCATTCTGAGAAAGCAGGCGTGGAGGTCAGCCTGACCCCAGCCCAGCCGTGGAAGAGGCTCCAGGGAGGCATGCGACTGGAGGGGGGGTGTAGGCGGAGCCAGGACTGAGAGGGCTGCGCTGTCTCAATGTCCTGGGGCTGCTGCAACAAATCACCTCAACAAGGCTGGCTGCAAACTAGTCGCTTATGGCCTCTCACTTCTGGGGCTGAGTGTCTGAAGTAAAGTTGCGAGTCAGGTGTGCTCCTTCTATCACTCTAGAGAGAACCCTCCTTGCCTCTCCCAGCATCTGGGGGCTGCTGCAGTCTGGGTGTTCCCTGGCCTGTAGCTCCTCCCTCCAGCCTGCACCCTGGTCAGCGAGTGGCCGTCTCCTCTCTCCCTGGGTCTCGCTGTCACACAGTGTCCTCTCTTCCAAGGACACCAGTCATATGGGAATGAGGGCTCATATTACTTCAGTACAATTGCTCCTTAACTAATTACATCTGAGATGACTTTTCAAGTAAGAGCACCATGTGAGAGACTGAGGGTTCAGACCCCAACATTATGATGGGGGAACACCATCACAATGCAAACCAACGCAGCAAGGATTTCCCACATGGCACCATGGCCATGGCCGGCCTGTCTCAACTCTGCCCACTCAGACAAAGTCCATGTCCAAGGCCCCTTAGTGTCCTTCAGCACCATTCACACAGCCTCACTGTGGAACTTCTTAGCCCCGACAAATCCTGCAAAGCAAACTCAGATGTTCTTGTCTGCACCCCAAGTCCTGCCTTCCAATGTGCCTTCCTCACAGTCCTTTTCCTCTTCTGACCCTTCCCTCACTCACATCCCTCTCATCCTTGGACTCCACGGATTCATTGTGCTATCAGTGTCCTCCCTGACCCTGAGAGCCCAGGCGCCCCCCTGGCATGAGGGTTGCGTCGTCCAGTCCTGGATTCAGACCTCAGGAGAACACTAGAAAAAGCATGTTTATGTTTCCAGACTTCTCTAAATGAGACTGTCATTTCAGTTTTAGCTGTGTCTTCACAGGGCATCCTGCCTCCCTTTGGACTTCCTGTTCTGTTATCCACATCAGCTTCGCAACACCCCCCACACTTCTCCGGCTCAGACCTTGTCCCCCTTCCTCCCCCCTCTGAACACACCAATGTTCTCTCTCGCATGGAGTCAATAGTGGCCATCAAATATAAACATGTTTGACTTCCTCCCTCTCCCTCCATAACTCAGAGTCCCCTGGCTGCACGCCCGCCCCTCTGCAGCCACAGCCCTTCTCCTTGAAGAGAACCAACGTTTTCTGAAGCCCTCCCGAGAGCTGGGCATTGTGCTAGGTGTTTCTGGTCATCGTTTACATTTCTACTATGACACTCACATCGTCCTGGTCTTGCTTCTGTCCACAACTTCAACTATAAGCTTCTCAAGGAAATCTCTTGAACTTTTAAATTCAACTTGCATTACCTTAAAGAACTCTCCAAATTTAATAAACTGAGCAGAGAATCACTATTGGCGCTAAGTGATAGATGAGGAAACAGAAGTTCACTGAGGTTAAGCCACTGGGCCAGCCTCACTCAGCCCTGAGGCAGCAGCAAGGGCATGCGTCCCAGTCCTCCACCGCTCGATTTTTGTGAGAGTCACTGCATCGCATGGAGCAGGGTGAGGGCCCGGGGAGACAAGCACCTGCTCCCACTCATTCCGAGCCCTGCCCCCCTGCTCAGAGTCTGACGCAGGGAACATCTAGGAATTACTCACGCCCAAGAGCTCCCTCCATTCACTTGTTCACCAGACATGAGTGAGAGCCCGCTAGGTGGCCACCCCACGCTAGCAACTGGACATGATTGTGACCAGCACTGAGGCCCTGGGCCCTCTCCACCCACAGACCTGGTGAGCTACAGGCCCTTCCAGGGGTCACTCCACATATAGACCAGGGAGGCCTATCCCAACCCATCACAGACTATCTGGAACCTCTCCATTTGGTTCAGGGCATTTGGGCCTTAAGGCAAGGATATAGTCCCTCCTTCAGGGGAGCCTCAGAAATAGAGCAAACTGCAGGCTGGGCTTCTGTTTGCCCCTTAGAGGGCAATGCATGGCTGTACTTATGGCTCAGTTAGAGTTCAGACCGCTGCTGTGGTCTCTGGCTGAGGAATCTGAGTCCTACACCAACCTAACTACAGCCCCTCCCCACTGCCCTGTGTCCCCACCCAGCACGCTTCCCCTTTAACTATTACCCTCCTCAACAACTAGCCATTGGACTGCTCTGAGGGGGTCCTGAGCATTGTGCCCTGGGGTCAGCAGATCCCTGAATTCTACTCACTATATGCAAAATAAACCCTCTGCTGAAACCACAGCTTTAAGCAATGAGAACAGCTCAGGTGACCTCCACCAGCTGGGAACCCACATTACCTGCAAGTCACAGAGGCCTGGTGCAGATCCCTTGGAAGAAGTGACAGATCCAAACACAGCTCAGATCACCACGCCCCTGCTCAGCTGGGGACCTGTGAAGTGGTCGGCCAGCTAAGGGTGCCCAGGAACATGTGTGGCAGAGCCCACACAGGGTCAATACCAAGTTAACCCTGCCCAGGTCTCTCATCTGAAGGCCTCAAACATCAGCTTATTTTCATCATTTCCTACCACGAACTGGTAGCCATCGTTTACTGTAATGCTCTTGTTAGAGGATTCTCTTTTCCTAGCGGACTTTCCTTGAAATATGAACCTACCCAGGAGAGCACGGAAATCGCTGACATTGTTTGTTGAATCAGCTGACAAAGCCTTTGGCTTCAAGCTTCTGTAGAAGTTAGCCACATGTGTATCTGCTTTGACTGTTCTGTCTTCCAGATGCTCAGTTTGCTGAATCTTTCTGGAATCTTCTAGCCACACACAACCTGATTGCATATCAAACTAGGAGATAAGCACTATCCAGGATCACTGTTACCGCCCCCCCCCAACGCCCCCTCCCCCCAAAGTGGAACCTCTGAGGCAGGGGATTCCCAGCCCTGGGGACCTAATGAATTTTAACCTCTTAAGACCTCAGGGAAGGAAAATCAGGCAGATCACAGGCAGAAAGACCCACCCTTTTGGTTTTTGTTTGTTTGTTTGTTTTTTAAAGGTTTGTTTATTTATGCGTACAGAGCTGGGGGACAGCCAGAGGTGCAGGGGCGGTGAGGGGCTTCACCAGAGACAGAGTGGGGAGCAGAACAGGCAGAGGGACGAAGTACACTGCTGAGGGGAGCAGCGGGCGGGTCAGGAGAGTTCTGGCACGCCATGTGGTCACCTCCGGGGCAGGCGGGGATCCAACTCATGCAGAAGTGCCTTTAGCTTTTTAGGGCTGTGCTTTAACCTGCTGCGCCACCAGGGAGGGCCGGCACCCATTCGTTTTCAAAACCCCCAGCACTAATAGCCTCTACCTCAGCAGCACACATATCACAGAAAGCAGATCTTGCCCACAGCGCCCTGTGCCACACCCAGCACCCACAAGGCAAGTGACAGGCATGGTGATAGCAAGCTATTTTTTGAGTCTGCACAAGGAGTGTTTAATATTCCGAAGTTCATACGAATGGAAAAGGCTGCTAAACAGCAGTGTTGGAGAGTTCTGCATAAGAACATTATGCATTTCACAAGGAAATTATTTTTAAAAGCTCTTCCACTGACAGTCTCTTCAAAGAGAGACAATTGTTCCTTTCGAAAGTTCCAATACTCTGCCATTGAGAAGCCGCTCAGGGCTGCTTGTGGGGGTGACTAAGTCTGGGGGTGACTAAGTGCTCCTTTGCTCTCTTTTCTGCCCTGGATTGCTCCAAGCCTCCCAGCTCTCAGAGAAATCAAGTCCCGGACATGGGCATTAGGCAGAGAGCTGCTGATTCCCAAGTTCTGAGCTAAAGGAGCAAGACTCCCTCATGGAAGGGAGCGTTCTCCAGTGAGGATTCCTGGGGGCTAATCCCCCTTATTTCCTAGCCCTCTCCCCCACCACAGTGCCAGTCCATCCAGGGGGCGGCAGGGGGTTAGGACCTACTATAGGCTGAATGTTCGTTTCCCTCCGAATTTTACATGTTAACATTTAGTCCCCAATGCAGTGGGATGTGGAGGTGAGAAAATGTGGGGGTCTAGGTCATCAGAGACCCCTCATGAAGAGGATTAGTCCCTTAGAGAAGAGACCCCAATGTGCTCTTTTACCTCTCCTGCCATATGAGGACACAGCAAAAATGTACTTATCCAAAAACTAGGAAAGAGACCTCACCAGACATAGAATCTGTAGGCATCTTCATCTCAGAACTGCGAGAAATGCATTTCTGTTGCTGATAAGTTACCCAGTCTTTTTTAATGAGTTACAGTATTTTCTGCTCGGGCCCTATTAGAATCTGCTAGGTTCCTCTTAGAACTCTACTCTGCTGAATGATTTTACAATTAATTTATTATTTTATTTTATTGCCATCAGGGACTATAGGTAACAGGATTCTTATCTTTAATTTATATTATTTCTTATTGAAGTAACAGAGCAATAGAACTACATACATTTCAGGTGCACATCACTAAAAATTGACACCTTGGTATAGAACACAGTTACCCCAACAAGTCCAACACTGTCCTTCACCCTTTGTGCTAATTTGAAGACTAGTTAAGACTTAATGAAAAATCCCAAGAGTGGCTCTATAAGGACATCATCTCTGGTTTTTGTTTTTGTTTTTATTTGGGTGATAAACAGACATTATGTGACCCTTTTGTAAATATGTCTGAAATAGTTCATTATAAAAGTATTTCAAGAAATGAAATGAAAATGCAGAGGTAAAGGGCTTGACAATAGCCCAACCTGTGACATGTCTTCCTGATCTCCTTTGAGGATCCGTGCCAATGTTTTCAACGACCCTCCACCAGGTGACATCATTCAAAAGCCGAGACCCTACAGTGTCCAGCATATGGCACAGTGATAGACACCTGAGAAACACTATTTACTGATTTTTTATTCATAAATCGAAGATACTCAGAACCATAGTTTTTTCCTCTTTTCCTCCCCAAGTGGATCCAATGTGTGATAAAGGGGAGGCCACTCCAGTAAATATGTCCTTTCATGACAATGAGTGGAATCTCGAGTTCTATAATATGGATGCTACAAGTTACATGTGTTCACATTCATGTTTAACTAGGTCAACTTCGCAAGTGTTTAAAGCACAGCTACTTTTCTGATGCTCATTCTTCTCCCATGCACTTGGTTATTCCTCTGAGTCTTTCTCTAGATGACAAAGTTATTTTTCCTTTCAAGGTCACCCCACTTCCATTTTCTTGAACTCTGATCAGGTAAATATCTTGCCCAGACTTCCTGCTACTTATAGCTCATGACACGGGACAGCCTCCCCACGCAGCCAGTCCCACCGGCAATGTGGGTGCCCCTCAGTGCCCCCTCTCTCCTACTTTCTTCTACCCTTGGATTCTTGGAAAGTCTAGGATCCTCACAGTGTCACTTTCTACAGACTCCCCCACTCCAATTCCTTCCACTCATCCAGAACCAGAGGTCACCTTTGGGATATCATTCCAGGCCACTGCTTCTCTTTATTCTCTGCTTCATCTGCCTGTGCAAGTGAATGAGCTGAGCGAGGACTCCATAGACAAGGGCCTCTCTGGCCTCCAAGATGGCCCTGCAGATGCATCCGGGAGGTTCCTACTGGCATCCTCAAATCAAGTACAGGCTTGATTTGATGTCATTGGAAATCCGTAAGGCTCTGCCTATGGTCTATGCTATGTTGATGATTGTAGGGTGAGGAAGAGACACAGTGACTTTGCTGGAACTCACAATGCCAAGTTGTGTACAGTGAGGGCCCATCGGGAACCACAAAGTCCCACAGGGAACCACAAGAATAGCTTAAATAACAGCCCCCCACAACCAACCATGGATCCTCTCTGACTGACAGACCTTGTCACAGGATATGGCTTACTCCCTAGAACTGTTTCTTCCTTTCTTCTAGAAACAGTCAATCTTCTCTAGGGGGCACCCTTTCTCCTTCCTGGCATCTTGATTGCCCAATATCCCCATCCTCTCTCACATGTCTATCATATAGCTACATAGCCAATTAAACTATATGTATGTATCTTCAGCTCAAATTGTGGACAGATATATGTCACAGTCAGCACCATCATTTCACTGTTTATCCAGAGCGCTACTCAGTACATGTGAACAGATACTTGAAACTAAGAATGTCTTCTTTTCTGGGGCCTATTATACCCAATGGAGATAGTTATTGAGATGATATTGAGAGGTGATTAAGCATCATCTTTCAGTCACCTCCCAAGGCCCAGTACTCAAGCCACAGTAGATGTATCCTCCAAAATTAAAAGGTACTTAAATAGATAGGTTTTCTGCTACCATGTGGATTAAAATCAACTTCAGAAAATAATGCCCTTAATCATCTGGCTCTCAGTTGACCCTATTTTGGGTAGTGCCCTTTAAGGACTAGGAATCAAAGCAAACAATTTTTCTGGAGATAAATTCACTGGTAGTCTTTTCCAGCTTTCACACTTGATCATTCTTCATCCCAAGGAGAGAAAGTAATCTCAGTAAGGTCTTAATTCAGCAGCTTCATGTCCTCCTCCAACGTGCCAGGGACCAAGCACGACGTGCCCCAAGGCCAGATGCCCATCACTAACACTGGCTCCCCATGGAACGCATCCATCTCCACAAGCCACAGTCACTGTTCCCTTCCCCAAAAGCTCTGTCAGACTGATCTTTTAAGAGTCACCTCATCTTAAGAACCTGTCAAAATTCTGACAGGAAAAGGTTCAGTATCTGGACAGATAATAACTGTGTAACTAACTGAGAGACTCTTAAAATAATTAAAATAAATGTATGCCAAGTATACAAGGGTGAAGGAAGAAAAATAGACTTGTGTCTTCACCACTAAATACATTTCTAGAACACTGAACAAATGGCGAATATGATATCCACTAAGTATATGAATTCGTCAAAGGTTTTAGTTGATGAAATTGGAAATAGAGTTGTTATGGTGTGAGAAAGGGAGCAAAGGTTAATACCACTAGCTAATTTAAATAAATAATTTTGATTGTAAAGAGGTGGGATGCTGATATTTTAGGGTTAGTGTCTAGAAGCTGTCGCTGAGATGATTAATTAAGAAAAGGTTCCCAGGTGAAATGAGTAGAATATTTCTCTATTAACACAGTTGATACCAGTGTGGGAGAGGGAGGAGAAAAAACGTGGCTAGAGTCTGGATGCTCTGAGTGTGGTCTTTGACCTGAGCGCTGGTATCCCTTACAGGACAGTCAGAAAGGCAGAATCTCAGGGCAACTCCAGGCCTGTAGTTGTGATGTTATTGAGAGATGATTAAACATCATCCTAATGTTAAATGCTGAATCAGAGTCTGCATTTTGAAAAGATCTCCAGGCAGTTAGGATGTTTATCCGTTTGAAAAATAGAACGAGAGACGCTAATGTCTATTGCTAGAGAGATTCATTAACCGATTCATATGTTGAAGTTTTGTTTTAACTTCTGTTGTTAATAATAATTAGCTCTTAAACTGCACTCTGAGCATTCAGGAACTGTGATATGTGAGATATAATACATATATATAATATCTAAGCATATGGTTGACTACATAGTTGGTATTCAGTAAGTGTTCTCACATTTCACCTTGATAGCAATACAAAACCAACAAAAATGAATATTTCAAATATTTTTCTCAATGAAACTATGACTAACTTCTTTAACAAGTACCTTTGGAACACCTACCATGTCCAAACACAGGTCAGGTGTGTATTTCAAGTTGACTAAGAAGCTAGCTGGCGAGAAGAGTGTCTAAGGAGGAAATAAGTTTGCAGACAAACTCAACATAGTATGACAATGTCTGCAATATGTCAGTGCAGTATTAAAGCCAATATGAGGATTCCTAAACTCAGACTGTAGAGTGAGGTGGGGTCGGAGAAGTAGCAGTGAGCTCAGATGTGAAGGACCAGAGATCAAATGGTAATTGCAAGAAGCAACTGGAGAAGGGTGTTTTAGGTAGAAGGAACAATAAGAACATAGAAGCAAGACAATCCAAGGCTTTATCCCCAAGACGAAGGTGCTTGAGGATAGTTTCATTGAGAAAAATATTTGATATATTCATTTTTGTTGGTTTTGTATTGCTATCAAGGTGAAATGTGAGAACACTTACTGAATACCAACTATGTACTCAACTATGTCCATGCAAGAGATGAGCTGGGAGAGAGGCAGGCCCAGGCATGCAGGGCTACAGGACACTGTACACGGCAATGCAAGCTTCAGCCAACCATTCAGGGTCCTCAAGACCAAACTGGTGGACCAGCTCCTGCCACTGTTGGCTGCTGATGGATCACCAGCTGCATCCCTCTATGGGCTGTAATTTCTCACCGGATGTGAGTCTCTCTCAGAACAGTCCACAGCCTCTCACAAGTGGTAGGTACAAAGTCTTTTCCCTCATCTTAACTGAGCTCCAAAGGACTGTTTCAGCTCACTGGGTCCCTAGGGGATCAGCTGAAGCCTCTGTGGTAACTACATCGCCAAATTGTACTTATTTTTCCAGCTTCCATTGCTTCCCTAAAAGAACATGGGTATAATTAATTTCTAGATGAATAATAATCCTAGCAACAACAATCACAATAGACTGGACCAAAAAAAAAAAAATCCCACTAATTAGAACAGGGAGGATTGCCAACCCCTGCCTCACTGGCTGTGTTAAGTTGGACCCACCTCTATCTAGTGTATAAACAAATATATTCAGTCATTCACTACAAGAAGTAAAAGAAAGCATATACCAGTAAAACATCACCACAATCCATGCCATAAACACATGCACATCCATCACTTCCAAAAGTTTCTTCTCACCCTCTTCAGTTACAGGAGGCTGGAATTTATCCTGCAGTAAGAATCCACTGAAGAATTTTTTTTTTTTAATCATCCCGAGTAACTGAATGAAGAATGGAGCCCAAGGAAAGACTCCAGTGGAAAATAGGTTATGGTATTGTTACAGTGGTAGCATTCGCAGCCAGAAATGAGCACAAGGGGTGGTGGCTGGGGTCTACTTGCTACATCCTGATTGTTATCACTAGGCCAGAAAGGACAATGGAGACGAAAAAGTGACCAAATTCAGTGACAGAAGTGCTCTGGGAAGATGACCACAGGACCGGTCTTCAATGGAGAGACAGACAGCCCACAGGAGGAAACAGTAAAAAAATACCCCAGCACCAGCTTCCTCACTGTCACTCTCCTGGTAGTCACCATGCGCCAAGTCCACATGAATGCCAGAGGGCAACCAACCCTTACATAATCCACAGAAGGCCGTCACCTGTGGTTCAAAGCAGGGTGAAAGGAGAGAAAGGTCAGGATGGTGAAGCCAGTCTTTCCCCTTATTGCCCTAAGATTGCTCGGCGATTACGGAACAGGACTGTCAGCACTATCATTTCCACATCAAGAGGTTTCTAGAGCAAACCTCAAAGGTAATGATAAGTCAATCTTTCCTCTGCTATAAGGGAAATGTTACTGCCAGTGTGGTAGGTAAACTTATGAAAAAGGAAAAAGACAATGCATTAGACCTCTCGATTTCCTAGTCATATCACTAATATCAAATTCAGCAGATTCATAGCTTGGATTCAAACTTGGGTATGATTAAGAAAGTAAACAATACAAAATTAAAGTGACAATGGAAATTATATTTCACTCTGAATTTACATTATTATTTTCAACATCAACAAAGCTGAAGAAAATAAAGAATACAAATTTCCAAGTTGCTTCCAGGAATATATATGAAAAAGAAAGAAAGAAACTGAAACCTATTCCACAGAAACACCAGAACTGACTTACCCCTCTGTTGCCAATTAAGAAGTGATTTGGACTATGGAAAAGTGTTTGGAGCTTCCTCAGACTGCTAAACATGGAGCTTCCATATGACCCAGCAACCCTACTCCTAGGTATCTACCCAAAAGACACAAAAACACTGATTCAAGAAGACACCTGCACCCTCATGTTTATTACTGCTGTATTTACAATTGGAAAGACATAGAAACAGCCCAAATGCCCAAAAGTGGATGACTGGATTAAAGAGATGCAGTACATATACACAATGGAATATTAGTCAGCAACCAAAAAACAGAAACACACGCCTTTTGCAGCAACATGGATGGAGCTGGAAAGGATCATGCTTAGCGAAATAAGCCAGAAAGCAAAGGAAAAATACTGAATGGTTTCACTCGTAGCAGGAGTATAATGGGCCAGGCGAGAGACTAGAAATAATGATGATCAGCTACATACCAGAGACATTTTGTGGGGGTGGAGCAGGGAATAAGATCAAAAACAGTGGGGGGAGGGAAATACACTGGACTATGGTGATGGCACACGGGTGATTTGGTGATGGGAAGCCCAAGGGGATTGCAATTGAGATGGAAAAAGGCGCAAAATGATGTAAAAATGAGCTATTATATTATTTAAAATATACATATTTTAAATATAAAAAAAAGTGGTTTGGGATGTCAGCAAATAAATTTAATTTTTCCATTCATTGCAGCTAAGAGCATCTTCCTGTCATTGTAGCCTCCCTTGAAAGGGCCATGAAAATGCCAAAGTTCAAAAAGTGTCTTAAGATAACACACATGCTCCCTAAGCCCCTGCAAAGATTAGGGGTGACTATTAAAATGGAAATATAAGATGGGCTGTGGTTCTTCCAGAACAATCACTACATTGTCTGTTCCTTTTGTTTCCTCATCTCTTTTATCATAATTACTGTCTCTTGCCTTTGAAAAGATGCTGGTGCTTGACAAAAAGATGCCAAAAGGTTCCAAAGTTCTTTCCTGCAGATGTAGCAAGTTTTAGCCATTGGTTTCCAAATAATTCTATCTGTTTTAAAAAGTAGACATTTTTTGTTCTGAAACAGTGGTTGTCTGAAATGTTTCAGACACACTTAATTGATGAAAGAAAATTACTTTTCAAGGAAGATGTATTGGCTGGATTTTGACATAACAGACTGACCTGGAGTTCTGCCCTTTAATACATGACCTTGGTCAAATGGCAGCATCGCCAAGCCTCGGCTTCCTGCCCATAAAATACTGTTATTAGGATTAAATCATTACCTAGGTAAAATAATGATCTGTACCTGGCACGTGGCTAACCATTAATAAAGGGGTCTATAAGAGAATGAACAAAGTTCAAGATTAACATTTAAGACAGAAAAAAGGGTAAAGAACTTCCCTGACACGCAAAAAGCAAGAATTTATCAACACATTGCCAGCTGTGCCAGAGCACTACAGGAGTTACTATAAAACCCCAGAACAGTAAATGCAGAGATAAGAGAAACCTAAATTAAACAAGGGACAGAGTAACAATGGGCCCGTTGGAGGGAGTGTGAGACCAAAGCATCCTAAGGTCACCTAAATAGTGCATCACACACTAACCTCAGAGAAATCAATAAAAGCAGAACCTAAGACAAAGGAAAAGGGACCTCAACAAAACATAAAAGGAAGATATCTCTATATCTCCCCAAATCTTAAACCAAATAGATACACCGAAGTGGCAGTGAGCACTTACATCTCAATAATCACCTTAATGTAAATGACCTGAATTCACCAGTGGAAAGGTGTAGCATGGCTGAATGGATTTCAAAACTAAGTCGCACCTTGTGCTGTTTACAGGGAACCCATCAATGAAGACAAGCACAGACTTAAAGGTCAGAGATGACCCTACAAGGACATGACAAACCAGGTAAAGGTCAGAACAGCGTGATTATATCAGAAAAAGGTGGAGGAGTGAATTGGTCTGACAGTAGGAGTAGAAAATTGATTAAAAATGACAAGTCTAGATATAGAGGAGGCTGAAGGAAAAGGAAGCAGCAGGGAGAAAGAACTGTAAAATAAGAGCACTCCACCCTCAAGTCTTAGAAACCAGCTCACCTGCCCGTGAGGTGGCCAACTCCTCTACCAATATGTACAGCTGATCCTTCTTTTCTGACAAAAAGTGGCAATGACTGATGTGATCTCCACCCTCCCCGACCTTAGACTCTGTCAAAGTTATTGGAGAAGTGTTACTTAGTAGGAGAGTTTGGGTCATTAGTAGACATTTATGGTGTCGTTTTGAAAAAGCATTATATGTGCAACACACAGCTAGGTGATTATTTCATTTTCGTTCTCATGGACATCCTACCCACTGGACTGTGTTCCTTAAGGGCAAGTTTTGTCTCTGTGTCCCCAGTACCTGACAACCAGGACTTTGCTCAAAATGAATAAGTCTGACTTTCCATGAGGCTCAGTACTGGAAAAACAAGAAAAGATGAAAAAGTAGGTTTTAGTCTTGGAGTCAATAGTCTATAATCAGAAAAGGTAAGATTAATGCAAACTGTGCAAGTCTGAAAAAATTGGAGATTTTCTGTGTGAGACCTACCTGCAGTGGAATACCTGGGAGGATGGGGCAGCATGAGTCTTAGTGCAGAGTGTGGCCGTTTACCCTCTAGTTCTGTTCTCAGGAGTATTTACCAAAGGACAAAGCTGTCCGGAGGAGGCTGATGTATAAGAAAGCAGGATATGCATGGGATTTTAAAAAGAACGGAACTAGAGACTCACAGAATGAGCCAAATATAATTTATAGTCTTTCTTGTCCAACCATTTCATTTTTCAGATGATGAAGTCAAAATCTAGAAAGACGAAATCATTTCCCCAGGATCACACAGCAAGTTTGGCTCTCAGGACCCTCACCTTGAAAGTGTGACTGTTTGCAACTCCAAAGAAAGTTTCATTCTGTGGAGGAAAACTCCAGTGATTGAGAGAATATGTAGAGCGCAGGCACCCCCAGGCCATGCAGGTCTCATTGCCAGTGATCGGTTAAGTCCACACACCATTGCTTTGTTTCCAACACCCCTCTTTTCCCAGCCACTGACATCAACACTTTCAGCCATGCTATGGAAACACCAGCAATTATACAGCCACATTCATCATTGCAGCAGCACGAAATCACGTAGGGAAATGAGTATTTCTCCTCACTTTAGCAAAAGAATGTCTCGAAGCTTTGTTATGCTTTATTATCACTCAGATACCCAGGAACAAGTGTCCCTGACATCTCACCCCAGCCTTCCTCTCCCTAAAGGATGCAGGCATTTTTTTTTCTCTCTCT
>NW_004567117.1:32834716-32840666 GCF_000260355.1 Condylura cristata | reverse complement strand
TCTGGTCTGTACCCCAGTTCATGTATGCATAAGTAAATAAATCTTAAAAAAGAATTTCATGAAGGTGGCAGTGGGCTGGCTGGCTTTCCTCTAACACCTATTCTCACCACTCTCTGTCCCCCTCTGGACTCTAGCTAATGGTAGAAGATGTGCTTTCAAGATTGAAGATACTTATGAAAGGAGTAAGAAGACTTTCCTTTTCCTCCCTACTGTTAACCAACTCTTAATTGTCCCCACAGAAGTACCTTGAGAGGATTAATTAGTTGATCTTTGTAAAATAACTTGCAGTGGGGCAGTGCTATCCCTAGCGCTAAGGAGCGTTGACACTGAATCACTTTCACACCAAAGACAAAAAGCGAAACATGTAAACAAGAGGGCAGAGGCAGAGTGGACCAATTCTGTTTTGCTTACTTTGGCAAGCAGGGAAACCCAACCAAAAAAAGATAGGACACTAATCAAAAAGATCCACAACAAAGCAAAAAGATCCACAACTTGAAAGCGGCAGTGGAAAGGTACAAGGTACCAGAAGCTTAGAGATTAGAAACTGCCTCCTGTGAAGGAGAGAGAGGCCCAGGAAGCTGGGCTTTGATGGAGCCAGGTAAAAAAACAACCTTGTGTTCCAGTCTCCAGAGCCTTTATAAATCTCACCTTCAAAGAGCAATCTGCCTCCACAGACCAGCAACATTCTAACTTGAAGCAAGGAAGAACATTTCTACAGTGGATTCATTACTCTTCTCGGGAGGAATTCCATTCCACTTAGAAAACTTCCAACCCCATTAGAACCAAGGAACTCCAGTTCAGTCTTCTACTAGAAGATGACAATTTTTCTTCTCTTCGTAGTACGGACTTAATGGTTGGACCAAGTAGAGAGGAGAATGCAGGCATTTATCTAACAATTTAGACTAAAATACAGGCTTGCTTTCCGGGGATTTACGAAAAGGCTAGGGCCAGCATGGTTCCTTGGATGGGAGATGCAGTCTCTCCTCCACTCTGCCCCCCATCAAAATACCTTGGATTGTCAAATACCCCTACCATACATGCTAAAGTTCTGGCCAATCATGCCATTACATTTATAGAGGATCAGATACTGGCCACAAACTCAGAATCACCCTTCCCAGCAGTCTCTGCTATTCCAGAGCCTTCCTTTGAAAACCTTGTAAATCTCTTCTTGTCCATGTATTTCATCTCCTTATGGATGATCCACAAAGAATTCTTAAGTAATTATATACTCTGTGAATGGCTAATGTCTGTCAACCAGCTACAGTGTCTCCATAATGAGGTGAAATAAGTCAGTGTAGACACATCACCATGTAAGCAGAGTCGGTCAATCTAATAACTGACTGTCCCCTTCACAGAACACACACTGAAATTGGTGTTTTTAAGGGCTGGAGGACATAGAGCAAAAAACCAAGTGCCCCCATCTTGACTTCTAACTTTATAACCTCAGAGAAGTTATTTCATCATATTCAGACATGAGGTTCTCATCTACAAGCAGCAATTACAATATTTCCCTCATGAAGTTGTGAAAAATGGGATTAAGCAAGAAAAGCACTTAGCACAGAGACTTAAACTCAATATTCATTTTTATTTGGATTTGGATTTTTAAATTTTATTGCTTATTACTATGAAAATTTAGTTAAAATTCTCTTAAGACAGTTGTCCTTATTTTTTCATAGTCCTGTCTAAGTTGTGCCGCTAGACATATTTATATGTGCATGCATACTAGATAAAACACATTTATAATTATGCTGTGATATAACTTTTTTGTTTTATATTTTAATTGAAGTTATGCCATGAATCCTTTCCATCCAATTTGATAGTCTCCATAATTACAGTAAGAAGACTGATCCACTGTTCATTAAATTGGCACACCATAGGTTAACAAAAGGTTGCTTCAGTAGGAAAAGTAGTTGTGTGCTAAACAAAACCCTGATGTGGGAGCCTTAAGGCCGAATTCCTACTTCCTCTTTCAAAGTGCATCTAAGTTCAAGTGCCTTATTGTGATTCTTTTTCATTTGTGCCCCATCTTTACTAATTTGGGTTCCCTTGTTTACAAACAAAACAAAACTACAAATTCAACCATTCACTCAACTGTGCAACCTTAAAGAAAACGGGCCATCTCTCCAAGCCTGTTCCCTCACTTATAAAAGAAGAAGAAAAACTAAAGCCACCTGCCCTGAGGATTGTTGTGAAGATGAAATGAGATAATAGCTGTGACTGTAAATCAATATGCCTCTGTATATGAAAAAATATATCCATGTATTATATAACTTTTTCTTTTAAATGATTTCTTTTATCATTCCCATGGCTGAGTTACTACATCTGAAAGTATCCAATTTTATGACTCATGGTGGGTATAACTAAATTGCTGAAATTGAAAACAAATGGGTAAAGGTATGCTCAATCCATTACAGTACTCTACTCAGGACAACTACATGCCACAGAAATAGGTGGGTATGTGCATAAAGCACATGGACATGTGCGGGGGCCTATACACATGCATGTTTGGCACATATAAACTATGGAGTAATGTGTGCAGTCTATCACATATAGTATTGATAACCTATAACATAATATATAATCTATAACATATACAAAACATTACATAGAGTGGTTTGTGTTCTATATAATATAGTTTGTTTTGAAGAGTGTTGAGTGTGACACTAGAGAGTTGGAGATGAAAACAATAAGTTATATAAAAACCTTCTATTTAGGCCCTCCCTGGTGGCGCAGCGGGTTAAAGCACAGCACTGAGAAACCAAAGCCACTTCCGCATGAGTTCGATTCCCGCCTGCCCCGGAGGTGACCCACATGGCGTGGCAGACCTCTCGTGAACTGCCCACTGCTCCCCTCAGCAGTGTATTTCAGTCAATCTATCCGTTCTGCTCTACACTGTCTCTGGTGAATCCTCTCACCTCCCTACACCGTATGCGCAAATAAATAAATCTTTAAAAAAAAAAAAAAAACCTTCTATTTAATCTTATTTTACCAGCCCCCTCAAAGTCATTGCATTGAAGGAATAGGGAAACCAGCCTTGGCCATCGATGAAGAAAAGTCTTTGCATACGAAACGAACATGTACACACCTGCTCTAGCACATCCTCCCCATCTGCGCAGGAGCTGACAGGCGCCCACAAGAGAGAAAGGATAGGAGACACTTCTAGCTCAGCTTGGAAGCAGAGAGCCTCAGAAGAGAAATGAAGAAAAATGAGCTATGTCAATCCACCCCATCTGGCCAGAAACACTCCTGCTAAGTGTCTGCCTTTTAAAACACCTTTTCATCTTGTTTCTAAGATCTCCCCTCCCCTTAGGCAAAGCTCTACTGGAACATTCATTCTCCTCAGTCAGGGGTGGGAAGCTAAGTGGATAAGGGCAAGGCTTCTTTCTGGGAGGTCAGGTTGGCCAGGTTGGTGCTGGTGCGCCCCTAGTGGTGCAGCACTTGCATGATAATATTCCACAGGCGACCTCAGAGCTCAGGTGGGCCTTCGCGTAGGTCCGAGACTGGGTTCCATTTGTGTTGACAGTAAAGAGTTCATAGAACTCGGTTTAAATCATTCTGTCACACACATACAGTAAATCAAATGGCAGAGCATAGTGACCTTGGATCTCAGGGGAAATCTTTTCCATTTGGGCCTCATTACCTAGATTAACCCTTTTTTACTCACGTTGAGGAACTTAGTAGTTATTTAGGACATCCCCTAGTGAAGAAGAAGACCCACGGATAAGACAAGAAGAAGCACAGTGAATCTCAGCTCTACTTGGGAAAGTTCAAGCAAGTTCCTTAACTCTACTGACCTTTGGTTTCCTCACTAAGAAAAGGAGATAATTTAAAGCTCTCTGATCAGATGCTCAAAGTCCCCTTAAACAGTTATGCTACCAGACACATTTTCTAAAGCCAGCCCTTAGAGCCCAAGGATGCAGTGTCTGTTTTATATTACCACTTAAAAGATTTGCATGGCCTTACATATTAAGTAAATAGCATAATAACAGAATTTGGGCTTTCATTGTTCTTTCCATGAAATCCCTAACTCAATTTAGTAGTATTGTGGATACAGGAGTTGAGCTCTGGTCTCAATTATCTAAATACAACTCTCAAATGAAGAAATACTACTCCCAAACCTACATGGACTCCAGCACTCAACAGCCCAGAACATCATCTCAACATATTTACAATTATGAAAAGAAGCAAACATGAATGGTTCAGAAATTAACATTTTTTTCAGAGTAGGTTACAGAAAAATCACAAGAAGAACGTTTATGATCAGTTTCCCATTTTACACTGTAAATGATTTCAGTGCAGTGGAGAGCTCAATCTCTGCCTTCTTTTTCTTCATCCCGAACATGACCGTGTAGATAGAGAACTCTACAAATTATGTCAAGTTAAACCTGTTATCCATAGTCCATCCTCACAAGTTATTATTTGTAAACTATTTTCACGTTGTAGAAAAATCGCTGTTCTCTTTTGGTTCTTCTTGTTAAAATATTTTACAGTGGCTCAAATTATGTGATCTATTTGTGGATAGGAAATTCTGGCCAATGAGATAGGACAGAAGTCTTTGGCATTATTTGCATTTTCGAATAAAAGTTTATGTCAACCTTCGTCTCCTCCCTTCTTTCACTTTTTTCCCTTCCATCCTTCCTTGATACACTGACTGGAGCTGCAACAACACTTATGTGATCAGGAGGAAAAATGAAGAGCTCTACCACAGAACCACTAAAGTTGCAATTGCTACTTCTCAGCTTTGTAATGTAAAAATTAAATCAATCAGAGCCTCCCTGGGGACTCAGGGGTTTAAAGTCTCAGCGCTATCAGGCTATCACGAGCCACTGCAACATTAGTTAGATCCCTGGCAAGGGGGCTGACCCACATGCCATCACAGACCTCTCCTGTCCTGCCCGCTGCTCCCCTCAGCAGTGTATTTCAGTCAATCTATCCGTTCTGCTCTACACTGTCTCTGGTGAATCCTCTCACCTCCCTACACCTCTGGCCTACACTCTAGCTCTTATATGCACAAATAAATAAATTTTAAAAAGTAAAAATAGATAAACCAATCATTATTTGCTGCAGTGCCTATATTTGCATGTTCTATTATATTCAACTGGAGGAAAGCTAAAGTGATACACCTACCAACTTTCCTTTCACTCTCAAGATGCTTTTAGAGCAGATGTTCTCCATCACAGGCTTCCACCTGTACATGGACTCCTAATTAAGCAGGACTCAGAGGATAGCAACCACCCTGTAGGTTCTTTGGATTCTTTCCATAGACAAGCCTGTGACATAAAGAACTGTAAACTAACCCACCAACAGATGTCAGCTCATCTGTTAGATGAGAAAAAAGTCGTCAAAACAATATGAGGAACATGCTAGTAATATGTTTAGAGTAAACCATGGTGCATCAGGCTAAAAAAGAACTTGTCAAAGAGCAACAAAAATACCTATCAAAATTCTATTCTTATCTTTATAATTAACAGTGTCATAGCTGGATGCAATCATTGCTCCCTACAAAATTGAGAAAGCTCCAAGAGACAAAGCAATTAAAGACATACTTTTATCACTGCTATTGATTATTTCTTCACTACACAGGTGCACTAGGATCACCAGCACCTCCTTCTACCTCTTCTCTCTTCCCATCTCTACATTCCCCATCTAGGAAACAGCAGAAACTATCCTCTCAGACATTCCAGCTCCTTTATCATATTTATCAATATAGAATCCTTGAGTTTTGAGTTCGAAAGGACTTTAGTTGTCTTCTAATCCCAACTTTTGTTTTAAGTTTTTATTTTTAAGATTTATTTATTTAGTCGTACAGAACTGGGGTACAGGCCATGCGGAGGGTGAGAGGATTCACCAGAGACAGAGCGGGGAGCAGAAAGGCAGATCGATGAAGTACACTGCTGAGGGGAGCAGCGGGCGGGTCAGGAGAGGTCTGCCTCGCCATGTGGTCACCTCC
>NW_004567117.1:32832859-32834146 GCF_000260355.1 Condylura cristata | reverse complement strand
GCCCACTGCTCCCCTCAGCAGTGTACTTCGTTGATCTGCCTGTTCTGCTTCCCACTCTGTCTCTGGTGAAGCCTCTCACCGCCTCTGCACCTCTGGCCTGTACCCTAGTTCTGTATGCATCAATAAATAAATTAAAAAAAAAAAATTTGAAGGAGGCATTTTCTTATGAATTCCGAATAAGGCTATCTCTCTGTTGCATGGCCTTAGCAAGACCTTTGAAAGTCTTTGCTAAAAGTCCCTTTTCCTTTCAGTTCTATGGTTTGTCAATGCATAACTTCAGCATAGCTCTAAGAAGGTGATCAAGGTGCAGTAGGAGTATTTTGTGCCAGTTCATTCCATATCTACACTTTGATCCAGGTTATGCAACATACATAAAATTCTGGGATTGACTGGTTCTTCTGAAATAGACAATTTTCTTCCTATAGATAAGTCTATTTTACTTCACCTACCAATTAAAAAGTGTTTAAAATATGAATCTATAAATGTGTTAAAATTTCATGGATACATGCACACACGTACACACACAGAGATGAATTAAAACTGGTGAAAGAAATATAAGGTCGACAGAGTATACAAATGACAACTTGCTGTTTTTGCTATTATTCTGTAGTTATATAGGATATGACCACGGGAGAAATTTGGATGAAAAGATCTATCTGGACTCCTTTTGTAAATTTCTGTACATCTATAATTATTTCAAATTAAAAAGTTAAAAGAATTGTTTAGTCCAGAAAGATCCTAAGACCTCCCTGACATTCTCGCTATTCCCGTACACCATTACCCACACACGGCTGTATCTTCATTGTGGGGTTTATTACATCAGGTATCCCTAGCTGCCTTTGTATACTTGAACTTTTAGAAAAATATATATCTTTGATTTATCGCTTTTAATTTTGTCATGTTGGTTTTAAACTCATTGTTCTGCCCTGTCAAAATTTCTCAAATCATGATTTTATTATCAAGGAATTAAATATCCCATCTTGACCATTCATCATCTCAGAATAAAGAGAGAGTGTGTGAATTATGTCTTCTATCTTCATCAAGGCCAAGGGAAGCAGGTTGACATGGGTCCATTAATCAGCCCTCTTCATAGACATTCACTGAGGAAAACCATAAAGCCACTTCGAAGGATACCGTCTCCCAACTCTCCTTCCTGCCTTCTGTCTGCAAGGCTATCACAGTTCACTTTATAAAACATGTACACATAGTCCCTATCAAACAACTCTGTAGCATTGTCCATACCAATCCAATCTAGACATTCCATTTAAACTTTTAAAAACATGAGCT
>NW_004567117.1:32813224-32831014 GCF_000260355.1 Condylura cristata | reverse complement strand
TGCTTCAGTGCGAGTTTGATCCCTGCCCCCGAGGTGACCACATGGCGCAGCAGACCTCTCCTGACGCACCCGCTGCTCCCCTCAGCAGTGTACTTTGTCAGTAGGCCTGTTCTGCTCCCCACTCTGTCTCTGGTGAATGCTCTCACCACCCCCTTCACCTCTGGCTTGTACCCCAGTTCTGTATGAATAAATAAATTTTTAAAAAAGAAAAGAAAAAGAAAGACTTGATGGATGAGAGAGGGGGCCTCGGTTGTCTTGCAAGGGAATTATGAGTCACCTTTGCTTTCAGTTACATTCTCTTCTATACTTAAGCATAAGGAACATTCTTTAATAAGAGAAATAAAATAACACAAAATCTATGGGTGTATTTGGATACTTTGAACCTCTCTGGCCCTTGACAGCCTCTGTTTCCCTCCTAAAATTGCTATATTCCAAACACCTAAGGAACCAGTCTAGATTTTTGCCAGAAATCAGTGCCAAGTTAACCAACTTTAATTTTCAGGAGCCATCTAATTCTGATTAAAAAAAAAAAAACTAAGACTTCATTACTATGCTGCATGTCCCTATGAGTTCTCAGCAGACCGTCAGCAGCGTTGTGTTGTCAACAACAAATTCTTTCAATACAATAATGTGTCTGACACTTTGGGGGTTTCAAAAACCTTCTGAGAAGCTGACAGATGTCACAAACAAACCATCCCCAACCCTCTACCATGCCAAAATATGCACACTGACAGAAATATTGGTGTCTAATTCCAGAAGGTTCACCAACACACTGAAGTCCATCCATAGAGGTCAATATTTCCTGTTTTAGAAGATTCCCACAGACTAAGGTCACATGAAGGCTTGTCAAGGCACAGATTTTCAGGCCCTGGTCCAGAACACCAGTCTCCAGAGAATCCAGTAATCCCTGATTCTAGAAATTCTGGGAGAATCCTCTTGCTTCTGACCTGCAGGCCACACTTTGGAGCCCACAACAGGACGTGCTAATCCACCTGGCCCCAAAGATGTGCACATACCCCATTATAGTGAGAAGTGCTAGGGGATGGACAGCCTGACTACTTTGTCATTTCACCTGGCTCTCACTTCACCCTTGGCCTTTCTGTCCAATCCTCCACTACTTGTCCTCTATGATAGGCCGCACAGGGTGTCCTGGTGTCCCTGACCCAAAGCCTGGCCATCCTGTTGTCCTCTATGATAGGCCACACAGGGTGTCCCTGACCCAAAGCCTGGCCATCCTGTTTCCAAGTTCCACATATATCTCATTCGCCACCTTTCTCGCCCTCCGCATTTTTTCTCAGGCACCCCTCCATTTTCCTCATCACCTCTCCTGCACTTCTCACACACCATTCTTCGGTGGTTAGATTTGCTGTGAACCTGTCTCTAGATTTGATATGTTTTGGGGAAAGGAGAGTATATTTTCCATCAGGACTCATTAGAGACCTTCATGCATAGCCCTTTTCTACCCTCATGGGGATCTTTTTTTTTTTTTTCATTTGAACCGGCTGTCCTTTCAGTCACAGGGCTCGTGCTATGCAGCCTTTCCTCTTAAATCGTGCTTTTCCAAAAACTACCCTGTGAGGACAGCTAGTACTGAGCTCCTCGCCTGGTTGGGGCATGAGCCTGTCCTTAATGGACACAACCACAGTCACCCACTGACTGTGGAGAACTGGGGGGAGATGTCGGACTAACGTGACTTTTCCCCTCTGTTCCGCTGATGGTGTTATGACCTGCATTAGGACTGTACCTCCAGATTCTATGGTGCCCCTAGAAGGCCCTCTGTGAGGATTAGGGCCCACCCCAGCAGTGTCCTGTTAGCTTCCTCACCTCATGAAGCATCCTACTTCCAAACACCGCCACCTCTGAGGTATTGGGGGTTAGGGCTTCAACAATAACTTGGGGGAGGGGAGTGGAGGAGAATGATCTGCCAGGAGGAGCCTGCAGGAGGCAGGCCCACGCTGGGTGTGGGGAGTCGAGTGGATGGGAAATGAGGTCACTGCAGGCTAGGGAAATAACTTGCCCAGAGTTCCAGAGCAGAAGGAAATAAGACAGGCTTGTGGGCTAAGGAGGAAATCAAGCTTTTAAAAACAAAGAATAAAATGTGTGACTGAACAGGAGGGAAGCCGATCTACAAAAACTCTGCAAACCTGACTGAAGAATTTAGCTGCAAAATGAGGGCTTTTGAGAAGGAGAGGCAAGGTTGAACCTGCTAATTTGGGACCATCCCACTAGAACTGGCACAGGGGTGGGGCCGCATTTCACACCAAAGAGATGTCTTTATTGACAGAGAAATCCAGGCACAGAGAAACCAATGACACTTTCTCAGGAGAAAACAAGCAAATAACGAAATGAGAGCTGCAAAGTCCTGACCCCCATCGGCCCACATTTTCCTAAGACCATTTCCCCTGTCTCTTACAGATATGAATTCAAATCTAATGAATTTTGGTCTCTCCAGAGATTTGAAATCATTGCAAAAATGTTGCCTGTGAGCTCGAAATTCTGCATAATATCCTTATTATTGTTGCAGGTTTTTATTAAAATAGGAAAAATTCAAACCAGAGGGGAGAAGTATGAGGGTTAATATCTGCCCCCACGGGAAAAAAAAAAAAACAGAAAAACAAGTGATTTCTATTTTCTTGTGCCAAACACACCCCTAGTATCACCATCCTAACCTCCTGTTGATGAGCAAACTCTGTTTAATTTAAATTGAGAGCCAACTGCATGCACAAGAAAAATAAAACCAGTCTAATTCTGTTCCCTGACAACGCCTGCTGTTCTCAATGGTGCACAATTGATGTTAAAAATAATAATGATAATAGTAATTATTCCTGCATGTCATGCTCAATGCGGGTCACACCACCATCCCGAATGAAATAATAAGCAGAGACACGACCCCACACTGCAGTAGGCAATCATCAGAAAAGCTGCTTTGAGCCAGGAGAACAGAATAGAATATGGTCCCCACTACACAGCCCAGCCAGACCCTGACAGGAGCTGCCTGCTGACAGCCATGGAAGGGAAGTGGGTGAAGGGAGGCAGCTGCTGTGAGGTCCCCGCCCCATCCCCCTCACAGTGTGAGTGGCACTAAGTGGCTAAGCCACAGGAGCACCCAAGGCACCCCTGTCTCCCCAAGGTGCCAGATGATAGTGAGCTCAGCCCACTGCTCGCTGTCTTCCAAGGGGCAGGGATTCAGCCTGTCCCTGCCCTCATGCCTTGGAAAGTGGTTCCTCTAAGGATGCCCCTCAGTGGAGGTGCATAGGGGCAGCCTCGCCCTTGCTCTAGAGCTCCCACTACAGTGTGAAGAGAACACTGGGAGAAGCACGTATTCAGAACAGAGGGGTGTCCGTAACATGAAGCCGGGCGGCCAGGAGCGAGCCAGAGCCAACCCGCCATGCTGCCTGCTATGGGGGCAGCTTCAGCACAGGGCAGGGGCAGTCGCCCTGCTGAGGACACACCGACATGCCTGCTTCCTTGGTGCCCAGGAAAGAAAGTTGGCATCATGGTTAAGCGGATGCACTCAGCATCTGAGGTGGCTGAGTTCCAATTCTCGCTCTGGGTGTGTGACGCTGAGGCTGAGGCTTTGCATCCATCCTGTGGCTGAAAATCCCAACACTGCCCGTCAGTGGAAAGCTGGCAGCCACGTTCACCAGCCCTGTGAAGTTGGCAGAGCATGTGGTCTACCTATAGGTTGATGATGACAGAGTTTTGGTGGGAGAGGCCACGTAGCCTGTGGCATGACACACTTTTAACATGCAATAAAAAATTCTTGCCTCTATTATGGTTCTGTCTCACCCACTGGTTCCTGTGGGCCAAATGTGAGCTCCTCCAGCTCCCAGAGCTACACACTCTGTTCAGAGACAAGCCTAGGACAGGGTCAGCTGGCAAGACAAGCTCCCTGGTGAGTAAATGTCCAGGTGACTGGAGGAGATGGGGCCAGAGAAGAGAAAGCAGGAGGGAAACTGACTGTTTCACACATGGAAAAGAGGGCTCTGATTGAGAGGGAAGAGCCAGCTACTTCTGGGCTATCTGGGGAGAAAACCAAGATCAGAGTGAAGAGAGGAAGGTTCTGACTGAGAGGGAAGAGCCAGCTACTTCTGGGAGATCTGGGAAGAAAACCAAGATTGGAGTGAAGAGTTACAAGGAAATTAATGTGAGGTCCGGGTAAGGAAGGGCGTTCTGAGGGTTAGAGAGGGGGAGAGAGGGAGGAGCCGCTGTGTAGGTGCCTAGGCCACACCACGCTGAGGGAGGAGAGGGGGCAGCCGAGCTCCGCAGGGGAGTCAGACCCCCAACCACAGGCTTCACAGCAAAGTAGCTACGAGGGACCTCAGTGATGTTTGATACTGGACAACAAAGACCACATACACTGTTTTTCTCTCCCTCTCTCTCTCTCTCTCTCTCTCTCTCTCTCTCTCTCTCTCTGCTTTCCTCCCTCTTTCACTACTAAGATTTTAAAAAAGATTTATTTATTCATGCATACAAGAACTGTGGTATAGACCAGAAGTGCGAAGAGTAAGAGGATTCACCAGAGACAGAGTGGGGAGCAGAACAGCAGATGGAGTGAAGCACACTGCTGAGGGGAGCAGCGGGCGGGTCAGGAGAGGTCTGCCGCGCCATGTGGGTCATCTCAGGGGCACGGATGGAATGTGCTACACTGGCTATGGATAGCTTCAGAGTGCTGCGTTTTAACCTGTTGCGCACCAGGGAGGGCCCCTCTTAACCCTACTAAGATTATTTTTTTAATGTTCCTGGGTGGGAAATGAGCAGTAAAACCAAAGATGGGCCTGGGTGGGAGGGAGAGACAGCGTGGGTGTCGTGAAACCTTAAGGAGAAGCTCCAGAGTCCTCCAGAAGCACAGCTTTCCTGGGGTGCTGGGAAACCAGGTCCCCCTACTCCCCCCACCCACACACATCCCACCCCTATCTGCAGGAGGGGTGCCACTCCCATAACCCAGGCTGCCCCTGGAGTCAGAAATGCAAAAGTGATAGCACCGGAATCCAGAGGCCCTGATCTAGCCTTGACCTTGCCCTCCCCCACCCCACAGCCCTGACCAGCCTGCAGGGCAGAGCCGCTGGAGTTTCCACAGGCTGTTCACACGCCTCTTTTTGCAGGCTTTCTAGGCTACCCCTGAGTGCTAATTATAGCACGGCCCCTGCCGGCACTTCCTTTCACACAGGCCAGGAGCACAGCCCCGCCATGCCCTCACCCCTGAGCTGGTTACCGCGGTTTCCTGTTACTCGGAGCCTCTAGTCCTTAGCTGTTAGCTAGTTATAGGACAAACCCACAGGTACCCTCGGCTGCACCTTTCTTCCGCCTCTTCTCTCTTCTGCCTTTCTCCCTTTTGCCCAGCTGCCTTCTTTCCCCTTTTCCACTCTTCCCCTTTCAAGAAGCTTCTAGCTCTCTTCCTTATGTTTCAGGCCAACAGGTGCTGGATCTCCTAGTGACATTAGGAGGCAGCTGTACCCTTCCTGCCAGATCACATTTTTGCTTAAAATCATGATCTTACACACTGCTCTTCTAGACTGTGTGTGTGTGTGTGTATGTATGTATGTATGTGCGCTTTCATGCATAGCGTGTGGACTTGACTTCTTCAAGTTATTTTTGGTCTCATGCCCACAATCTCTTGAAATGATCTTTACTTGAGTTATCCTGCTTTCCAGAAGAGTCTCTGAAAATGCAGTACAGTGGCAGCGTTCTTGACGCCTCCCATTCGCCCCTTCTCAGGGATGTTGTTCCTGCAATCGCACTTCACAATCCAGAATCATGCCTCTTTCCCTCTTCCTGATTCTCCCTGTCATCCTACCAGTGTGCTGTGGGTTTTTTTCCCCCCCACCGGAAAGAAACAAAATGAAGAAGACTCCACATCTTCCTGGGCTCATCAGCGCTGTCACTACTGAGCATCATAGAAAACTCGAGAGAGGGGGGGTACAGTCCCTATGGCCCCACTTTCCAGGCACCTCCACCCATTCTCTGTGGCTACTATCCCCTCCACTTGGCTGAAACTACTTTCATCAAATTACAAATGACCTTGACAACTCAATTTCTTTTGCTTTATTTTCTTGTTTGTTTTATTTTTGTTTGGTTCAATGGTTCATCCGGTCTTCATCTTTTATCCTATCAGCAGAGGTTGAGGAACATGGTCAATTCCCCTGCTAGAAACTCTGTTGTTCCTTTAATGCCAGGAGCTCACAGTATCGAGCTGCTTCTCTCCCCAACGTCTGACCTCAGGGGCCTCTCACTGCCCAGTCTCTGGCCCCCTTCTCTTATGGGTTTCTTTTACGGGATCTCATCCACGCTCATGGTGGTAGGTACCCTCTGTGCCAACTTTTCCACAGACATGTACAGCTCCTACCCCCTACTGAGCCCCACTTCCATAGGCTACAGGCATCTCAACAGTGTCATATCTAAAGCGTGACCATGAAC
Source organism: Condylura cristata (assembly GCF_000260355.1). NCBI lineage: Eukaryota > Metazoa > Chordata > Mammalia > Eulipotyphla > Talpidae > Condylura > Condylura cristata. The sequence continues at coordinate 32,824,597 of NW_004567117.1, read as the reverse complement.
ACTCCTCTCCAAGCCCCTTCTTCCCTCAGTGCCCGCCTCAATCAGGAAAGAGCAGTTGTACACAAATCTATGCCTCTATTTCATCCCTACCCATATCTAACCTGACATTGAGTCATTTTTGTTCAGCCTCCAAAATAAATCCAAGTCACCTAACAAACTCTACCACCCCCACTCTAGCCTAAATCTGCTTTCCCTCCAAGACAACTGCAGCGCACATTCTGCTGTTCTTCCTTGGTCTGTCCATCTTGCTAACTCTTTCCTCAGGAGGTTCTAATCCTACTAGTTGAGAGTGGTTTCATTTAACCAGACCCAGTTGTGTGGTACTGGTACCATTTCATTTATTCCTGTTAGCACTCACACAGTCATGAAATTGTGTATGTTTCTTCCTCTTCCCATCTCCTTCCTAATCTTTTAAAGAGCTGGGGCCCTGATGATGGACTGATGGATTCATTATCATTGATTGATTGATTACCAACTGTATTTATCTAATAGAATGCCTCCACTGAGCAGGTTCTTAATAAATGCAAGTTGCTTCCCTACTTGATTTTTTCAATTTCCCAAATAATGAGTACCTGTTTAATACAAAGGTTATGAAACTACAGTCAGGTTCAGTTTTCTGTCACTTAACTGGTGCATCTTGTCCTTGAAATTTTTGCAAAAGGTTCCGATATTGTCCCTTGTCAATCTTTGTCAAGTATCTTCATCCATAAATGTCAGTGCTTGTCCCATGTAGTCAGAGAAAGGTTGGGTGTGATGGTTGCACTAGATATCTTTAATTACATAAACATGAATTATATGCCTGGAAACATAAGATGAAACAGCTTTCTGCTTTCATCTTCCACTTTAGTGTGTGTGTGTGTGTGGTGTGGGGAGAGGAAGGGTATGAGAGATCTAATCTGATTCCCTTCCACTTGGCTGAAACTAAAAGACAGATCTGATTCAAAGTTCTTGTAACTTGTCCAAATAATCATATGCTTTCTAATATTCCATAAAAATGACATGTATAGGCTATTATTGACATGGTACAGTGAGTAAACAGATCCCCACCCCCAAATGTTAGATCAAATGAGATTTAGAGCAGTCATTTCCCCAGAAAGTGGCACAAACTGGAAATAAGAAGAGTGAAATGAGAAGGGAAAGTCTCAGACAATACAATAATCCATCCACTAGGAGTTAGTAAGAGTCTCATCTAGTACTTATATGGGACCCACGCATCTGAGTCTACAAACCTGGACTTTACTTCTTTTCCACAATGTTTCACACTTGGTCCCCAGGAGACAGAAATCAGAAGTGGGGTAGCACATAAGAGGGGTTCTTGGAGCTGTTCAAGTCTGCCCACCTCAGACTCATGCCTTTTACTTTTAGAGAGAGCTGAAGCTTAGCTATGGATGCTCCCACAGGTCACAGTTGCTGGGGAGCACAATGAAAGCTGAAAGTCTGTCTGTGTGTGCATGTGAGTGTGTGTGTGGAGTGTGTGGAGTACTCATCAGAGTCACAACAGGAAAGGAATCACATTCCGTGTACTCATGCTGGGAGCAAACACAGATAAAACCTCCATGGAAGGAAATTTGACAAAAGCTATCAAAATTACAATTTTGATCCAGTAGACAGACACCTAACAAACACCTAACAGACCTTTTGACCTAATAATTACATTTTAGGAACTGATTCTGAAGTTATGTGTTCACATGCATGAAATACTCTATGTACAAAAACATTCATTGCAGTAAAATTTTCAAAAGCAAAAAAAATAAAAAACAAACATTCTAAACATTCTTCCGGAATGGATCAGCCTTTCTTTTAGATGCCATAAGCAGAGGCAATACAAGGTGTTCCAAAGTGAAGTCCGAATTCCTAAGTTCAACATCAAGATTCTACAGTCTATCAGTCCAGATATATTTATGTGTGTGTGTACATATACATATGCTTACTTAAGTTATATACAATATAAAGGGGGGAGCAAGAGAGAGAGAGAGAAAGGAGGCAAAAATTTTATATCCCTAGAACATACCTTGGTTCCTGACACATTAGGTAAGTACTCAAATATTTGTTCTAAGGCAAAGAAGGAACTTGGAGAATCTTCACTCTTCATGTCCTAATAACTCAAATATAAAATCAACATTTCAATTCAATTCACTACTACCTTATAACTCCAGAGATTCTGGCCTTTGCAGCTCAGAATAAGAAGCACAAATACTGCAATGGGGAGAAGGATGCACAAAGTTGCTACATCATTGCCTAAATCCACTTAGTCTTTTAGACAAGCCAGAATTCAGAAATTTATTCTCTCATTCACCTGTTCTGTTTTTCAGCGAAGGTCCCCACAGTTCTTACTGAGACCAGGCTTTTGAGCCACATAGTCCTTGAATCCCCCACAAGAAAGCTTAGCAAGAGAAGACCTCCAGACAAAAAAAAAAAAAAAAAATTAAAAAAGAAAATGACTCCTGGGTAAAGAAGACCTCACGCTGGGGCTGTCTTAGCAGGTTGCCACAACCACAGTGAGCAAGCAGAGTTACTTCTACTCTCTCCTGATTGGGCGAAGAAAGTCCTCAGTGAGGCAGACATGACAACAAGAAGCCCCGCACTGGCAGGGAGGCTGAGGTGGTGCAATTTTTAGGCGCCATCAGCAACCCCTCCAGGTGAATGCCAGCAGTCTGCTCTGCGGAGGGCAGCCTTGCCTGACTGGCGGGTGGCAGTCATTTAGTTGATTTATTTATGAAGCGCCCATGTGAATGTACTTCCTAAATCACTGCTAGCTACTCCAAGGTTGCAGTTTTAATGTTATCACTGCCCGCTCAGCCAGAGAGACAGAAAGACTTCCCATAACTCACAAAGCTCCCAGGCCCCAGAGATTCATCACACTTTGATTCATAGCACCCCACTCTAGGAGGGAACAAAATGCTAGTTGACTGGGCTCATTGTTCCCTCATTCATTCTCTCGTTCATCTGTTCAGCTCTTTTATTAAAATCCACCAATGCCAAGCTCCACACATGCATTATGAGACAAACAAAAGTGAAGAAGATGCAATTGCTGCCTGCAATAGCTCCTGTAGTCCAGTGAGGAGGGCATAACTGATGGGATACCGAAGACTGCAAATACTTTGCCCAATTTAAAAAAAAAAAAAAGTCAACAGAGACTGGAGCATGCTGAGTTCTGTTATGACTGGATCCATCTGCAAAAAACTTTGTGGGAAAGACGCCTATGGACTTCTCCTGCATGGCATCTTAGAAGTTTCTAGACACAAGAAAGTAGCTCAAGTAAGCATGATGGCATAATATAAAGGGCACCAGAAAGCAGTGGATGTGATTTGGGATCTTGTCCCATATCTGTCACTTATAGGTAGGCGACCTGGAGCCATGCTCTTTAGGGGTTACTCTCCTCTTCTAGAACACGGAGTTGGGGGGGGAGGAACATGGGGGGTGAGCCAGATCATCTCCAGAGCCCACTCAGTTCTGCATTCTGCATGATCTCTGGGCTCCCTGGTTGCAAGTTTTAAAAAAAAGGAAAGCAAAATATTCGCCAACTCTCAGCTGCACGCTTCTGTTCTGACACCACCATTTGTGAGCGCTAGTTCAAATGTGTGTCAACCGACACCCACCTCGAGGCCTGCCAGTAAGGTAGCTGATAGGTATACATAGAGCAAGAGGGGGAAAGATCAGTTTATTTACGCAGATTTTGAAATAGTCTCAGGCGGGACATGAAAAGGGTATCCCTGTATGCCACTACTACACAGGCAGGAAGGAGGGAGAGTTGCGAGGGCTTTGGGCTGGTCAGACAGAAAGGAAGGAGGGTATCGCAGCAACAGCATACCCCTAGATAAGACAGCAGGAACCAGTAGTAAGGAAGAAAGGGATATGACCAAGCACAGGGGAAGAGGAAGCACCAAAGTGGCTTCCTTTCTTAGAAAAAGGAAACACCTTTACGAATAACCCTCATGCCACTATAGAGCCAGGTGCCCAAATCCCAAGACACTGGTGCCTTTCTTAAACAACAGGATTTCATTTCTGGATCTCAACATAATACACAGGCAACTCTGTGACGAGAGACCAGGGCTCCTCTACCATGAGCCCATCACCCGTGCATCTGCCTGAGTTACCTCCAGACTGTGTGTCTGTGGCGGCCAGGGGATCGTGAACGCCAGGCCCATTCCCAGACACTCTGGAAAGGACACAGCCGCAGTCCTAATATGGACGAGTTGCTCTATCATACTACTGACAGAAATAATCTATGATTCCGAGAAAGCTCTGCCACGGGCAGCCGTATGCTTAACCAGAGGGTCTAAGGGTTTTTTGGAAGTGCACAAAAGACATTAATTTGATTATGACCATCTCTACATCAGTGTTAGAGGAAAGCATTTGATTAAGGGAGGTAAGAAAATGGAGTTGAGGAAGTAGCTAGCATCTACATGCTCAGACAGTTGGTAAATAACAGTTACCTACGGGGGTATCTTTCTTTTGAATATAAATAAAAGGATTTTCAGGACTCCTCATACTCAGGAATGACTAAGCTCTCCAAGATCTGGGTTCAGGCTTCAATTCTGCATTTGACCCGTGCCTCTGGGGTCACCTGTGTCCAGCCCTTAGATCAGGCTTCGGTCTCTGAAAGGCTGGCTGGACTTCACTTTTAAAGTACTGAAATCTCAGCTGATATGTAATTTTACATTCTGCTTCCTTCCCATAAACATTACATCATAACATTTTTCCACAGTATCTTAGTGATCACTGTTTTAGCAATGACATAAGTGTCCACTGAACGAAAGTGCCATATTTACCAAATTGTTTCTTCTGACTAAACATTTAAGTGACTTGCTTATGTTTAGGAACAATAACACTGCGTTGTGGATATTAAATGAAGGACTGAACTTCTTGAATCCAAAAAGGAAGAAAAATCTCCCAGTGCCTCCCACTAACCATGAACTCGGCTCATCAGTATTTCACTAAGCACCTACCCAATGCCAAAAGACGAATCCTCTAAAACATCCATTACTGAGCTTACCAAGCAAAAATGATATGGCTCAAGATCCTTCTTTTCATTTTATCTGTCAGTTTTTATTAAACGTGGTTTTAGGGCCAAAAATCTTCGGAGGGAATGAGATATTGCTGTGTTTCTTAATGTTTTCTCCTCAGCTGTAACAACATTATTCAGAATGCCATCTTCTGCTCGCTGCGTGTCTAGATTTTACTTTGTGAAGACGGCTATGTAAAGATGAGAAAGCTTATTAAAACTTACAATTGGCAAAACTGTGATTCTGAACTCTCAGAAGCAGCAAACGGAACTGCTACATGTAGGGAGTTCTGGGAGGTAATTAGAAGGACCCAAGCCAAACAGCGGGAGCTGGAGAACACCGGGCCAGCCCCGAGCCCCGCCATCAAGCAAGGCCAAGGAAGCTCAGATTTTCCTTCTTCACAGATGAAACAGGGAAGATTTAACAGCAAACCAACAATACACGAGGAAGCCTTTCTGCAAGGAGGCACAGGCAGTCTTCAAAAGCATTGAACCTCTTGTAGAAGAAAATCGGAACTCCTGAGCAGAGCAAGCGCAGAGGGCACCAGCACCCCACCTCACCTGGCGTTTACTCCAACCCAGCAGGCACCAGGTAGTTGCCCCTTTTGGCCCCCAAGCCTCTTCTCACCTGGTTTCCTCCCTGAAGGTGAAGGCGCCGCATCTGAACATGGCTCTGACCTTAGCATCTGGTCAAATCTGTGCTTCATCCCTTACACCCGCAAGCTCAGGTCTGAGTCAGCGGCCACTGATTGATTCCCAAGCCCCTCCCCCAGCTGGAAGCCAAGGCCTGGCCCACCCCAACCCCCACGCCCTCGCAGGTGTGGCCTCTCACTGCACGGAGACTTCTAGTTCATCATTTGCTCACAGCACCAGACCAGTGTCCACCTGCGGGCATCTCATCTTGAGTAGTTGCTTAATGTTCTTAATGCAAACCCAGGGCCCAACACAATAGTTATCCTGGCAATTAAGGTGGAAGTTGCTGTAAGAAAGTCAAAATCAAAGTCATCTGGCAACTATAGATCAGTGACATTCTGTAGGGAGAAGGAGGGAGAAGGACCAGGACAGGGATGGGAAGAGGACAGGGACCACGGTGATGGTTCCCCGGGTGAATTGGTGGTGGGGATTTCTCAGGGAAACCATACATTGTACAAAAATGAAGGATGACATAGTGACTATATTATGAAAAATATTTTTTTAAATAATAGAATGAATCTGGAAAAAAAGGAAACTAAGTTAAAAGGAAAAAAAGGTGGAAATTGCTTGTTGAAGCTCAAGAACTTTCACAGATTTAGAGGAGGGTGAAGGGCCTGGGAGCAAGATGTGGCATGGTGGCCTAAGGACACAGTGATTTTGTGAGTCACCACTTCGTCAGCAAAAGGACACTGGCCTTGGGCCCTGGTTCTTAGCTCCCGCTAGTGTCTTCGCGGCCCCTCGACCTCCAAGCCAGCGCCCAGGAGACGGCCCCCCTCCCCTCCCCACTCCCTGCAAGGTGGTAACCACTCTGAAGTGTTCTGAGAAGTAGGAGGAGGGAATTTCTTTTCCTTTCTTTCCTTTTTTCCTTCTACACTGTTTCCTAGCTCGCAGAGTCTCTCAGGGGAGAGTACACAGAGCCCCAGCCCCAGCCGCTGTGTCCCAGGAAGGCGCTCTTCAGAGGATGCGGGTCAGCCCAGGTGAGGCTGAGGCTCCCAGGGCCCAGCGTGCTGAGTCCGTCTGAGACCACTTCACAAGCCTGTGCACCTAGTGTCGGCTGCACACTATGGCGCAGAGTGTGGGGGAGGGGGCGGGGGCTCCAAGTAGCCTTACCCCCTCAGCCCTGCACTCTGGTTTTGTTTGCTGCTGTTTTCATTGTTCGTGATGTAAAGTGTGACATTGTGGACGGTCCCGATGTGCATCATTGCAATGGTTCAAGTTGAAAAGTAGAAACCCAGGACTTTCTCTTACCCACCTCCCCATCCTCCCCAGCACTATTTTAGAATACCTGAATGACTTTCCCAAGTTTCTTGCCAGCTTCCTGTCACACACCCTCACTGAAACTTTTCACCCCTGCCGCCAACCGTGCCTCCTCCTACGTTCAAGGTCATCCTCCTGAGGTCAAGGTCATCTAACAGAACTCCCAGAGTTAGCCTCTCCAGAGCCCCACCCCCACCCCCACCTCTCCCATTTAGGCACCAACTGCTTCTCTCCATTCCCAGAAAAAGGAGTCTCAGGGCAGACCATGGTCACCCTCCACTCCTCAGCCCTCCCCTCCGGCACTCTCTGTGGCTCTTCCCCTCAGTCTAAACCCCCAAATTTTCTTTTTCCTTTTTTCATATGTATGCTGTTTGTGTTCTTTCTTATTATGTGATTCATTTATACAGAGAATTTATTCGAATTAATCTATTTACAGCCTTTCCATTTTTTCATTTCTACTGGCCAAATATACTTACTAATAATATTCAATACCTTAATTACAAATCAGCCAGGCATGGGGCTTTTGGTCTGTCCCACTTTTTAAAGACATGGATCTCATTGTTATTTTAACAGAAAAAAGAGATACAACTCTCATTTTTCTCTTCCTGCTTATCACTCAAGAAAAATTTTGTAGTGTTCACAAGCATTTTCACAATCTTATGAATAAATCCATCAACATTGATCTCCTACTGTAAGATTTTTATTACTTTTCATTATTTCTTTTCAAACAGTATTTGCAGGTAGATCAATTTCATGCCCCCCCAAGTTAGTGTACACCTCAAGTTTAGTTTTTACCATGTCTTTTACATTCAGGCACAAGGGCACTTTTTTTTTTTTTTTACCTCAAAGGTCAGGTTCCATGTTCACTGCTCCACCTAATGACTGGGGGAGCTTAATGGTGAGGGGAAGCTAGAAAGGATTAGGGAGAGATGTGGCAGAGAGACAGGAGGAGGCCCTGGGAGCAGAGACCTGTGAGGAAATCCCACTTGCTTCTTGGCCCTAGATTTGCATATGACCTTGGGGAACAAGGAAAGAGACAGAGAGAAACATGGGGTGCTGCCTGTATCTTGCCTTGCACCCTGATGTTGTTCCTTTCCTTCCAGGCTTGCCTGGCCCTTTCTGCCACTTTCTTGTGTTTCCCTGGCTGGGCATACACCCAAAGGGGATGGATAACTCTGATGTTTTACTGGAAACTAGTATCCTGTCTTCTCTCTATTGCACACTAATTCTATTAAAGTTATTTCTCTATTGAAAGTCTGCACGAAGAGTAGATTTTATCTTTATGGGGTAGGTGGCAGTACCTATTTAGAGCAGGCAGATTTGAGGTACCCAGAGTACCCCTCAATCTGATTTATAACATCAAATTTGAATTTTCCAAATGAGATGAAAATATATCTTTAAAAACATTCATTGAACATAGTCTGTATACCTTTAGCTGCTTTTGAGAAAATAATGAACAAAAACAAAACCCAGAAAATTCTAACACTGCTTCCAGATTCACGGTGGAGACCTGGGGGCTTCACTTCAGGGATTGGGCCGCTGCCTCTGCTTTCTTTTTCTTCCTTTTTTTTCCCTTAGGTTTTAAAAACCCCTCCTCTCCACTCTTCTACTCTCCTGCTCTCCTTTATTAATTGTCTCAGAAAAGGAGGCTCCTTTCATAAACCTCCATTTCTGGTCATTCTCTAATATTTTATTCTATCCTACCTCCTTCAGCAAATATAAACTGTATTCTCAAAGATTATGCATTGCTTAGAACTAATGATCGAAATCTGGTGATTGGCATTCTAAATGCCTGAGTCTGCAACTTCAGAAGGTACTGATGACCGATGACCTAGAAAGTCTTCCGCCATGGCTACGAAGAGACCCCTCTCACAATCTTATATTCTGACTACTCCTCCTCTAAGTACATCCCTGAATCGTCTGATCCCTTTTGGTGTTCTCTTCTATAAACACTCCAGCAATCAAAAAGAATGAACTTATGCCCTTTTCAGCAACATGGGTGGAGCTGGGAGGGATTATGCTCAGTGAAATAAGCCAGAAATGAAAAGAAAAATATCGAATGGTCTCGCTTATAGAAGGAATGAGAGGAACCAAATAAAGGATCAGGTTGGGGAAGAAGGGAGTAACTATAATAAAGTAAGAATCAATATCAGCAGGCTACTAGGGATCATTCCCATTGTCATTGTGGCTAACTCGACAGGACCTCAAGTGCACCTGTCTGCCCTGGCTAATGTTGCGCATGGATGAGCACACTCCCCAGTAAGGCCAGCAAACAAGTCAGCAGAGCACAGTGCACTCTGTCCTGCAAATAGCTGCAGCCCACTACTTTGTTTCAAGTAGAAGCTACAAGAAGCCCCAGGTCCTGTACAAACATGCACCCCACTCGATGCGCAGGGCACATTTTCTGTTTTTCCCTGCACAACAGACCCTATATATCCCATGGGCAGTCCTAATAAATAGACTTCAGACCCCAGACCCCAGGCTCCTGCTTCATTCTCTCGCCTCTCCGAGTCTCCTACGTACGGGCCAACATAGCGGTCAGCGCACCCCTCAGTGGGTTAGCAACAGTCATCTTGATAAAGACATCGCCTGAATCTACATCAGTAGATTCCCTTGAGTTATAGCCACAGGTGTCTGTGTCTTCTGGAAAACATTACAACAAAACTGGAGTCTCCATCACTTCAAAATAGAAATCAACACGTTCGTCCCAAACTTACTTCTGCTCAAGATCATGCTTCTCTTCGGATCCTCTATCCTCTCAGTTTCCAGATTCAGAGGCCTCCTTTACCCTTCCCCTGGTGACCTTTTAATAATTAAAAGGGACTTTTCCTTTTTAGTATACTCAAAACAACATCCAAATGTCCTTTTTCTACTGCCACACTCTTAGTCCTCACCTCAGCAACCACCAGTGTTGTTACAGAAGACTTAGCAGCTCTTCCCCGGCCACTGGAGCCTTCTCCCCCTATATGCTCACAGAAGTGTCTTCTTTAATTGCAACACTAATTCTCTCTTAAAAACTTCATTAAATGCTAGTCATTTTTTTTTTAGGATTTAATTATTTATGCAGACAAGAACTGGGATCCAGGCCAGAGGTGTGGGAGGTAAGAGAATTCACCAGAGACAGAGCGGGGAGCAGGACAGATTGAGTGAAGTAATGAACTGCTGAGGGGAGCAGCAGGTGGGTCAGGAGAGGTCTGCTGCGCCATGGGGGTCACCTCCCTGGTCAGGAATCCAACTCATGTTGCAGTGGCTGCAGACAGCTTCATGAGCTGTGCTTTAACCCATGGTGCCACTAGGGAGGGTCCAGTCCTGATTATTTCTAAAATGACTTCCAAACTCCTCCTGTCAAGAGTTTCAGAACCCAGTGTTAGGTAACATCACGTTCCCCTCTTCTATATCTCAGTACTCCATCAGTACTCAGTACTTCTATATCTCAGTACTCCATTCTATATCTCAGGAGAACACACTGTATTCTCCTCTTTTGAAACGATCTTTCTCCCTCTCAAAGTCCTACTCGGTCTTCAAATTTCTAGGTTTTTCTCCTCCATGGAGCCTTTCTGTTCTGGGTCTCTCTTATAGCTCTTTTTAAGTTATTCTAGACTGTAAGTTCCTTGGCAAAGAGTCCTGGTTAATAAATCCATTAATTTAACCATTCAAATACTTATTAATAATACACATCTACTATATGAGAAAGTAGAGGTAGGAAGAAAATTTGAATAGACAGAAAATTGTGTGGAAGGCAGGAGTGTTGACTTGATGGAACAGAGACTAGGGACTCAACAAGACCGTCACTCATAAAGGGTGTTTTATAAAGATCCATGAGCAATACTGTTCAGGTACAATAGGCAAGGAAAATGTGGAGTCCAAAGGACTGTAAGTGGATGATAATGAGGGAAAATATATAAGCTACTTGATCCCTAAAGGGAAGGCTTTTATCAAAATATATTAGACATAATAAGCACTGGTATGCTGTGCAGAAATTATTATAAACCTGTGCACTGTTGGTACATATGTAGAATGGTGTAAGCACTGTGGAAAATAGTTTGACCATTCCTCAAAAAGCTAAGCATAGAGTTATTGTATGATCCAGCAATTCTATTCTGAAAGAACTGAAGACGGTCTCAAACATATAACTGTACACTGCAGCATTATTCACAACAGCCTAGAGCTGAAACAACTCACATATCCATTAACAGGTGAACAGAGTTTTAAAAAAATATATGGCACAAATATACAATGCAATGTAGTTAAGTCAAAATAAGAAATGATTCTGATGCATGCTGTAAGACAGTTGAAACTTAAAACATTATGCTAAACCAGATAAGCCAGACACAAAAGGATAAATATCATATGATCCCACTTATGTAAAATACTTAGAATAGGCAAATTCATAGAAGCAAAACATAGGATGTAAGTTA
>NW_004567117.1:32743017-32812189 GCF_000260355.1 Condylura cristata | reverse complement strand
CCGTCGCATAGCTTGTGTCAAAGGGGGAAATGGGATGCTTTTGTATAATGTATACAGAGTTTCAGTTTGGAAGGGTGAAAAAAAGTTCTGGAAATGGATAGTCCTAGTGATTGCACAACCTTATGAATATGCTAAATACCACTGGCTTTTACACTTGAACATGATTAAAATGGTAAGTTTTATGTTATGTATATTTTATTACAATATAAAACTAGCTCTTATTGGACTCCTGGGAAATAACCTCTATCAGATAACACATTCTAAGAACATAGAGATTATTTTACAGGAGCTAGACAAGAGCCAACCTTCCTTTAAGATGTGCAAGATTTGGGGCCCTCCTTGGTGGTACAGTGAGTTAAAGCCTCAGCCGCTTCAGTTTGATCCCCTCCTGGGAGGTAACCCACATGGATCAGTAGACCTCTCCTGTCTCACCCACTGCTCCCCACTCCACTGTACTTTGTCAATCTGTCTGTTTTACTCTCTACTCTGTCTCTGATGAATCCTCTCACTGCCCCTGCACCTCTGGCCTATACCCCAGCTCTGTATGCATAAGTAAATAAATCTCTAAAAAAAAAAAAAGATGCACAAGATTTGAACAACCCAGGCCCCCTGACATAATCCTTTACTATACAGGGGATAGAGGTGGAAATTAGAGTTTGTCTAGATTCACTGTGCGAATCCAGTTGTTTGGGCAGGCTGGTAATGGTGTAAGGTGGGCAGGTCTTAGGTTTATTTGGCTGGTGTTGAGCCAGCAGTGCTAGTGTGAGGTTTGCTGTTGGCCTGTATATGGGCTGTGAGAAAAAGAGAAAAATCAGGATAACTCCAAGGCTTTTGGCCCAAAAAACTAGAGACTTGGGGAAGACCAATGAGGAGCAACAGCGGAAAGAATGGTAAGTTTAGTTTCACATATTAAATTAACCTAATTACAGATCCCATTATAGATAGATATCAACAGTTGTATTTACAAGTGAGGAGAAGTAAAAAGTGCAGATAAATCTCCTAGCATCATCAGTGCACTCACTGAGTGAAGAGAATGAAGAAAAATATCCAAGGACTGGGATGAGGTCATACCAAACTGAGAAAGAATGACTGAAGGAGATTTAAAAGGATCACCCAGAAAAGGGAGCAGAAAACTGAGATTGAATGTTGATCTGGAAGTCAAGACACAGGTTTTAAGAAAAAAAATGAACAAATGTGTCAAGTGCCTGTTGATAGATCAAAGAAGAGACCTTTGAATTGGTCATTGAATTTGGCAATGCAGATATCATTGGTGGCTTTAGCAAGAGAGGTTTTTAGGAATAACAGATAAAAATCTGTTTGGAGTTAGGTAAAGAGAAAACATAAATAGAAAGGAAAGCATTGAAATGGGTGACCATTGTATTAGTCAAGGTGTTTCTGCCCTGTCTTCAGACAGTTGTGCTCTGTGACCCCTGCCTAGACTTCAGAAAACGCCAGCCTGTAAAGAAAGCTGTCTCGGAACTGACTTTCATGTGCTGGCCTCTGCAGTCTGTGACTGTAGGAACACCTTTCTTTATTATTCTGCCCCAACTTCTCCCTGTTGCCCCAGGTAAGCTATACTGTATCTATAATAGGTAGTAAATTTCACAGAAGCACAGGAGTTCAACAGGGAATAATTAAACCTGGATGTCAACTATAACTTTTATCAGAATCCAAAGGGAAGAAAAATTAAGCACTTACATGGGGTACCTTCATGAATATACCCAATTGCTAATCCTTCTTCCCTGTCAAGAGATTTCCCTCCTCTCTGTTCTCCCAGTGAGCAGTCACACTTTGGTCCTACCCTAAGATTCATACCCCAACACAAGTGCAACATTTCATAATACACAATAATTCTCCTACTATACAAAGGTTTGTAGAGGTTTCAATATTTAGTCAAAAATAGCACTATAGAAGGCAATGTAGATTTAAAGTTTCCTAGTTGAGCCATTCCAGGCCTTAAAGCAATTGTTCTGAAACAGTAAAGAGAGAGTTAATCTGGGATTTGATATAACTGCATTTTCAACCTGAGCCTCACCTCCAAAATTCTCATTCAGTGGATTTGAAGTGAAGCCTAAGAACCAGCATTTTTTTGACACACAAGCAATGCTTGCTCAGGTGATCCTCTGACTTCCTCAGTTAGGGGCTGCATTCTTCAGAGGTTATTGTGTAAACAATTATGCTGAGTCACAGCATTCTAAATTATACCCCATTCAGATTGGCCAGGTCTGCAGAACCACATGCAAGAAGCCAAGGGGTAAGAACTTAGAAGAGAAGATTGCAAAAGCTACCCTCCTCACCTAGAGACCAAGCATTTATCAACATGGGATGGAAACAGCCTGAATCAGACTACTAATTAAATGTGGTCCTGGTTGGTTGGCCACGATCAAAGTAAGTTCGTTTCCCTCTCCTCACATTTCACTCATTTTTATCAGTCACTGGGAAAACCCAGTTGACCAATCTTTCTAAATAAAAGAATATGATCATGTCCTGGTCTCAAAGTTCTGTTAGGTGATAAGAAGGCTTGGACTTGCTTATTTGCCCCAGATGACACTTGACCTTCACTGCTGTTGGGCCAGAGGTCCAACTATATTATCCTCTCCTCCTACCACTTCTTGTTACCTCATCTTTCTCCTACCAGAAAGCATTTCCTCTTTGTATCTCTTCCAGTGTTCTAATATGAGTGGACAAAGTGACTGCCTTGAAGAGTGAAGGAAACCCACTCATTCCCAGAGAGCAGGACAAGCTCAGCTTCTCTCTTCTAAGGGAAATTTCTAACTTTTTAGTATTTTAGCAGTTTATAGCCTTTTTCTCTCTCAAATCTCTTACAAAACCCCCTACACACTTTTATACAAACCAGATACAAGCTGTTTTCATTGTTGAAGGAAAGTTTGGGACTCAGAGCCCATTCAGTTTTGTCTCTATCACCCTCATCAGTGAAGCAAGGAAAACAGCTTAACATGCTCCTATCCAGGATGATCCCTTCACAGCTTTCCCTGGATCTTCCCAGCCTTAAGTCCTACTTCATCACAAAGTATCCACCTGAGCCTCATCTTCTACCCAGACAATCTGGCACACCTGAGCAGTCTTGCATTTTCTATCTGGTTGAAAACTTCCAAGAGTGAATCACAGCCCTCGGTGTAGACTCAGCCCCTCAAAGCAGGCAGAACCACAGTTCTCCACAGCTGCTTCGGCTCAGCAACCAGAGCCAGGACCGCTTTCCAGGGACCAGCACTTGACAGCCCCTTGCACCTGCCCAGGGAATGTGTTCTCTGACTTGTCAGAGAAAGCTGGTTTGGATCACACCCTCTTTCTTGATTCATCATAGTCTTCTCTCCCCCAAACCCCCCTCCCAAGACCTACATTCTTCTTTCTCTCCTTTTTTTTTTCTTATTTATTTTTACACCACTCTTCATTTTGTGCATTTTTCCATCTCAGTTGTAGTCCCCAAGGGCTTCCCACCACCAATTCATCTGTGTGCCACTGCCATCGTCCCACAATCTCCCCACCCCAGTTTTGATCCCATTCCCGTTTCACCCCATACCATGTCTCTGGTTTATAGTTGTTCATTGTTCTCAGTTCTACTTTATTACATTTGCATTTCTCTTATCTTTGTCCTTCAGAGCTTTGTACAAGTGGTCATTTCAATACAGTGAAAGGACCTGATGTAAAGGTTTGTCTGCAAACAGTGGTAAAATAGGACACGGGAGGGGCGGAGGGGAGCAGCTTTTAAAAGGCCAGAAATCTCCAACAAACACAACAGAACTGTGATAAATACCAAGACTTCCTTACTGCAACACATGTCCATGTGGAAAGAGAGCCAGGGTTTTCTTCTTACAGGAGGTCTTTTATATGCACTGAATAAACAAGAATACATACAGTCTCAAAAGTTTTCAAGTGTCAAGACCCAAACCATTTCTTTAAACAGTGGAAGATAGATGTAACATTACAAAGTTGTAGTAGATTAATTCTGTATTTTGGTTTTTTGTTAAGCCCTCAAAGAATGCACAATATTGTAAAATGTACATTTAAAGTAGAAAGATGTTCTGCATGCCTGAGATTTCTTCCTGTCTTCTATTTCCAATTATTTATTTCATGAAGCTATGCAAGTTCAAATGAGAAAGAACATTTATTCATTTAAACCAGTGAAATGTAGAAGAAAAAATCTGATTGTGTTCCATATAGGCATGTGCTATTTAATGCATTCTTAAATGATTTTTTAAAAACCTATAAAATTTAGTGATAGGTCATTAATGTGAATTGAGAACTTGAATTTGCTCATGGAAGATATCTTCAATTGAAGCGAAATACCTAGGATGCTAAATATTTATATCAGTTAAGCTAGGGCATGATTATCCATTAAAACAATGTCCCCAAAGGTGCTAACTCCCACTTTTGAACACTCCCAAGATATTTTTGATTCAGTGAGCTCCCCTATCTAAATTCTTGCTGCAGAATATCCTGAGATGTTTAATAGTGGGCCCTACAGACAACACGGGGGACCAGGGATATGGCTGGACCTCAGAGGTAAATGGAATATAATATGTGGATGCTGCCTGGTGCCCCAAATTGCTCATCTCTTTCTATGGGCTTCATTCTCTTTACCGCGTTCCACCTTCTCCCACCCTGCGGAGGATATGATCACCCCAACTCCATCACTAAGAAGACATGGGAACTCACCCTCAATTCCAAGTTCTGAAGCTGGGTCAGGTACCACCCTCAGACCAAAAGTGGGAGGAATGGGCCTTTACAAAGACCCTTCATGAGCTGCCCTAGAAGAGGAAGGAACATTTCCCAGTAGAAGACACTGCTGGGGCACTGAGGGAAACAATCACTAAGTATTTACAGTCTGGTGCGGCCACTTAAAGAAACACACAAAGAGCAATAGAACAGGTGCTGCCCCAAGACATTATTTGACCTCTTACCAAAAAGATGTCATAGGAAGCTTGAAAGCATTATACTGACTGAAAGAAATCATTCACAAAAGAGTATATGTGCATGGTTCTATTGAATAAGAAATGTCCAGAATAGGGAAATCTATAGAGATAAGAAGTTGATTGATAATATCTCGATCTGAGTTGGGGAGAATGAGAGAGTCATGGCTAAAGATATAGGGTTCTTTTAAAGTTGTTATAAAATTGTTTTTGGTGGCCCTCCCTGGTGGTGCAGCAGGTTAAAGCACAGCACTGAGAAGCTAAAGCCACTTCCGCATGAGTTCGATTCCCATCTGCCCCGGAGGTGACCACATGGCGTGGCAGACCTCTCCTGACCTGCCTGCTGCTCCCCTCAGCAGAGTGCTTCGTCCATCTGCCTGTTCTGCTCCCCACTCTGTCTCTGGTGAATCCTCTCACCGCCCCTGAGCCTTTGGCCTGTACCCCAGTTCTGTATGCACAAATAAATAAATCTTTAAAAAAAAATTGCTTTTGGTGATGATTGCACAACTCTGTGAATATACTGAATGCAACTGAATTGTGTACTTTAAATAGGTGAATTTTATAGTGTGTGATTAATCACAATAGTGCTATTTAAAAAAGAAAAAAGTCAAAAAGTCACAGAAAGAAAATGCCTAACTTTAATATAATGGGAGCATTGTTTTTAAAATTGTGAAACTTCAAAGTGTTATGGGGCTAATAATGTTAACCAAGAAAATCGCTTAAAAATTAAAATGTTGGGGCCCTCCCTGGTGGCACAGCGGGTTAAAGCACCACACTGAGAATCTAAAAGCCACTTCCTCATGAGTTCGATTCCCGCCTGCCCCGGAGGTGACCACATGGCGTGGCAGACCTCTCCTGACCCGCCCGCTGCTCCCCTCAGCAGTGTATTTCGTCGATCTGCCTGTTCTGCTCCCCAATCTGTCTCTGGTGAATCCTCTCACCCTCCACATCTCTGGCCTGTACCCCAGTTCTATCTGAATAAATAAGTAAATCTTTAAAAATAAAAAAAAAAATTAAAATGTTGGGCCCTCCCTGATGGCGCAGCAGGTTAAAGCACAGCACTAAGAAGCTAAAACCACTCCTGCATGAGTTTGATTCCCGCCCTGGAGGTGACCACATGGCACGGCAGACCTCTCCTGGTCTCCCCTCAGCAGTGTACTTTGACCATCTTCCCGTTCTGCTCCCCAATCTGGTTACTCCACTCACCGCCCCTGCACCTCCTGGCCTGTATCCCAGTTCTGTATGCATAAATAAATAAATCCTTAAAAAAATATTAAAATGTTAAGCCCCAAAATAGATAACTGGATCAAGAAGATGTGGTATGTATTCATAATGGAATATTACTCAGCAATCAAAAAGATAAACTAATGCTATTTGTGGCAACATGGATGGAACTGGAAAGGATTGTAGGGACCATACTTAGTGAAATAAGCCAGAAAGAAGAAAGAAAAGTATAGAATGGGACCCTCCCTGGTGGCACAAAAGATTGAAGTGCAGCACTACAAAGATTAGCAGCAGCCTCACAGCACAAGTTCTATCTCCAGCCAAGGGGGTGACCCATGTGACGCAGTGGACCGCTTCTGTCTCACCCACTGCTCCCCTCAGCAGTGTACTTTGCCAATCTGCCTGTTCTGCTCCCCACTCTGTCTCTGGTGAATCCTCTCACCCCCCACACCTCTGGCCTACACCACAGTTCTGTATGCACAACTAAATAAATCTTTAAAAAAAAAAAAAAGTTCTGATGGGGCCTCCACCAGAACTGAGGGACAGAGAGGGCAGAAAAGAAAATTATAATAGTAACCCAGATAGACTGGTGACCATTCCAATTAATCTCATTTGCCTGGTGCCTAGGATTTTCATCCCTAATATTAATTTTCTTTTATTTTTATATATACTGGGAGCCCAAAATTATTTAGTAAACTACTTCATTAAACATTTTCTCTACCTCATAAAATGAAGTGAGTTTAAATATTTGCCACCAGGTATGTTGATGTGGTGGAGATGTTCTACTTGTCACTAAATAGAAAACAGAATCTAAATAGAGAAGAGTTTAAAGGCAAATAGAATTTCTGACATTAGAGGCAAGGAAACAGATGCATGATGGATGGGCCAAGGTGGTATTATCTCTTGTAAATTCAGGGTGCTTCTTTAGAAGGCAAAATCGTTCCAAATAAAAAGGCTTTTTATGACTATTGCAGGTGATATGCCCAAATGGATAAGTTTTAACACTTATAATGGATGGCATGCCTAAAACTAAACTCTAAAATAAACGCTCTAAATTCTAAATGAGAGCAGAACCGGTGTTCACTTGGCTGTGGACACAGCCTGTCAACCCTCAGCTCAGGGAGCCAGCCCACGACCACACACCCAGCCCTCCCTCCCCTCACATTTCCCTCTGTTTCCACTAATAGAATCCAATGGAGTTGAGCAGAAAACGACACCAAGAACAGGCCTAAGTAACAGTGAAAGATGTTTCCATCCCTGGTCTGTTGGCTGGGACTCATTCCAAACACTGAAGTGTCCTTCCTGCTCAGTCCTACCCTGAGGACCAGGAAGACTCTTTCCCACCTTGGGGTAACCGGGTATTCCCTCCCTAATTCAAGCAAGTACAGGAAGCTGCCTCTGCCTGAAGCTGAGGTGAAATATGACAAGCAGTAGGAGAGTGTGTCTGAAAGTTGTCAATGAAATCTGGAGGAAAGTCTGGGTCCTTTTCTAAATATATATCATTCAAGATCATTCTAGCTGCTATAACAAACCAACTCCCAAAATGAGTAATGGGTCCAACTCAACAAGTCTTCTCTCAAAGTCTAAGTAGAAGTTACTGATTAGACAGGCACAGGCTCCTTCACCTTGTGCTTCTGACTGTCTTCTGTTATGCCTTTGGAATTTTCCCAGCTCACCTGCACCAAGTGAGAATGTACACAGTCTCGTCAGACATGTCTATGACCCCCTGTCATTTCTGCTCACATGTCACTGCCAATAATTTGGTCATAGAGCCAAACATTGCTGCACGAGGTGACAGGAAATGAGCTCTAGCCGTGGGCATCAGAAGTAACCCAGAAAACTGTTTGATAAATAACTAGGTCACTTCTATGTATAGATTATGTCCCATCTTGTTCATCCCTTTTTCAATGGCCTTTCCCACTGTACACAGTCCTAAGATTTGCTTTGGTCAACTGAATGAGTGAGAAGCAACAGCATCCCTGTTGTGACCCTTGACTTCAAGAGACCTTGTTTGCCTGTCCTCTTTACCTCTGTCATAACCATGAAAAGAACACACCTAGGCTAGTCTGCTAGAGCCAGGAGAAAGGGGAGAGACACATGGAACTACTCCAAGTCGTGCTGCTATATCCAGCCCAGATCATCCCCTTCAACCAACCTGCAAATCCACGCGAATACTTACTGTTTTAAGTCACTGATTTTTGCAATAGTTTGTTATGCAGCAGATTTGGGCAGTAACTAACTGTTACATTCTACTACCTCATCTTCCTAGAAATTATCTTTTTCAACTCTGAAACAGAAGTCTACAACAGTTTCATTATAAATACCATAATTAAGAATTTAATTCCTCCCTTCAAGTTCCCCATCAAAAGTATATAACATACTTCAAAATTTAATTCAAATCATTTTAACATTATTTAGATTACCTAACAAACCTTGGTTCAACACCAAATTGGAGCACAAGTGTCTGCTTTCAAATACAACTGTGTGTTTACTATATGGCAGTAGGAGGTTTGGTGGGGAGATGTAAAATGCTTTTGCTACTTATGATACTAAAGGGTGATGTTACATTTAACATCATTGTTAATACTCAATATATTTGAAAAGAAAACATTTCAACAGGATAAAGATAACAGCATTGTTATGAATGCCCCAAAAAATGTACTTTAATTTTGGTCCCAATGATCAAGTTTAGGGGTAGTTATTTATTCATTCAACAAACAGTGCTTCAAGATAGTTGCTGTGCTTCTTCAGGTTTTATAAAGAGATTAAGCCAACACCTTCTGGTTGAGTGGTATCCAGTCACCAATGTAGGTGACAGGTGTCTGCCCTAGTTGCACGTTGGCAGAGGGGGAGAAGGACAAAAAAATAGGAAGCGAGAAGGGAGGAAGAAAGGAAGGATGGAGGTGACATAAAACAAGAGTGGCTATAAGACCAGAGGAATGGGTGGACCACAGAGAAAGGTGTAGAAGAGCATGCACCCCTACATGCGGCGACAAAACTCCAGGCAGAGGCCACAATATGCTCAAGCCAGAGCAAAAAGAACATGCTTCCATTATACGCCTGCAATGTTCCTTCATCAATCCGTTGTCTTATTCTTGATGTCACACTCCTCTACTTCCTGAAACCTGAGCTTGAATGAAGTGTCCATCTCATCTGAGTTCGCTGGATTTATCCCATCCTATCACTTGCTAATCACCTGCCTACAAATCTGTGTCACCTACTGAAGTGTCAGTGCCACAGGGAGCGGGCACTTTGTCTCCTCTGCTTATGCACCAGAGGAGCATACCAACCAGCACTAGCACAGCCAGGCACGTGGTAGCTACTCAGGAATATGGTCAAATGGGCATCACCTGCCTATGAGCCTTGTGCTTGAGGAATCGTGAGTGTCTACATAACACCTACATGATGTACTTTATAACCAACATCTACATGTTCCGTTTATAAGCAGCTTTTTCATTCTTGGTTTATTTGAGGAGGATTTTATTTTATTTTATTTTAGCACCCTGAAACATCCTTGGAGAGTCTGAACCCCCAAATTAAAAGATACTTAGATAAGTAAAAGCTTAAATACAGAGTAAATTCTTGTCAGCCTTGAATTGATTCAAGCAACTTTGAAAATATTTTCACTGATATGATCACAATTGCCACTTCATTTTCATACATTACCCACACAATTATGCAATGAATAAAACACCATATATAAAATTAAGTTGCGATATGTTGCCTCTGGAAATTTCATGAATTATTATAGCTATGTTTCCTTCTGAAGTAACCAAAGGTTTATGTTCCTGGAGGACATAGAGTTTACAAGTAATGCAATCTTTGGGGGAATCCAGTTTCCTTTTCTTCTGTTTATAAAAGTAAAATCCACTTATAGTAAACCTTAAGGGGGGCAAACAGTTATAAAGAACTATATAGAAGAATGGATTAAAATAATGAACTAAGAATATCTCCACTCTAATTCAAAATTCCTTGAAATGGGAAAAAATAGAGCATTTTAAAAGAATAAACACAGTGCTAGAAGACCAAAAGGCAAGGCATCAAGACTAGAGAAGAATTACTACAAAATAGAAAACATAAAAAAATCAAATTAGCAAAGTACATATCCAAAAATACAGGCCAGGCAAAAGCTACTGCAGAATCCAGAACAATTCCAGAGGCCAAACCAACTGAACCTCCACAAATAGCCACAACTTCTAAAAGTGAGAAGAGACTTTGGTGGCAAAGGGTGATTAGTATAAAAGCTGTTTTTAGGGCAATAGGACTGGACATTGGCCTGTCTGTCTGGAAAGGTCTCCAGATGTCATGCTGGAAGTAGAAGCCAAGAACAGACCTACAAATATCCCTGGAAAAACCCAAGGAGTGTACAGCAAGAGGAACACACAGAAGCAGCATACTCCAATATTGGCTCTCTTGCTGAACCAGTGCCCACCTCAAGGATTGTGTCTTCTGACAGTGAAGACGCCCACATATGTCACGGAGTAATGAGGAGGGTAATGTCTCAGGAAATTCAATTCAAAGCAACTCCTACATTCAGAAGACAGGTTTTCTACACAAGTTGCCTTGTCACCCCAGTCAAATGTGAAGGCTATTTTTTTTTTTTAATTTCATCAGTGAGAAGACAGAAACCATGCCACCCATCTAAACAGATATTTGAATGTTAAGAATGATTGTATAGGAAGAAAGAACTGTTAAAGGCAGCTGAAATGATCAAGCTAGAAACCTAACCCAGTGTCCATCAGAGGATTAAGTGCTAGGTGGTAGGTGCACGCAAAGGACTAGTATGCAATCTTCAAAAGGCAGGAGTTCTGGCACATGCAATATCAACAAAGGAAGACATTATACTAAATGAAGTAAGCCATTTGCAAAGGAGAAATTGACAATATCTCATGATCAAGTTATCACCATGTGATCCTGCTTATATGAGATACCAAGAGTGGTCAAATTCATAGAATGTGGAAGGGTGGTGCTTCCAGGGCTGGGGGGGGGGGATTTTGAATGGATACAAAGCTTCAGTTTTGCAACATTAAAAGAGTTCTGGAGATCTGTTTCACAGCAATGGGAATGTCCTTAACACTACTGAAATGTACACTTTTAAATGACTAAGATGGTGCATTTTATGATGTGTGTGTGTGTGTATACACACACACACATATATACATACATATATATATATATATATTTGTCACAGTTTTTTTAACTTTTTTTTTTCTTTTTCATTAAAATGTTTTAAGATAGGGCCCTCCCTGGTGGCGCAGTGGGTTAAAGCACTGCACTAAGAACCTTAGGCCACTTCCACATGAGTTCGATCCCCACCTGCCCCGGAGGAGATCCACATGGCGTGGCAGACCTCTCCTGACCTGCCCGCTGCTCCCCTCAGCAGTGTACTTCGTCGATCTGCCTGTTCTGCTCCCCCACTCTGTCCCTGGTGAATCCTCTCACCCTCCACATCTCTGGCCTGTACCCCAGTTCTGTATGAATAAAAAAAAAATCTTAAAAAAAAAATGTTTTAAGATAGGGCCCTCCCTGGTGGCATAATGGGTTAAAAAGCACAGCACTACAAAGCTAGACATAGCCGCTTCAGCACTAGTTTGATCCCGGCCAGGGAGCTGACCCACATGGCACAGCAGACCTCTCCTGTCTCACCCGCTGCTCCCCTCAGCAGTGAACTTCGTCAATCTGCCTGTGCTGCTCTCTACTCACTGCCCCCACACCTCTGGCTATACTCCACTCTGTATGCATAAATTAAAAAATCTTTTTTAAAAAATGTTTTAAGGCATCACTGAGGTGACCAATACAGGAGATATCTACTACCCTTAGTGCCTGGGGGACAAAGGATTAGCTCCCTGCCTGGGGATTCAACTCAGGCCTTCATGGTGATAGCATGGAGACTTAACCCCAGAGCCACCAGCGAGGGGAACAGGCACACCTCGGTAAAGCCGGTTTGTGTAGCTCCTTCTTAGTGATCAGTGGAGCCGGGGGCGAGGGCTGCTACCCGGGCAGGAGTGCAAAGTGAACCTTCACAAAGGGATGTTCATGTCATGTCATTTGCAGGCAGATGGAAGAGGACAAAGTGTTCCTTCTGCATTAGCTGCTTCTTAATTGTCTTCAATTAAAAATAATCCTGTTTGATATCGTGTATGTGGGGACATATTCTGATCCCCTTCAACAGTATTCTTGTTGCAAGGCACTAAATTCACTTGTATTGTGATTTTTAACATCTTGTAAAGCAACAGCTACAACCATACTATATTTCTTAAGTTCTATGAAATTTATCAATGCTCAGATATATTAAAAAACAAAATATTTTTTTATATTATAACCATATTTTACACAATGTCTTCAAGTCAAACTTCATTTGTGACTATGCTTAATCTATAATGCTCAGAATATCTCTATAGGTGTTACTTTTTGAAATTAATTTCATACATAAATTTTATCATTTATAGTCACTGAAATGCTTTTTGCTCTTTGATTTAATTTACAATATAGTTTGTTGCACTTTTCATATCATCTTGAATTAGAAAAACTCTTCTAGGTTTCAAAAACTTTTTAAATCCTTTTTAAAGTATAGCTAATTACATCATTGACAGTTTCTTAAAATTTTTGACAAATATCAATTCGTATGAAAATACAGTAGTAGTACAGATCAATATTGAACTTCTTTTTCTGCCAAAGCCCATAATTCATTCTAGATGGGAACTTCTGCTCTTCTGCCTATTACTTGTCTCATATCTAAATTAAATCTAATTGCTTTCATGAGACACCCAACCATGTTCCTGGAGAGTAGCTGCAAGATTAAGTATGACAAGATTCCTCAAAATCTGTCATATTTACAACGTCCCAAAGATTATTATACCTAATCTCTGAATTATACCCCAGAATGCTATTGCAACTGGCATAGCCGAGGCTGTGTCTCCTGGTAACCCATTCTGACCATGCACAGTTCGCACTTCGCGAGACACAAACGACGGGTTTGGCTAGTTCAGACAAATCCAGCTGGGTCTCGTTTTCTTTGGCAACTATGTCAGCACCACTGGCCACTGGCCCCAGCTACCATCCTCTGTCTTTTAAACTCATGTAAAGATTTTTCCATTTTTTTAATGTACTCCCTGCAACAGGTATAAAATCAATAAAAGACTCATTTCAACAACCTCATTTTTGTCTTGTGTTTTAACAAGATGCACACAAAATTTTAGGTGCTTAATGCAACATTTGTTCCTGCAATAATATAATTAAGCTGAGTTACTTATGATTTTTATACTTACGTGTGGTATTTGTCCCCACTTAGTTTCCTATTAGATCAATAATGACAAAGTGAAATCTCCGCCCTAAATAATTATCCTTTGTTTAACAATTTTCTATCCAATTGTTATGTTTGTCCACTCTAATACTAAATATTGAAATTATTTCTACTGAACTTAGAAACATTTTTTTCAGTAAATAGTGCATCACAAAACCTTCATTATTCTCTGATCTTAAAGAATGCCATGCCAACATTCTCTCTCTCTGCCAATGTTCTGCTTTTACTTGTCTTTGTGGAATAGTATCAGTTGTTTGCTATTTATTTTTTTAAGTATTTTTTAATATTTATTTATTTATGCATACAGAACTGGGGTACAGGCCAAAGGTGCAGGGGCAGTGAAAGGATTCACCAGAGACAGAGTGGGGAGCAGAACAGGCAAATCTACTGAAATACACTTTTGAAGGGAGCAGCAGGTGAGACAGGAGAGGGCTATTTGCATCATCTCCCTGGCCAGGGATCAAACTCAGGTTGAAGCAGCTGTGGCCACCTTTGCAGTGCTCTAACCCACTGTGCCACCAGGGAGGGCCCTGTTTGCTATATTGTCTTTTCACTTCAGTCTAATAAGTGCATGTGGACCTTTCTGTATGCAAGTGACACTTTGTGGTCACAATTAAATCTTCACACAGGGAGGGAACACTATGAAGTTGCAGGAATTTCTTCTGATCTGTTTATGTTATGAATTTCATTAGAACAATTTTCTGACTCATTTTCTTTCATATTTGGTTCATAATTAAATCGCCATTAAATAAGAAATTTGTAATGCCCTGTTTGTAATTCTTACATGGATATATGCTATGGAAATCTGTTCCCCTTCATTGCATTCCATTTATAAATGTTTATGCATGCTGTTTCTTTGAACACGATCTATTTTTTTCAAGAGATCTCTTTTTTCAAGCACACCATCTTTTTTCCCGAGCTGCACTTTCATATTTTCAGTTTTAACTTTGTACAATCTCAATGTGCATTCATTTTTGATAATGTAGGAAAGTCCACCTCTGAAATCTCCCCTGTACTAAGGCCGCATTTGTCTCTGACACCCGTCCCCAAACCTTTGTGGTTACTTTTTGTTCCTTCGCATATTTTCTCCTTATAATTTGATTGTGGTCAAATGTACATAACGTACAGCTCACCATTTTATCATCTGGGGCCATACTGCAATGACATAAAGTGCATCCACAAGGCTGTGGTCCATCACCACCATCCACGTCTAAAACTTTTTCATCATCCCAGCCTGAGGCTGCCTGTTCATCAAATGAAAAGCCTCGGTTCCCCTTCCCTCCTCCCAAAACCACCGTTTTGCCTTTTGCTACAGCATGGACCTTGAGGACACTGTGCTTAGTGAAACAAGTGAGACAGAGCAGACAAATAGAGCATGATCTCACTTCAGTGTGGAGCCTAAAAATGCCAAACTCCCAGAAACAAGGTAGAATGGTGGTTGCCAGAGACTGAGGGACCGGGGGGTGGGGCCGTTGGTCCAAATGGTACAATTTTTTGGTTATTAAATCTCTGTATTCTTGGGATGTGACAGGCTGTGTGGCACCCTGAAGGTAGCCATAAGAACAGAGAGTTCATGGTCTCAACAAAGCAACAGAGGTAATCCAGTGAGGTAAGGGATGTGTTCAGCATGTTGCCATACTGTACCTATAAATCATCAAGAGATATCTTGAACTTATACAATATTACATGTCAATTATTTCTCAGTCAACCTAGAATAAGGGGAGACAAGTGCAACAAGAGTCCAGAATGAGACCAGCCCTGTGGCCCACGGCCTCGCTCAGGTTCCGCCCTGGGGTTCCTCCCTGAGCCATGGCTTCCTGCTCCAGTCCCACTGAACTAGGCTTTGCCCCCGGCATCTGGCCGCACGTACATACGTCTGTGATGTTAGCAATGGTCTCTGCCTGGATGACTCTTTCCCTCCTGTGTTCATGCCTGTTATCCAAATTCCTCCTTAACTTAAGACCCAGCCTAAGTTTTGCCTCCACACTGTCATCTGTATAACCTATCCCCCCACCGTGGGAAATAATCTTTCCCTCTTCTAAACACCTCATAGCCTTTTATACTTCTCACTTTCTACTTTGCAATATAATCATTATGGCTTACCTAGCCTAATATAATTTCTATGATAGCCTGTTTTGCTCACCTTTATTTTTCCCAATGCCTAACACAGAGTTAGGACACATTGGCACAGGGCCCTCCCTGGTGGCGCAGTGGGATAAAGCAAGGTGCTAAGAAGCTAAAGCCACTTCCGCATGAGTTCGATCCCTGCTCCGGAGAAGATCCACAAGGCTCGGCAGACCTCTCCTGACCCGCCCGCTGCTCCCCTCAGCAGTGTACTTTGTCCATCTGCCTGTCCTGCTCCCTACTTTGTCTCTGGTGAAGCCTCTCACTGCCTCTGCACCTCTGGCCTGTACCCCAATTCTGTATGCATAAATAAATAAATGTTAAAAAATAAATAAATAAATAAAAACCATTGGCCCAGGCTGACTGAATGAACGCCTGGCTCTTCAATTGAACATGCATTTACCCTTCACCTAATCTAACCTGAGTACCCCACCCTACACTTAATCTGAGTTAACCAGAATACACGTTTCCCTACCGCAAGCAAAGACAGAAGAAAGCTAGTTTACGTTTGTATGCCAAATACACATTACAATTCATTATAACTTCCTCCTCTTTCACAATAAATGATTGATGGCAAGAGAAGTAAAACTTTTATTGAGCACTTTCTATCTCTCAAAATACACACATATTCTTATTCAGTGTATTTTCTTTGTGTGTAAACTGTCTTGAAAACAGAAATTAGACTGTCTTCACCTCCGAATATATTCCTGGGATCCTAATAAAAGAGACTCAAATAACAAGTGAATCTTGCTTTTTATACTGACTACCATGAATGAATTTGAAAAACAATATAACCTAGAAGACAATAAATTCTCCTTGAACTCCATGACAAGCTTTTCAAAAGTGAGTAAATTTAGTGCTTGATGAGGTCACCACAGCTGTATGTCACACCACTACGTTGGGAGAGACAGCAACCACAGCATAAAACCAGCCATTGGCCAGGAAGATGGCCCACATCCTCAGGAGACTTGCCTGCAGTGCATACCTCACAGTCAGATAGCCCCGAGCCCAGAGAGATGTACCCAGTAGCAGCTATTGGTGGAACTCCTGAGAGCCAGGCTAGTACCTCCAGGATGTAAGTTGTTGGAGAAGATGATGTCCTGTCCCTACTTTTTTTTTCTTCTCAATTTTTATTAAATTGTTAATTGTTTTCATAACTAACTTATTTGGGGTGCACTACTGTACACCTCCACATGTGCATGCTTCCCTCACCCCCCCACCATAGGTCCAACACCCTGTCACCTTCCAGCCATCGCCATCCCCTCTGGTAACCACAATACCTCTCAGAGTCTAAGAGCTTTGTTTTGTTCTGTGTTGCCAGATTGTTTTCCATGGCTTTTAATATTTACATTCCACAACTGTCTTCAAGGACAATAGCACCTCTGTTGAAAGTGGGTGCTCCAGAAAAGCAGGGGGAACCTTTGACAGACTGAACAATACCTCACCGGATACTCCCACTCACTTTCCAGGGGCCATAATAAACCCCCAGACCTATGAAACTGAAGAAATGGCCAGGGAGCACTAAGGGGCAGATGACTGTGAGAATTTGCTCAGGATTCACCCCAATCTGAAATAAAACAATGAAAATAATAAAATCCTGCAAAGTCAGCAAGAAAGAGTATCTCCAAAGAAACCCTTTATGTGAGGTCATTCAAAATGGATCCAGCAACTCCTTTCCCTAAAGCATTTTAAACTTGAAAATCCTCAAGAATGCAAAGGTGGTGGGTCTCTAGACCAAGCTCATCTTCCTTCCAGAAAAGTCTAACAGGAAACTGATCAAGTAGTAGAGCAGATTTTATTACATTTCTTTTGGAGACTATTTTGTGCTATTTTGTGTAGCGTAGCTGGGCTAATAATATCCTGGTTTGGAGGACCAAATGCCTCACTGTTTACAATGATCTGTCTCATTATATAAATTATTTCTGATCTGAAATATTGCTTCTTTGTCTTTCTGTCTTAGTCTCTCAGTGGAGTTTTATCTTTTTGCCAAAGTTTTAATACTCAGGAGAAATTAAAGTCAACAGAGAAATGAAAGGGCCAAACTCTTATGTAACAATGGAATTGTGTAGGAGAATTCTTCTTTGGAGAAAACTGGGCTCCTTGAAAATACAGTCAAAGGTAATTCAAACTCATTTGTGAGTGGAGGACAATCACGATGGGGGCACAACATAAACATCTCATGATGAAGTTGGTAGGACAAAGTAAGGAGGGAACTACAAGCAAAGCAAGTTATTAAGTCAGGAAACTCATGGAAACTTGGGTTGGTGATTTACACTCTTAATTTTCATTTACATGACAGTTCACTTGACACTGTGGATTTGGACAAATATATAACAGCAGGTCCTCCTTTAGACTATTGTGCAGGGTAAGTTTCACTGCCCTAAGTATTACTTATTGCAAAATTTAAAATAGTCACAATAATGGAGAGGATTAAGTAGTGCAAATTTTACATGAATGGACAGAAAAAGAGTATAGGTAAGTGTATTATGCCACTAAATGCATATTGTGTGACTGAATGCATCTTAAGCATATTTAATCTCTATGTCACATCACTGGGCAAAATAATTTCTAATTCATAGGCAATTTGAAAAAATGGGGGCACCTAGGCTGCCAAAATGATTCCATGTGGATCTCAACTTCAGCATTTAGGAATGAGGCAGACAACATTTCATGACCACAGTCAAGTGCATGTCAGATGACAGATAACATCTTCTAGTTGAGATTTCAGCTGTATCCTATTAGGAACTGGGCAGAAATATCAGCTTACACAGGCTTGGGAGTAATTTAGCATCTTCAGCTAATAGTTATTCAAAACGCCACAGGGAAGTCGTCAGGCATCTCTTCCACAAATGCAGAACAACATGACAGAATATTGTGGGGATCTGTGTATGTGGGAAAGCACAGAACACAAATGAAGTGACAAACGTAAGCACATGTGTATAGATGAGGAAGTTATTTAGAGTTATTTGCAGGGTTTTTTGTTTTGTTTTGTTTTGTTTTGTTTTTGCAGATTCATTTATGATGTTCAAAGAGAAATCACTATTCAACTATCAAGTCTTGTAGGAAACATTGGGTGTTTTCTGCTTTGCTACCCAGGTATTTCTGGAAGTGCCTTAAACTTCCTAAGCAAGAAAACTTGAAATATTTAATTTCCTTGTTGATGTTGCTTCTATCTTTGCATCAACATTACCATTCACATGGGAAAAAGAGATGAAAACTATCGGATCAAATTCAGTTTTGTAATATACACTTGGTGTCATAAACAACTAGAAAGAAATAATTCATCAGCCACTCAGCTGTACTGACACAATACCAAGTGAAATGAATACTCCAAACAATTTGATTAGTGTAGAAAGTCGCTCTGAAAAATACTTGAAACAGGAAGTATTTTTAAACTGAATATTTTCTGGTCTACTTGTTTCAAATCAACTAGACATGTTGCCAAATCTCTGCTTCACTTTGTGTTTTATAAACACTGTTATTTAACATCAGCCCTCTAGTTGGGCCCATCCAGGGTGAAGTAAGGTAAGAAAAGAACAACTGATTTTTGCCAACATTTGGAACTTTAGATTTGCAAATAAAGTCTTTAGAGTGCTAGAGCTTAGATTCCCAAATAACTGGATTTTTAAACCACTGTTTTTGTTAAAAGAGATATGTATAAACAGCTAGTGACAAAGTGTGGTTTTAATTG
Source organism: Condylura cristata (assembly GCF_000260355.1). Classification (NCBI taxonomy): domain Eukaryota; kingdom Metazoa; phylum Chordata; class Mammalia; order Eulipotyphla; family Talpidae; genus Condylura; species Condylura cristata. The sequence goes on along the minus strand of NW_004567117.1, from coordinate 32,792,916 downwards.
AATACATTTAGCTTATACTGGAAGCTTCCACTGTCCATGCAGCATATGTTCCAAGACCCCCAGAGGTCCCCTAAAATCATAGATAGGACCCAATCTTGAATGTAGTATGCTTTTTCCTACATATATATCTATGATAAAGTTTAATTTATGAATTATAGTAAAAGATTAATGATAACTAATAACAGAGCAAACATATCAATATACTGTAATAAAGTATATGTGAATATGGTCTCTGTCAAAATATCTTATTGAGTGGATGAAATAACTAATGCTATGAAGCGAATTCAAAGTTTAGCAACAGAGGTTATGCAGAGTCCAGCAGAGACCTGGGTTTGGAGACCATATCAGATTTTTCTGAGTGCTTGACCCCTCCATTTACCTAAGTATATGTTATGCGCCCAGAAGCAGTATAATTATTTTCTCTTAACAAAGGATGAAGACATTCAGCTAGTTTTGAACATTTTCAGTAACCAAAGGAAGTGGGTTTCTAACAAAGTTGGCCAACTGGTAACAGAGAAACACTGCTCCTAACTTCAAAGCCATCCTTTAATCTTACAGAGCAAACCCTGTCAGAGAGACTGTGTTTGGGAAGTTGGAAGGACCAAAGGGTATTTGAAATCTCTCATTAAAAATTCTTCCAAAGATGGGGTTACCTTCAGGCCGTTATCCATGCTTCTTCTTCCTGCAACTTGCAAACACCAGGGGCTGGTGTGTGGACTTTTCAGATATTCCTTTGCTTGTCACCACAGGGTTCTTTATAGTAAACAAGATTTGTTGTTCTACTGACTCCAACCTCTTGGGGAGTCCCCGGCAGGGCAGAGGTAGGCCTGTCTCAACAGAGCAAAACTTAGAAAGTTTTTCTTGGTCCACACGCATATTTGCAAATACCTGTTGTTGGCATACTAAGGGGGAATATGAAATTTAAAACATGGTTTATAAATATAAAGGTACAAATCTAGGGGGCAAGAGCTCTTTAGCACATCAAGGCCCAAATATTGGATTAAAAAATCATTCATTCTTAAGCATCATGTAGACAGTTCAGACAATTGCAAACTCGTGATGCCAGGACCTCATTTATGACATCAGGTCTCATTAGGAACATTTGGCAATGTCTGGAGACATTCTGTCCTCAACTGGGTAAGAGTTGAAGGTGCTACAGGCATTTAGTGGGCAGAGGACAGAAAGCTGCTAGGCATCCTGTAAAGTACATGACAGCCCTCCACCTCGTGCCAGGCCCCACTTACACACCCCAGGACAAGAATTATCCAGCCCAAAATATCAATAAAGCCAAATACAAGAAACTGGATTCTGGCAAAAAAAAAACCCAACTGGATAGATTTTCTTCAATCATAACTGCTAAGCTTCAGGGCATTTACGAATACAATCAGGAGATAGAGAGAAAGGGTAAGAGTTGAGCTGAGAGTTCTGAGGTATTGCTGGTCTTTTCATTGTTGAGGTGGTAAAGCAAAAACTTAAATTTCAAGCATTCACTTCAACAAGGATTTATAGGAAGGAGTCTTGTTTTCTATACATGTTAAATAAGGACCTTAGCAGTACCTAGAAAACTTTCAATTATGCTTTTCTATCAATTACGGTATTTTGCCATTTATAAAATGTAATTACATTCATCATTTGATTTGTTGAAATAATGACATAAATACTAATTACTTAGTGATAACAACATTTGCATTCTAAATTTAAGGTAGATTCTTTGAAGAAAATTACAATCCTATCAATGGTTGAGCTTCTCTGAGAGATAAGTTGCTTCCCCAACTGGGAAGAGATAGCAACTACAGCCCATAACCTCATGATGGCTCTTGCCACTTTTTGGGCCAAGAGAATGATTCCAGTGGTTTTCCAGTTCTGAGCCCAGACCTAAGTAGGGCTGGCAGCTGCCACTCTGCACTTTTAAAGTCAACTGTGATGCCAGAAGAAAGTCCAGACTAGACTACTGAAATGTTAGATACCACAGGAGACCAGTCCTGGAGGATGACACAATCTTAGATGGCCAACTCCTGCCCAGCTCCCACCAACCCAGCCAACAAAAGGCAGAGAAGACTCACTCAGCTGACTCCTGCCCCACAGAACAGGAGCAACCAGAGGTCATTCTTGCAGCCACTGTGTTTCGGGTTTGGGGTTTTACAGCAACTGATAACAAAAACAGAGCTTTCTTGGCATCTGAGAGAAATCCTCACTGTCATATCATTTTTAAATGACTGTATCTTCTCTTCCAAAGATTAAAGAACAGTTATACCTGTGTTCTCAGGTTATTCAGCGTCCCATCACAATGCTTTTCTTGTTCCTAAAAAAAGAAAGTATTTCATTGCAAACACATTACCTATTTCCTTCACCTGATAGGCTTGGCTACCCTGGAAAAGTCAGAGTAATCACTTCGAGAACTCGGGGAACCAGATGGTGCTGAACTAAAGCTCTGTTTTCCCAGTTCTGTCATCATTTCGCAGTTTTACCTGTTTCTTCTTAATGTATCCCGTGGAGCCTTTTTGAGTCAAATAGTTCATCTTTCCTTTAATTGCCATGTTGAGACATCTAGATAAAAGTTAAACAGACGAACTCCGCTGTTGAGAGACTACAAAGACATAGGAGGCGGCCTGCTGACAGTGACAACAGACCCCCACATTGCAAGTTCCATCTATAGATGTCTGTGATGCGGGCAGACAGGTGAGCTGGAGACCAGTCTAAAATGTTTCACAGCAAATGACAATATCAGACCACTTCCCTACTTACAAACCTCCTCAATGCCCTGCCCACTGATGGTCCACACCTTGGGATAATCCCTTGGTCATGAACCCCGCTTGTGATTCCGATTCCCAACGAAATGACCTTTTGATTCTATTATAGTCTGATTATTTCTCTTGGATAGACAGAGCAAAATTCAGTTAACACACAAAACTCAATCAACTCAGTACCATCAACTCACAAAATGGCTGAGCCAAACCTGTGCACCCTTGCTTGTTTCCAAGGCAATTAATTGTTGGAGCACTCATATTTCCAGGCTGATTTTGTCTTGGCAGATGTCAGGAAGAATCGAATCTGAGGGAAATGTGGTAAGATGCCAGGTATACTTTCGTCTGGATTTGGGGGTTCTATGCCCAAGTATACAGCTGGGCAGAGGCAGGCCTTGAAGATGACTCATTGGATCATATCTATACGGTTGAGCTGAGTCCTGATTCTCTAAAGGGAAAATTTTGCTAACAAAACGGGTGACCAGTTACCCTCAGCACAAGAGAGAGCAGAACCTGCAACCCTGCCAGTTACATGACTTGGCCGGAACTGTCTCATTATTTTCAGTTAGAAAGTTCAGATGGGAAGACGTAATGAGTAGAACATGGGTAAAGGGAGCCATTCATGCAATCAAAAGCATATTGACAATTTACACATTCCAAGTTAAAGTAAAAGGCCCTGATGTCCTTCTCCTAAAGTCCCTGAGGCTCATCCTCCAGCACACAGACAATCTCAATATTATCTTTGAACTAGAGCAGCATGCCATAGTCCCGTGCCTACCACTCAGTCTGTTCATCCAAACAGCTTTATTTTCTTTCTCTGAACATTTTAAGTATCTTCCGACAGCACTACACCTTGCATTTTTACTATAAAAACATCCTCTTGATATAGCCAAATTGTTTTTTCAAAAAAATATTTAAATTTACACTGCTATCAGGTTTGCCAAATTCCTACAAAGATAGAAAACAATCATTTTAATAATTAAGTCTGGTTTAACAGATAGAAAATGTATTCAGTTGTTGTCAGTCTTTTTGTTTCTAATATAGGAATGTATACAGTGTTGGCCTCAGAGGAATTATCTCAGATTCAAAGTATCTCAACACAGAATACAGTCAGTAATTAAACCAAAACAAATTAAGAATCTCCAAATTTTCACACCTTTTTATTTAAAAAGCCGTATGCCTCATGCAGGTGGAAATGTAGTCACATAAAACAATTTAAAGGAAAAACTAAGAGGAAAAGAAGGCTGATTAATCCAGCATGTCGTGGTTAGTAAATGCAGTCAAAAGTGAACAAGTCGCTCTTTGCTAAATCCTTTAACATAGGACAAGAATTTTAAATAGATTATTTTAACCACAGAGCCACTGCAATAAGACCAGGTAGAGATAAGGAAGCCAAGTGAGTATTTTTGGAATCCAGAACCGTGAGGGAAGATGAGATTACACAAATGATTGCACAGAGAGAAACTGGCTGGGATTAAGCCAGCAGGGACAGTAAGCAGCGTGCAGGTCCTTTAAAAGACCAGTCAAAGGGGCCAGGGAAGGAGAGGGCTTCCCACCTGGAGTGAAAGGGGTTTGGGATGACTTTTGAGGCCAAAGAAGAGTTCCAGTTTGAGCAAGCACAAGTGAAGAGGCTTTCGGAGGCAGAGAGTGCCCTTGGGCTTGGCTGTGAAGGGCGCGCTGGCCATGAGAAAGGGGCCAGGGATCGCAGGGCTAGAGAATGCAGGCGACGGTCACCCCTCACCCCGTCCTCCAATAATTTACATTGATGAAGAAACAAATCAGGACCCTGCCAAGGGCTAGGCCTCACAGCCGTGAGCGTTCTGACGCGACAGAGGGTGGCACCAGGGGGAACTGTGCTGGTGGATGTTGGAGCCTGGAGTGGCAGGAGCAGGAGGCAGTGGAGAGGAGTGAGAGGGTGTCGGCACAGAGGGGGGGGCCCAGTGTCTGACTCTGCTGCAGGTGCCAGCCCTCCAGCGGCTCCCAGCTCTCCTGGAAGGAGGACGAAGGGGAGGAGTTCTTTCTTTCTTTCTTTCTTTCTTTCTTTCTTTCTCTTTTTGTAATATTGCAATTTTTTTCCTACATCATTGTTCATTTTTGTGCGATATGTGATTTCTGCCCTCAGATGCAGCCCCATCGCTGTCCCACCACCATAGCATGTGTGACCTGTCCCCAGAGACCCTGCGCCCTTGCCTCCTCTGTGTGCCCTCTGCGTCCCCCCCGTCTGCCCCAGATCCACTTGCAGTGCTGAGCTGTATGTGGAGACAACTCAATGCCCCCAAACAGCTGAGTGAATCAAGAGGCTGTGGTGTGGACACAAGGGGATATCATGACTCGGGGATCAAAAGAGGCAAACTCACGCCATTTGCAGCAACACGGATGGAGCAGGAAGGGATGATGCTCCGCGAAATAAGTCAGAAGGAAAAAGAAAAACATCAGATGGTTTCACTTACAGGTGGAATATAGGGAAGCCAAGCAAAGGGTGGGAAAAGACAAAACTCGCAGACAAACCACAGACCTGAGTAGGGCAGGGTTTCTATGGCCTCTCCCAGCTCTAAAGAGCTGTGTCCGGAGGACAGAAGAATTGCAAGTCAGGAAAGCGGGAGGTGCAGGTGTCCAGGTTAAAAAATCACATAAGCTTGTGAGTTAGCCCCTTTCCCTTTTTAGGGTACTAAAGAAAAATTCAAACTACCCTCAGATTGCCCTTCATTGCCCACAATTGTCATAAAAGGATCCCCTTCTTTCACACTGAGGGCACCTCATGTGAGGATGATGCTCTTGGCGAGAATGGTAAACTAGCATCCTCGACCTCAAAGGTTGCAAAGGGGCGGGGCCACGATGTCAGCTCCCATTTGTTTTGGGCCAATCAAGTTTCACATTACTATTGTCTGCAGTAGCTTACCTGCTACAAAGGCAAAATTGATGAGTTGCCACAGAAACAATATGCCCTAAAAAGCCTGAAATATTTATTATGTGGCTCTTTTCCGATAAAGTTCCCAAGCCCTGCGCTAACGCAACCGTTCTGCATGCTCACTGCATGTTGGAGTCACACGGGAAATTTCTGAAAATAATGAAGCAGATCCCAGCCCCAGACACTGTGTTCTCTAGGGCTGAGGAATAGCTCGGGCACCAGGGTTTAAAGATGCCCCTTACCCTGTCTAACATGCAGCCAACGTTGAAAATTCACTGCTGTGGGCTCCCTGAGCAGGATGTGGTTAGATCTGCAGAATGTAGCATCACACCTGTGGAAATGACTGAAAAACTAGTATTAGTACTCAGCTGTGTTTTCAAAGAGAAATGCAGCAGGAGTTCAATCCACAGCCAGGGAGGTGACCCACATGGTCCAGCAGACCTCTCATGACCCACCCACTGCTCTGCCCAGCTGTCTGTATCAGTAGAGCCAGCTGTTCTGCTCCCCACTCTGTCTCTGGTGAATCCTTTCACCAACCTGCACCTCTGCCCTACACCCCAGTTCTTGTATGCATAAACAAATTTTTTTTAATTCTTAAAAAATAATAACAGGGCCCTCCCTGGTGGCACAGCAGGTTAAAGCACAGCACTAAGAAGCTAAAGCCACTTCAGCAAGAGTTCGATCCCCAGTCCAATGGGTGACCCACCGCTGCTCCCCTCAGCAATGTACTTCATCAGTCAACCTGTTCTGCTCCCCACTCTGTCTCTGGGGAATTCTCTCACTGCCCCTGCACCTCTTGCCTGTACCCCAGTTCTGTATGCATAAATAATAAATAAATCTTAAAAATAAATAAATAAGTAACAACAATTCCTTCATGTTATCTTCGATGCCAGAAAACACTTAAGGGGAGGAACAAGCCTCAGTCCAGGTTCCTGGTACATCTGTGTGTCTCATCCTTTACTGTCTTCTGTTTTAGTCTTATTTTTCACTGTTCCGTTTTATCACTGGTCAACTGCTCGTATGTTTTTTATTTAAAAAGACAAAAATGAATAAATACTTTGTTTATTTTATTTAAATAATGTGGTTTTAAAATATGGTGGCAATTTTACTCTGCTGTAGAGAAGTATGTTGTATGTCTTCTTCTCAATCAGAATCAACATTAGTGACTGGTCAACTATTATAGAATCATGTCAGTAAAATTATGTGAACTCCTAGATGAAGTTTCAAAAGATGATTCCACTTCTTTAATTTTCTAGTATCACCAGAAAATTAAACTCCACCAGGTAGTGAAGTCCTAGTACCTGAGACCCGCATTCTGTGGGAAAACCCATCTAGCCCTTACAGAGAGACGACATGAAGAGGGCTCAAGATGACACCCAAATAATCTACTTTCCTATTTTTCTAGCTCAGACTTCTTTTACAATACCCCATTTGATGTGCCCTGAATCAGAAACACTTAGTCATGTATCCCTAAATCCTTGACCCACAGAAACCATGGAGATAGTGAAATAACTGTCAGGGTTTGAAGTCCCCGTACCTGGTGATTAGGCAGCAACAGGCAGCGAAACAGTAACAAGCAGAGTGGTCTGCAATTGAGGAGACTTCACTCTCATTCCTCTATAAACTGACGTGCTGTCAGAAACTATCAGGTGGTGAGAAAGTCTCTCCATTCTGGAAAAGATGAATAACGGACACGAAAGTCACAGAAAATTGGATCATATCACCTATATCATATTTGTTCATCACAAAAATGTCTATATCACCCTTTACAATGGAGAGATCTGGCTTTGGAACCATCTTTAACATCACAACTAGTGGGAGCTGGTAGGACAGTCCATGCCTCCTGATGTGATGCAGTGTGAGGGCACAACACCCTTTGCTTTGTCTTGGAATTCCAGGAGAGAGAGAAAGTAGATAAACAACACTATGAAGACACCATCAGACAAAACTAGAATGTGGGCCATTCTACAAAATGTTTTCCCTGATGTCTTCATAAAAAGCAAGAGGTAGCATCCCTGGTGGCTTCGGGGCTAAGTCTCAGTGTTATCACCACCATGGCCTGAGTTTGATCCGCAACTCTGGCACTAACCCAAATGGCGCATGTCCCTCCCGCTGCTCCCCTCAGCAGTGTATGTCAGTAGATCTGTCTGTTCTGCTCCCCACTGTGTCTCTGGTGAATCCTCTCATCAGCCCCCACCTAGCTTCCACACTTCTGGACTACATCCTAGTTTCACATAAAAATAAAAATGAGAGGGGTCCTACTCTAAATTAAGAGGCATAAAGGGTATAGCAATCCATCGCAAGTCATCTTTGCATTCAGCCTCATGGTCACCTATAAATGACAACTGTGTTCATCTTAATATAGGCAGGCTATTAGTGTAATTAAGAAAATTGTGTCAGTTTTGTTATATATGGTAATGGCATCGTAGTTATGTAGAAAACCCTCCCTTTTTGGAGATACTGACTGGAGAATTTAGGGTTTATATGTTCTAATATTTGTAAGTTACTCTAAAATAGATCAGCATCCAAAAAAAAAATATGCAATACATTAACAGTGAAGCTGGGTGGTAGGTTGATGATGTTTATTGTATGATTCTTTCTACCTTTCTATATATTCAAAATAAGCTTTAAAATCTTAAAATATTGTTGCAAGGAAGTTTTATTTTCTTTAAGATTTATTTATTTGTGCATACAGAACTGGGGTACAGGCCAGAGATGCAGGGGCAGTGAGCGGATTCACCAGAGACAAGAGTGGGGAGCAGGACAGGCAGATCGACGAAATACACTGCTGAGGGGAGCAGTGGGTGGGTCAGGAGAGGTCTGCCTCACCATGTAGATCACCTCTGGGTCAGGCATGGATCGAACTCATGCTGAAGCAGCTTTAACCTCTTAGTGCTGTGCTTTAATCTGCTGCGCCACCAGGGAGGGCCTGCAAGGAAGTTTTTTTAAAGCTCATCTTGCTATGCTAACTGAAATGACTTGCTACAGTTTAAATATATGTTCTACAGATCAAAAATCAGCTGAGAACTGTTTGCCTCAGTCTCCAGGCTAATTTGGTAGAAAGCAACAGAGATGCCTCTCTCCCTCAAGCTGGGTCAAGAAAAGTGGGCTCTATTATTAAGCTCAAACAATCTCATGAGAATTCCAGTACAGAAATAGAAGAGGCTCAAATTAGGGATGGGAGGGCAGGGAAGGAATTAACTCAGGGGTGCTCAGATCATGTACTTCCAGAATCAGAGTAGCTCCAGGGACCGCTACTCCATTCCTCTGCCAAGAATCATCCCCATTCATTCTCTGGCTCATTCTCTCTCCCCATCCTCCATATTTCAGCATCTCCTTGCCATCCTGGCCTCCCTTGCCCTGGCTCTGCTTGCAGGATCTTTCAGCTGGATAATACCCATATCCAGTTGGCAACTCTCCTCTGGGTTTCTTAGTTCTGATTCACCCCAGCAAGAACCTGAATGGCCCAGCTCTTCACACTTTGATCAATCCAATCTTCTGTGGTCACAGAGGAATTGGATCAAATGATTTTAAAATACATATATTTTTTTTTAAGGCTGCTGAGGTGTCAAGGGCCATAGATGGGCAAATTCCCTATTACAGGATTGTGGGCAGGGTAGACAATTAGACTATATCTTCAACATTCTCTTTCTTGTCCAGTACAGAACATTATTCTGAGCTGTGGGGAGATTTTTGTGCAAGAATTTAAAGAAGATATCCAATACTTTCTACCTCTGCATAGGAATCAAGAATATTGTGTCTTATGAAATCATAGTCTTGCTCCTTAAAACAAAGCTGTGATACCTCAGAACACACATTTATTGTGACTTTGTTTTGAACACATTCTTGAAAATAGATGCAATAAGGAGACCACTTTTCTGCCTGGGTTTGAGCTGTGTAAGTCAGTCGTGGACTTCCTTTGAGATCTACTATCATCCTTTCCTTATTTGGTCAGTAAATATGTACTGAGTGAATGTTTAGTGCGCATCAGTAAGGGCATACACAGAAGACAGCAAAACCTCCCTATGTTAGGATATGGTGGCTGAGATGATATATACAAGGTAATGTTACCATATGAGAGCTGTTATGGGTCTACAGATGTTAAGTGACTGCTGTGAGTGAAATGGAGGCCAGAGAGGGTGGAAAACTCCGATACAAAGCTTTTTCAAGACTTTGGCCTGAAGGACACACTCTAAGGTGGGAAAGAACAGCAAAAAAATAGCATCCGTCTGGAAACTACATAATGGATCAATGTGTTTAGAGAAGAGGATCTCACTGAGAGCTAGTGGGAGGTCACTATGAAGAAGTAGAGAGACCCGGTGGTGGAGGAAGGGCCGTGAGTGCCAAGAGAATGAGCTGCCTCTATGAGTAAGGCTCTGGCGTCAGGAAGGGACAGGATGAGATCAGTGTTTTAGGAAGTGCTGGTGTCAGGGGCGGGTTGAGAGGCCAGAGAGCTTTGCAATTTACAAAACATCTTCACGCATGAGTCATCTAATTCTCTCCTGGCAAATGGTTTCTTCGGAGGCTTTTAGAGGCTGGTGCAGGACAACATTCAGAAGTCTACACAGACTAAAGTCCCAGCAATTTTTTTAAAGTAAGTTACTGGCGCCGGGATGGTCAGACAGATCAATGAAGCAGAATGGAACATCTGGAAACAGCCCCAAATGTTCATATTTATATTTATATACAAATTTAATATTTTATTATGGTGGCATTTTAAATTGGTGAAGAAAAGATAACAATTTAATAAATGGTTTTAAGACAATTGACTAACCACTTAAAGAAGAAAGCAGGTGAGATTCCTGCCTTCCTACTGGCTTCAAAGCTTTTATGAATGAATTAAAGGTAGATCTCAAATTTGAGTATATATTTAATCACCTGGAGAATCTGGCATAAAGAGTGACCCCCACGGGACCCTAATTCAGTAGTGCTCAGATGGAGTCAAAAAACTGGGGTTGTAAGACCATCCTTTAACAAACACTTGTTTAAAGATCTAAATATAAAAGATGAAACTATGAAGTTACTAAAAGAATTAGTGCTTATGTAATATTTAGGAGGGATACATGCCTTGAAAAGTAATTAAGAAAATGACTTCCCTTCCCAAAAGTAAACACTGTTTATGTCATATTAGCACCAATAAAGAGAACTCACCTCTGTAGATATAGATTAGACACACCTCCCCTATTCCTCCCATGTGTGCAGCCACAAACTCTGGATATATACATAAAGCAAACAAAAGAAGACGCTGAAAATTAGAAAAAAGACTGCAATCTGGCTAAGGCCCTTGGGGCTTGAGATGAGCTCCCTGAGTTTTATTTTTTTCCTCACATATTCCACAATAGGTGTAGGGAAGGAGCCAGCAATTCAGAAAGGCCAATAAGTTGAGACACAAATGCCAAATTAAGAACCTACCCTCTCAAGCCAAAGAAGCAGAAAGGTGGCAGCCTAGAAAGACAGAAACTGTTTGACAAAAACTGTCCCACTCTTGTCAAATACCACTGAGAAAAAGAGAAGGAAGTGCCTCCTCCTGACCACAAAGATCAAGTGGGGGCCGAGACTTCCACCCACTTGAGGGAAACATGGCACCTGCTTGTCCCCTGTTGGATGGAGGCAGAGGTAGCCGGGCTGCACTGAGCTATTCCTACACGATGTCGCAGGGCGACACGCAGCGAGCTACAAGAAGCACCTTTGCCCCTCTAGTCTCGTGGGACCCTGAGCTCCCCTCTCAGCCAAAGGTAACAAGGAGTCTATGTGTCCGTGAAGGCTTGGGGAACCAGGACTTCTAATAATACAGACCTGCGTGAAAAAAACAGAAAAATAGTATGAACAAAGAATCAGAAGATACAAAATACCAAAGGGAAAAGTGGAATCTAGAAATTCAGAATAAAATTACCAAAATTAAAAATCACAATGGATGAGTTTAACTGAATGAAAATGAGGAAGGAAAGAATGAGTGAATTTGAATAAAAGAACAAGTGAAATGACGGAATCTGAACAACAGAGGGGAAAAAATAGATTGAATTAAATAAAAAGAATGGGGAGAGAAAACTTCAGGGACCTGGTAGTATTAAACTATTGTAAAAGGCCTAACACTTACCAAAAAATGGTCTTTTCTCCCGGAAGGAGAAAAGAAGGTGGGACTAAGTACCTTTAACAATTCAAGAAAAGCAGGGGGAAAATATTTCCTACATTTGACAAAGAAGGACTATTCCTCTACGGTATTTATTTTAGAGTCCCTTTCTACACATATATGCATACTGCCTTCTAGGGGGTCTTTCCTGCCTATGGACCATTGTCTCCTCAGCCAACTGTGACAGGACATCGGTGGCTCCCTGGATCTAGTACAGCTCCTTGTTTGGCTACCAGTGGCCCATGACAAAGGTCTCTACAAAAAAGAAGTAGGTGACCAGTATCTGCTGAGTGAATCCATTTCTCTTTAAATGGATACTATAACAATAGCCATTAAAAGTATCCATAGCAAACCCGTGGGGATTACTATCGAGATGAAAAAAAAATGTGCAAAATGATGTAAAAATAAACTTTTGTAATAAATAAAAAAAATTTAATAAATAAATAAATAAAATTAAAGTTTTTGATCAACCAGCCAAAAAAAAAGGTATCCATAGCAGGGCCCTCCCTGGTGGCGCAGTGGGTTAAAGTGCAGTACTAAGAAGCTAAAGCCACTTCAGCATGAGTTCGACCCCCAGCCCTGGAGGTGACCCACGTGGCACAGCAGACCACCCCCCCCCCGACCCGCCTGTTGCTCCCTTCAGCAGTGGACTTCTTCAGTTGGCCTTTCTGCTCCGTGCTGTCTCTGGTGAATCCTCTCACCACCCCTGTACCTCTGGCCTGCACCCCAGTTCTGTATGCATAAATAAAGAAATCTTAAAAAAAAAAAAAAAGTATCCATAGGAGAAGAAGCTGGGGCTGAGAGAAGTATGGCTGTATTATGTGACTGTGTGCACACTGAGTGTTAACAATATGTTAGTAAGTATTAAAAAAAGAAACTATAAAGGCAGAATGTGCAGTATAATCCTATGGGAATATTTTTGGGAAGAATAGATAGATAGATAGAGAGAGAGAGATCAAAAATATGAAGAGTAAAATAGAGTTTAGTGAAGAAGTGACCAGAGATTTTCTATCCTTCCCCCCTCCCCAGCTTATACTTCCCAATAGTTCAACAACAACTATGAGTTGCTTGTATAAGTTTTAAAGTAAAAACAGAATCTGAAAAATCTGGAACAACTTCTGTTTTATTTTATCTGGGTTTTTCATTTGAAGTTCAAACAACCTATAAATTTCAGTTTGGAGTTAGCTGAGAGATTAGTCAAATTTTAATACTTAAACAGGAGGAATATATTCATCAAAACACGCTTCCCACACACCAATGAGGCAGACTGGAGGAAAGCAGTTGGTTTTGTTTTTTTTTTTAAGATTTATTTACTTATGCATACAAAACTGGGGTACAGGCCAGATGTGGGGAGTGAGAGGATTTACCAGGGACAGAGCAGGGAAGCAAAACAGGCATATTGAGAAAGTATGCTGCTGAGGAGAGCAGCGGGTGGGTCAAGAGAGGTCTGCCACACCATGTGGGTCTCCTCCCTGGCTAGGGATCGAACTCGGGCTGCAGTGGCTGCGTTAGCATTTGTGCCACCAGGAAGAGCTCAGGAAAGCAATTATTTTACGACACGTGGAGAATAGGAGAGAAGGAAATGAACACTGGAGGTGACAGGTTTCAATACCAACCGAGATTTCCCAACTGCTGGATTATTTAATCCTTCAAATTCTCTAGTATCGCCTTGTATAGAAGATGACCAAGTTTAGTGTAAGAAAAGCTTGGGTGGAAAAGAAACTTAATTTAATTCAGCAGAGTATAAGAGTTTTCAGAAAAACAATGAAATACACACAAGTCTTCAAGACATGCCCCTTCCACGCCTCCCCGGGATGGTTTTCCTGCACAGACGTTATTGCCCGCCCTCATCATCCCCCATTTTACACTAGACCTATGGCTGAGCAACCTCCACACTCACTAAAACCTGTTCCCAAGAAAAACTGTTGCCTTTGGCTCCTTAAATTTTAGCAGAAGTGTAAACTACCTCTCCCTCTCTGAGGAGAATTTTCATTTTCATCTTTAACTCTCCAGTTTCTCATGCAAAAGGCCGGTAGGTAGAAAGGTGCTTTAAAGCATCATCTTTTCCTGTCCTTCTGCCCTCCCACCAGGAGGGGTCGCCAGCGTGCACTCTGGGGTAAATGGGATGTTAAGAAAACCCACTTGGGGATAGACTCCATAGTTTGCAGAGGCTGCTGCAGCTGAAGTGTAGAATCCCCTGCTCAGAAATTACTAAGACTGTCAAGACTGTGACACAGGCGCATAAGAGGAAGAGCAGGACCTTGCTGAGCTAGAGGACCTGCACCTGCCTTGGAGCGTCCTTCGCCCACCCAGATTTCCCACATCCGGGCCTGGGACTAGGGGGCGCCACAGGCTTTCCCTCTCTTGGAGCTACAAGTCCACACCCCCTCCTGAGTTCCTCCCCTCCACCTCCTGACGACCCCACCTACTCTACACCCAAGAAGTCACCTCCCTCTCCTGGCCCCAAAGCCAAGCACACAATCCCGTTTATGGGGAAGCTTTCACGCTTCAGTTCTATGCGGCAACAAACAGGAGACAACAGAGAGATGGTGCTTGCTTTTCAATTCCCAACGTCCAGGCCACACGTCCCAGACTAGATCCCCTTCTCAGAGGTCACAGCTGAGATGCCTTGCGTTTATGTTCCTGGAAGAGCCTCAGGCTGAGGGAAGGTCTAGCAGGCAATGCATCAAGTGACCATGACCAGGGCTCGGGTGAGGGAGACCTGCCTGCCAAGGATGGTTCCACCACAGAGAGCCTCCCTGAGCTTGAACAAGCTACTTCCTTGGCTTCTGAAGCCCCATTCCATGTCCCCCGCGTGGCATGCGAGCCTGCTGAGCTCCGAGGAGCAGATGAAGCAGAGATTTTCCTCGAGGTGGACGTTAACTATTGATGAATCCACAGGCCCTGACAGGGTTAACCGGGATTCTCCCCAGATTGTCCATAGTTCCAGTATTTAAGATACAGAGTGAGGAGCAACACGACATGATTTTAAGATAATCGCTTAGGGACGGCCATCTGAGTCAATACAGAAGCCGGGTGTTGAGCACCCAGCCTTGCCCTGGTACTGAGAGCTCGGCCACGGTGCTGTGTAATTTCTGCTGTGGGGTTCAAATGCTAAAGCTCTGCAGGCCCCCGTAGCCCTAGTCTCTGCATTGTTTGGGAAAAGGTCAATTTTCGGTTTCCTGCAGTGACAAAGTCACTGTGAGGCCTTCCTCTGGGAACTGGGCAGCAGGGAGCAGCCAGCAGGTGCTGCAGCAACAAAGGGCTCATGTGGTTTAGAACCTCCCGCCCTCATCATATCTGTTGCCCGTGTCCCCCCCACCCCCCACACCCAACAACTACCCCACAGCCCAGAGCTGACGCAAAGGTTTGCCTGCAGAGTTCATTGGAAAGTGATCCCAGGAAGCAGGCAGAAGGAAGGGAGAGAAAGGGGGGGAGGGGACGGGGGGGCACATGGGTGGGGGGGGCGGGGAGTGAGAAGCAGGCAGCTTAGGCCAAAGAGAAGCTCTCCCCGCTTGCCCCTTCACAGAGCTTAGACTTAGTCACTGCAAGAGGAGCTGACGCTAGATTGGGGGCTGGAAGATTTGTTCAACACCCCCATCCAAAAGGGGTATTGGGCTGATGGAAAGGAAAAGAGAAAATGAGCTGACGGACAGCAAGCGCCTACGACACCAGCTGTGGCTCTGAGGGTGAAGCCAGACCTGGCAGAAGATCGGGTCTTTTTCCCTCTGCTGGACAGGCTACCGCAGAACACTTCCAGATTCAGTGACACCCACAACATGGGCTCCTCAGCTGCTCTGAACTGACCCCAGGCATGTCCTTGCAGAGTCTTTTTCTCAGTTTATTCCCCAGGCAAAGCGCCCTTTTAAAATAACCTAAATTGCACAAGACATCCCGCGGCTGAATCCTGGCATCTGAAGTCCCCTTTCCTTTCTTAAGACGAAAGCGATGCAAACAATGAGGTCATCATCACACAAAGATTTCTCAGGTTTAACTGCAAAGTAAAATAAGTAACCCTGTGATTTAGGACTCAAAAGAGTATGGCCAGGGAGGGCGGGGGATGATGAGAAGACTGATTGGCTACATGAAGCCAAGAGAACCTTCCAAGATCAGCTTGAAGACCACAGGCAGCACAGTGATCATTCCCAGCACCGCTGCTCTGATGTGAAGAGCTCGTGTGAGGCGTTCGATTTGAATTCAAAGTCAATAAAAACTTCAAGCACAAAGAGCGTGCCCCCATCTTAACTAGATAATTTATCCTCAGTGTTCACCCACTCTTCCCCTGTGGTACAGTAAAACAGCAATTAATAGTTACATATGGGGAAGCCAGTATACTAACTGAGTGAGATTTCTAGTTAAGGAAAGGCTAGTTCCCAACAACCCTCTCTGTCTCATGAAGCCAAAACATCTGAGTCTGCTTTTCTGCTCTACAACATGGGTTCTAGAGGACAGAATTGAAACTTCATCTCAGGAGACAATCTCATCTAGGTGGTGCAGCATTTGGGGTAAGGCCAGGACTCTCCCTAAGAGACCCCTTACTAAAAATATTCTTCAATACTGCCTATTTTTTCCTCATTCCCCTCTTCTTCTAGAGAGAGAGCATGAGCCCACCAATTCCTGAATCACAATGTTTAAAGTGTCTCTCTGCTCTCCCTCTGTCCTCTGACACATCATGTGCTGAGAAACAGAATAGCTCTGACAGCTCTAACATCAGAAGGCAGCTCTCAACCTAGCGTCACTTATGAGGCACCACGAAGTCCTACTTGATCAAATATACCCTCCCCCAAACCTGTCACATGACTGAAGTTCCTGACATCAAAGCTCCTCCTATGTGTGAAAACACTTCCCCAAGTCTCCAATGAATGCCTGAAAGAGAAGAGAGTAATCTCTCGGGAGATTTGCTAAAAAAAAAGTTTATTGTGCTCTTGAGTTATTACTCAGATCATGGGAGTCTGGTCTTTCTTTAACCTGCTTACACATCCTCATTCATACCCCTCTTGGACGCATTATTCCTCCAAATATCACACCCACACAGTCCAGAACCTTTAACATCTACAGTCACATGTCTTTAAAAGCCCTTCATTGGCCTTCCTTGGTGACACAGCGAGTTAAAGCACAGCACTGCAAGCTGGCCACAGCTGCTTTAGTGTGAGTTCGATCCCCAGCCTCAGAGGTGACCCACATGGCGCAGCCCACGCCTGTCTTGCCCACCGCTCCCCTCAGCAGTGTACTTTGTCGATCTGCTATTCTCTTCCCCACTCTATCTCTGGTGAATCTGCTCACCCCCTGCACCTCTGGTCTGTACCCCAGTTCTGTATGCATAAATAAATAAATCTTTAAAAAAAAAAGTGCTTCACAATCATCAAGTCCACACTGAGTCAACACACAACCTGCTCTGGGGTCCACTCAGTGGTCAGACCCCTAACCATGCAGTCATGTAAGTCAGAGACCTAAGCTTTCTCCCTCACTTCCAGAGCTCTAAATTCTGTGGATTTTACCTCCTGGGAATCTCTTGACTCTATTTGCCCAAGTCCACACTGCCAATCCTTAATCTGGTCCAACATCACACATTCCTACACAACACACTGATCTCCAAGATAGCTCTGCTCACCCACTGCAGCCAGGACTCGTTCTTAAAAAATAAGATTAGTTTATGTATATCCTCAATTCATATTCTTTTATAACACCCCCCCATTGCTTTCAAGGTAAAGTACAAAAGACTTCACGTAGCATATTGACCACAGAGGATGGGAATTCCAGCTGTCTCTCCAGCCACAACTCTTCACTCTTACTCCTCTTCTTAGTCACACTTACTATATTTCACACATACACACATGCTCCCTACCACTTAGACCTTTTGAAATGCTGTTCCTTTTGCTTGGAATGATTCTTTTATCCCCTTTTCTCTTTGTGTAGTTAATTCCTAATCAAGCCCAAACTCTAGCTCTCATAGTACTTCATTGAAGAGTCTTCCAAGATCCCCAAAGCTGATCAGTGAATGGATGCATGTAGAATACACAACCACTAGAAGGTATTTAGAATTGACTAGCAAACTTTGCAAGGTATATTTGCAAAATATATGTGCTTCCCATCTCTGCCCTAATCTCTCCTTCTCTCTTTCCTCCCACCCTCCCCCCCCACCTACACACACACACACACACATACTCCACTACCATCACTACTACCACATTCACAGTTGGTAGTCTTATATATTGCCCCAGGAGAAATGTCATTAATTGTTATTATTAGTAATTATTCTAGTGGAAGTATTGTTATGAGCCTCAGAAGCATGGAAATGGGAAAAAATTGAGAACTACTCTTGCAGATGCCTCAATGTTTCTTCCAACTTGAGATCTGCAATCTTTTTGATATGCAAGGTATTATGCTAAGGCCTGGTCAACGTTCCCACAGGTGCTCTCTGGAAATAAGCTGGAAGTAAGCCAGATAAAAAATGGGATACCAGTTAAATTTGAATTTCAGATAAATAACAAAAGTCTTTTCTATATAAATGTGTCCTAAATCTTACATGGGACCTACTTATTCTTTAAAAATTTACTTGTTTATCTGTAATTCAAATGTAACCAGTATCCATGTTTGTTTGCTAAACCTGACAACTTGTGTGGGATAATCTTTGATAAATAGTAGTCTAGGTGGTGATTAAATCCTTCTCCCATCCCCAAGACTGTCCTGAGGCATAGTAATTAATACAGCATAGAGTATACAGGTTTCTGGGCCCTCCCTGGTGGCACAGTGGGTTGAAGTGCAGCACTATGAAGCTGTCCACAGCCACTGCAGCACCGTGTGATCCCCAGCCAGGGAGCTGACCCACATGGCGCAGCAGACCTCTCCTGACCCACCCACTGCTCCTCTCAGTAGTGTATTTCAGTCTATCTGCCTGTTCTGCTCCCCACTCTGTCTCTGGTGAGTCCACTCACCCCCAACCTCTGGCCTGTACCCCAGTTCTTGTATGCATAAATAAATAAATCTTTAAAAAACAAAAAAGAGTAACAGGTTTCCCCTACTATCCAAACATTCTTATTTGTTCTGATTTAATAGATTACTTTGGGGGCCTGGGAATGCTACTGCCATTAACTTATATAGAAACATGTTTTAGTTTTCCCAACCCAAAGAATAACCTACCAAATAGGAACATTCTACTTCCAAATGACAGGGAAAGCTGCATAAGATTTGTCTACACCAGGAAATCCCAGGGAATGGACCATCAGCATTCTGAGCAGCAAGTAGCAACGGAAATCCTCACCCTAGCTCTCCCTCCGTCAATGCCTCACTGCCTGTGTTCCTTCACCCCTGCTTCCCTGTGAAGCTCTGGCCTCTACATAGCTCTGGTCTTCAGTTCTGTTTCTTAGAAAACCATGTCCCACAGGACAGAATGGAAAAGTAAACTGGGATTGATTCAGCTAATGAAATTCTTGCTAACAGTTCATATTAATGAACTAGATTTACATTTATCAACATGAATAGATTTCAAAATTGACATTAAGTAAAAATAACAAACTATGTATCATATTCTATTAGCATCTCCTTTAATGCACAGCATAGTACCTGTATCATTCATGGAGTAAAACACAAAATTATGGATGAAAACAAACAAGTCAACATAAGGAGATTAAGAATGGATGTTAGTTATCTCTGATGAGGGGGAAAGGGAGAAGAAGAAACAAGAACGGGGCTGATATAAAGAGATCTTAACTGTACTGTCTTAATTTCTTTAAGAAAAAAGCTATCTGAAGCAAATATTGCAAAGTGTTATTATCTGTTAAGTATAAATGATGGGTATGTTTCTCATATGCTATATAATTCTCTGTACTTTTTTGTATGGTTGGCATTTCAAAATTTTTAAAAATCTATTTACATCTGAAATCAGCCACCTCTAGCTTACAAAGAACAAAGCAAGTAGAAATTGATTTCAGCTGCTCTACAGAAGACAAAAGAAGCTGTGAAACACCAAACTTGAATTACCCAGAAAGAATATGGGATATCATTCTTTAAGTCGTTCAACTAATAGCCACAGAATACCTTCTATGTAAAATATGTAATAGGCACTTGAAAGAGATGCTTGTATATTAAATAGTCCAGTACCAAAAATAGTTTAAAATCTGTATGGTCCTTCTTACAGTAAAATTACACTCTACATATTAATTTATAAGTCTGACGTTAGAATTTAAGCCTCAAGGACACTTTCCTCATAGCGGAAAAAAAAAGTATTATTAACTATAGCTAACTTAGTTCTTAACTTAGCCCTGAAAGGTCCTATTTGTTCTATAATATAAAATTATTGATTCCAGGGTTGGAAGGGCTCTTAACATAATTGAAATTCTGTATATTTGCAATGAAAAATAGTAGAAAACAACATGTTTCTAAACTGGTAATGAAAAGGCACAAGGAAACAATAAAGCTGAATAAGAAATAGCTTTTTTCATTATCTTGAATGCTGATGTTTGAGGAAAAGAAGAACTAATTAAAGGCAGGTTGTTGAGTAAGAGAAGCTTGTAGAAACTCCAGGGTGCCAGGGGCTGTGGGTATTCCAAGAGATTTTGAGGTTGATACTCCTGATTTTTGCTCATTGATAGTTTCAACATTCACTTTGAAATAAGGTTTTTTTTTTTAATTTTCTTTGACATTCTAAATATTAAAGCTCTTATATTCACTAAACTACCATAACTAGAGATCTGTGATTTGATGAGTTGACACCAGAAAAGGCAATGTGGACATGCCTTCAAGACACGGCTGCAGTGGGGCTTAGCCAAGTTCTGAGTGAGTCTGGAAGGGAAAAGAATCAGGAGACATGCACTATGGTTTGAGCACAAACCTCCTAAAGGATAAAAATAAAAGAAATCAATATATAGACCAGACATGCCCTGTATGTTTCTGACTAGGGACAGGTGTGTAACTCTAGTCCTAAAAGAAATCAAGTGCAAAATATACACCTATTTCTCAAAAAACTAAACAGTTACCACATGAACCAGCAATCCCACTTCTGAGTACATTCCCAAAAGAATTTAAAATGAGGCCCTCCCTGGCGGTGCAGCGGGTCAAAGCACAGCACCAAGAAGCTAAAGCCACTTCAGCATGAGTTCAGTCCCCACCATGCCCCGGAGGTGATCCACATGGCGAGGCAGATCTCTCCTGACCTGCTCACTGCTTCCATCAGCAGTGTACTTCGTAGATCTGTCTGTTCTGCTCCCTGCTCTGTCTCTGGTGAATCCTCTCACCCTCTGCATCTCTGGCTTGTATTCCAGTTCTGTATGATGAATAAATAAATAAATCTTTTTAAAAAATGAATTTAAAATGGGTTTTCAAAGAGGATACGTCTACACCGTTATCTGGAACAGCATAATTCACAATGGTCCAAAGGTAGCGAGTATCCATCAATAGAAGAGTGGGTAAATGTGATACATTCATGCAAGTAAATGTTATTCAATATTTGAAAAGGATGTTAATTTTGGCACCTACTCAACATAGATGAACCTTGAGGAAACAAGCCATTCACAAGACATTCTGTTTGATTCAATTTATATGTGGCATCTATAGAAGTCAATTTCCCAAAGACTGAAAACAGAATGGTCCAGCCAGGGGCTGGAGAGGAAAGAAGAGGAGAGGAAAATGGCGAGTTATTGTTTAATGGGCAGGGAGTTTCAGTTTTACAAGATGGAAAGCATTCTGGAGGTGGATGGAGGTGGTGTTTGCCCAACCATGTGGAGATACTTAGCACTCCTGGGCTGTGCACATAAAGATGGATATGTTGTGTGTATTCTGCCACAATTTCAACTGAAAAAAAATTTTTTTAAACATACTACAGCCAGGGAGGGATGTTGATGGGATAGGAGTAGCTGTAAGAAAGCTGAAATGAAGGGGTTGGAGCTATAATAATTTCAAGGGAAGTCATTTACAGGATTTACAGAACAATCAACACCACTCCTTTGAACAGAGCTCCTCGTGCGTTCTCTTGCACGTATGCCCTTGCTGCCAGGCACTCACACAGCAATGCTTTAACATCTCTTCTCTCAACCCCAAGGTCTACAGCATCAACACCCATGTTTACTGGTTCCAGTGTGCTCTCTCCCTCACCAGACTGACTCACCATAACATCTCATGGGACCTATGTTTGTGGGATGAATGAATGAATTTGGAACACAGGAGCCATCCTCTCTTAAAATTTCAAACTACAGTGAAAGACTACTATTAAAAAAAAAAAAAAAGAATGTAATTGAAAAATAAATGCCCCAAGTGATAAGCCACATGGTGCATCACAATGTCTTAGGAAGTCTGCATGGAGATCTGAGTTGAAACCCAACTCCATCTCCACTTTGCTGTGACAGCCAGATGGACTGTGGGTATTTCGCTGCTATCCCACACTGAATATGACCCACTTGCTAAGGATTAAACACAAAAGTTGTATCTTCAGGGTCCTCTGATTTATCATAGGGTCCTCTGATATATCCTGTGGGTTTGTGATGAAACAAGAGAAAATCAGTGTGATTGATAGGACCTTAAATTTGTGATTCTGCAAGTACCAATTTCTCTGAGCCACACCTTCTCTTTAAACTTGGCAAAGCTCTCACATTGAATTCTTGGCATGCCAGGTCTGATGAATTGTTAATAAATAAATTAAAGCTGTTTGTAAATATGTGTGTGTATGTGTGTATGTGTGTGTTGAGAATAAGGTCTTGAATTTATGCAACACCCTCAGAAAAAAAAAGGGTGCCTCATTTATCTGCTAGCAGAGAGGGAAAGAAAGAAATATAAGTATTATTATCATCCTTGTCTGTACAATGAATGCAGGAAGCAAGAAAGGTCAGGGAACTTGCCCAAGGTCACTCTGGAAGTCACTGGTGGGCTGAGTAGAATCCGGGTTTCCAGGCTCCTGGCCCAATGCATTTCCCTCAGGGCCATAAATTACAAGACTGTTTAGATGTCTAGAGTCTCCAGATGTTGCCATCTCCTCAACGTCCTTTGCCGCCACCCAATGCTTTCACATTTTTTATGGAGTTAGATGAAAGTCTCCCTCCTCCTGACAGCTTTATTACCCCAAGAAACCATTATCTCCGTCTAACTCAGAAAGTTATACTCAGTTGTTGGTGCAGTAACCAAACAGGAGTCAAAGGCATTTCTATGATTGATGTGCCCAGCAGAGGAAAACAGCTGAAAATATTACAGACCTTTTTTTTTTTCAGGCCCAAAGGTTAATCAGTTGACAATGTTACACAGAACTCTTTCTTTAAGTCCATCCACAAAGAGACTGTTGTAAGTTAGAGAACTCTTGCCCAAGCCAGAAAGAGTTGTCAAGGTCCAGCACAAAAGTTAGAACAAATCAAAGAAATGGAGTCATCATTAAAAGATCATAGGATGGTGTATAGACACTTAATAAAGTTCAGGAGTCAGAATTGATGGTACACTCAATTGCACCAACTGAAGCTAAGATTGCAAATGAGTATGACTCATTTGCATATGAGAAAACATATGTGGAAAATAACAAGGAGATAAGAGTAAAAGGAAAAAAGAAGAGAGGTAGAAGAGAGTTATGAAAAGAAAAGATGAAAGAAAAGAACATAGTAAATATTATTAATTGTGGTAGCTATGGGATTACCAGTTTATAAAAGACCTATGCAAATTTCTACTGCTCAAAACTCCTGTACAATAGATAACATTATCCCAGTTCAATGAATGAGGCTGAAGTGTCAAAGATCAGAAGGTTAGGAAATAGAAGACAGACTCAAGGACAACTCCTTTTGTCTCCACGATGGACCCAAGGTCATATCAGGGGGCCAGATCAATCTAGAGTCTGCTAGTGGCCCCCAGGGCCTGTCTGAGTATTTCAGCTGTGAAGACCTAAATGCCTTAAATCTGGATTCTGCACAAGTTCTACCTTTTCTAAGAAAAAAAAAAGATGAAAGAAAGAAGTTTCTTCAAAACTGAGCAGAATCCTAAGTATTCTGCTTTTAGAAAGAACAGCATATGCAAAGAAACTATAACACAAAATAATGTGTAACCTTAAAGAATGTAAAAAATGATCAGCATGAATAAAGCATGTGGTGCAAGATGTAAACTAGAAGTTGATACCTGTATCAATAGGGGGGCAGAAGGGTAGGAGACCGAGGGATTTGTGAACCACACTAAGAAGCATAAAGTTTATCCAATTAGCAAAAGAGACTTCAAAGGCTTCAAGATATGGGGAAGGGTTGGAAATAACATGATAAGTCTGTTTTGGAAAAAATGACTTTGATAGCAACATGGGAGAAGGGCAAGCAGCTTTGAAATAAGACGAGGTGAAATTCAGACATGAAAAATATGAGCTAAGCGAAAAAGAACAGTCTAGAGATAGAAGTCAAATCAAAAGGATGGAATTCACAGAAGAAAGGCGTGAAAGATGATCCTTGAAATTCTGGCTTCCATAATTGAGTAAGTTATAGTGATAGCCATCAAGACTGAGAAGACAAAACTGTTCATTTAGGGCATATTGAATTTGAAGTATCTGTGGACATACAGGGGAATGTGTCAAGCAAGCTGATGGAAACTTGGATCTGGAGCTCAAGAGAAAGTTCTTCTAGTCAACTTGGGATGTCAGACTTCGTGAAGTCATGACAGTAGAAGCATCTATACTCATCCTGCATCAAATTCTTTAAAAATCCAGCTTCAGGCCCTCCCTGGTGGTGCAGTGGGTTAAAGCACAGCACTGAGAAGCTAAAGCCACTTCTGCCTGAGTTCGATCCCCGCCTGCCCCGGAGGAGATCCACATGGTGTGGCAGACCTCTCCTGACCCGCCCACTGCTCCCCTCAGCAGTGTACTTCACCAGTCAGCCTGTTCTGCTCCCCACTCTGTCTCTGGTGAAGCTTCTCACTGCCCCTGTAACTCTGGCTTGTACCCCAGTTCTGTATGAATGAATAAATAAATCTTAAAAAAAAAATCCAGCTTTAAAAGGACCCTAGGTTATGTTATATACAAATGTCCACAAGATAACTGACTCCCTTGGAGTTACTTTCTAACCGACTGTGAGACTCAATATCTATTTCCACTCCTGCTCACTCTTTGTATGTGCAAGGCAGCGCATCATTTGACCTACTTTCTGTGTTCAGGTCCTCCAGTTTTTTCTTCCAAATGCCAAAGATCAGTTCAATAAATCTAGCTAATAACTAATTATTGAGCCCTTAGTGCCAAACACAATGCAGAGTCCTAGGCGGTTTCCCAAAGTGGACCAAGCCCAGCAGATTCTTGGGGCCTCCCCCAGGTCTGCTGATTTAGAAAGTCAGAAGGCTGGGTTCTGGAAATTTGCTTTCAACAGTCACCGCGATGAGCCTACAAAGATGAAGAATCTATAATTTGCAATACCTCTTTGCCCTCAATGGGGCTAGGGATGGACGTGAGGCATATAAACAGACTAATTTCCATGTCACATGGGAACGACAGAGATTGAGATATGTGTAGACTGCAAAGGGAGCTTGGGAGGAGTATCTGAGGGTGGAAAGTGGAGGAGTAGGTCCGATCAGGGGAAGTGATATCCATGCTGACTCTAAAAGGCGGTGTAGCAATTAGCAGAGAAAACTGGGGTGAAGGAGGATGTGGGAAGGTGATTGGTTTGCAAGGTCTGGTTCCCAGAAAGTAGAATTAGCACCACTTGCAAACTTGGCAGAAATGCAATTTCTTGAGCAACACCCCAGACCTACAGTCAGAATTTCATAGGGGTGAACCCAGCAGTTGTGTTTTCAAGCACTTCAGGGAATCGGATGCCCTTTCAAGTTAGATGACTGAAAGTGGCAGGAAGGCAGCAGAGTGAAGGGCTTAGGGATGTAGTTTCCTTGCCAGGCTGCTTGGGTCCAAATCCTGGCTCTGCCACTCACTCCCAGGTTGGGTGACCTTAAACAAATTACTTAATGTGTTGGGTCTCAGTTTCTTCTT
Source organism: Condylura cristata (assembly GCF_000260355.1). NCBI lineage: Eukaryota > Metazoa > Chordata > Mammalia > Eulipotyphla > Talpidae > Condylura > Condylura cristata. The sequence goes on along the minus strand of NW_004567117.1, from coordinate 32,767,219 downwards.
CTCTATAATAATACTACTTAACTCATAATTATTATATATAAAGTGCCTAGCCCATAATAAGCACTGTGTGTGTGTTTGGTTTTCTCAGCAGTGGCATGTGGTGGGCATGGCAGGGCTGTTCTTGGGCAGCTGATGTAAAAGCATCAGGCCTGTAGCAGGTGTGACAACAGGCCAGGCAGGTCAGCAAAGGACAGTCCTGGGAACTCATGTATGAAAAAGAAAAAGGGCTCTGGGAAGTTCTGCTTCCAAAAAAAATATTGGACGACATCTATATTTTCCTCTTCTTCTTGCTCAGTGGCAACTAAAATCCCAGACATCATAAATAAGAAAATTCAGAAAAATAGAGAGGGAAAAATCCAACCACAGAATGACTTTAGGTCTCAAAGAATGGCAGAGAGATGAGTTCACTGGTTCATTTCATTCATTCATTCATAGATTCCAGATTTGGCATTATGTACCCAGCAAGTCAGAATACATCAAACACACACACATGAAAATGCCCAGCAAAAGCCCTTCTCACTAAGCAGAAGATGATGAAATGGGCAGCATCGAAAGACAAAACTTTGAGGTGATCTGCCCCAGCCAACTCTGCTCAGGAAAACACCACCACCTTCCCTGCCAGCAAGGTCTAGGAGGAACCCACATTGCAACTCACCAAGTGGCATCAAAGCGCCCCCAACCTCTTAGGAGAAGCTATCAGTCACTAAATGGGATGTGGGTTCTCGTTGTCCACCAGGAAATAATGAGCACACCTATGGTGTCCATGAAGACCACCTGGTAGGCATAATTCCCACCCACTCCCCCCAAGTGTTGGGGGACAGAGCCCCTTCATTAAGGAAGAGCACCCGCTGTTCTTTGAGATGGCAATCTGATTTATAATATTATAACACTAATTTTGAAAGAGCTATCTTTGGGGGAGACTTGGTAAAGGGAACTAGGGCTCTGGCTTTATTTTTCCTTAAAATTGCATCTGCCTCTGTAATGATCTCAAAAATTAATATATTCAATTTTAACACTTTAAAAAGGAAGCTGGATCAAATCACATGGTAGAAGGAGTTAGGCTTTCATGCAGAGTGACAGGGGAGGTCTGTACCTCAGTCCACCTCTTCTGAGTGTAGTCTCACAGGGGGCTCAGCTCAGGGTGGCTCCCACCATACACATCCATCTCTGAGGGGCCTTTGGTGCTGCAGGCTCCATTTGGCATCAGTAGCGCCCTTCACCTCTACCTTAGGAGACATCAGTGAGCTCGGAGGACTGTTTTGAGGTTGAGGGGTTGCAGGCCCAGGGCTGGTGGGAACAAGTAGGAGGGTGAAGGGTGACGATTCTTATGGAGAGCTGAGCTTGATTAGAGAGGCTCTTGTTTCTGACATGTGCTTGTGGACCAACTCTGTTAACTCCAGAGGGCTCTGGGAAATCCAACGGGTAAACACAAATCAGCACGATCAGTGACCAGAGGTGGCTGGTCAACAAGAGATTTTTGAAAATGAAAACAGTAAGAGCTTCCTGTGCAATCAATTTGTTTCCACTTGGACAGCTGCATCCATGTGGGATGGAGCGTCCCCAGCCAGCCTGTCGGCTGGAGGGGGGCGGGAGGAGGAGAGAGTACTTTAGGGTCAATAAACACTTGTGGAAACTCTGCCATGAAAACAAGCATTACTTGCTGGTGAATATTGAAGGGAAGATAAAATAAATCAGAGTGCTCACAGAAGAGGGAGCTCTTGATGGGATGGAGCAGTCAAGGTTGGCTTCTAGGAGGAGGTGAGGCTTGTGCTGAGACTTGAGAGCACCTAGATAGACCCAACACACAGGATTTAGGGAGGGAGGAAAGAACCTGGAGTGGGACAGAAATTCACGATGAGGCCAGGCGTCTTGAACACAGTGCCATCACTAAGAGTTGCAAGAGAATCTCTAAAGTGATGTGTTCTGTGCAAAAAAAATCATAATAAAATTTGTACAGCAGGGGCCCTCCCTAGAGGCACAACTGGTTAAAGCACCGCACTATGAAGCTATCATAGCCACTGCAGCATGAGTTCAATGCCCAGCCAGGGAGCTGCAGACCGACATGGCGCAGCAGACCTCTTCTGTCTCGCCCATTGCTCTCCTCAGCAGTGCATTTCACTAGATCTTCCTGTTCTGCTCCCCACTCTGTCTCTAGTGAAGCCTCTCACACCCCTTTCTAGCCTGTACCCCAGTTCTGTGTGCATAAATAAATAAATCTTTTTTTTTAAAATTGTACATCAATTGAAAAAATAACTCCTCGTGGACACAGACAGCACTGGGCGGGCACTCAGCGCAAATCCATGCTCAGCCCTCATCCTGAGGGACCTCACACTCCTGCATTGACACAGATACTCTGATACAATGAGTAAGAAGTGTTCTCCCAGGAGTAGTAAATCACAACATTTGTATAGAGTTTAGAACAATTATTTCCTGTTTTAAAATGTTGGTTTTAAATGTTGGTACATTTAAATTTTTATTTAAAAAATTGTTTATTCCTGTTCTAAAATGGGAGGAGGAGCTAAATTGGGCAAAGTGGTTCCGTTTTATGGTGAAGGATGGAACTGGACTGTTACTGGTCAGCTAATGTAGTATAGACAGTAGATGTAATGATGTGTGCCTGAAACTCATATAATGTTATATGCCAATGTAACATCAATAAACAATTAAAAATTAATAACATGAAAGTTTTATTGTTCTTTGTGTCGGGTAAGGCCAGCAGATCATTGAAGAGATGTTTGTTTCAGTTCCCAAGAAGAGGGGGTACCCCACACAGGGGTACGTGGGAAGCGCCAGGTTCCGGCAAGAAACAGAGGGAGCCGCAGGAGAACTGGTGTGAGGGTCTGCACTGTGACTCCCAGGAAGGGCAGGGAGGCAGGAGAGGCAGGCTGAGGGCCAACCAGACTGAAGAATTTCAGGTGAAATTCTGCTCCATGGTCCCGAAATGGTTGAACCATGGGTAGTGGAGCAGAGCATAAAGGCCCAATAGAGGAGTTGAGGAGGCAGTAATGGCTCTGGGGTTTTCAGGTGACACACTTTCAAATAACTTCCCTCCTACCTATAGGAACTGACTAGAACTGGGAGGGACAGACCCTCCAGAACCAAGCAAAGCCCCAGAGGTCCAAGCATCAGAAACATGCAAAATTAAAAAGTGTGATTAATACATTTCCCTAGTACGTATTAGCAAATGTGCCCCGCGCTGCTATAGGGTCTAGAAATTCTCAGAAACTCACCGCATGATCATCACTCTGAGGGAGCACCCCCTTCTTGAGGGGGTACACAAAAACTCAAACAGACAAACTAAGAACTAGTCGCTCAATAAATGCATGAGTATGAATACCAGCAAATGAGTATTGCTCAAACCTGAATAATGTATGAACCCCTTTTAAAGGAAATTATTTTTCACAGATCCTGATGTTGACTGAAATTATGTTTTATTATTATGTTATTGGAATCTGTACAAATACGACACTATTTACACTTTATGCTGACAGCTCATAAAGTAAAATCAAGGCAAATTTAAAAATTAAATACAACTAAAAATACAAAGCCAAATCAATTGAAAATAGGATTAATTTAATGTGATCGTTGATGTTCTACTTAAACTTCACTGATGCTATTGAGCATAATAATGGAAAAATACGTTTGCGCCTTTCCCCCTGTGACCAGGCTGAATCTTGTGATCGTGAACATGACAAAGCATGTGCGTCACTGTCAACGAGCTATCATCATGGTTCTGCTTTATTTCATGACTTCACTTGTAAACACTGATGCACTGTTCTGATAGACCCATCAACTTAATAGAATGTGAAACTGGACAAAAGATCTCCATTGGCCTATTTTCAAATCCATTTAGTACTAGTGAAGCATCACAATTAAATACATAGAAAGAAAGAATCCACATACCCACTTGCTCCAAGGCCACTCACACTGTTTGTGCCCACTAATCAATTCATTTCCTGTTAAGCGTCTTCAAAATCTTTGCTAACGTGGCTTGCCTGGGTACCGTTTGTCCTTCAATTGGCACCACCAAGGCCCTGAAATCTTAAACTGAAGCTCACACAGATAGATGCATCGTATGATCAAGGTGTGTATTATTTTACTAACCGATGATTGAAATGAAAACTTTCAGCCCTCCCTCGTGGCACAGCGGGTTAAAGCACAGAACTATGAAGCTGGTGGCAGCCACTTTGGTGCAAGTTTGATCCCACCCCACACGAAGTGACCCACATGGCGCAGCAGACCTCTCCTGTCTCACCCGCTGCTCCCCTCAGCAGTGCACTTTGTCCATCTGCCTGTTCTGCTCCCCACTCTGTCTCTGGTGAGTCCTCACACTGCTCATGCAACTCTGGCCTGTACCCCAGTTCTGTATGCATAAATAAATAAATCTTAACCAAAAAAGAAGAAATGACAACATTCACAGGAAATCTGAGGCTGCCTCCCCAAGGGTAAATGGAGGGTCTGTGATGCTCAGGTCCCCCCACTAAAGAAGGCAACAGTGTAGATGAGAGCGAGGTCCTGGGAGTTTGGGGTGCAGGATGTAACTGGAACCGGAGGAGGAGAATGCAGTAAAAACTGAGGAAACCCAGGCAGAAGAATGAACCTCCGGGTTGTAGATATGGGTGCTTATGATCCCCCACATGCTGGAAGGCCACTGCTCTTGTCCTGCCCCACAGAGCTTCTTCCCGTTGTCATAACAGAACTGGCTCTTACTAGGTGTTATCTGACATGGTCCCTTGGCGGCAAATCTCACTCTGCTTCCTGAAACTGGCGCCCTCCTTTCCATGAACTCTTAACCAAAGGTCTTTTCTGGCCTCAGTCTTAATGAGTTCCTTCACATTATTCTGCCACATTACTTGTTATTTTTCCATTGAGGCTTGTGTTTGTTCCCTATGGCTGCTGCAATCCATTGCCACAAATCCCATGATTAAATAACACAAATCTGTCCTCATACAGTGCTGGAGGTCAAAACTCCTAGAATCAGAAGTCAGCAGGCTACATTCCCTGTGAGGGCTGCAGGAGAGACTCTGTGTCCTTCCCTCTTCCAGCTTCCAGGCGCAGCCTGCATCCCGTGGCTCCGGGTGCTCTCCCACCCGCAAAGCCAGCAGCCCCGCACCCTGCAATCTCTGTCCCTGTGTCCATCATCTCATCACGCTGAGTCTGACCCACCCACCTGCTCCCTCCTCTAAGGACTCTTGTGGTGACATTGGGTCCACCCAGATAATCCAGGATCATCTCCCCACTGACTAATCAATTGCTTAAGCAAAGTCCCTGTAGCCTTGTTTTAGTGGTTTGAGATAAGGACATTCTTCCCTTCTCTTTTTTTTTTTTTTTTTTTTTTTTTTTAAAGATTTATTTATTCATACAGAACTGGGGTATAGGCCAGAGATGCGGAGGGTGAGAGTATTCACCAGAGACAGAGTGGGGAGCAGAACAGGCAGATTAATGAAGTACACTGCTGAGGGGACCAGCGGGCGGGTCAGGGGAGGTCTGCCCCGCCATGTGGATCTCCTCCAGGGCAGGCGGGGATCGAACTCATGCGGAAGTGGCTTAAGTTTCTTAGTGCTGTGCTTTAGCCCGCTGCGCCACCAGGGAGGGCCCTCTTCCCTTCTCTTAATGAACTGGCCTTGCTTCATGTTTACAGGTTGCAGGATATAGACCCAGGTAATTTACCCAGGATGCTTAGATGTCTACTGCCCCAAGGCCAACACCTCTGAGCCTATTTAGATGACCAGAGCACCAGCGCCAGCCGGGAGTAAGACACAGGCGCTCAGGTAACAGGGTTCCCCAAGGTTGCTACTGGAAAGAACCACAACATGGATGGAGCTGGAAGGGATTATACTCAGAAATAAGTTAGCAGGAAAAAGAAAAATATTGGATAATTTCACTTATAGGAGGAATTGTAAGAGCAGGGTCGGGGGGCAATGTATTGTTACTACAGTACACAACACAACACAACAAAACAAACAGACAATTATAAATCAGAGAGAACCTACAGAGGAGGGGGACAGAGAGGGATCAAAGGAGGGAGCAATGTGGGGGACTGTGGGTGGAGGAGGGGGCAAGTAAACATTGTTGTAAAGTGACTAATAATGTAATCGATATATAAAAATAAATACACACATTCTGGTCAATAGCAGTAGCGCCATTCAGCAGATAACTAGGCTTGGCCCGGGTATGAGTGAGGCAGGTGCTTTCTATAACACGCCACAAGCTGCAGAAAATATGGAGACATCTAGCTTTCCCCACCAGCTCATGCTGCAGCTATTCACATTCAACTGCCCCAAGTTGAAGCCAACAGTATCCACCTTACCACACCCCACACCAGCAGTCACCAAAACATCCACTACCTTCATGGCCCCTTGTTTAGGGGTGCACGCTGGCCGGGGTGCCGACTTGCTCCCCACAGCATCGCATCTGTGTTTGCAGCTCTTGGCCTAGGACTCTGGCCTTGTACTGCAGCTCCGTGCAGCGGGGCCTCAGCTCTGCAGACGGAGCCCTCTGTGCTTCCCACCAACTGTATGCCCCCGCTCCTGCTCAGGCTCCAGATCTAAAAGCCCGTGTGGACACAGCCCTTCTGTCCACACCAGCAGGGAGGCCTGTACGACAACCAGCCGTCACTCTCTTAGGTGGCGCGGGCCTTTAACCCACCAAACACACTGAAACTGCAGCTTTTCTGATCCCCTCTGTTGTGTGCCCTCTCGATGCTTCAAGGTCTCTGTGCATCAAGACAGGGGCCGCTGTCTTTGTTTTATATTGCATTCGGTTGTATGTGGACGGGGTGAACCCAGCGTCTTCCCTCTTCTGCCTCTTGGCAGACTTCATGCCTGATGCCTTGGAAGGAAACACAGGCACGGCTGTGGGGGCTGGGAGCTGTCATTCCATCTATAACATGCTCATGACAATACACTCATTCTTCTGTTTCCTTTTTTTTTTGTCTAGCTCATTGCCAACAATGACAGGTCACATGGGTGAAAGAATGCTGACTACATCACGGTGCCGGTTGTCTAGTATTGGTTAGTAAATATTTAATGAGTGAATAGTAAATAAAGGAGTGGCCGGGTATGTGAAGACAGGGCATGGCCAAGATACCTCTGAGGATGGCAGACCTGGCTGTGCCATGTCAGCTTGCACTGAAAGGTGGTGAAAACACGCCAACTTTGCCTTCCCTTCCCTCCCTAGAGGATTACCAGCCCCAGAGAAGTCCGCTAACCAGCCAAGCTGGGTCGCACCCACCCCCACGGACCACTGCTCGTGCCTGTGAAATAAGGTGATGTGATTGTCCAAGCCATCGGGCCACCGGGCTGGACTCAGGGGATGTGTTCAGAGGAAGGTGTTGGGAAGCTGTTGCCACACACAGAGGAAAGAGGCGCTGGACAGACAGGAAAAATGCCTTCTGTCCCCAAGCGCGTGTGATTAATAAAAGCTCCCGCTAAATCCTCTCAAATCTTTTAACACTTTTCTTCTGCAAGATCTGCCGTCTCTGGTTACCCTCAAGTCAATTTTTCTCCAATCTGTGTCTTTCCCATTTTTTTCTCTCCTCCAAATCCATGACTAATAGATAAAATGGTACTCTTTCTTTAAATGTCATTCCCCTACCAAATAAAACCTTGTATGCCAACTTTTATTTTTAAAACAACAGTTGGAGCATTCTACCTGTGAGGGTTCAGTGAGCAGAGAGTCCTTGTAGAAGCTTGACGTCCTGAGAACTAATTCTTCCAAGTCTCTTACTCGGTGTGTGATGTGGGTGAGGCCTTTGCCCTAGACTGGACTTCTAATTTCTTTCTGTGAAGTGAAGAAATCGGACTAAATCATCTCTAAAATCCATTACACCAGGAGAACACCAGTCACAACAAGGGAGGGCACCCCAGTTTGCTGCTTCCCTGTGGACGCTGGGCAGATGAGTGTGAGGGTCCTCTGTCTTGTGGGCCTGCTGGAGGCGAGCCCTGCTGCTTGTCAGAGCTAGTCCCCAAACTGTGTGGAGACTTGCTTGCCTTGAAGCATTGGCCTGTAGGGTAGGCATCTGTTAAGAGAAGACTTAGAGAAAAAAAGATGGCCGCCATCAATTGCTGCTCCACCCCTCATCAAGAAGTGGGCTCCCAAGAGCCAGGCTCTGGGATAGTTCAAGCTATGCGACTGGAGTGATGGGTCCCATGGGGTAGCCCTGCATGAGAAGATACCCAAGGGAGGGAAGGAAAGAGACAGTGAGCATGAGTGAAGGGTCCCATGGGGTAACCCTGCAGAAGATGCCCAAGGGAGAGAAAGAAAGAGACAGTGAGCATGAGTGAAGGATCCCATGGGGTAACCCTGCAGAAGATGCCCAAGGGAGGGAAAGAAAGAGACAGTGAGTGTGAGAGATAGACCCGACCCATGCAGGGGAGCATACCAGTTCATTTGCTGCAGCCAGGCCCTGAGTATAGGAGAGAGGACCCTGTAAGCACTGCAGCCAGCCAATTCACCACCAAAATGCAGCTGCTGGACCAAAGGTGACCAGAAGAACATACATAGACTATAGAAGGGAAGCCATTCCCCCTGACTACAACCTGGAGTGACTGACACGGACCTTCAGTGTTACCTGTCCATGCAAACGAGACAAACAGCATCAATGATGTGTGGGTAGATCTGGCCATCTCAGCCATCAGAGCAAACCCACCTGGCCAAGCTGGCTGCTCTTGCAGATGCCATCACTGGGCAAGAAGGGGTAACCTGTGTGCTCGCTGTCATCTCAGTCAACAGCTGTGGTCATTCTGTTCCTAAGGGCCTCCGGGGTCCAGCACCTGGTCCCACGCAACCACAGGTAATGGGTATGGCCCCCCACAGTCACCCATACATAGCAGAAAGCTGATGACTTGGGGTCCACCGTTCATCTTCCATCTTCTAGACTCATTCTTAATCCCTCAAACCCCTAGATTTAGATCATTTTGTCTGCTCTGACCTGCATGTTGTGTGTTTTATGACTTCTAAATTTTGCAATGTGTTCTAGTCCCATCTACCTCACCCTTCAGTTTTAATACAAATATTCAAGTCTCTGGATCAGATTTGCTTAGTGAGTCATCCTTGATCAAACCTACAACCTTACAGATCCCTGCAATGCTCGGTGGCCCAGAGCACTCTCTGAGCACCCATTAAGCGCACCAGAGATTGAAAAAGCAGTAGATTTGATCCTGTCCTACCACCAGGAGCTTGTAAATTGAAAAGAAAAAGTCCTGTTTTCCATCTATTCCTACAGAGCATCAAGTTTCACTTAATAAATACCCTGGTAAGTAGAAAGTCATATCCCATACACGGACACCCAATTTGCAGTGAATCAGAAAACCATAAAGTACACCCGACACTAAAATTATTCTTCACAGAAGTCAGTCATCTTTTGAGAATTCATAAGGCCCTTCAGGATCTTACGGTGCCTCTGGAATATCATTATGAATATCAACTATCCTGCTTGCAAAGCAGAGATATGCCAATTAGCAGAGATTTCCTATTGACAGGAAACAGCAAAGCCAGCTCTCCTTTGGGGGCTTAGGCGGTAAGGGGGGACAGGGGGAGGAAGAAAGATATTAGCAAAATGAAGAAAATGTAGAGAAATCAGAAAGTAGGGGAAAGGCATACATTTTTTTTTTTTTTACAAATGCAAGCGTTGAACTTTTCTATCTCCATCCTTGGACTAAAGCCAGGGTGAAGAGCGGCTGTTGTTTCCAATAAACACGCGTCCTCGCCAGACCCTTCTCTCAGACCGGGAACTGGGGTGGAGTTGGGGGAGGACTCCTTTACTTTCTTCTTTGGGAACAAAGGCTGTGAGTTGTTTGGTTAAGATGAAATCGTTCTCACATCCTAAAAGGGGAGTTGGTGAAGGTAATTACTGAGAGGAAATTGACACTTCAATGTTAGAATGCAGAAGCCACGCCAAAAAGGGATTTATAGATCACAATGCGCCCAGAATCATCACAGGGACTTGCTAATGGCACCCAGCTGAGTTCTGGAAATATGTTGCAGAGAAATGTCCAAAAACCAGAGTGAGAAATTAGTCTTCCCACAGAATTATTTAAGGCCTCTAATTTGTTGAGAAAGGAATTACTGGCTCAAGACTTTGTAAGGCTGCTGTAATTAAACTAACAAATTATAAGTACATTTATCTGAATAAAAGATATTCATCACCCAGAGGGTGTGACCACCGTATCCCACATGCTCAGCATTTGCAATGCATGGGTGCCTGTTTGCTCTGGTTGTGGGAACAGTTTGCTTAGAAAGAAAGGATCTTTCCCGCCACACCCCCACTCAGGCCCTGTGTCTTTCCAAACCCTGAATGGCAGCTTCAGGTTGCAGGGGAACAGGGAGAGAGGGGAGGAAGTTCTATCCATTTTAATGCCTGCTGCAGCAGGAAATTAAATCTCTGCTATGCAAAGCTCTGTGGCCAGCATAAAATATGAGAAGAAATATCTAAGTGTGGTAATAAACGAGAAAGGTCAAAGACTTATTTTTCTTCTTCACCTTTGTGCAATTTATTGGGAAACTGGCATATCATTACTCAAAAAGATAGAAATGAGACCATTACGGTTTCTTTTACTTTGCCGGTGAGTCAAACTTTGCATTTCAGAGCAGTTCCTCATGGCAGGGGTGAGGGCATTTCTGCTGCCAGATTTACCCAAGGGTGGGAATAAAAATGATCACGTCTGGGCACCCTGTCTACATTCCTAGTTAATGATTTGCATGTTATTAAATGATGTCCACTGTGTCACTGGCAAGCCTGATGGGATCACTGGCTAGTCCATCATCCTGATCACTAAGAAAATATTAAACAAGAACTCTACTTAATGTATCCCTTGAGTAGACCCAGAGTATCGAGAAGCTTCTTTTTAGGGGCAAACTTTCTGTTGCAGGGTATTCTCTGGCCCCATCTCTTCAGAATTAAGAATGGGGAATGGAGCCCAGTGTCCACCATGGGAATGAACAGTCAGCATTGGCAACCCAGCCTCACTCTTATCCAGTTCCTTCACCTTAGCTCTCCTGCCCAGTGACTGTAGCGTTCCCCACCATCACTGCTCACGGGTGCCCAAACACACACAGTTTTTTTTTTTTTTAAGATTGATTTATTTATTCATACAGAACTGGGGCACAGGCCAGAGATGTGGAAGGTGAGAGATTCACCAGAGACAGAGCAGGGAGCAGAACAGGCAGAGCGACGAGGTACACTGCTAAGGGGAGCAGCGGGCGGGTCAGAAGTCTGCCGCACCATGTGTTCACCTCCAGGGCAGGCGGGGATCGAACTCACGCGAAGTGACTTAAGCTGTGCTTTAACCCGTTGCGCCACCAGGGAAGGCCACACACAGATGCTTTTGATGGGTTTCCTGCTGTTAGTGACTAAATTGTATCTCCCCAAAATTCAGCTGTTGAAACCCTAATCCCCAATACCTCAGGATATGATTCTGTTTGGAAACAGCGTCTTTTAAAGATGTATAATCAGGCCAATAGCCAGCCCTAACCCCATATGGCCTGTGTCCTTATTAAAAGAGGAATGAGGACAGGGACCTCCCTGGTGGCGCAGCGGGTAAAAGCACAGCACTAAGAAGCTAAAGCCACTTCCACATGAGTTCGATCCCCACCCCGGAGGAGATCCACATGGCACGGCAGACCTCTCCTGACCCACCCACTGCTCCTCTCAGCAGTGTACTTTGTCGATCTGCCTGTTCTGCTCCTCATTCTGTGTCTGGTGAATCCTCTCACCCTCCGCACCTCTGGCCTGTACCCCAGTTCTGTATGAATAAATAAATAAATCTTTTAAAAAAAAAAGTGCAAGTAGATTTCCCCAAATTTAAAGGTAATTTTAATCTGAAAATCTAAAGTCAATTAATAAATATTTACCAAGCATCTATCATAAGTAAGTTTAGGGCAGGTATAGATAGAGAGATTCTGTGATATTCGTTTGTCCATTGTCCCTTTCTGGGTAGTGAACTCATATTTCCCCGTCTCGGTGGGACTGGCCGGCAACTGCACTAGCTTCAGTCTGTGTAGTCACCCAGTACGACCTGTGGTCAGCTGGAGTCAACGGCAGCACCTGCAACCGACAGCAAAGTGGTGGCAGGCAGCACTGTACCTGAGCACACACACACTTTCCTAAAAGGTTTGCTGAGCCAGGGAGATGTAAACTGAGCAAGAACGCAACAGAAAGACACAGAACACCCTCTGACAGTAGAGTTTGAGTTCCTAAATCCCACCAGCAATATGCTGCCTAACCCCCAACTGTCTGGTCTTTTCTGCTATGTTGGGCGGGATTTCTCTCCCTTTTAGGCAGAGGAGTCTTGACTAACGCAAAATTGTATTTATTGAATGAAGAAGTTGTGGAAACTAAGTTGTATGAGACATGGCCCTGTATCAAAGATTTTATAAAAATGGACTTAATAATTCCTTTCAAATTGCATGGAAGTGTGGATGAATAGGTAGGGCATGGAAGCACATGGGTTCAGAGGAAAGAAAAATCCCTATAAGCTGTAGCTGTTGGGGATGATTTCAAGGAAGAAGACCTGAAAATTGCTAGGGACCAACAGGAATTACAGGGGGTGAAGCTGGGGAAAGGAGAGGGGAGCTCACCCAGGGCTGCAAGGAGAGGGGTGAGCAAAGATCCAAAAGGATATGAAGCATTTGGAGCTCAGAGAACTGACCGGGCAATTCTGGGTTTGAGGGTTTATGCAGAAGAGAAACAGAAGACAATACTGGAAAGGCAAATTGAAACAGATTCTTGAATTCCTCAAACACTAGATCAAAGCTAGTGAACACGAGATCAAGGTGATTGAATAGCATGAAGCCGCTGAAGGTTTTTGAACAGAGAGTGGGGTGACAAAAGCCGAATCTGGGAACCACGGCCAGGAAGCGGACAAGCACTGGGTCCGAGGAGATGATCCTAAAACTTGTGGCAGTGACAATCAAGACCTGAGCTGCAAAAATCTACACACAGAGCCAAAGAGCCTGAGCTCTTAAGCCTGAGCTCAGTCTGGACAATGACTTTAAGGAGACAGTCCTATGGATGATACACAAAACCCCAAAGAACACACAGGTGAATTTGGGAGCACTTCAGCTCTTCCTGTCCTAGATTGAATTTTGCTTCATCTCATTGATCTGTTGTGCCCCATCATTGGGTACAGGGTCCCAAAGGGCTCAACATTTATAGTCAGGAACAGTCTATAAAACATACTGACCCCATTATCATGATTACATGTGGCTTCTTTGAGCAAATACCCAGTAACCTACTTTAAGAACATGGAAAGAAAACATAAATAGCACTTTGAAATAACCATCCAAGAATGACAAATAAATAGCCACTATCAGCCATTAAAAAAAAAAAATACTATCTGGATACTATTCCAGTACTCAAAAACTGATTCAGAATGAAGTGTTTCTACAATTCAAGAATTCATTAAAGCAAACATTTATTGAAGATTTACAGTGGCATACACTCAAATACTATGAAACACTTACAGAGCACAATACAGCTTTCAAAACCCACTCATGTATTTCGCCTGATTTTACCCTTTCAGAAACACATTCAGGTAAAGCCGATATTATTTCTGTGTTCAAGTGAGGGAGGCATGAGACTGTGAGAGTTGAAGAACTTGCCCAAAGACTCTCAATAAGTAACGCTGAACCCAGGCTTGGCATTCCATCGTTCACACCCCAAGTGCAAAGGACTTGTTACAGACAAGACATATAGGTGGCAGGGCTGGGGGATAATTTGACAGGGGGGAGAGGGTGGTTCACAGCTCATCCAGGTGCACAGCTCAGGGCTGGGTCATGGCCTCCATGCACAGAGCGTGGACTAGTAAAGGTGGACTAGATAACGTCAAGTCCCAGCTCAGCCACACACCAGCTCTGGACCTGGACAGGCCAGTTACTCTCTCTGGTTGCCAATTTCTCATGTGAGAGAGGTGGTGATAAGCACATATAGTAACAGAACTGAGAACAGAACCTACCGCTTCTGCACTGCAAGTCTTTTGGGATGGGAGTATCTAGTGACGCTAGGATGGGCCCTTAACAACCACAGCAGGGTTCACCCTAAAATCACCAAGGGATCTCATAAGGAATAACTCATCCTAAAGAAAGAGAAGCAGGGCAGGGGAAGAATTAGCGTAAAGTGTTAATCAACAAAGTCTCCCAACAGGGCCCCTCTCTGAGCTCTTCTCCAAACCAGGCTCAGCCACCTTCAATTCAGGCCTGAAGCGCAGAGGAAGGTAAATGATAATAATGACAACAGTAACAAGGAAAAAGGAGACAGTGGAAGAAGCAGAAGCAGTGAAATTCAACAATGTGTGTACATTGGGCAAGCCACTCAGGTCCGTTTTCTCACTGTGAATCGGGAAGGCTGTTAAAGGAATGGGGTAGGATTGTCAGATTCATGAAGCACTGGAAAAAACACCTGGTCCCTGACTCTATGATGTTGTTCTTATCTACGTGTCATACTGCTTTATAGCCTGATGGCAAAGTATGCTCCCTGCTTGGGGTTTCTGGCAGTCAGCTTTTGCTTTGGCCTAACCGCTATGCCCTTTTCTTATTACAGCACCTCTCTTTCCCTTGTGAAACCCATTCTGGAGGCCGGAGAGGTCTGAATAGCAGACGGGAAGAGACTGCTGGAGGGACTGAAACCGGTCCGATCCCAAGACCTGGCACTGGCCACTTGGACAGGGACACTCGCTGGACAGCCATCCGTGGTGAGTGGGAGCATTGACTAGCCTGCATCCAGAGGCCCCCAACTGCACAGGTCTATTGTGAGGTGCCACCAAGCTGTCTGTGCCTGGAGTCTTCCAAGAGCACGAAGTCTGACCGCCACAAAGGTACTTCTGCGAGGTCCCAGCCCGAGGGACTTCTAGCCACCTCTGGGGGGGGAGGCTATTACGAGATGAGGTGGGGAGGCTGCCATGCCTCTATCTGCAGGCCTTGCTGGATACCCTCGTGTGTCCAAAGCAGGAAGACTAGAGTAGACTAATAAGCACCAGATGATTATTAGTAAATCATGGGGAAACACACGCAGGACACCCAGAGGGCAATCAGGAATCTACAAGCAGCCTGTGCATTTATTTCAATTTCTCATTGCCGAAAACAGTACACTGCAAAAGCCACCTAGTAAAGTGTTTTGAACATGCACTCCCTCTTACATATATGTACTTGTGTGTGAATTATGCACATACATAATTGTCCTAGTAATATGTCTATTATGGAAAACAAAAGTTTTAAAAGCTAAAGTAAGAAAGGAAATAATATGCCTACTAAATATCCTGATGAGTTTATTACTCCCCAATACACATTTAAGATAAGGTTTGATATTAGCAACAATGCTAAAGATTCATATTTTCAGTCATTTTCTTGATTTCAATTTTTGACCCAACCTCTTGTTGGAGGGTTACATCTGCCATCGTTTCGTCCCATGTTGCATTGACAAAGAACTTGCACTGAAAGTAGAAGGGAGCCCCACCACCCGCTGTGCTTTGAGTGGTTAGTGTCACCTTAAGGCCAGTTTCATTCCAGAACCTTCTAGCTACTCGTCCACTTTGTGCAAGTTGAATGAGATATAACAAACAAAAATGAGCTGTGAAGCAATTGCACCACCAAATTACAGAAAAACATGCTAGAAAACACGCTAGAAAAACAGGCAAAGGAACCCAGTCCCCGTCCTTCCCTCTGCTCCTCCACCACGCACCCTCCTCCCACCCCCAGTCCTGTAAGGTGTCCAGCCATACGTACTGACCAAGCAAGCAAGGGTCACTCGGCATTTGTTTCACTTGCCTTTTATATTGTAAATAAAGTAGAAATTCTACCATTTTCCCCATGCTAAGAGGATCGTTTGCCAGGGTCTGGCGGGCTCGGCAGGCCCCAGCATGGATGACCAGCCTCATTTTGACAGTGGCTGTGCGGCCCCGCCCCTCACCCCCAGCCGCCCCGCGGCAGAGAACAGCGCTGGCCACCGCGTCCTTCCCCCGTCTCTCAGTTGAAGTCCAGGACCTTAGCGCTCCGAGGCACGGGAAGTTGTGCCCAGATTGCTGTCTCTTCCCGGCTCAAACTCTGTCCCACCAGAAGTCACTTCCCAAGAACCCTCCAGGTTCTTCCAGGTCTTTGCAACTTCTCTCTTTTTTTTTCTGTCTTTGCCAGAAATGTCTCCCTTTAACGTTGCCTTCCTACAGATTTCCACTCCTCCTTCCAACTTCTAATCTCTCTAATCCCTTGAAATCCCTCTGCTGGCTCAAGCTACAAACAACTTTTTTTTCTTTTCCCTGTTAATTGTTTAGGTACTCACCTCTCTCTTGCAATTTTCCCACATCCCTGGAACTTTTTTCTAGGAAATCAAAGGGACTTAGCTGATCCCCACAGGATTCACTACTGAATTCCAGCCTCAAGAACTGGGTCTGACCCTGTACTGCAGCGACCTCTCCCTGTGGGCCAGGCTGTCTGGGAAGCCCCTGATCACTCCGCGCGAACAGGCCCTGTGTCCCCTTACACTGCCCCTGGTCACAGTTCCACTCTGCTGGAGGCTGCAGCTGGCCGGAGCCCCTTCACAGGCCCTGCAATTAAATTCTGGGGCAATTTCTTTAGGCTCACACCCCTACAATCATCCATGGCTCCCCAAGTTCATACCCTCAAACCGTTGGTCGGTCCTAAAAGGCTTTTAACATCGGAAGTACCGTGACCCAAACGAAAACACTTGTCCTTCAGATTAAAACCTAATCACAAGTGTAGACAAATTTCTACAAAGCAATTTTTTCTTTGAAGGCTGTTATCCACTCCTGCCTTGCCTCGCTGCAGTACAGGGTTTCCTGTGTGCCTTGGGCCCCCTTATGAAGGTGATCATGGCATCCTGGTCTAATGCCCCACAGAGGCCAACTGCTTGCCTCAGCAAGGGTCTGGCTACGCCTTCAACACCAGCAGGGCCTCCTGCGTCTGAGTTTAATTCTACCTGTACTGACAGCTTCGGCAGCTCTTTGGACTAAAGAAAAAGAAAACCACCACCTCATACGGGGGTCTCCCCTGAGCATCCCCCACATACTGCACAGAGTCAGAAATGCTGTCTTCATGCCTCCCTGGCATGTGCTTCGTAGATCATGCCTGGAGCTAAATTGTGTCTCCATCTAACACTGATACCACAGGATGTGGCCTTGCCTGAGTCTACACATAGGGTTATGTCCAAATGAGGACATCAGGGTGAACCTTGATCCAGAGTGCAGGTGTCCATATAAGAAGACAGCTGGACACAGACAGAAGAAAGACACAGCAAGCACACCCCCCTCCAAGCCAAGGGAAGAGGCCTCCGAAGAAACTAACCCCGAAGACACCTTCACTGCAGAATTCTAGCTCCAGGCTGGGGGGTGCGGTGGCGGGGGGCTGCTGTTTAAGCTACAAATCCATTCTACCTTGTTACTGCAGCCTTAGGAGCAAACAGGAATCAATTTTTCTCTACAAGGGTGTGAACTCCTTAATCATGGTGACTTACTCATCTTTGTAATTCCAAGGCCTAGCACTGCGCCGGGCCTGGCACGGCCCAATCTGGGGGGAATGATTGTTAATGAAGGGAGGGAAGGATGGGGTGAGGGCAGGAAAGTTGAGATATTAGGGGTCAGAGCCCTGGACATGATACTTTACAGTCTCTCTTCTGAGTTTTTAAAGCTGTATTCCAGTCAGGCAGAAAGGAATCACTTGGCAATCTATGTTATAGCATCTTCCCCTTCCCTGGCTCCTAACCACATTTCATCAATCATTGATGAGTTAGAACATGTGCAGGGCTGACTGTGGGCAGAGTAACTGGGGTAAGAAGTTCAAGGGGACAGTTACAGCAGTGCAGAACATAAATACAATGCACACCACATGCACAATGTAAATTTTTTCAAGTAGCCACGTTCATAAAGTTTTAGAACAATAAATAAAATTTGTTCCAATATTTTATTATTTTTCAACCCAGGAGATTCAAAGTATGATCTGCTCGATAGATAGTCATTGTTTTAAAAATATTGATGAGATATTTTACTTTTTTTTTGTACTTTGTCTTCAAAACCCACTAAAGCAGTCGAAGCTCACACAGAATATTCTGTGCTGTTACTCTGGCACATTTCAAGTGCTCACTATCACCTGTGCTGAGTGGCAACTGCATTAGTGCTGCAGGGGTGCAGGACATGACATGGACCTTGGAATCAGATGGTCGTGGCTTTGTATTCTGAGTCATCACGTGGACCAACGTAACCTCTCTGTGCCTCGAGAGCTACATCTCTAGAATGGAACTAATCCCTTTTCTGGTTAACGTGAGGGTCTAGTAAGGTAACCCAAGAAGGCCCTAGCACAGGGGCGGGCCCAGCAGCCATGCCCCAGGCTCTGTGCTGTGCAATCTACAGGGTTAACACTCAATAAACTGCAGCTTATTACTGATCAGTGCCAAGGGGATAAAGAGCTGAAGCTTCCCAATCAGATATCAGATGAGTAATCTCCAGCTGTGTTTCTGACCTATAAAATGGCAATAATAAAGGAATCAGCCAGAGAATAAAAATGACCTCCCTGTTTAAGTAGCATGACACCTCAAAATATTCACGTCATTTTGGGTACCTTCTACTCACAACCCTAGACCATCGCAAAAAGACAAAAGTGGAGCCATCTTCTCTTTGGAGGTCCCATCTCATTAGTTTACCCCAATCTACGCCAAGAAAGAGACACTGCCTGAGCTGTTGTCTTCTTCTTATTTTCTGTGAGTGTGTGTGTGTGTGTGTGTGTGTGTGTGTGAAAGAGTTTCTACAAAATCCAGTTAGCCACTATTTCTAAATTACGAGTGCATAAAAAGAGATAAACTTTTTTGTGAAGTCTCATAACTCATCTTCACATAACATGGGTGATAAATGCAAGCAGGCAGCTCCCCATTAAAATATATGTAATGGATATATTCCTGTATCTACTGTATATTTTCATCTTGTCATACAATGGACTCTCCTTCACCTTATGATAATAAACTATATAGTCTCAGCCACAAAATGACATTAAGTAACAGGACAAAAATAAATCATTGCAATATGTTGTGCTTTGGAACTACTTCCAATGTTGGATCTCCAAGCCCTTTACAAGCATGAACTAATTAGCTCTAATACTATATGAGATCAGTTTTTTCATCTTGACTGGATAGACCTGACAAATAAAAATTGTATACATTTAAAGCAAATGATGTGATGTTTTGCTTTATGTTGATATTGTGACACCATTACCACAATTACAATATTGTGTTAATTAGCATATTGAGCTACTTAAAAAATTCATTGTCATCCATTGTCTAACATAGTCATAATTTTTCTTGCAGTGGGAACATTTAACATTTATTCTCTTAGCAAATTTCAAGGTTATGAAATGGTGTTATTAACCATAGCTGCAGAACTTACTCATCCCACATAACTGGACCTCTGTGTCCTTTAAGAAACAATTCCCATGTATGCTACCCTCCCAGTTCCTGGTAACCATGTCTTACTCTGCTTCTATGCATCTGATTAGATTCTACACATAAGTGACCTTAAGTAGTTAAGTTGCCTGCCTCGTGTCTGACCAGTTTACTTAGAAATTGGCCTTCAGTTTCTTCCATATTGTAAATGGCAGGATTACCTCCTTGTTTAAGACTAAATAACACTGGGGAGGGGGTGTGCATTTTTGTGTCTATACCACTTTTTTAAAGCTGTTCATCTGTTGATGGACGCTTACATTGTTTCTATATGTTGACAGTTGCGCCTTAAAGCTAAAACAAGTCTCTTGTAGATGTTGTAGTATATATTTTTTATCTTTTAACTAATTCATTCACTCTGTCCTTTGGTTGGAGAATGTAACACATTAACACTTAATTATTGATGGGTAGCAACTTTTCCCTCTTCCCATTTTGAGATTTACTCTTTGACTGTTTTGTAGTTCCTTTGCTCCTTTCTTGTCATCCTCTGTGACTGCGTGATTTTTCTGCTGTGATGATTCCTTTTGTCTTACACTTTGTGTGTCTTCTAAAGGTTTCTTCCTTGTGATTACATGGGACTCACAAAAAAAAAACCTTATGAGAATCTATTTTAAGCTGATAACAACTTGACCTCACTAGCACACAAGTTTCCCTACTTCCCCCCTCATTTTCTGTTACTGATGTCACAATTCACATGTTTTTATACAAGGCATCCATTAATAGTTATTGTAGCCAAAGTTATTTTTTTTATATTTTCAGTGATTTGTGCACCACTAGTAGAGTTTCAGGTTATTCTGAACTTGACTATACACTTACCTTTACCAGTGACTCTTACACATGTTTTCATACTACTAAGTGGTTTCATTTTGTTTCCTTTAGCAGTTGAGTGCAAATGCTCACTTCCACCTCCATAGCCATGCACATACCTTCCCGCAACCAGCTCCAGGCCTCACTCCTAGATCCCATCACCACACACCTCAGACCTCCAGTCCCACCTTGCTGCCAGCTGCCTGGTTTCTAAATACCCAGGGACCACTGGACCCAGAGCACTGGTGAGGACATTGTCACAGCCACCACAAGCTAGTAGAGTTTCTGCTACTAGGAGGAACAAATGGAATCCAAACCATACAGCAATAAGAAAGTATATGAAAGTATAAATTTCACCAGTGAAGGTAAAAACATAGTCAATTATACTCTGATGGAATACATGAGGTACAAATCACCCATCACCCTAATATAAAAATTATAAACAAAAGTTTTAACTATAACCACAAAAATAGTATAAGACTCACAATATATACAGAAATGAACTCTGATTTCAAGAACAGAAAATGTGAAGGGAGGTTTTGTATGCATTGAACTTAACTTATTAAACTAAAACAAACAATCATAAGTGCAAGAAGATATATATGAGCTTTATGGAAACCATAAAGAAAAACTTTTAGTAAAAACATAAACTTAGATAAAGAGAATTAAAGCAAATCAGTGCCCCCAAAAAAGCAAACAGCAAAAGAAGACATCAAGAGCATAAGGAATAAAAGCGAAACAGACAGAAAACTATAAACAAAAGGACAACAGTAAGTCCTTAACTATCACTTTAAATGTAAATGGGTTAAACTCTCTAATCAAAATCATAATTAGGCATAAAAAAGGCATAAAATGGCTGAATGGATTTTTAAAAAATCCCAGTGTTAAGTAGTCTGCAAAGACTCATTTAAAATATAAAGACACACATAGGCTAAAAGTAGAGATGTTAGAACCAGAATTGTCACGAGAGAGGACGTTCACGTGGATGAGCAGGGAGGACATTATGCTAATGTAAAATGAGAAGAAGCAGACAAATACTGCAAGGTCTCATCTACACATTAGACCTAAAATAGTCAGATGCAGAGAAGCAGAATAGGAGGATGGTTGCCAGAGCTGAAGGAGAGAAAAATGGGTGTCAAAAGCTACAGTTATAGAACATAAAAAGTTGTAGACATCCACTGTACAATTTAGTGATGATAGGCAACAATACTGTGTGATTGAAAGTTGCTAAGAAGAAAGATCTTTAATAACTCTTAATATGCAGACAACAATAATTATGAAGAGATGAAAGATGTTAATTTGTTTGTATTGCTATCACCAGGTCACCAGGTCACTATCTTTGTGTGTGTGTGTGTGTGTGTGTATCAAAACATCAAGTTGTACACCTTAAATACATTTATGTGAAAAAGATACCGCAATAAAGATATCTTTAAAAAAAAAAAACTGCCATAACTTTAAAAAAAAAAAGTGACAACCCTATGTTTAAATGGACCAAGGATTTTAATTGGCTATTTCTCTAAAGAAGATAGGCAAGTGGATTTCAGCTCAACATCATAAGGCATGAGGAAAATGCAAATCAAAACTATGAGATACCACTTCACATGAACGAGGGCAATGTGATTAAAAAGCCAATAATAACATGTGTTGGAAAGAATGTGGAGAAATGCACACTGCTAGTGGGAATGTAAAATGGTGCAGCCACTTTAGAAACTGTCCATGAAGTCCTCAGCATATTAATCAGCTTCACACGAGGCCCCAGGCACTCCCCTCCAATGTATGTGCCCAAGAGAAAGGAAAGCATATGTAGGCACAAAAACATGCACATGAACCTTCATTGCAGCATTATTTATGAGAGCCAAAAACAGAAACCCAAACATCTACCAGCTGAAGGAATAAAAGAAATGCAGTATGTCCATACAGTAGAATTATCCAGAAAAAAATAATGTACATGGATGAAGTTTGAAAACATTATGTTAACTGAGACAGTCCCGAAGGGGCACATGTTACATAGCTCCATTTACATGGAAAGTCCAGAACAGACAGATCTATAAAGATTAGTAGTTGTCTAGGGGTAGGGAGAGGAGTTAGAACATGACTCTTCATAAAAACAGTTTCTTTTTCCCATGAAGAGAATATTTTACACTGAACATATCTAAACCATTGACTAAAGTGGTAAATTGTATCTTGTGTGAATTATACTGCAATAAAGCTCTTATTTTTAAAAAGTGATTTTAAATGCAATGTGCTTAATCCTGGAAAAGAAAGGGCTTATTATAGGTAAACTAGTGAGAGGTGAATAAAATCTATTGTTCAATTAATAGGAATTCAGTATTCTTTGTTTAATAATTGTAACAAATAAACCAAGTAAGTGGATAAGAGTGTACAAGAACGCTCTGTAATATCGTTACAAACTTTCTCTAAATCTAAAGTTATTCCAAAATAAAGAGATTATTTTAAAAGTTAACCAAAGCACACAAGAGGGCGGGAGGAGCAGAAAGGTGAGAGGGAGAAAGAGAAGGATAATTCCACTATCATAACATTCAAATAACATTTGCAAATATAAGAAACTATTCACATTGTATGGAGGTGCAAATGTATAATAGGATATGAAAATACTATGGACATAATAAACACCAAATTCAGGATAATGTTTATCTCTGGCAGAAAATAATGGAATAGAAAGTAGAAGGAGCCATAATTCTTTTTAAATTAAAAGATCTAAAGCAACTATAACAAAATATTAATATATGTTAAAACTGATGGTGTGTACCCAGCCAACTGTTACAGATTTTACATATCTTGATATGTGCAAAATATTTTCCTTTAGACAGTGTGAATCAGGTAATACA
Source organism: Condylura cristata (assembly GCF_000260355.1). Taxonomy (NCBI): domain Eukaryota; kingdom Metazoa; phylum Chordata; class Mammalia; order Eulipotyphla; family Talpidae; genus Condylura; species Condylura cristata. The sequence goes on along the minus strand of NW_004567117.1, from coordinate 32,744,131 downwards.
CGTGGACACCTCCTGTCTCAAGTAGTAATGCTTGTGAAGTGGAAAGGTGATAAACGATTACAGAGGGTTTGTAGTACAGCACCTACTGCTGAGAAGACCTACTTAGTCACAGTGCACAGACTTGTGCTAATAGGCTGCTTGGTTTGCACTGCGCAAGCTCACTGCTAAAATCGCACATGTTTTGACATTGGGCAAACCATCTAAGCTCTCCACCTCTCAGGTTTCTCTATGGACAAAATAGACATGATAATAGTGTCTCCCACGCTGCGAAGATCAAACAGCAGAATCGACAGAATCCACATAGCATTTCTGTTGCCCAGATATCTGACGATGTCTGGAGCTATTTTGGGTTGCCAAAATGGATTACTACTGTGTCTAGGGAGCAGAGACCAGAGAGGCTGCAGAACACACAAAACAACCTCCAAGAACAAGGAATTATCCAGTCCCAAGTATCAGGAGTGCTAAGGTGGCAAGATCCTAAGGCAGAACATTTAACACAGAGTCTGGGGCATGCGCTCTACTCCCTGCTGTGAGCTCATGGCTACTGCCATGTCACACCAGCAGAAACCTGCACACAGCCAGGTACCTAGATGAACCTTCTTGGGGTGTTAAGCAGGTGTGTGATTGGTGCCCACACCGATGTCGAAATGTCACCTTCTCTGCTTTGCTTACAGCTGAGAATTGCTCTTCCCTCCCCTTCTGCTGTCATTTCTTATTTCCAGTTTGTAGTTGCATTAACTAACCCTGGAAAAGATTTGGGATGCCCCTTTGTAGAGAGGACATTTGCTTTCAAAGATAAAGCTGTCCCATTAGCCAGCCCCACTGCACAGCATAGGAAACAGCCTTCCACAGACAGAGTTGCTCCGGGCAAGCAGGAGCAGCTCTGTGGTCCATGGTTAACCTAGTTGCTGCCTTCAAAAGGAAAATATTTTTAAAAGAAAACAAAACAAAAAGAATTAGTAGTTGTCAGATAAGTTTTGTGCCCACCAGCAGAACCCCACATTGAAGCCGCAGACCAGCTCACACGGCATCAGCCAGCACACTGAAAGTCTTCTCATGGGGCGTTCGCGCGCACCTGTTCAGTTGCCCTGCTTTGGACAGAGACACTGTTTTT
>NW_004567117.1:32724081-32742417 GCF_000260355.1 Condylura cristata | reverse complement strand
TGCAGACCTCTCCTGGCCCGCCCGCTGCTCCCCTCAGCAGTGTACTTCGACGATCTGCCTGTTCTGCTCCCCGCTATGTCTCTGGTGAAGCCTCTCGCCACCCCTGAGCCTCTGGCCTGCACCCCAGTTCTGTATGCACAAATAAAATAAAATAAAATAAATAAAATCTCTTAAAAAATAAAAAAAACAGCACTGATGAACAAAGTTGCCACCTCCTCTTAAAAAAAAGCATTTGGACAATAAATAAAAACAAAGCATTTTGTAACCTTAAGAGGATATTTCATCTCTTGCGCGCTACCTTCTCTCACAAACACAACAAAGAGTGGCCCGCAGGGCTTGTATCTATGAATTTTGATGAGATCATTTTCCACTGAGCGAGTAGTATTAACACATCCTGGGTTTTAAAGACACGCCAAGGGCACCGGCAGCACCTCTAATTCCGCATCAAAGGGCTTTTCCACAGCGCACCCCATGCCTTTCCTTTGTGCTTCCAGGGCTGGATGTTAGCAGAGTGGCTAGAAAGAAGTCAGCTCCATCCTAACCACTAAAAGAGAAGGCTTTCCTGAAAGTATTCTTATTCCCAGCCACCCACCGCTCAGGGGACATGTCTGCCATACATAGAAAGGGGAACTCAGAATTTCAACTCATGAATAGTAAAACAAGAGGGGGTGGGGGTGCATTGGATGAAGGTGAGACCAACTTCAAGTGGGAGACTTACTGCTTTAAGTGCAAGATCTACCTGTGTGCTTTCCCATTCCAGCGGAAGAGAACGTGGAGGTCGCAACCGGCTTCCCTCGGGCTGTATAGTCAGTGGTGACCGCACAGCTCGCACATCGATGGGGGGGTTGGAGCCACTTTCCCTTTCTGGGATGAGAGTAGACTAGACTCAGCCCATCATATTCTTGGGGTGCTTCCCATTCCAAGAATTTCCATACCGTGGGTCCCTCCTCTGGAAATGAGGAAATAATGACTGGAATCAAAAGAGGATGGGATACAGAAGAGGGAAGAAGGCAATTAAAGCAAGTTCTTATCTCCAATCTGCTGGACATTTTCAGTGCCCATTTTATGGTCACAACATCCCAAAAGATAGCCGGATCCCAGCCCCAAACTTATGAATATGGTAAGCAAATTAAGTTGTTTTTCAACTGAGCTTGAAGTAAGATTATTCTGGGTTGCCAAGCAGGCCCAATATAATCAAAAGGGCCCTTTAAAGTGGCCAGGGTGAAAATAAAATGCTTTAGTGGGGAAAAAAAATGCTTTAGTGGGCTTTCCCTGGTGGTGCAACATGTTAAAGCACTGCACTATGAGGCTGACCAAAGCCACTGCTGCAGGAGTTCCATTCCCAGCCAGGGAGCTGACCTATATGGCATGGCAGACCTCTTCTATTTTGCCCACTGCTCTCCTCAGCAGTGTATTTCAGTACATCTGCCTGTTCTGCTCCCCACTCTGTCTCTGGTGAATCCTCTTACTGCCCCAGCACCTCTGGCCTATACTCCAGTTCTGTATGCATAAGTAAACAAGTCTTTTAAAAAATAAAATAAGGGTCCTCCCTGGTGGCGCAGTGGGTTAGAGCACTGTATCGTGAAGCTAAGCTAAGCCGTGGCTGCCTCAGTGCAAGTTCGATCCCCACCCCGGAGGTGACCCACATGATGTGACAGACCTCTCCTGACCACCTGCTGCTCCCCTCAGCAGTGTACTTTTGTCAATCTGCCTGTTCTGCTCCCCACTCTGTCTCTGGTGAAGACTCTCGCCCAGCACACCTCTGGCCTGTACCCCAGTTTTGTAAGCATAAATAATCTTTTTTTTTAAATGTTTTAAAGGAATGAATAAATGTTACTTGGCTAGAGTCAACACAGGGAAGAGAAACATTAGGATTGAGGTTTTTTTCTTCCCCCAAAATGAGGCAAAATGTGGCTGAAATCATCCACCAGGCTGCCTGCCTGTCACCATCGCCACCCGCAGGCTGGGACACACTGGATTTCTGTCACTCCCTTGGGTCTGGGCCTGTGTCTTTCAAAAGCATTGGCCTGGATGGAAATACAGAGACAGACACAGACAAACACAGAGTCCTCAAGCCCTGAGCCTGTGTCCTTCTAGAGCATAACACAGGATGGAGTCTCTGCCTCGCTCACACGCACGCACAGAGGCTTCTCAAAACCAGGCGCTGCCTTTATCAGTGAGCACACAGGGGCAGTCACACTCCCTGCTTTCTAATTAACCTCTAAGCCCACCCAAGTTAAGTAGTAAATTTATTTGGACTCAGAGTAGACAACAATACTCCTGTTTAATTAGACATTTTATCTATTAACTTCGTTACCTTTATCCTTTTGGGAAAGAGCTGTTAATTTAATCGTTATTTCCCAATCACAGCCCAGCACAGATTTCAATCTCTATAGACATAGAAACCCACAGGAGAAAAAGAAAAAAATATACAACTCTGCAATGCTAAACCTGAGAAAGGCCAGGATTCAGCGACATCAGTAACAGACCGATGGGGACAGGCTGAACTGACCTGCCAGGTGGCCCCAGGCCTCATTGGATTTTTGAATCTTTGCTCCATAAGTCTGTTTCTTGGTCTGGGAAGGCTGCACCACGCCTTATTCCCAGGTGTTTTCTGAGCATTGGAAACAATGTGCCAGAGCCTTTTCTCCCATAACTGGAGGCCCCAAGAGCTGGGGAAAGTGACACCCAGAACCCAGAAGCAGTTGGCCAAAAGGCTGGACACATTGGTGACAGGCCGGGGCAGGGCCTCCCTCCTCTACTGCCCGGCCTCACCCACCCACACATCCTATGTGCCCTCACAAGCACCCAGGAAGCTACCATGGTGGGCAAATCCATTAGGAACAAGAAGTCATTATAATTGCTCAGCACCCACCTTTCCAGGAGTTGATTCCCAACCCTTGATCCAGCTTCCAGGCTCTGGGCCATTTCCAGCAGGGACTCGTTGAAAAGTCAGGGTTGCTTCAGAAGCCAGACTTCACAGAGGCAAGAACTTTCTCCCAAAAAAATAGAAGCCTGGAGGATTTGTTTTCCCATTTTGATCAGGGGAAGGAGAGTTGCATGCATGTGATGCTCTGTTTGGAGTTCTGTACTCGCCTGTGAGGCCAGAAGCACACTCCAGAACCCATGTGACCCATCAGAACAGCTGAGAAATGGACAGGAGCTGTGAGCTTCCCCATATTCCACGAGGCCTAATTCCCAGGCAGCCAGGCAGGTGCTGATGGGAAGCAGGCATCAGAAGAAAAAGTCCTGTACTCTGCCCCCATCAGCACCAAGTAATTGCTTTTGTAGGCTTCAGGAGTCAATTTCTTAAGATGGTGAATAGTTTGAGAAATGCACTATCCCAGGAATAGAAAAGAGGAGTGTGTGTGTGAGGAGTGTGTGTGTACGAGAGAGCTACCGATTAAGGTGGCTGTTAAGATTCTAAAAAGCACATGCTTATAGCTAACTCACTGGCCTGAACCAAACGCTGGTAATCAAAGGCAATGCCATTAATGGGTGTTAAGCTCACAGAGTTAATCAGAAATGTAGAATTTAAGGTCTGTATAATAGCCTTCACTCACCAAGAATTTCATGCTGCATTTTCAATTACCCCTTAGGCAATTAACTGTGCAGCTTAAATGAAATGTGTGGAATTCAGGAGAGATTAAACCTAATGCCGTCGGCTAGCAAAGCTTCAGCATTCAGAAGTTTAATGAGGTGATAATGGGGAAGAAACTGCCCTAACCCTTGCTAAACCAGGCTGCCAAGGCTGGAGTCTGGCGAGCATTGTCAAAAGCATACAGTGATCACAGGTAGAATGGACAACTTAGAAAGCCAGGTGACACGGTCTACTGGAAGGCCCTTGTTCTCAGCCCTTCCCCCTACTTCTGGCTTCCCCAGAAAGCAGACCCTCCTACGAATGTAACCCTCCACAAATCCTAATCTTCGGTTTTCTAAGATTGGAAGGAGGGGTCTTGGCTAATTGTGAAGTTGTTTTTTCCTCTCTCAGATTGCTCAACATTTTCCTTACTTTTTTTCTAACTTAGCAAACTAGTATCTTTGATGAAACAACTAATTTTTTTTAACTGGGTCACTTGTAACTGTCTCTAAGCAAAATGGGCTTCGTGCAAAGGTAGCATGCACAACAGAGATGTGGATTCTCTTCCACATCAGTTCGTCAAACAAGTTGGATGACCCTGAAAAGTCATCTTTTTCTTTTTCAATCCCATTTTCATTGCCACAACAAATCTCTACTACACAACCACCATGACAAAGGCTGTGCTGAGTCTCAGTGGGAAGGCCTAAGTATAAGGCACAGTTTCTCATGGAGTCAACATCTTCATGAGAAGTTCAATATCTGCTAGTTGCCCAAAGTCAAGCACAAATAAGCTGCTGCCGGAAATCAGGGAGAAATCCCCTTGGCAAGAGAAGATGCCAAAGACTTATGGAGGCAGCCAAACTTGAGTTGGACTTAGAGGGATAAATGAGATTCAACAGGTAGAAAAGGTGGTGGAAGATCAACAGCAATGGAATGCTGGAATGCTTAGTATAATGTGGAATGTACCAATTAGAACACAGAGGTCTAGTGCAGCAGACCTGACAGGGCAAAACCAAAAAGTGGGAGTCTTTCAAGACCAGACTGAGGAATGGAGACTGCATCAGGCCTGGGGTTGTTCATAGAGCAACTGAAAGGAGTGAAGAAAGTGGGAGACTGGTCTGCTGACTGGTGGATGAGGTCAGATGCAAACTAATACTGGGACATGAGCTAGTAGAAGATAGTAGAAACCGAAAATGGAGTGAAGCAAGAAATACAACAAAAGAAATCTCCTCCCAATTCCAGAGTTCACCTTGGGTATAAGAAGATTATTAAAGATGCCTGAGGTTTCCAGGAAAGTGTTGTGGATAATGATTGCAATGACACTGAGACTTAAGCAGGTTGAGAAGGAACATTTTTCTATCTTAGAATGTTTGAGATTGAGGTGTTAGCCAAGCCTTCAGGGGAAACCAACAAGAATTTAAATGAAAGACTGTGGTTTGAGAGAAATCAGAGCCTGAAATGCCTCCTCTGTAAATAGGTTTAGGCAAAATCAGTAAGTTCTCAGCCTTGGGTGCATATTAGAATTTCCTGGAACTTACTGAAAGCACAGATGGCCAGGCCCCACACCCCAGGTCAATAAAGCCCAAATCGGAGGGTGCATGTGTCCTGAATGTGCATGTAAAACTCCCAGCACTTTGGTTATTCTGCTTTTCACCTTCTTCTGAATAAGACCACAGGTGGAAGGGGGTGGCAAATGGCTTACTCAAGTAGACAGAAACACAAATCAGATTTATCTTTGATCAAGAATCCTCAAAAGAAACATCATCTTCCAAATGAAAGCTGGTTTCTATAAACCAGTTTCTATAAAGGGGTTCTCTAACCCCTCTAGTAGTATTTCTGTTCCCCCTGACCACACCTCCCAGCCCACCCTCTGCAGGGAAAGCTGCAGCAGAGCAAGAATGGAGAGGAAAGAAGCCTGAGAAAGAGTGGGCTGACTGGCAGGGAGATGGGTGGGGATGGGTTGACCAGAAATCTGGAATCTTTAAGCAGCTGCAAGTCAGAACAGGCAGGTAGCTGGGCTGCCTGGACACAGACGTCTCCCACTATGACCTTACTAATGATCCCACACACATTCTTGATTCCTTGTGGTTTAGAAATCTTTTCCCATTATTTTCTCATTGGATTCAATTACCACCCTGTGACTTAGAGCGATCTGGCATTAATGCTCTTTTTACAGAGAGGAAGTAGACATGGAGATGGGAAATGGTCTTTACTCAAGTACCCCAGCTAGCAAAGACAGGATTGAAAGCACACAGCCCTCAGGCCAGGGTTTTTCCCACCACATTCTGCCACCTCCACAGGTGAATCTAGGGGATATAGGGAATATAGAAGAGACATGGGTGAGGAGTCAGAGGTAAATTCTTCTTAATTAAATGCCCACTTTTTCACTCCATAAAAATAATCCTCCACAAAACTTAGAACTGGAAATGGAGCAAGGATGGCCTGTTTTAATTTTAACTCTGTACCCCTTCTGTTCTTTCCTCTAGTCCATGGCAATGATGCTTAGAAGCAATGAACTCAGAAAATGCAGTCAGATTAGGAAGACAGAGAAGCAGGGTACGCCATGTGTATCCTCCAAAGCTGGATAATCCAAACTATTCATCAGCATCGAGTCATGTAGAAAATGCTGATGAAAAGCTGTCTGGAAGGAGTGTTGATGTGTCCAACTATATGACTCCTTTTGGCACATGGCAGGTACTCAAATATTTGCTGTGCAAGAATTGAGAATTACACTCTGGAGACTTCCCACTACCTCAAAGTGAAAACACAACTCCACTTTGACACACACACAAAAGAAAAAAAGCTTTCCATTGTATTCCACTTGTACCAATTGACCTGGTATGAACCAAGATATCCTCCCACAGAGAGCCCTGTGGGTAAAACCACTCCCTTAGGAATCAGTGTGTTCCAAGCAACAGAATCCACACAAGCAAAAAGGAGTATGTGGAAAGATACCCAGAAATCCCCACACTGGAAATATACCTCATCCCACATCTCACTAGCTACCTATGGATCCCAGCTCTTTCTCTAGCCTCTTCGTTTCTCTTCGAGGGATTCCTCTACAATACACCCACAAGCTGATTTCTACTGAAACTTTGAAGTTGGCTTCACTCTCTATGTCTCCTGCTTCAAAGTCTCAAAAGATGGAATCTGATTAGGTGTTGACTAGACAATGGGCAGGCTGGACATTAGTCCTGTGCTCACCACAAGTCTAACTGGGGAGGAGAGAAGGTAAGGTGCACACAGTGCTCCCTGGATCCTGCCTCTCCTTCAGCCAAGACCACTGTAGGTAACAGTAGAAGTACAAAGGAAGGGACAAGTAGTTTCCAGAAAAGGAGACTGTGGGCAGGACAAGAATCTCCCCCAAACATACCTAGTATATGTCTGTTATTAGTAATTTTGCTAAGAAGCCATTTTAACTAAATTACTTGAAATGAAAACCAAGTTTGTGGGTCCCTGTAGCTCCATGAATTTGCCCATTGCCTACCCGGACAGCCTTCTGCTGCATATCCCAATACAGAGTAGGAGAGGAGCCAACTTGCAAAGCTATTAAGTATTTCAGATGAGTAGGACCTTGGGGATTGATTGCAGTAGGTGACTTTAGCTCCCCAACATCTTTTCTTTGAGATATATCTGTTTATACTCGCTATGTTAATTGATATAAATGACATCAGTGTAGAGACTTGCTTTTCTGTCCAAAAATAGCTGTTTTTCTTAACCATCCAGCAGAAGTAAGAAGTGAGGTGTCCAAAGACAAACTCTTAACTCTTGTCCAGCAAATAACTGAGTATCAACCACATGTCAGGCACAATGCCCAGCTAGGTCTGACATCACTTCATCCTCACATCTGTTCCTTCACGGATGGAGTCATATCTCCACTGAACAATGAGAGGTCTTTGGCTCAAAGGGTTGAAGTGATAAATCTGGGAGAGGAAAGGAGAAAATGTGGTCCCTGTTTGCAAGGCACTTATACTTTTAAGAGAGAAGTTTGTGTAGTGGTCAGTGTGTTTCCAGTCTCACTGATTGAGGCTGTGTCACTTGAAGCAGAACTAACATCTCTGGGCCTCAGTTTCCTAACATGTAATATCGTGGTAATGTTAGTCCCTATGGCATAAGTTTGCTGTAAGAATCGAATATGTCGATAAATGCAAAGACCTTAGAAGAGAGCCTGGCAGCTTAAAAAAATGGTACCAGTGGGTATCATGACTAAGAATGTAGGTTACAAAATACACATTAATAGAAAACATTGTAAGAACTGCATACTAAAGGGCCACATTCAAAGGAATAGGAAGGAGGGCGGGGGACAAATTGTCCTGGGAAGGATTCACAGGAATATTGGGACCTGAGTTAAATTAGGTCTTGAAGAATGTGAGAAATGTAGGTAGGTGGAGAAAGAGGGCAGGCGGCTTCCCAGAACCAGTCCCAGACCAGAACCAGTCTCCCGGGAGGCCTCTGTGCAGGCCAGGTGTTCTGGGAAGGAACAGGACATACAAATGGATGGAGGGAATGAATCCAGAAGGAGCATCAAAAGGGCAAATCGGTAAACTTCCCAGAAGCCACTGTGAGTTCTAGAAGAGAGACAAGACTTGGAGATGTTCAAGAGAAAAGCAGAATGAAGGATCTGTCAAAATGAAGGGATGTGGTGTTTTCACAAGTCTGGAAAACATCATACAGATAAGAGAATCCAAAACCTCTGAACCCAAAGGCAGCACCTCCCTCTTTTACACAGATGTCAGTTTTGCTCTGAGCCTGGGTTTTCTCATCTGTAAAATGTGGAGATGAGCACAAAGCATAGAACAGCAAAGCTGGGAAGTTACGAGAAGTGGCCTCCTCCTTCCTTCCTCTTTCTCTCTCTAGTTTGCCCAAGTCTGAGACTCCAGCTTGGCAACAGTCAAAAGCACATCTCAGGTTTGTTAAAACAGCCCAAGGCCTAGAAAGACAAAATAACATTTCTCTCCCCCATGTCTGCATCCCTTGTAAACACCAGGTATTTGTCAGAAGTTCTGTCTCTTCCACTCAGCAACCTGAGCATGTAGCAAGTCCAGTCTCCCAGCCGCATGACCATGGCCTAGTGGACAATAATTCCCAGCCACTCCTCACCAGAGCACTGCAAGGAGCAATTGAAACCAAGAACTCCAAGAACAAGGGAAGAACCCACACCACTGTGGAGCCATGTGAGCTGGGCGTGAGGTTGGGCCTGGAAGTCACAATGTGTAGATTTGCCATAAGCAGGAGCAAAGTAACCAGGGGACCCTTGGGCTGCAATGGATGCAGCTCTCCTGCTTTGGGGTTATGGAAATCTTAGTCCTCATAATGGTCTTCATGCAGCGCTGAGAGGGAGGCAGTTGTGAAATGGTGAGTGATGACTATGGGTATCGCTTTGACAGAAAATACGTCAGGGAAACATACTGCAAGTGTGAATTAAGCATGGAAAGCCCAACAGCACACTGCATTAGAGAGTGATAGCAAGCCAGTTTGCAACACCCTCCAAAAGCAGTGACCCCACCCACTTGACACCACAAGTTCACCAAGCAGTGGCAAATATACAAGGAGTAGTTAGTCCTTCGGCAAGTTCACCAAGCAGTGTCCTTCGGCACAGTCTTCAAGAGCCTTAATATCAATTCTCCAGCTAATGTAGGTACAACATTAATTGATATAAATGACGTTAACATTGTTCGTTAATGCTTCCTCAACAACTTGATCACACAACATTCCCAGTTGGAAGCAAAAAGAATCGAACTCATCCTAGTTCCCCAGAGAGAAATGGTTATGTGGTTACTGATGAGTGTAAGTTTCTTGAAAATGTAGAGAAAATTTTTCTGCTCTTTGGTAAGGGAGAATTAATTTTTCATGTTTCATTATGCCCTTTGTAATTAATGTGCCTCTTTATTTTTCATGATTTTACCTTTTTTTATAGCAAGATTGCTTTTTGGCCAATTTGTTATAGGGCAAAAATATGGCAGTGACTCTGTCTCTGGTGAATCCTCTCACCCTCCGCATCTCTGGCCTGTACCCCAGTTCTGTATGAATAAATAAGTATTTTTAAAAAAAGTATGGCAGTGAAAATCGTGATGGCAAAGCATTTACTGTGAAGCCACCTAAAACAAGTAGCAGTATGATGTGCTGGTGGAGGCTTCTTTATTACACACAACTGGGTAAGCTTGAATAGGGTAGGAGATGCCTCTGTTTTCTCACCTGTAAAATGGAGAAAAGACCTACATCAAATGGCCACTTGTCAATTCAAGGGGGTAACACACTTAAGGTAGTTTCTGAGTTTGGAGTCTGAATATAAAACTTTGGTGGTGTTCTTTAAAAATTCAAGTTGGTGGCCCTCCCTGGTGGCACAATGGGTTAGAACACAGCACTGCAAGCTGGCAGCAGCCACTTCAGTGCAAGTTTAATCCCCAGGCCCAGAGGTGACCACATGGCGTGGCAGACCTCTCCTCACCCACTCGCTGCTCCCCTCAGTAGTGTACTTCATCAGTAGGCCTGTTCTGCTCCCCACTCTGTCTCTGGTGAATACACCACCCCTGCACCTCCGGCCTGTACCCCAGTTTGTGTGCATAAATAAATAAATCTTTTTTAAAATTCAAGTTGGTAAAAAGCTTCTGAGAAGTTAGAGTCAGTGGCCAAAATGAAGAGAATTCTGAATAGGAGAAAATATTTTCACACCATACATTTGACAAGGGTCCAACAATGAAGAGCTATAAAGAGCTCATACAACTCTAAAAAAATAAAATGACCCAATCAAAAGATGGGCAGATTCAACCACAATGAGATACCACCTTGCCCAGGAGAGAATGGACCATTTTTAAAAAGCCAAAAACAATGAGTTCTAGTGAGGGTGTAAGGAAAAGAAAACCTCCTACCCTGTTGTAAGAGGAAGGTAGTTCGCTTCAGTCCCTATGAAATTCCAGGTAGAGATTCCTCAGAGCATTAAATGGGGGTCTGCCATTCAACCCAAAAATTCCACTCCTAAGAGTCTACTCAAAAATTCACAAACACTAATTTGGAAGGAAACCTGTATGACCCTGTTTATTGCCGCACTATTTAAAATACCAAGATATGGCAACAATTTAAATGCCCCAAAACAGGTGAATGGATCATGAAGATGAGGTGGATATACCTGGTGGAATACTACTCAGCAATCAAAAAGATGAACTTGTGCCATTTGCAACAACATGGCTGGAGGCAGAATAGGTATGGTAAGCAAAGTAAGTCAGAAAGAGAAAGATAAATGCAAGATAGTTCACTTATATATGGAATAGAGAGAAACTAAGCAAAAGGTCAAATGAGGACAAATCTTGAAAGCTGTCCATAGAACTGAGATATGCAGAGGATGGAGAAAGAAAAAGGGAGAGTGAGGGGCAGGGGAGAAAAGACAGAAGGGGCACGGGAACAATGAACTATTACTAAGGAATCAGAAGGAGCATATGGTAGGGTGAGAGCCAAGAGGACAGGGGGTCTAACAGAGGATTACTGGAGTTTTGGTGGTGGGTATGGTGAAATAACATATAATTGTAGAAGTGGAAGCTATACGCCAAAGGCATATAAAGTGATATGAATCAACAATCCCGCAACAAAGATAACTAAAAAAATAATAATAATAAATTCAGGTTGGAAAGATCTGAATTGGGATTCAGGGAAAATCTTGGAATGCAACAGTAATATAGTCATTGTTCCAATATTCTTTAGGAAAATTACACCTGATTTAGGATACAGAGCATCTCAGAGAGTGGATAAAATTGACCCTTGATGTCGTGGACTCAGTGTGTGGCCACAGCTTTCCTTCCAGCTGGTGCGGCACAGAAGCTCCTCAGGCAGTTGAGGGAGAGCAGGGAGTCATTGAGAAGGGCTGGGCGGGGCAGTTGTGCTCAGCCTGGCAGCTGGAGGGACATGGAACCTCAAAGCAGCCCAAGCCTGCAGCCAGGTGAGGCTGCTCCTGTTCATCTGTGCACAAGCCCAGCTGGGTTGCACCCTTCCTGGGTTTCGGCCAATAGACAGAAGGTGCGCTGTCACGCCCTCCTAAGGGACATGCCAGTTTCATTCCTAGAAAGTCCTTTATGCCCTAGAAACACCATGTACGTGGTGGAAGGCTACGCGTGCCTTGGTGGTGGGGGTGGCGTGGGAGGACACCTCTGAGGAGGTGTGGGCCTGTACCTCTGAATCAGTGTTGTAAATTAGTGTTGGCTCAGTAAAAATTATAATAATTAGAAAAATAGAACATACCATCTATACTATATGCAAGTACTGATAGATGCTTTTTTATGTATCTGCTAAGTCCATTAGTAGTATTAATGCATTATAGAGTAATTAATGCCAACATGAAATCCAAATACTTAAAGAAATTGAAGAACTTTAAAATTAAAGAAATGTGTTTTTAACTTTAAAGTTAAAGAAATCCATTTTTAAATTATTAAAGTACTTTAATTAAAACAATTAAATGTTCTGGGCTCTCCCTGGTGGTACAATGGGTTAAAGCACCGCATTCTGAAGCTCTTCAAAGCCACTCCAAGTTCGATCTCTGGCAGGGGAGGTGACCCACATGATATGGCAGACCTCTCCTGAACTGCCCCCTGCTCCCCTCAGCAGTGTACTTCATCAGTTGGCCTGTTCTGCTCCCCACTCTGTCTCTGGTGAATCCTCTCACCGCCCCTGCAATTCTGGCCTGTACCCCAGTTCTGTATGCATAAATTAATAAATCTTTAGGACAGTAATAATAAATGCTTCCTGAAAGCTATTCTCAGTATTACTACATTTATTGTAGTAAATTCTTCAGAGTCTCTTTTTACTTCAGCACATGCTTTTCTCAATTACTTCAAGATGGCCCAGTTCTGTTCCCTAAGTAAACAAGCCACCCTTCCTTTGCTGCTGTGAAAAATGTCATTCTTTGATGCCTTATCAATTTACTCCTAAGCATTTCACTTTATTTTATTTATTATTTGTAGAGTCAAGGTCTTCTTTTGTCCATGCTCAATCTTTTTCAGTGGGATAAGAAGACAGCAAAAATTTCCTAAAATGCAATGGATTTTGAAGTGTATATCGTCCCTGGTCTGAAACTTTTATCAAGCAGGTGCACTTGACAATGTGGAGATCATTTGTTATGATGCTATTTCAATTAGACTAGGTTTAGGCCCTCGTTCGTATTGCCTGTAACTTTTTAAAAGCACTTCTTTTATTGCACATTCAGAGAATTTTATATATATGTCTTGTGAGTGTGTCCTTAAACTTCTAATCTTATTTTGTCTCTTGGAAATTGTTTAACGTGACTTGTCTTGGAAGAGGCTAGGCAGCTTAGGCAAGGAAGCTCTTTGCCTACGACAGTTTTCCAGATATTTTTTGCTGCTAGTTCTATGTAATATTTATTAACATTTTGACACACATTTACTTTTGTAAGCCTAAACCAGATTTCTAAAATTTCTTTGAAACTTTAAAGAACTTGGCCAAAAGACAGTACTAAAACACTGGCACTCGGATGCAGAAAGCCACCATACGTATGTAATTATATACTTCAGGGTAGTATGAGTTTTTAATGTTGAGTCATACTAAATTTATCACATTCAGCAGACCTGGCACTGGCAGTGTAGTCATAACTTTCTGGTGTTTGTAAAAATAAAATTGGCAACTTGAAACTAAATCATGCCAAGGTTTTGATTATCTTAAGATATTAATGAAACACCAATATGAAGTGTCCAGATTCGCCAATGTTTGTTGCATGAGTTTTGTTAGCTGCGTGCTGTTTTTTTCAGTGACTGCCTAGCACACTGCAACCCTCCAGCACATGGCTATCTTAGTTGTACTGGTATAATTGTTAAGGGGAAGGATGTCCTAAAGGAACTCAGTACTGAGTTTTGTGGACTCCACCCCCTACTCCAGTGATTGGAAACTACAACGCCCAGCAGCACCAGGGAGAGAACTGCGAGGACCCAAGGGTGGAGCTAGCAGGAATTCTGGGACTTTGGGGGGTAAATAGGGTGCCATTTGCTATAGCTCTCTCTTGCTCTAGCAACAGTTCTCCAGACCATGTGACTGGGGTTTATCAGTTAGTTTGTTACCAGAGCTCCAAGTCAGCTGAGCCAGTAAGATCTTCTAGTTACCTTAGATCTCTCTTTCTTTCCCTGGGTTGTTCCTTTTCTTTCTCCCTTTTGTAAATAAACCCATTATTGACCTTTTTGTGTGTGCCTGCAGTACAACTAAATTTTAAGCACGGGGGTGAAGACCCACAGACAGGCAGCCCAGTTCACACTTGGGTGCCCTGTAACATAATCAGTGATTGTACCTCCAGCAATAACACGTGGGCAAGCTGTATCAGCAAACAGCATTTTCAGTGAATAAATAAGTTTTCCAAAATCACATAAGGATGGATTAAGCTCACTAAATGTAAAGCTCGAACCTCAAGTCACTATCGCTCTCGTCAATGCTTATTGTGTTAGTTTAGATGTTAGCCCCGCGTGTGCTGTGCCGATTCTGATTGTATTAAAATAAAAGGTTGAACTGCACAGTCTCATTTGTTGTCAATTGTGGTTCACTGGAGGTGAAAACAAAGTTGTGCTCTGGCTGGAAATGAAATTACCTTTTTCCTGACTCCCACCGTCACAGACCTCCTTGGCTCTCTTGCACCACTGTCCCCTTGGCTCCGGGCAGCTGCTCCACATCGCTCCTTTCTTCCCTCACCTTTGACCCTTTTCATATCCAACCCATCAACCTGAGCTTGATGGACAATCTGTTCTTCCTTGCCACCTGTGGGAGTGGGATTGGACTCATCTGGAAGTTGGGGAGGCCTCATGAGCCAGTGTGCATCCAGGCCTCCGCTCGTTGGTTCTGCTTGCTCTTGACTTGATGGCCTTGGATTGAGCATGCTTTGGGCACAGTGAGTTGCTTCCCTGCATGGAGCGCAAGGGCTCCCAGCACCACTGGCCATGGAGCATCCGAGGAAACAAAGTAAAACCAGCTGTAGAGCCGGTGGGCCAGCTCCCCATGCTGGAACTCGTCGTGATGATCCGTCAGTGAATAGAACCCAGACCTGACCCACAGAGCCTACGAGCTGTAAGACAAAGTGGAGTAGGCAACCACCTTCCACAGGCCCTAAGGACCCCATGCATATCTTGAAGTTGTCCAGGAGCTATCAGCTGTACCCCTCCCCCCTCAGAGGAATCTTCCCAGAACTGGACAAGAAGACTCGGTCTCCTAGAAGGTCCCCAGGCAACATGTGGGTGAACCCACGCTGCAAATTGCAATGGGACAGACGCTGCCACGTCCCCAGTGGGTGACTACAGCTCAGCCTGACAGCTGCCACGTGGTCACAACTAAGACCCGGAGGTGAAGAAAAGGCCAGTCAGAGATGCCAGGCAGGATGCTCATTAGCACAAAGTTGTCCAGCTTCAAGGGTTGAGACCTTGGTGCCGGGGCTAGAGAAAGCCGCCATGTCCTGAGAGCTAGTGGCCACAGCCTGGGCGCAGGCACCTCTCAATGGGTCTGCTCTTTCCAGGCTGGTGAGCAGTCTCTGTCTCCTAAGCTTTTTTTTTTTTTTAACTTATTTATTCATACAAGAACTGGGGTATGGGCCAGAGGTATGGGGATGAGAGGATTCACCAGAGGCAGAGTGGGGAGCAGAACAGGCAGATTGATGAAGTACACTGCTGAGGGGAGCAGTGGGCGGGACAGGAGAATTCTACTGTGACATGCGGGTCAGCCCCCTGGCTGGGGATCCAGCTAGAGGTGCAGTGGCTGGCAATAGCTGATAGTGATGAGAGAGACTCTAACCGCTGTGACACCAGGGAGGCCCCCCTCCTAAGCATTTTAAAGGGAAGTTATCTTTCTACCAATATACTTGCTTAGTGAAAAAGCACAGATCACTGCATTTTTTAAAAGATTTATTTATTTATGCATACAGGAACTTGGGTACAGGCGAGAGGTGTGAGGGGGTGAGAGGATTCACCAGAGACAGAATGGGGAGCAGAACAGGCAGATGTACTCAAATACACTGCTGAGGGGAGCAGCAGGTGAGACAGGAGAGGTCTGCCACACCATGTGGGTCAGCTCTCTGGCCAATCAAACTCTTGCTGCAGTGGGTGTGGATCACTTTATAGCGCTGCGTTTTAGCCCATTGTGCCACCAGGGAGGCCCCATGATCACTACATTTTTATTGCCAGTGCCTGCATCACAAATCAGAGGGGCCCTCCCTGGTGATGCAACGGGTTAAAGTGCAGCACTATGAAGCCAGCAGCACGAGCTGGATCTCCAGCCAGGGAGCTGACCCACATGGGGTGACAGACCTCCCCTGTCCTGCCCGCTGCTCCCCCTAGCAGTGTACTTCAATCTGCCTGTTATGCTCCCCACTCTGTCTCTGGTGAAGCCTCTCACCTACCCCCCGATGTTGGCCTGTACCCCAGCTCTTGCATGCAAAAATAAATAAATCTTAAAAAATATCAGAGGATGCTTTCTTCTGATGAGACATGTGAGGCAATCACTGAGGAGCCACTGAGGAGACCCTGAGTGCAGGCAGGTCAGCAGAGGCGCCAGGGCTTTGGGGAGGTCTCCAGAAGGCAGCCTGCCTGGGAGGTGGGGAGCGCGTGCTTGAGCACTTGATTTTGTGTATCAGAAAGATTGCTCTGTTTGCGATGGAGAAAGGATTTGACAGGCCAAGACACAGGACAGGAAGACCAGCCACAAAGACAATGAATCATCTTTGATCAAGATAAAGAACCTGAACCAGGTTAATTGTATTGAAATGAGAGAAAAGGGACGGATTTCAGAATCACAAGAGGCAAAATAGCAGAACCTGCTGTGGAAAGAAAGAGGCTTAGCTGCGAACAGAAAATTGAAGAGCGGGGACAATCAACTACAGGAGAGCAACCCCAAGGGGTGGCTGTGCACACCTGTAAGAGCAGAAGAGATTTCAGGTCTGTGCGAGGGTCTGAAACAGTGGAGGTATTTGGGGTAACTGGGGATGTCCGGGAGTCAGGGGCGGAGAGTAGGTCAGGGCCAGGACTCACTGGGATTCCCTGGCCCACGGAGCGAGACACGTGTCTCCCTGCATCCCACCCTGGCACTTGCCTGCTTTATTTCTAGTGGATCATCCACTGCCAGAGGGTCAGGGCTTACGCCTTTGTGCTTGGATGTCAGGCATGGGCACCTGCAAACAACCAGTGTTGAAGGCTGAATATTAAAGGGCACCCCCAGAAGTCTAGGGAGCAGGGTCTCCAAACCAAATTGTAGCATCAGCAGTCTGCTGCTCACGCTGCAGGCTGAAGGGCCCCTTTCTGAAGCCCCTTTTGGTCCTCCACCAGCGAAACAGACCAGTGCTTCTCAGACTTCCGTGGCATCCAAACCGTGTGCCTTGGTGAAATGAAGACTCTAATACAGCAGGGAGGGCTAGGGTGGCCCTGAGATTCTGCTAATGGTGCCCTGGACACACATGGCGTCTTAAATAAGTCACTGAACAAAGCAGCTATAGTCTAGTTCTGAGAAGTCCACCTTTGATCTGATTCATCACTGGAATGTCACAGACATAGCCACAATTTCATCACTGTAGTTGGGGTCAGCATCCGCTGTAAAGCTTTCAGTCTGATCCGAAGGTCATCATGGTGCTGGCGGGACCCACTTCTGCATCTGGTCTTCAATCAGACATCTCTGGCATAGGCTTTTCTCGAATTTTTGTTAGTCTCATTGCTTTCAATGACGCAGATCCAGTACCAGTTTCCATCCCTTTGTTCTCGTGTGTCCAGATCAAATGATCATGGTGCAAGGGGCAGCCTGGCAGGTGGGCAACAATCAGCATTGATTTTCTGCTTTTCTAGCCATTGATCACTTTTCATTTGGTTGCTAGTCAGTCATTTGATGTGGCCTGCCCATTGCATGGATTTCGCATGCTTAGCAACCATGATGAACAAGACAACACAGATTAAGCCAAACACGAAAGGAAATGATGTTATCCAGAAGCTCGGTGAACAGGGGGTGTTTTGGGGAGCTGGGGGGGGCGGTGAGAAATCAAGGGATTCACCTGGCTACTGGAGCAGCAGAAAAGATTCACGAGGTGTGAAGGTTCTACCTGAGGTGGAACTCTGTGCACAGAGGTGAAGGTATGGTGCAGGTAAGCCGCCTGCCACTCCCAGGCTCTGCCTTTGCTAACAGATTTCTCAACTCTGCTCTCTGAATTCCTCTCTATCTGCTAAGGACAGGATCAGTACAGCCTTGATCCCTGCCGTTTCTGGAATCTCTAATCTTGTAACTTGTTTAAAATGCATTCATGTAACTGACTTCAGTCTGGCCTCAGCTAGGACAGGAGTCTGATAAGAGGTTCTCTAACTGCCCTCAGATAGGAAATGGAATATTTGGCGAGCTTAAAGCATTAAAGGAGCTGCTTACAGCTTAATGCTCCCCAAGGCAGTTTTCCAAGTGAATTTCGACTTGTAGTCTGTCCAGGTGGGCTGCTAGCCAATCTCCTCTCCATCAAAGTTTACAGTATATCACTAAATTTCCTTGCTTGCATTCATGGAAAAGTAAATTAGTCTTTTACTTCTGAAACTACTCTGTTGGGCTTTCAGGGCCCTGTCTAAACCGCTGTGAAACCTACTTACTCTCCATGCTCAAACTCATTGCTAGCTCTTCACTTTGCTTTTTATTTTTGTCCTTTCTTGGAATTCCCTCTCTCTGCCCTTTGCTTTGCCATGTGCAATTCAAGGGTCTGCCTTCTCCGGGAATCTCCTTTAATCATTCTTTCTTAGAGTCCTCGTTCCCTCCTACCTCCTGTACTG
>NW_004567117.1:32712190-32723461 GCF_000260355.1 Condylura cristata | reverse complement strand
AGGATTTTTTTTCAGTTTGGTATTCTATACAAATCTAATGTATGAATAGTGGTAAAAAAAAAAAATGGAATCATAATACCTAACATTTAGTAAGCATTTACTGCTAAGTATTTTAAATTTGCGATTGCATTTACTACTCACAGTGTTGTGAAGTATACACATTTATAACCTCACTTTGCAAATGAGAAAACCAAGGGTTAGAAAGATTCGTAAATTTGCTCTAGAGCCCCGCCAGTGAGTGGGAATGCAAAGCCTAGTCTTTTTTTTTTTTTTTTTAAGATTTATTTGTACATACAGAACTATGGTACAGGCCAGAGGTGGAGGGGCAGTAAGAGGATTCACCAGAGACAGAGTGGGAAGCAGAACAGGCAGATTGATGAGGTACACTGCTGAGGGAGCAGTGGGCAGGTCAGGAGAGGTCTGCTGTGCCATGTGGTCACCTCCAGGGCGCAGATCAAACTCATGTGGAAGTGGCTTTAGCTTCTTAGTGCTGTGCTTTAACCCGCTGCGCCACCAGGGAGGGTCACAAAGCCTCGCCTTTAAAGGCTGACTTTAAACCCTCGTCTTTTCACTTACACATCAAGTTGTTATTTATCAAATAATGATGTTTATCATTTTTATGGATGAGTTTTTAACGGTGTAGTAAAAATATCAGACTTAACTCTCTATTTTTAAAAGAAACCCATTGGCTCTACATTATGAGTGAAGATAAAATTAATACATCTCCTATCACCCGTCTCTCCCCTCGATTACCCAATTTGTGGTTGTTAGTGTCTTCTATTTTCCTGATTTTATATCTTCATAAAATGGTGTGTTGTATTTCGGGGCCATTAAGTCTTTATATCTAAACCCTGTTGTTTGATTTAGCAGATTTAAACAATATCTTTGGATCACTTGCTATGAAAAATGAGCAAATCCATTTATACTTACACTAGTGCACAACTTCTCACTTTGTCCGCCATCTCATGTTTCAGTTATAACGTTTGTGACTTGGTCATGTTTTATCAGTTTTATAGTGTGTTCTGTAGCCATAATTGCCACCGCTGTGTTAGTTTTATTGCTGCATTAGCTAGGTTCAGTCTCCACTGCCAGTCCTTTTAGTGCAGTCACCACTTAGACAACCAAGTTTTGTCTTTTTTGTGGTTTTCATTGAGAATGATATTCAGGAAAGTTCTATAGTCTGTGAGGGTTGTTTGCTGCACATTTCCAGGGGGGCGCCATTCATAGCATCGTCTGTATAATGAAGGGCTGAATGTGGCCTTATGACTACATTCTGGAAGATCTATCATATTTGAAAATACCAGTTGCTTTTTTTACCAGTTCACATTTTTTTAATTTTTTATAAAGATTTATTTATGCGTACAGAACTGGAATACAAGCCAGAGGTGCAGGGGTGGTGAGAGGCTTCACCAGAGACAGAGTGGGGCACAGAACAGGCAGATCGAGGAAGTACACTGCTGAGGGGAGCAGTGGGCGAGACAGGAGAGGTCTGCCACGCCATGTGGGTCACCTCCTGGGCAGGGGATCGAACTCACTCTGAAGCCGCTACACTAGCTTGCACTGCTGCATCCTAACCCGTTGCACCACCAGGAAGGCCTTGCTTTTCCACTTTTACACAGCCTAACTTGATATAAACCTTTTTTTTCCATAGTCATTTCTCAACATTGACTAATACCACATAGACGGATGAGAATGACCTTTGTATCAGATTCATGGAGTCTTAATAGTTAGAGGATCAGAGTTTTGCTACTCTAATATATAAGAAATAATACTGTGCAGTTGATGGCCTTTTTCCTTATTATTCCTTTTCCTATTTTATTTTACATATACATATATATTATTATGTAACACATGATCTATGTAATTATGTACTTCATATAATATTTTTGTGTATTTATTGTTAAAAGTAAAGCTAACCAGGGCCCTCCCTGGTGACACAGTGGGTTAAAGCACAGCACTAAGAAGCTAAAGCCACTTCTGCATGAGTTCGATCCCCGCCTGCCCCGGAGGAGACTCACATGGCGTGGCAGACCTCTCCTGACCTGCCTGCTGCTCCCCTCAGCAGTGTACTTCATTAATCTGCCTGTTCTGCTCCCCACTCTGTCTCTGGTGAATCCTCTCACTGCCCCTACACCCCTGGCCTGTACCCCAGTTCTGTATAAATACATAAATAATTTTTAATTAAAAAAAAGGTAAAGCTAGCTATCTTTTAAGTCATTATTTTTTTTTAAGATTTATTTATTTGTGCATACAGAACTGGGGTACAGGCCAGAGACCCAGGGGTGGCAAAAGACTTCACCAGAGACAGAGTAGGGAGCAGAACAGGCAGATCGATGAAGTACACTGCTGAGGGGAGCAGCGGGCAGGTCAGGAGAAATCTGCCACGCCAGGTGGTCACCTCCGGGCAGGCGGGAATCGAACTCATGCAGAAGTGGTTTCAGCTTCTTAGTGCAGTGCTTTAACCTGCTGCGCCACCAGGGAGGGCCTTAAGTCATTATTTTTAAATTATTTTTCTGTGAGTTGGTTGTGTATGTTCTTTGCCAATATTTCTGTCAGTTGATGATTTCAAGAAGCACTTTGTACATTAGAGAGATCAGCCCCTTGCAGTTCCAAGCTTGCCTCCTCCAAGAAACTTCACTTGACTTATATACTAAGATGGGCCCACAGTTCCAGAAAAGTAGCAGATGCAGAGGGATTTTACTTGGGGGTTATGAGATAAACCATAACAAAAAAAAAGAAAAAGTTAGTCATATGCTTGGCACTAGGAACTAGTAAGCCTTTAGATTGTGAGGACAAAATTAGTTTCACTGTATGCCCTGGACCTGATGTCCTGAGTCTGCAATTCCTCCATCCCCTTAGGAGGAAGCAGCCAAAGCAATAATTTCCCTGTGGTGCCAAGTAACCTAACCCCCTCGCAAGAAAACGGGGATACTTAATTCAACAAACAACCCTCTGAAGTCTAGCAAGCTTGACACAACAGGCAGAGTTGCTGCTGGCTGGAAACTAACTGAACCAATTAGATTCTCTTTTATAGCTGGTGTCTTTGAGACATGCACAAGGAGGGAGGCAGTCAAAGAGCCAGAGCTGAGAAGCTTACAGAAAGAGGAGCAGCAGGAAAAATAGGAGAGGGAAGGATGGAGAGAGAAAAGCTAAGGCAAGAACCTGGCGTTGATGATAGAGGTGGTAACAGCCAAATAAGCAGACCCCAGGGATGATCAGTGAGTCCCAAAGGATGGTCAAGAGAACCCCTGCTTACCCTGAGCTGTAATCCCAGCCTGTGGAGTCAGGTTAGGTAACAGATTTTTTGTCAAAACATATTGAATTGAAGATTCATGTATTTAAAACCTGTATATTTCACGGTTTATAAATTTAAGATCCATGTGTTTCACTAAATTTTTCCTTGAAAGAAATAAAAGAAACCATAAACAAACACTGAACCTAATATTATAAATTAAAGTATTTAGGGGTGATGAGGTCTGATGCTTGCCATTTAATATGAAATATATCAAAAGAGAAGGTGGTTTGTTAAATGGAAAAAGAGGAGGAGAGAGGTGGATAGATGTGTGATAAATTAAGTGTACTATTGCTAAAAGTGCAATATTTTGATAGATGTATGGGTGTTCACTATAGAATTACTTAAACTTTTTTGTAATTTGAAGATTTTTTTCTGATGATAAAGGCAAAAGCTTTAGAGAACAACCAAGTCATGGAAAAGAAAGGAAATAATTTGGTCTAGATGAATCAACAGAGGCAAAAAAAGATGACTCAGAAAATTTAAGGGAGAGAAAGCCCCAAGTAAATAGAAACTCTGGTTCAGAGCTGATGGGCCTCAGCCCTGAAAGAACAAAGATGGTAGCAACAGGAGAGAGAAATCAAAGGAAGTTTGTAGGTCTTAATAAAATTACATCTATATAGGAAAAGCACAATTTATAAATACATAAAAGTAGTGAAATGAAGAACATTAAAGTCACAAATTGGTATGGTCCTGAGAGAAAACAAATTAGATGTGATTTTAGTACAAGAAATAAAGCTTAATACCTACAAAGAATTTTATTGTACATAAAGGGAGTGGATTTAGAGGGGCCTCCCTCAAGTCAATAATAGGGAGAAGGTATTATGTGGAAATAGAATTTTGTTTAATATACAAAATGAGGATGTTTGAAAGAAAGAGACTCTCTGTTGCAAGATGTGTACTTATAATGTGGCATATGAGTGGGAATCTGGGAATAATAAAATGTGTAACTCCTGCCAAATGCAACTTTTAAAAAGGTAGACACATGAGAAATCATCGAAACCAATTGATAATAAATAAGGTCTCCAAGCAGAGTTCGGGAGGCTGCTGGTCTTCCCATCTAGACAGAAATTAAACATGTGTTATTTGCTCTATTTACTCATGGCAAACATGCCATAAGTATTTGGGCAGAAAGAGAACTTAAAATGCTATAAACATAATTTTGTGGTAATGAATTTGGAGACCTTCTAAACCCTGCATCCTAATCTCTACAGTGGGGTGATTTTCAAGTGTTTCTGCTGATTTGTGAGGGCACAAGATAAATACACATGCCTACAATACACATATCAGAAAGAGGTGTATATCAGTAGAATTTCTGGATCATGAAGATGACGAAGTATCTCTTATAAGTGTAAAATTATATATATATATATTTTTTTTTTTAAAGATTTATTTATTTGTACATACAGAACTGGGGTAGCGGCCAGAGGCTCAGGGGCGGCAAGAGGCTTCACCGGAGACAGAGTGGGGAGCAGAACAGGCAGATTGAGGAAGTACACTGCTGAGGGGAGCAGCGGGCGGGTCAGGAGAGGTCTGCAGCGCCATGTGGTCACCTCCCGGGCTGGCGGGGATTGAACTCATGCAGAAGTGACTTTAGCTTCTTAGTGTTGTGCTTTAACCCGCTGCACCACCAGAGAGGGCCGTAAAATTATATTTTAACATTCCATAATAATAGCTGCATTTCTCAGCATATGATAAATTTGGGAGAATTTGGAACAAACTAGACTTGACTAGATCAAAGAGGAGTTTTTTAAATGATCAGAAAAATGATGGAAAAAGGAGAGCCCCCGACAGCCTTCCGTATTTCAGAAAGCCTAATGCATTAGTATATTAAAAAGGACACAACTGGCCCTCCCTGGTGGCGCAGCGGGTTAAAGCACAGCACTAAGGATCTGAAGCCACTTCCGCATGAGTTCGATTCCCGCCTGCCGCCTGCCCCGGAGGAGACCACATGGCGAGCCAGACCTCTCCTGACCCGCCCGCTGCTTCCCTCAGCAGTGTACTTCTTCGATCTGCCTGTTCTGCTCCCCACTTTGTCTCTGGTGAAGCCTCTCACCGCCCCTGAGCCTCTGGCCTGTACCCCAGTTCTGTATGAATAAATAAAAATAAATCTTTAAAAAAAAAAAAAAGGACACAACTGATGGGAAAATTTAAGTCATGCCTGCTCACTAATTATAAAGTGATATCTGTACAACCTTAAAATTTTCAATAATATTATAAAGCAGAAAGTCGAAGACTCCACCCTCAGTTAGGTAAACCAGAATTTAAAAATAAAAGTAAATACGCCTCTAATTCTCTCTATAACTTTTAATCCATGATACACGAACCATCAGATTTCCGGATGCCAGCTGAACCACCACAGATATGCCAAACCACCTGCTTCTCTGCCTCTTTTAAGCAAGATAATGTTCTTAGGGTTCGTGTGTGTTCTGTGGCGCCACACACATGCTGAACAAACTCTACCCTGTCGTGGGAAGGTCAGAAAGGCACTGTGAAGACCAGCTCAGGGACTCAGCTGTGGAAGAAACAGGGATCCAGAGAGCTGGACTGAGAATGACGGAAATTCAGAATCGTCTAGAAGGCTGTAACTGTGAGGGAGGGGCTGTCCCTTCTCCCCTGGGAAACCGGACTCAGGCCATGTGGTCTCCACATTGTTTTTCCTTTCAAGTGCCTGGGAACCATTCCCTATCAATATACCAAATTCGCCAACAAGAAAAGCATCCTCCTGCGATGCGCCTCTCCCTGCCTGCTCCTTGACAGCTGCCCCTACTCACACAGTGGACCGCACCGAGGGGCCTTTGGGCCTGCCAGGCTTCCTCCCCCCAGCATTCCTCAGGGCCTGGGCCCTGGCCCCTCTTCCTCTGCTTGCACAGTGAGGCCAGCAAGGACCTCTGATACAAGTCCATGAACAGGACCAGATTTTGACAAGACCCTAAGTAATACAGCCAGCTTGCTTTGTTCCTGGCATGCTACTTAAAGGAACATTTTGTAAGTGTGTGAATAATGTAACCATAAAGGGTACCTTGGTGAAAATGGTTCACTAGACTGTGTGAATCATAAAAGTGGTGGGTGAGACATAATTCTCGTAGGCTGGCAGTCCCCTAAATCACCCCCCCCAAGAAGCATTCCACAGTGCAAACGAGTTTGAATTATCTTCACACGTAGATATCCCTCAATCTATTCTGAGAACTAAGAATATAATTTATGACCTGGATTTAACTAGTATGAGTATCAAATTCCTAGTAATACTCCTCACACCTCTATGAAGATACGTCTTAAGGAGGAAACTTGAAAAAGGCCACCTCTGACCTTCCCAGAGATGGCCTTACGGCCACCTTCGTGGAATTCATTGTCAGCGGAAGTCTTACTGATTCGTGGGGCATCTCCCCCCTGCTCAGAGCAAAATTCCATAAGTAATGTCTTCCCCTGGCGGACCTGAAGCACCTTTCAAGACAAGGTTTTCAAACGGAAAAGGGTAAAGGAATGTTGGAATACCCAGGGCTCAGGTGGAAAGCAGTAGGTAGCATCTATTAGACTCCCTTGTCCCCCAAAGAATCTCTGAGCACCCTGCCCTTGGCACCCTCACCCTCAGAGGGGCCACGCAGCTCCCCTGCACTGGTGCTGCTCCCACAGTGTGGCATGAAACCTCCCCGTCTCTCTGTCAGGACCCACCTGCTCTCTGACTTTCTCAGACCCCTCAGTCAGAAGGAACGGCTCCTTCCACAGGTTCTTGCTGGGGCCACTAACACCTTGACTAGGAGCTCCTTGCTATGATTTCGTGGACAGAGGGCAAGGAGTTCCCAGAACTAATTATTCTTTCTTATTTCAAGAAACATATATTTTTATGACAAAGAAAAATATGGAAGGAAGGCTATTAAATATTAAGAAACTCAAATAAAAATGACTATTTCCACCACCCAGAAATAACAGATGCCAACATTTGGCAAGCCTTTCAAGACATTTTACTACATGTATAAAGATAAAGATAGAAGCATAAATATCAAGTGTAGATACAGAAACAGATAATGCTTCTATGGGGGAAAATGAAATAGCCCATACTCCACACACTTCTGCAAGCTGCTCATCTCACTTGGCAATGTGTCCTGACATCTTTCCATGTCAAGAAAGATCCTTCTCATGTTAGAATATTCCAGTCTAACATTCACACCATTTCCTCCATCAGTTAGATATAGGAAAAGAAGCCACCGTTGACAAATGCCAGACTCCCTCCTGAGCTGGCCACCCCTGGAAGAAGCTGCATCTCACCCCAGCACCCCAGCTCAGCACCTATGTACAAGCCAGCCCCTGAAATGTGGGCTTGAGCATTTCAATAAGAAACCACCATTAAATTGAAAAGGCAGCCTGTTGTTGAACAGAAGACACATGCAAGCCATATGTCAGATAAGGGGTTAATATCCAAGTTGTATAAGGAATGTGTATAGTTCAACAACCAAAAAAACAGATCATGCAGTTAAAAAAATAGACAAAGCAATTCCACTCCTAGGGATCTACCCAAAGGACACGAAAACATTAAATCAAAAGGGTACATGCTCCCCTGTGTTTATTGCATCAGTGTTTACAATAGGTAAATCCTGGAAACAACCCAATGCCCAAAACTAGATGATTGGGTCAAGAAAATGTGTTGTGTGTATGTATGTATGTATACATCTACAATGGAATACTACTCAGCGATCGAAAAAGATAAACG
The DNA here is from genome assembly GCF_000260355.1 of Condylura cristata. Classification (NCBI taxonomy): domain Eukaryota; kingdom Metazoa; phylum Chordata; class Mammalia; order Eulipotyphla; family Talpidae; genus Condylura; species Condylura cristata. Next base: position 32,715,461 of record NW_004567117.1, on the reverse strand, counting down.
TCTGACATTCACAGCAACATGGATGGAATTTGGATTATACTCATTGAAGTAAGTCAGAAGGAAAAAGAAAACTATCGAATGGTTTCACTTACAGGAGGAATATAAGAGAACGTGGCGGGGGGGAAGTGTAGTGCTGTTATAATACAAAATACAACAAAAGAAAAACAAGCAGGCAATTACAAGCCAGAGAGATCCCACAGGGAAGGGGGACAGAGAGGGATCAGAAGGAAGGGGAATGTGGGGGGCTATGGGTGGGCAGAGTGGGGAGGAGGAAGTAAACATTGGTTTAAAATGAACAATAATGTAAGTAGATACATAAATTTTAAAAAATAGACAAAGAACCTAAATAGGCATTCCACCAAAGAAGTCATACAGAAGGTCAAGTAGACACATAAAAAGATGTTCTCCTGCATTATCATTAGGGAAATACAACCCAAACCCACTCTTCTGCTTTTTCTGGCATCTGGAGGCTTGAATCACAAGTAAAAGGGTCTGTGCCTCACTTCTTGAGGGGTGCCCTGTGTGGACAGCAAAATATCTACACAAAATAGCCCTGTAACAGAGACTAGAGGTATTTATTTCTTAGTGTGGAAGAACTCTTTTTAATTGTATTTTTATTTCAAGCTCACAACTCTTCAGAAAGTACTTAAATTTTATACAGTATCATCAATCAATGTGAACTCTATAAAAGACAGAAATTTAGGGATCACTGCCCCAAAGTGTCAACATTACTGACTCCAGAATATTCTATAAAGATGTGTGTTTATTTCTGCTTGTTTATTGCTAATTAATCCAATTCCTATTATCACATATTTTAAAAGACTTCTCCTCTATTGTCAGTATTTAAAAGGATAATCAAAAGGAAGAAAATGTCTAGTGTGCTCTCAATAATGATTTACGACATACTACAGTCCTAAGTAAAATCTTATTACACAATTTTAAAAACTAAATTGCTAAGAGCATGCCTGCCAGGCCCTGGCACATTGTCATAAATATTTCCTAACGATAAGTTTCTGGAGGCAGATCTGCTGGGTTGAAGAGGGAAAACCTATCTCCCGTGCCCACTGTTGAGCAAGTAACAGCACAGGGCAGCAGGTGGGTTCATTACTGATTCCAGCAAACAGATAAAGGCTCTTGGAGCCTTAGGAAGATTCCACAGGCTTTTAATGCTGAAGCAGGAACTGTGCACAGGCAGCTTCAGGCAGGCAGGCAGGGACACTAGCAAAAGGGGAAGTGGGGGTGAAGGCAGGCAAGAGCTGAGCCCCAGCCTCCCGCCATCTCTGTGCGCGCTCTCTCTCTCTCTCTCTCTCTCTCTCTGGCTCCTTGTTCCGGCCACCTCCCTCTCTCAGTCTGGGCAGCTGCACTCACAGGTATGCACGCCCAGGGCTCTGGCTTCCTGGCCCGGGTCCATCTATAGCGCACATGCCCCTGGCTCACGCTCCTAGCTGCCCCCCACAACACATCACCAAGTGCGAGCAACAAGACCTGGCAGGAAAGTTAAGGCCGCCCGTGGCAGTCGTAGAGACTAGAGGAAAAATGGCTGGAGAAAAGCCTGACTTACTCCATTTTCTCTACACCCACCCTTGCTACCAGTGGACAAAAAATAAGCAGAGAGGACAGCCACTGCCACTGTTGTATTAGTGGTGAATAGTTCTGAAAACAGCTACAGGTTGCTTTTATCTCTCCTGTGAAGAATGATGAGTTCTTGACCTTTGCCTCTGGGCGCTTCAAGGCCCCTCAAAGTGGACACGTTGGGATAATCAAAGGAAACCAGGTTGTCTCTGTCCCAGAGGCTTGGCAAGAGTTGGAACAGATGTTTTCCCGTTCTCCTGCATCCACCTCCAACCCAGCTCAGCTCCTACCTGCTACCCAGAGTTGCCTAGAAAGGACAGAAGCTTGGGTCTGAGCTCGGGGGGGAAAGTGCCAGCTGTTTTAGCCTCTAGCTCTCGGGCTTGGAAGACAAGTCTGTTCAGAGGCAAACTCTGTTCGAGCATCTGCTGGTTCATCCTCTGCCCTCCACGTCAGAGTTCGGCATCAACTCTCCACAAGAGCCCACCAATACTTGACCTCCTCGCTCCTTCTCCCCTTTAATTCCCAGATATTAGGAGACTGAATCTGAAGAGGGCTCTGTGTGTGTGTGTGTGTGTGTGTGTGTTAGGTCGCGAGAGCGAAGGGCAATTCAGCAGGGACCTGATAAGTAACTAAGCCTGCAAGGCTGTGCCCAGTGCTAGTAGAGACACAGTGTGAAAAAGAGAAGCCATGGTTCTTACCTGCAAGGAACTGACAGTGGAGCACAGCAAACGACCCATATTCAGACAGTACATGATAATGGACACATGGCCATAAGTCCTCAGAGTAGAAATGATGTGTGGTGGGCATCCAGCTTCCAGTCTGGAGAGCTGAGAGAACTTCCTGAAGGACGTGAAATTTAAGCTCAGTGGAGACAGAAAGTCAGTCTAGAAAGAAGCAATTCAAAGAAAGACACCGAGATGGTGAAATGCATTCAGGTGCATCGAGCCCCGTGGGGGGCGGGGGCGGGGGCGGCGGGAGAGCCACGGGGCCGGCGCACGCTGCCTTTACAGCCGTCAACGTGGACGCCTTCGGCTTCTGCAGCCCTATTCTGGGGTACTGTAGTCAGGCAGCAACTTTAAAAAGACACTTTAAAAGGGGGAGGAGAGATTTATAACAGTCGTTTAGAGCTTCAGAAAGCCAGCAGCAGCCATAAAGTGCGGAGGGCTATGTAAATCGCCTGCCCGCTGACCCGCCGCAGCCGGAAAATGACCGCAGACACGAAACGCACGGAGACGGCGGGCGTCGCGTCCGTCCCGCCCGCCGGAGCCGCAGGAGCGGCCGCCACACGCCTCTCGCACCGCAGGGCCTCCCCGCTCGACTCCACGCGGCGGAGGCTCCCCTTGCCCCAGGGGAGACGCTCTGCCCGGCTCCCACCCTCGCCCTGGGGCTCCCCTCTCAGGGCCTCCCGCAGAGCGGGGCGGCGCAGGTGAGGGGCTGTGCCGGCCTCTCCGCAGCACCAGGCCTGCAGGCTGGGGGTCCCGCTGGCCACTGTCCTCAGGGCGCCCCAGTATGACAAGGAGTGGGAGATGAGAGGCCAGCGGAGGAGGCCAGCAAGTGGGCCACAGGTCATCGGGTGAGACTGGCTGGGGCAGGCGAGGTGAGCGCGGAGATCTTCAGCGGAGGGCGGGACGGAGGGCGGGACGGGCCTCGGAGGGGGCCCGGGCAGGACCTCCAAAGGAGACGGAAGGAACAGGAGGCA
>NW_004567117.1:32698363-32712090 GCF_000260355.1 Condylura cristata | reverse complement strand
GCAACTGTGTTTAATCAGAGATTAGACACAAAAACACAAGAAAGATGTAAATTGCCTATTGTCCCTGAAAAAATAACGCTAATCCTTACCATTGATGTGTACAGACTTCTGTTTGTCTGCGGATGGCACAGCATAATGATGGGTATGCAAATGACCCCACATGTGTCATTTGGATGTGGAGATGTTATTCACTTCCAACCCAGACAGCTCTGTGTGTGCGGTGTCTTCCTGTTTATTGGTGTGGGTCACTCTAAGCTGGCCTCCTGCAAGATTTCCAGGCAGATCTTCAGATGCATCTGAGGAGATTCTGACTTCATTTCTGCCACCTGGTCTCACCCCCACAGGTGGGTCAGGCCGAGGACCCTCTCTTTGCTTCTCTCCTTATATCCCAAGTTCCCCCTCCCTTCCCAGAAGGAATTTGTTTTGTCTACCTACATGACGGGACACTGCCCCTGTTTGATATCATCCCTGGCTCCCTCTTTCAGACTGTTCCTAGTCTTCCATCATCAGGTCCCATAGAACTCACCAATGCCACTTCTGTCAAGGATACGATGTCTGCACAAAAATCTTACAAATGAAAATTGCAACTGTTGTCTCTAAAAGGCACTTTGAGACGTCAGATGTCGAAAGCTGGAGTGGTCTCCTCAGCTGAATTTGGCAAAGCCTCTTGTGTCATCAAGAATTTAACTTGAACCCAAGGAGAGTCCTGGCCTCTGAAGAGGTCATCTCTAAGCCTTGGGAATGTCCCACCTGCAAGGGTATTCTTGTTTACCTGCAGTCTTTGGGCCACACAGGTGGCCCAAAGGCTATCATGTTAACCTCTAGCGGGGCTGTGAGGAGAGTCACATGTCAGCTGACTGCAAACCCCAATGAAAATACTGAACACCAGAGAGCTTTCTTCGATCACAGTACTCTGTTCATATTTTCACATATTCTCACATACCACAGTGTCCAAGACACTGGGAGAGGACAAGTGAGAGCTCTGTGCTTGGAGTCTTTCTAGCTTCTGCTCCAAGTCTCTTCCCTTTGTTCATCTTCATATGTATCTTTTCCCTTTAATAAACCATAACCAAGAGCACAACAGCTTTCAGATTCACTAAGAGAAACTGTAGTCTCATCAAGATGTTTCAGGAACAGCTGTAAAATCTTACTAGCTGTTGGGGAATGAAGAGAAGTGGAAGAGAGGAGAAATAATGTTTATTTAATTAAGGAGTTGACCCACTTACTGATCAGGAAAAAAAAATGTATGCCGCAACATAAATAAATATACTTTAGCTATAAAAGGTTGGACTATATAAAAAATAAAGTTCACAGAATTAGAAAATTAGTCATTCATAAAATTTGGAAATAGGACACCCTAAAAGAGCAAGAAGTAAAAGCGCAGTGATCAACACGAGATTGGCCAAATGTGCCCCAGATAGTAGTTTGCTCTTTCAATTGCCAGCAAATATTTATTGTGCATGTATAGTAAAACAGACAGACAGTCCTGGAAAGACAGGCAGACGTGGCTGGTGTGGTTCTATTTTTCTTTCTCCATAGGAGTTCACGTTTATTCAAGAGGAAACAGAAACAATTCAGTGGTTGAAGCAGGTCCGGCCCCACCACCAGACACATTTCAGACACCAAATATGAGGGATGTTCTACCCAATAGCCAATTCTTTAACCCCAGCCGGAGGGCCTATAATTCAACTCATTTCTGACACTGCCCATCTGGAGATAGCATCAGACCCATGGGCAGGGGTTTTGGGCCCACAAATCTGCTCCCACTTAAAATTCAGTCACATGTATGGTTTCCCCAAGTTGCCCACACCTCTGATCAGCTTGGCTACAAGGTCAAAGTTTCCAGTGGCCCCTCAGGTTTGATAGCTATAGGATAAATGCCTAGTCATTAACTGTTGGATCAAAAGCAATCAGCATTTGAAATTTTGATAGTTATCACCTAACTCCACATCCCCTCCTCCACCATCACCCCTCAGAATGATAAAGACTGTGGCAGCTTATATTTCTGCCTGAAAAAGTGGGGGTTTTCTAAGGAAGAAGAAAAGACTCTGGGCTCTTCTAGGGCCACTCTACCTTCTTAATGCCTCAGGTGATACAGGTACCTCCACAGAGCATCTCCCTGGTGGCTCAAGGAGTCTCGGCACTATGGAGTTCTCCACAGCCAGTGCAGCACAAGGTCGATTCCTGACCAGGGAGGTAATCCAACTGGTGCATCAGACCTCCCCTGTCTCGACCGCTGCTCCCCTCAGCAGTGTGTTTCAGTCAGTCTGCCTGTTCTACTCCCCACTCTGTTTCTGGTGAATCCCCTCACCACACCACCCCCATACCACTATGCATAAATAAAGAAATTTTTTTTTAAATCACAGAAGCCACTTTGATGAAAGATATGCATTAGTACCATTTTCATTAGCCAAGAGAAGTATGAATTTTTGCTTCTATGACACAAGGTATAAAGCAAAACCTGCATTTCAGGGTTTGATTTTAAGCAGTGTTTCTAGGGACAGCTAGGTGACAACCCTGCCAAGCTCCTTCTCCATGGCCTACATCATGCAAACTGGCCATTTATCATGGCGTTCCTGATCCTGTTATATTTCCATGTTACCTTGGGTTTTATATATTAATTAGTGTGGTTTGATAGGTATTTGGGGTCTGGAATGCTCAATTTTTTTCTATCTAAATTATTGGTAATTGCTTCTTCACTTTAGAACATGTAGATTTGAAAAGATTTCATAGCAGTAACTTTGGATAGTGTGGGGAACATGTATAAAGTTATTTTTGAAAATTAACTGAAACTGAATTTGTCTTAATGCATTTTAAGGAATATAAACCAGAACGCTCTCAATCACCACTAAAGAAAGGCAAACAAAAGAAAAATTCAAGTTTTAAATATCTATTCATCTAAAACAATATTGGAATCATTACATGCTAACATATTTTATGAAAAATAATGTTTTTCAAAACAAAAATCTCATGAAAAAGAGACATTGTTTTATATTTTTGCAAATTAATGTCTGACTTAATAAATGGATTCTCATCTCTGTTTCTGCATTTAATATGTTGCTGTGTTTGTTGCAGTAAATGAAAAGGTCCAGTCTCACACAGATATGTAAAGATAAAAGGAATGTTTCAATAGCTTTTCCCAATAACTATGGATACTCTTCCCTGATACTATGTAAAATATGAAAAGTGATATATTCATAGGGTTGACTGATGTTGAATATAAAATCAACTCACTGAACTTTTCATACTCCATCACATTAAAATCCTCTAATCTATTTTGAACCTTGAGTGGATCTTTTACCCAAATATGATATTGTGGCATCATTAGCTGGTGTAGACAACGAGACATTGGTTTACTAAGCTATGCAAAACTTCTAAATGTTGACCTGTTTCATTATTCAACATCCAAAAAAAATTTACACTTATTTATATCATTAGCATTCTCCTAATAAAAGTCTTCAAGGATAAGGAAATTGTCAAGTTCACAGTGACACATACAAATTTTTAATTCTAAGTTTTATTTGAGATTCTATCTTATTATTAACAATAAACATTATTTTTCTTGAAGTAATAAACTCAATTTCAAGAATATATTTACCAAATACTGAAGCCTGAATAGCCATACTTGTGAGACAGTGTTCTTTCATCTAAAAATGTGTTTCATGGGGGAAAAATGGCTAATTTAACTTGCCATTCAAATAATAGCAAAACTGCTGGTATTTGAATGATCACACTTTGGTTTGCAATGGAAGTATTTTATGCAGAATATTTAAAATATGTGTGTTCAAGGGTTACAAGGTAATTAAGTGCTTATGGCCCTCTCACCCCCTGTTCCTCTGTCCTAGACTCCAGTTCTTCTATGATAACAATGGGCCCTTCCTGTGATTTTTAACAGATTTGCTATTATGCATGCAGGAGATTCAGGTATATTGCAAAATTTGCTTATCTAAATTGGCTTTATGACTAAGTCAATAGTGAAATGTTTTCCTTTTAGCTATAGACTGCTTCTCTGCCTGCCATGACTTTTCTTGAATTAACCTTTTTTGACATGACAGGTATGGCTATTTCATGTTGGAGTGTTACGTTATTCAGAGACCTGGCACATGGTTGAGTGATAGAAGCTTCTTCTCCATAAGAAATCTGAGAACTGGGCCTCCGTGTTGGTGCAACAGGTTTAAAGCACAGCACTATGAAGCTAGCCACAGCTGCTTCAGCATGAGTTCAATCCCCGGCCAGGAAGGTGACCCACATGACACAGCAGACTGCCCACTATTCCTCTCAGCAGCGTATTTCAGTAGATCTTCCTGTTCTGCTCCCCACTCTGTCTGGCTAATCCTCTCACCCCTGCACCTCTGGTCTGTACCCCAGTTCTTATATGCATAAATAAGTAAATATTTTTTTAAAAGAAAAAAATCTGGGTCCTCCCTGGTGGTGCAGCGGGTTAAAGCACTGCACTAAGAAGCTTAAGCCACTTCCGCATGAGTTCAATCCCCGCCTGCCCGGGAGGTGACCACATGGCGTGGCAGACCTCTCCTGACCCGCCCTCTGCTCCCCTCAGCAGTGTACTTCCTCAATCTGCCTGTTCTGCTCCCCACTCTGTCTCTGGTGAATCCTCTCACCCTCCACATCTCTGGCCTGTACTCCAGTTCTGTATGAATAAATAAATAAATCTTTAAAAAAAAAAAAAGAAAAAAATCTGAGAACTTGTCTGAGTTACAGCCTTTATCTCCCTACTGAGAAAGCTCTCAGACCTAAAATGTTGATGTCTATAATAAGCAAAATGCTGGACACATGTGGTTAGGGAGGTCTGAATATGGGTTAGACAACACTGGCATAGTTAAAGGCTGTTTCAAGCTGAGAATAAGTAAAAATTAAGTAGGTGAAGAAGGAAGCTTGGCTATTGCACTGCCCATCCCATATCCCACATTACAGGGCAGGATGATGGCTTCTCACTTCTAACACCTGTAACAGTCCCCCCAACTGTTTTTTTTTTTCTAGTCATAAGATGGTCTTAGCTTATGCACATAGAAACTGACACCCCAGAGTAGCCCTCAACTAATGGTCAAAAGGAATTTGTGTACGAAATATTCAGCTTCCTCAGCCCTCCAGGTGGTCAACCACGAGGCATGTTCTACACCTTCTTCTGCAAGTTCCCTGTGAGTCTGCGCCTCACCCTGCTCCTCATTGCCTTCTGTGTCGGCTTCCTCTCTTTCCCAGCCAATCTCACTTGCTTGCTCCCTCACCACTGCTTTCTGGATCACCTCTCATAAAAACTGTAGTCCCGATCTCAGTGTCTGCTTCTGGGAGAACCCAGCCTAGGGCAGGAGGAGAGGGGTCGTGATGGAGAGCGTGCTGCAAGCTGCAGAGAAGCCTCGAGCAGCAGCCCAGAGGCAGGAAGGGACATGGAGAGTTCCAGGGATTGAAAGATGGTTACTGTCACTGGAGTCCAAAAAACAGAGGGAAACTGGAAAGAGGTGTGTCTGGAGATAAAGGAGGAGAGAGCTAATGGGGGGGAGGGGGAGGGGAGGCAGATTCTGTAGACCATGCAAATGGTTTTGCCCTTATCCTCAGCAGGGGAAAAAGCCTTTGAAGGGTGAAGAGTGATATGATTTGGTTTGCTTTTGAGACAGTGGTTCTGTTTCAATGTGAAGAAAAGACGGGAGAAGACTGGAATAGATGTGTTCAGAGTGGTTCCAAGTAAACCGCTGTGGTCCAGGATGGGAAAATGGTCACTTAGACTGGAGTTGTTGATAGAGCTGGGATTAAAGTGATTCATTTGGAGGATATTTAAAGAGGCAAGACTATAGGACTTAGCTGTGGATTGACTCTGAGAGAGGAAAGAGAAAATAACAAGATTGTGACTAGATCCTGGCTTTTGTGGTGGAAAGTTAACATATTTTAAGCATGGGAGACAGACGAGAAATATTAATTACTGTGTCATAAAGGCGAAGTATGCATAACTACTGCTAGGCTACTCGGTACTCTGAGGCTAAACCTACAGGTGTCAGCCTATTATTCTACTTTTACACATTCAACTCATGTGCAAGACAAGGAACTGTCAGGAGAGGAAAGCCTGGGGGAACAAAATGTAACAGCAGCTAAAAACTAAAAGTACAAACATCATCTTATTTTAAAACACTAAACTGTAGGGCCCCCTCCCTTCCAGCTTACATAACAGTGGCAGGGGGAGGCTGTCACACATGGAATCAAAACATGAGATGGAAGCAGCGTGGAGCACAGGCCTGGGTCGATCAGATGTCTCTGCCTCAAGCCAGGATGATGCCACCCAGAGTTCAGCCCTGTCACTGGCCTCGGAAACCAGACTCAGGTTATGGAAAAACAGTAAAGGAGGGGAAATGACAGCTTGTAAAAGACAGCCTATGAAAAGAGGAGAAAGACATTACATCGGCTCTCCTACTTTACGCTTTTGAGCCCAGGCCAATGAGAACGTAAAGGGAAGAACTGAAGAGAGGAGTCGTGACATGGAAGGAATGGTAGGAACTCAGAGATCAGCGAGTGCAGGGCTTCAAAGCCTCAGCACTGCGAGCATCCGTAACTGGGAAGGAGAGCTGTCCTGTGCATCCGAGCTCGGAATACTGACCCCTTCCCACGAGGAACCAGCGGCACCACTCCCATGTAGCAATCAGCTCTGTCTGCAGATATTGCCAAATGTCCACTGGCAGGCAGAATTGCCTTCACCACACTAACCTAACTGCTCTCCTCTCCAGATACGGGAACTGAGGCCCCCAGTGGGAGGAACTTGCCCATTGATGCTCAGAGTGATGACAAGATACCATCAAGTTGGGTGCATCTTTAATCAAAAAGGCCAGGTTTCCAGGCAAATTTTTCAGTTGCATAAGCATAAGTCTAATAAAAGATGAGGAAAGACAAACTGCTAAACATGGAGCTTCCATAGGACCCAGCAATCCCACTCCTAGGTATCTACCCAAAAGACACAAAAATACTGATTCAAAAAGATACCTGCACCCCCATGTTTACTGCTGCTTTATTCACAATTGGAAAGACATGGAAACAGCCCAAATGCCCAAAAGTGGGTGACTGGATTAAAAAGATGTGGTCCATATATACAATGGAATATTACTCAGCAACCAAAATAAATAAATAAACACATGCCTTTCACAGCAACATGGAGGGAGTTGGAAAAGATCACGCTATAAATGAGGAAAGAATAATCGTGTGATATGAGGAATGTAGCTAAAGGGCAGAGGGGCATCCTTGGATGTCCATTGGCCCACAGGTTTGCCTGGTGAAGGCACCGAGGACTACCTGCGGGAGTGGCAGAAGGTGTGAGACTTACTTTTTTGTATTGATCTCAGAAAAAATCTAATTTCGAATACAAATCAAAGAATGTTATTATATACTCTTTAAAAAATAGGAAATTCTGAAAAAAAAATAGGAAATTCTGTTGCAAGCTACAATGTGGATGAGACTTGGGGACACTAAGGGAGGTGAAATAAAGAAATCACAGAAGACAAAGGCTGCATGACTCCACTCACATCTCTACAAGAAGTCCACCCACATGAAGTGGGCTTCCCTCGTGGCACAAGGGACTAAGTCTCAGCACTATGAAGCTGTCCGCAGCCAACGCAGCACAAGTTCGATCCCCGGCCATTGAGCTGACCCACATGGTGTGACAGACCTCTCTTGACCCACCCACTACTCCCCTCAGCAATGTGTTTCAGTCGATCAGCCTGTTTGGCTCACCACTCTGTCTGTGGTGAGTCTTCTCACCCTCTGCACCTCTGACCTATACCCCAGTTCTTGTATGCATAAATAAATACATCTTTCCAAAAAAACCAAAACAGTCAAACTCATAGAAACAGAAACAGAATGCTGGTTGCCAGAGGCTGGGGGAGAGAGAGGAGTTGCCGTGTCAGAAACACAGAGCTTTGCTCAAGATGAAAACATTCTAGAGATTTTCTGTACCCTAATAGTTAATTCTACCGCCCTGTACACTTAAAACTTTGTTAATATGATAGATTTTATGGATTTTTTTAACCACAATAACTTTAAAAAAAAATGAAAAGTCAAGCACAGTTACTATTTATTGGCTCCTATCTGGAGAAGTTTCCAGTGCTTGATTGATGACAACCTGGGAAAGGCTGGTCCCAAACCCCAGCCCTCGTTTATAAAGCTAAAGTCACCACAAAGTTGCAGAATATAAAACAACTTCTAAACACAGTTTAATTATCACCAGAGTCCCATATTTTCAAATCCAAGTGCAAATCTCAATTCTTAAATAAAGTTGTGTTTATAAATATCACAGGCTGCTAATGCCAAGAGATTACATTGGTCAAACCCTTCTTCTTCGGGATAGGGACTCCATGAAGCTCTGATTTTTCCCCAAGGTCATTTTATTCAGTGCATTTTTAATAAAACCCCCCACAAAGCCCAGGTCTCTGGACTCCTGTGCTAAGACTCCTGTGCTGGGCCAAAGCACTCTGCTGCTGAGGATCCCAGATCCCCACCTGCATTAATATGAATTATTGAAATGTAACTGTCATCCCAGGAAGGAAAGAAAACAGACCCAGATAAGGGAACTGTGGCAAGATGCCAAAGAAGAGAGCTGTCATGAGAAATAGATGAAAACGGCAAAATAAAATTCAAAAAAGAAGAAAATTCCAAGGACTAGACAAGAAAACCACCAAAGAATGAGAAACAGGCCTAAAAAAAGACACTTGCAAAGATAAGTTTCTCGTTATTCTCGGTGCCCTGAGGTGAGTTTGCGCTGCTGCCAAAATTGCTTTTGACCTAAATGGAAAATAAAAACTATTTTCTTTATCTGGTAAGAATAAAATCAAATTTCATGTGAGGAAGCATTGGTTTGGATGAAGTGAGTTCATATTTTAAGAAGTACAGTATTATTAGTCATCCTTGGCATACCTGGGGCGCTCAAGAAATGTTTATTGTTAAAAAGAGCATCTGGATTTGACTAATCCATATTGGGGTCACACAGGGCATAGAAAATAAATAAACATTCTCCTCACTCCCTCCCACCCTGTCCCACTGCATACAGTCACTCCTCATTTCCCTCAGTTTTGTTCTTTTACATACACAAACACACACACTCTCTTAAATCTCCTTTCCCTCAGCCATTCCTCTTCAGACTTTGTTGAAATAAACATTTCCACCCCCACCTCTATTTAGTTGTTACATATATTCTCTACAACGCTCTTGGCTAGAAGGAAACCTAAATCCCCCTCAAAGTAGCTGTGAACAATATGTTTATTTTTTCCCCACACAAGAAGTCCTGAGACAGCATCGCCAAGCACAATAAATGTTTGTCAACTTGAATTACCCACCATCAACTTCTCCCCAGAGGAATATAAAGACCCATAGACTGTAGTCTCCAAGGGTTCACGACCCCAAACAAGGCAGTGTGACACCAGCCAACTGGTGGGGCCCGTGCTCCTGCAAGCACGGATCGCTGACCGCTGACCATTGACTGGGAGGAGTGCAAGCGCTGACCACTGGTCACTCACCAGGAGGAATGTTGTGACTAGAGTGGACAGGATGACCTCACAGAGGACTTGAACGTGAGCAAGCTTTCAAGGATGGGAAGGATTTCAATAAGCAGAGATGTTGGCACAGCGTAGCATTCAATATAGGAACCAGGGAGAGAGAAAGTGGTTTTCTGAAGCATGCAGGTAATAAACTGGTTTGATGGGGGAAAGAGTGGCTTCTCCAGCTTTAGGAAATGATGTGAGGTTATACTGTCCACTCCAGCCACGCAGGGTCAAACAAATGAGAGTCCACCAAAAAGGGTGCAATTTGCACCCCCATGTTTATTCCTGCTTTATTTACAATAGAGAATGTTCCCAACATGTCGTCCAAAACCAGAAAGGGAATGAAAGGGCTGTTTTAGGTCTCGCTCTCTGTCTTAGAAGGAGAAGCGTCTTTACCAGTAGCAACCCTTCACCCCACCTCCCAGTCAACTTGCCCAGCTTCATCCTTCCAGCCAGTAGTGGCAGAAAGCCCAGGCTGCAGGTTCATGAGAGCTGGGCAAGGACGTGGGGCTCTGTGGGGGGTGGACTCTGCCAAACCAGAGGGGCTGGCATGGAGGAGAGCAGACACCAACAGTGCCTGTTACAGCCTCGGCTCGGGTGCATCGTCAAGGGTCTGCAGAGTGTCGCCCTGGCGCCTGCCATTAGTTTTATAACCCGAAGAAATAGCCTTAGTTTCTGTGGCAAAAAAGGAGGCTGACCGCTGCTGAGTTTTAGGGAAACACGTGGAGGCGAAGGTGGGAGAAGGTTTGCAAGGGATTGTACAGGTTGGAGTAGGGGCTGGGCCAGTTAGGGCACTTACGAGCCTCCCAGCGTGTAACTCGATTACACTAACATTTAACTAGTTTATTCAGGAATAGCCAGAGTGGGGATACTTGGCAGAGGGTCAGGGAATGAAGTTATAGACCCATCTTGCCCATGCAGGCCCTGACAAGGTCACTCCCACAGCCCCAGCCTCTGCTTCCTCATCTCTAAATGGGGTCCTGGGACGGCACGTTCTCTGCATCCCTCCTCTTCCAGCGAGCCACGAGAGGCTCTCTCAAGGATGTCCTCTTAGGAAGATGCTGTCCACTTTACAAGGGAGAAGGCAGGCGTGATCAGGCTGAGTCACCCCCACATCACCATCAGCTGAGTGCTTTTTCTCCCAAGCATCTGCATGATATTAGGACTGTCTATCTCACAAGTACAATGGGATTTATTATCATTAGTGCTAATTATTGTGATGGAAGATCCAGAGAACTTTCATCTCATACTGATACGTTGTTTCCTGCTCACATCTAATCCTCCTTCCCAACACATCACTAGTGATTGAGAGTGAGGATATTACACTTAGTGCAATTCCGTGTGACCCTGGGTAAGTCACTTCCCCTTCAGAGTGAGGGGAAGAGTAGATTGAGTTACATCGATGGTTCTTGAGGCTGTAGAAGTCTCAAACTTATGTGGGTCTGGTTTCAAAAGGCAGGTCCGCAACCCCAGTCCAAGCAGAGACAAGCTGTATGTCGAGAGGGGATCTGGAAATGTATTTAAAATACTACCTGCGAGATTCGGATACCTGCCCATTCAAGTGGGCACATAAATTTCCTTTATTAATTCGGTCAGCAGATAGTAATTCAGGATCCACTGTGGACCAGCATTAAAAGGGCTAACTTAGACAGTGATAAAAGACTTTATTTCTGTCCGTAAGCAGCTCAGCAAATGTAGGGGTGCAGGGAGATATTAAAATGGAAGTAGACTAACAAGATAAGCCTTCAGGGAAGACGCATGGATACAGGCCACAGATGAGGGAATCCCGCTGAGCCTGGGTGGTAGGAAGTCTTCCTGGAGGAGGCGGCCTTAAATGGGCTCTAAAGGGCAATTAGAAGTTCAAGGAGAGGAATGTGCTATAGAGCAAGGTCCAGGGCACGGAACAGTAGAGTCCACAAGTAAGTACAGACGTGGGCAGGAGGAGGTGGGGGAGTGGGGAGAGGATGGGGGAGATGAGTAAGAAACAACAGAAACTTCCTCTCTTGATATCCGCAGACACCCTCTCCACGACTCTCCTCTTGTGACTGTCTTGACCCGCCACCCTGAGCAATCACCAACAAGACTGCTGAAGGCTTTTTTTTTTTAATATATATAATAGTTTATTTTTACATCATTTTGTGCATTTTTCCATCTCAGCTGCAATCCCCTTGGGCTTCCCATCACCAAATCACCCATGTGCCATCACCATAGTCCAGTGCATTTCCCTCCTCCCACTGTTTTTGATCCCATTCCCCACTCCACCCTCACAAAATGTCGCTGGTATGTAGCTGATCATCATTATTACTAGTCTCTCGCCTGGCCCATTATACTCCTGCTACGAGTGAAACCATTCAGTATTTTTCCTTTGCTTTCTGGCTTATTTCGCTAAGCATGATCCTTTCCAGCTCCATCCATGTTGCTGCAAAAGGCATGTGTTTCTTTTTTTTTTTTTTTTTTTGGTTGCTGAGTAATACTCCATTGTGTATATGTACCACATCTTTTTAATCCAGTCATCCATTTTTGGGCATTTGGGCTGTTTCCATGTCTTCCCAATGGTGAATAAAGCAGCGATAAACATGGGGGTGCAGGTATCTTTTGAATCAGTGTTTTTGTGTCTTTTGGGTAGATACCTAGGAGTGGGATTGCTGGGTCCTACGAAAGCTCCATGTTTAGCAGTTTGAGGAACCTCCGAACAGTTTTCCATAGTGGTTGTACTAGTTTGCATTCCCACCTTGCTGATGGCTTTTGAGGCCCTCTCTCAGCACCTGAAAGGGATGCAGACTGGCTTTTGTGCCCTGGCACCTTCTCACCAGCCTCCCCCACAGCACCCCACAGACTGCACTTGGCATTTGCATGAGGTCTTCCTCAGCCTCCTCTCTCTCAAGGTTGACCCTGGAAGCACAGCCTAATCCCCTGGGCAAGCACAGCCACTATGGGGTGAGGGTCAAGCCCACAATTTACCAGCACCCCTTGAGGGTACTGTTTCTTACACATCTAAGAACTTAGACATATATTTAAGCGCTCAGATAATTATCAGACAGAAATGAGTGGTGCTCTTTTGTGAGAAGCATACTGATGAAACAATCCACACCCCCACCTACCCCCGTAAGTGTCCTCTGCAGTCCCATGGATTAGTTTCACTGGCTTTGAGAGCCTGCGCTCTCCCTGACGTTCTATGTAACCAGCTGCACTGAGGGTGCAGGCGCCTGAAAGCAAAGGCTTGTCCCCACTGTCATAGCCGCCTAGAGCAAAGGTGACAAGTTTCAGGGTTTAGACTAAGTTTTGACTTCTTTTAGTGACTTGATTGATAATGTGTCCTTATCTCTCCAAAAAAAAATTTTTAAGGAAACATTTTTCCTGAGAACTAACACCAATCTCCCAGAGCTGCAAAACATTCATTAGAAACCCCTCTTTGCCACAAAGCCAACATGAAGATGTTCAAAACCAGAGTTAATTCAGAGAAATGGAAACGCTTCCCTGAGGCCTCTGGAGGCTCCAGACCACAATCCTGGAGACCCACGGTGAAGTAGCTATGAAACTTGTTATGTGTGTCCACAATCCCAACTCGTGGCCTGCAGGGAACTAGGTGATACCTTTTGGCCTCCTGTCTTCCCTGGGAGGAAGATTTTGCTCCAGAAGAAAATCTCTGTAACACACATGAAGTACACTATTGCTCACAGCCAGAGAGGGTTTGTGTCTACCCCTTCTGGTTCTGGACATAAATACTTGGCAAGGTCTAAGGATGCTGGTTGTCACACCTGGAGAGGGTCCCACTGGCATGGAGAGAGTTGGAGATCATGCTAAGCACCCTATCCTGCCCAGGACAGCCCCCCACAGCAGTTATCTGGCCTGTGATCTCAGTGAGACCAAGACAGAAGACCCAGGTAGACAGGTAAGGAAAAGATGGGCACCCGGCACCTGGGCCTGGAAGCTGGTGTCCTGCTTATTTGCTTCGGTGATGGCTAACCACTGCATGCCCCTCTCACACATCTAGGGGGCTGGTCCCCCTCACCACTTACAGATGGCAGGGACAGTTGAGGCTCAGAGAGTAAAGTGACTCTTGGAGTCACACAAGTGCCTGGACCCCAAGGTCATTGCACCCACACTGCATCCCCCGCTTTGCTGCATCCTTCCCAATCCATCCTCCTCTCAGACAAATTGTTGGTGTGTCAAGTTACAAAATAAGGCTTCTATGAGAAA
>NW_004567117.1:32673066-32698247 GCF_000260355.1 Condylura cristata | reverse complement strand
TGTGTGTGTGTGTGTGTGTGTGTTGTATAAACTTGCCTTTCTGAGAAGACAGAGACCAAAAGATAATCTTGCCAGACCCATGATAGCAGGAAGGATAAGTTAAAAGCCTGACCAAGGCCACTATTAGGAGCTAAAGAGGAGCTCAAAAGACCTGTTGCCTCCTTCAAGCTCCAGTATTCCTGTCATCCGCGATGTTTCTTCCCTGAGAACAAGAGCTCATTGAGTCACTGGCACTCTGCTGACCCTAGCTGCACACCCTCCAGTCCTGGGTCCCTCATCTCTTAGTTCTACTTGTGTCCCACCGTGGACAGTTACTAGATAGGTCTCTGCTGGTGTAATACCTCCACGTGGCTGTGCATGCCGGGAATGACAGACGGCTTGGCCAGCATCCCAGCAGCCTCCGTGGTGGGGGTGGAGAAAAGGACAGTGGGAAAGGGCCACTGCAGGAAGTGTTTGGAATGTGAACTGACAAGGGGTTTGCAATGGTGTCTGAGGGGCATAGGTGGCAACGCAGGGTGTGGACCAAGCCGTCCGGAAGGAGAGCACAAAGGAGCAGGTGCCCATGGAGGTGGCTCCTCCATCAGCTAGACCATTAAGAGACACTGGTGCTTGGAGGACATCAGGGAGCCACACAGTGAAGGGGTCTCAACTAGATAACAAGGCCACAGAATACAGGAAAGATGAAGGGTCAGATGATGTGAAGGGGTGAAGGGGCTGGTTGTTAAAGCTTGGTGACCTGACCTGCTGGCCTTCGGTATGCTCAATACAAGGTAAACCTCTCTGCAGGAAGGTCCAAGGATCCTTAAAAGTGGCTCCTGGGCCCTTCCTGGTGGCACAGTGGGTTAAAGCACAGCACTAAGAAGCTGAAGCCACTTCGGTATGAGTTCGATCCCTGCCCGGGAAGTGACCCACATGGCCCGGCAGACCTCTCCTCACCCGCCTGCTGCTCCCCTCAGCAGTGTACTCTGACAGTCGGCCTGTTTTGCTCCCTGCTCTGTCTCTGGTGAATCCTTTCACAGCCCCTGCACCTCTAGCCTGTACCCCAGTTCTGTATGCATAAATAAATAAATCTTAAAAAAAAAAAAAGTGGTCCTGAGAACCTCTTAAATAATCTTTACAAAATACTGTATAAAAGGTCCATCTTATAGGCCTGGAGCTGATGGCCTGGTACACCCACCAGAAGTCAGATCCCAGACTGAGGGAGGAGTCTGGAGTGGACGTTTGGGCCAGACTGGGCTGTAGCACTGGTTGCCGAGAGCAGGTGAGTGTTCTTGTCAACATGAGGCCTTGAGGCCTTGACATCTCCACGCCCTCTGTGTATGCTTCTCTCTGCCACCCCAGCCCAGAGCTGATGCCAAGGGTGAGGAAAATATATGTGGCGAAATTGTAAGCCCCGGGTCATTCTGGTTCCGGTTCCAGCCCTCCCACCTCTCTGCTGAAGGTAGGTAGAACTGGCCAACTTGAGGAAAAAGACAGCTTTTAAATAATTATAATCAAGGCTCTAATTTACAATGTAAAACAACTAATGGTGGAAAAACAACAATGGGTAAAGCTGCTGGTGCTTCGCATTGATCAAGCTCAACATCAAACGGGCCAGCAGTTGTATGTCCATCGCTGCTTCCCACTCTGGGGCAGCAGTGTTTATTGATTACTTAAGAATATCCTTGATGAAGAAGCGCAAAGTACATATTTGTTTAACATGCTGTTTGACTAAGTGGGAAGTCCACATAAAGCACTGAGAAAGTCATTTTTGAGTCAGAGGGAGAGAAAGGGGCTCGTGACTTGGCCAGGTATGGTGGCAACTCCAGAAAACAATGAAGAGCAAACAGCAGAAGTCTAGGGAGGTCTGCACCCCACTGGGGCAATAAACACCGTGCACTTTAGAATGAAATAGGGGCGGATTTCTAGCCCCTTCACTTACTACCTTCCTGCCCTTGGGAGGCTCATTTAACTTCTCTGTTATGAAATAACATTTCATTTATGAAATATGTTTAATTGTAAAGGCTTAATTAAATCATTACCAAAAACTAAATGCTGAGTAGATATGATAGGTTATATCTATTAAGATAAAATACTATGTGCACTAAATAGATAAGGTGTACTATGTGTTATGATATAGAATTATCTCCAAGGAAACAACAGAAATTGTGATTACTGAGATGCCAATGTGGAAAAAAAATGTATATATGTGATCATGGGCACACACACACAATATTTAACTTTAGATACAATGGAGTAGTAAGAAAAGAGAAACAAAACTTACCTGCAGGCTAATGTTAACATATTTCTCTGAGATCCTGGACATTCAGCTCTCTGAACTCCAGTTCCCTCAACTGTAAAATGTAGCTAGTGATACCTAATATGGAGGACTGTCTTGAGGTTTAAATGTGTAAGTGTATTTATGTGTTATATTACATGGTATTAAATTTTTGTTACAGGCAATCGGTAGCAGATGTCAATATCTATTGTATAACAACCATTTAAGCCATCATCTATGTGTACAATTTGATGCGTTTGGGACTCATCAAAGTGTACACTGTGAAAACATCACAACCATCAGGTCCCTGGAGACATCCATCACTGCTAAATACACGCAAGATGTACTCCTTTATTCTCTTTTTGCTCTAAAATCCTTCTATACTATAATGGAAGCTTAAAACTGAAATCTAAGAGTACCTTCATCTTTAATAACTAGCTTTGATGTTTCCTCTAATAACAACAGATGATTCTTTGTGAAATTTAGTACTGAACATTATTCAGTGTGCTCCAGTTTGTAAAAGTGTTACAGGGTAGTCCAGTGTGAACTGGGCTGCCTGTCTACTGGGCCTCACCTGCACGCTTAAAATTTAATTGTTCTGTAGGCACATACAAAAGGGTCAATAATGGGTTTATTTACAAAAAGGGGAAAGGAAAAGGAACAACTCAGGGAAAGAGAGAGAGATACAAGCTAGGCTATCTTACAGGCTGGGTTGACTGGGACCTCTAGTAACAAACTGCTAGCCCCCAGTCACACGGTCCCGAGAGCTACTGTCCAAGCAAGAGAGAGAGCCGTTGCCTGAGCCCCCTGGGCCATTGAAAACCACTATTTATCCCCCAAAGTCCCAGAATGCCTGTTTAGCTCCGCCCTTGGGTCCTCTCAGTTCTCTCCCTGGTGCTGCTGGGAGTTGTAGTTTCCAATCACTGGAGTAGGGGGTGGGGTCCAAAAAACTCTGCAGAGTTCCTTTAGGACATCCTTTCCCCTTAACAAAAGGAGCAATGAAGAGCTACCTCCAAGCCAGTGGGTGGTGCTGACAGACAACACAGTGGTAGAAGGTGGAACTTTCCAGAATCCACCCTGTAATGCCTGCACAAGGGCTGCTGAAAAACATGCCTGGAGCTGGTGCTTTGGAGCTGCTGGATCTTTGGCAATAAACCACTGGGGGCTTGGCAGTAAAACCACAGGCGCCTGTGCAGTTAAAACTGTTGGCAAGGAAGAGCGACTGTGGAGAGAGTGCCAGCTGCCCTTGCAGCTTTGGCTTGGACCCGATCTCTGTTCAGTGGATGCTTCCTGGAGTGGGACAGACAGCATCTAGCCCCGTCCCAACCAAGTCAGTCTCTCCTCCCCTCCCCCTTTGCTCACTCCCTGTGTAGGCAAATCCTGTTGTTGTTTCTCCCCAACTGTCTGCTTTTGAGTCATGGCCTGCAAGCACTCAGGTGCAGACCCCAGGGTTTGTCCCACTTTACATTCACACTATTACAGTTAAATAAAGACAGAGTGCACAGTAGGACTTATTCAGGAGTTCCTGGTTGTCAATAAAGGGGTTTTAATTCTCCCACACACCACACCAATAGATAAGGAATGACTCTCCTCATGAGATGGGATGCCTAGGATGGTGAAGTCAGTGCCCCATGCCTGGAAGTGTCACAAGTGACTATAGTCCACAGCCAATCTGTGGTCTGTCGTCCAGAGGCTAACTGTGCCAGCTTGGGACTTATTAGGATCTTTGATCTTTTCTGTCTCCAACCTATCAAGTGTCTACGTCACAACAAGGAAAAGGGTAAAACATGAATCTGTCTGATTTGTTTAATTCACTTTACCATAATAAGCATGATTATTAGTTACTTTAACCAATAGCGGAATCATTTTACTTGTTTCAAGCAGAATTTAAACCGTGACAGGCATCTTGACTGCAACTTCTCCACACCACACATTTTACCAAAGAAAAAGTGAGGCTTAAAGGGGTCGAGGTGACCTACTTGAAATACATAGCCAGTGTATTTCAAGATACAAGTTCAAGTAGCCCTGCTCTTGGCTGGAGCTGTTTCTCTCTGACATTTTTCACCCTTAAATTATCTTCCAAACTGTACCATAATTACCTGTCTACCAAAGGCGTGTTTTATTTCTACTAAGGGTTTGACTTCATCTACTCTATCTGGACTGAGACATTCTCTAGACCCATGCTCATAGGAGTAGAGCTTTTGAGCAGGTTAAGGGGAGGAGGGGACGAACACAACATGGAGATTCCTGTTTAGACTTGCCCTGGAGAAACTCTCTTGCCCAAGTCTCCCAGGCATTTACTGTCCCCAGCCACTTCCTCGTGGACACTTGTCATCTGACACTTTTTTTAACCTTCTATTCCACTTCCATCACCAGCCAATAGAATTCTTAGAGCACATAGGCTTTTCTCAGACACATGCCCAACCTAATTCTACCCAGGAAACAGCTGTCAGCAAATTTCCCTGGGGGTTTGTATTTCCCTTTAACTTAAGTAGGTCATTGCTCTAAAGAAGTGTAAAGATGGAATGAATGAAAATAAGCTGCTGGATTCAGCTGCTGCAAGATCTGTGGCAAATGCAGAGTGGTGGCAGAGCAGTGGGCTGGGCCAGCAGAAGCAGCCTCCCAGTGAGCCCTCCCCAGCGCCGCCCTCACAGCCTCGCTCACCAGCAGGGCAGAAAGAGCAGTGAAGACACAAAGTCACTTACTTCTATTGTATTTCTTCTCCAAGAGAGCAGGGTCAAACAGGCCAAGAGGAGGCTGTTTCACAAGTTGAAACATGCTTGAAAAGATAGGAATGTGTGACCAGAAAGGCAGGGATCTTAAGAACACTGTTCATCAAATGATCTATTGGTCACCCCCATCAAACCTCCCCATCTTCCTTTGATGAGGTCAGGGAAGCAGAGACCTACAGCCCACAAAGTAAACATCCCTAGCTGGATGCAGGTTTTTGGTTAAGACACCCTGCAGGTGAAGTGTTAAATGAGAAGGACAGTCTAATTGGAGACAAGGAGGGGAGTGTCACCATAATGGCAGGCGGGACACTGTAAAGAAGGGGGACTCTCTGGCAGGGAGCGACCCTGACATTGTTATCCATGAATTTCAGGACACTTTGGACACACTGGCTCTCACCTTCTCTCAAGGCTTCCAAGACACCTGCTTTCTGCCAAGTTCAGGAAAGCCTCGTCCACCAAGACCAGCACCCACCCTCCCCATACCAGATTCTAGTTTGCGGGTACTTAGACATAGGCCACACACTTCTCAGGCTGTAAGCGCCTCACCTTCTAGAACACAGAAACATGCACGGACTTGTTAAGCTGACAGGTGTCAATACCCCTCAGATATGGACCCTTCCATACAGAGGGATGCTGCCTAGAAATCTGTGGGAACTCAAGGCAAATTGTTCCCTGAAGCCTCCCTGAACTTCTGGGGTTCACATGCTTCTCCATTCACTCACTCATGTATTAAGTATTTGTAGAGCATCTACTAATCATCAGGCAGTATGCAAAGGGAAACAATGATAAGAAATCGCCCTCTTGAACCTGCACTCTGTCTGGAGAAACACTTTCCAAGGGAAAAAGCAATGTGAGTCACACTGCTTATTCCCTGTTTTCCAGCAGCTAAGCTTACAAAAGGGAAAGAGAAACAGGTGAAACGAATTCTAATAATAAATTGCATTTAAATCAATAGATCCAAAGCATCATCCTGTCAACTGGTAATCAGTATTTTTAAACAATTGATGATAATATTTCACCTTTTCTTTTGTATTCAGTTTTGAAGTCCAGTATGTTTTTATTGTTACAGTCCACCTCTATTCAGACACTAAATTTCCATCAGAAATATTTTATCTGTATTTAGATTTTATAAATTTGTAAGTTGATAAAGTAGACTTTTCTGTTAAGTTGTTCCACACATACCTAAGAATTTTTTGATCACATTAGTTCTTGAAGTTAACCTCATTAGAATAATATAAAATTTTAAATTCTATTATTTAAATTAGCCACAGTGTTCAAATGTCACAGATGAAAAGTGCTAGCCATATGGGATTAAGCAGCTCTAGAAA
This sequence comes from Condylura cristata, assembly GCF_000260355.1. Lineage (NCBI taxonomy): Eukaryota > Metazoa > Chordata > Mammalia > Eulipotyphla > Talpidae > Condylura > Condylura cristata. The sequence continues at coordinate 32,691,930 of NW_004567117.1, read as the reverse complement.
GAAAGACAGGTAATAGTCAAAAGAACTCATAAACAACTATAAAGACATAATTGGGATAAGTGATGTGGAGCATAGACACAGTGCTGTGAGATAGTATAATAGCTGCTTTGTCTGGGGAAAGGAAAAGTGTTCTTGAGGAAATACTACTTAAGACTCTGAGGATTGGGGCCCTCCCTGGTGGCACAACAGGTTAAAGCACAGCACTGCCAAGCCAAGGCCGCTTCAGCATGAATGGGAGGTGGGGGGGGAAGGTGATCCACAAGGCGCAGCAGACCTCTCCTGACCCACCCACTGCTCCCCTCAGCAGTGTGCTTCGTTGATCTGCCTGATCTGCTCCCCACCCTGTCTCTGGTGAATCCTCTCACCACCCCTGCACCTCTGGCCTGAACCCCAGTTCTGTAAGCATAAATAAACAAATCTTTTAAGAAAAAAATTTGTTGGCCTTATCGTCTCTGAACTCATTTATTAAAAACACCAAAATGGCCCTCCCTGGTGGTACAATAGGTTAGGACTCAGCACTGCAAGCTGCTTTAATGTGAGTTCAACCCCCGCTGGGAGGTGATCCATGAGGTTCCGCAGACCTCTCCTGACCCACCGCTGCTCCCATCAGCAGAGTACTTCTGTCGATTTGCCTGTTCTGCTCCCTATTCTGAGGCTTCTCTGGTGAAGCCTCTTAATGACCCTGTACCTCTGGCTTGTACCCTAGTTCTGTATGAATAAATAAATAAATCTTAAAAAAAAAACTCACCAAAATGTGGGAGTTCCATGATTCAAGAAAAGAATGGAACCAATAGGAGAAAATCCACAAATATCTCAGAGTTCCCACCTTATACAACACAGCATGGCGGGAGCATGTGCTGGAAATCTCAGGGGCTTGAGGCATGGTCCATACCCTCACAGAGCTGGGCAATTTTGGGAGGAGGTAAGATATACTCATGAAGAAAAAAATCATCATAAAGTAATATATAATAATTGATAACAAGACCATCCCTGGTGGCGTAACAGTTTAATGCACAACACTGAGAAGCTAAAGCCACTTTATCATGAGTTTGATCCCCGTCTGGGAGGTGACCCACATGGCGCGGCAGACCTCTCCTGAGCAGCCTGCTGCTTCCTCTGCAGTGTATTTCATCAATCTGCCTGTTCTGCTTCCTGCTTTTCTTCTGGAGAATTCTCTCACAGCTTCTGCACCTGTGCCCTATACCCTACTTCTGTATGCATCAACAAATAAATCTTTTTTTAAAAAAATAGTAATTGATAACAAGAGCTGTTATCAAAGAACAGGAAATGAATGGGCATTGAAATACCTTGAATGTAGTTACAAGTGAAAGGACAGCAAAGGGACAACTTGGGCAGGCAGAAAGAGCTATGCAAATGAACAGTCAGAGGGGAAATGTTTGTGGATAACTGTATTATATCGATAGATTAGTCTGGCTAAGCTATGACTCACTAGAATTTTAGGTGGGGGGAAGGGACAGGTAAGATAGGGAGAGCATTCGCTGAAGCCTGCGAAATTTTGACTCCATCATGCACAAAAGTACTAAAGACTGTGTTCAGGAGGGATTGAAGCCATTACAGCGACAGATACAAGATTCTAGGAATGATTCCTGTGTGAAATAAGCAGGGTTTTGTTAACTAGTGCAGAGTAAAATAAAAGTGAGAAATAAGAGAGGATAGGACTGGTTCATGGGAACTTTGGGCCTTACACTGACTATGTTTAATTTTCAGATACTTTACTGTTGTTGCTATGTGAAGGATAGACTTCACTCAAATGAGATTGGCAGGGACCCAGTAGAAGGGTCCCCAGGCAAAGCCCCAGACAAGTATTTATTAGGGCCTGTGTCAAGGTAATGATGACAAGAATGGGGAAAGGAGATGAATTTAAGGGACATTTCAGAACAACATCATTTAGGACTTGGTGATTATCATTGACAGTCAAGGATGATGGGAAGGAAGGATTCTGTACTGACTGCCAGGTGTCTGAGCTGAGGGGAATAAGTGGGGAATAGGGTTATTACCAGGATACAGGATGAGGGAAACTTTCAGGAGAGGAAGATGATGTGTTCCGTGTTGAACATTATCTAAATCAGGACTGTTAGGATGCAAATCATGGAAACTGAGTCAATTAGGTGATTTTATAAGTTTATAAAAGCAGAAGAAGAGATGCTAGGGAGAGAGAAGACTGAATGGCTACATTCTAAAATTGTCTAGATTCACTTTCTCTCACCATCAGTCTCTCTCTTTCTGTTCTACCTCTCCACTTGGCCTGCCTGTCATTTGGATTCATCCTCCAAAGGCCACCTGAGAGACCAGAAACGTAGCTGCCAGCAGTTCTGGAATTTTTGAATTTAAGAATTAAATTTCACTCCACTACCATTTTGGAAAAATGCCAAGAGAAAGACTCCATAGGAATAAAATAATAATAATAATGTGATCAATTAAGTCCCTGCTCTTGAAGAATGAGACTCATGAAAGCCCGGAAATGTCGGGTTGTCCCCAGTACCGACAGAGGGCTGACCACAATCCTGGCACAAAATAGATGCTCATCAAGTGTTTTACTACATCAAAAGATGCTGAATGGACACATTGCGTGAGTAAGATCCTACACATTTGTGAAGTACTTGTTTGCGTATATTTTGTCTGTTACATAGTACAACTGGTCCTCTGTCCCCACCCTCAACTCGTACCAAAGTGTAGACTGAATTTTTTTTTAACAGAAGAGTCAATTTCTACCATCACACTCCACTCCCAAATACCCCTGGGTATTTTTCCTCTGCCATCTCCACCTCCACCTCGATCATCACTTTTTTGAAATTTTGCCACCTACTCTTCCTCCACATTATTGTCTACCACATCCTCAGTTAGAAAATTCATGATCTACAGATCACTTTTACGGATCCTAAAACAAATGCGAAACTATCACAGTAAAGATTTGTTTCTCTTCTTAATTCTATTGGTTTCCTCTGAAGCCAAAAATGGATGGGGACAGTTATCAGGATTAACAATGAAAACTAAAGTCACCTTCCAGACCTGCACACAGTCTCTTTGGTTTTGCATCCCTGGCACTTTTTTGTCTTTGTCAGGACCTAGATATATTTATTTATTTATATTGTGCATTTAGTATACTTTTAGTTTGATGTGTTTATTCTGTCAGGAACACTTCTGAGGTCTACTTTATGCATTGTCCTATGCTACACACCCAGGGATGCACAAAAGCAATCCAACTCTTGTTAGGGCACAAGCAAAAGCATTTGTTAAATCTGGATCAAACCTCTTTATCTCAGTCTGGATGTCAGTGCTCTGGAACCTCTTCCTTTCGATCCTGGGGAGCCCTACGCAGCTTCCTAAGTGGCCATGATCATTCTTTCTTCTACTACATGGTAGCTTCCAGATCTTTCAGCACTTCACCGGTTTCCTGCTATCCTTGCTGTTGCTGTTGCCCCTTGTCATCACCCAGTTGGTGTGCTAGTGGTTATAGTTACAAATGTATTGTCTTCCAATTGTACGGCAGGATCTCTTTCACATTCTCCCTTACACAAGCACACACAAACACACACGCAATTGTGAGCTACTATATTAGGCCACAAGAAAGCATCACCACTGGCCTCCACATCACAGAGAACACTAAAAAAAGCCTCTAAAGACATAGTTTGGGGCACTACTTGCTTTTGATTACAATCCTCCTATCGACAACCCTGGCACAAATCTCTAGAAACTACCTCGGCAGGGTAACACTGCTGAGGTGCTGGGACTGGGCGAAAAGATCTTTTGGAAACCTTCACCTTTACCTTCCCTGGGCCCCCACCTGTCCTGCCCTGGTCACGGGGTTGCACCCTTCCCCACTCAAATGTGTTATCTATCTCCCACTTGGGTGCTCACCCTAAAGGAAATCTCCTTTCTCAGAAATCATGGGGGTAGATGGGCATAGAGTGACCTAAGCCCCTCCAAGGGGCCCCCACCTGTCTGAGACCAATGTTCTAGGCCTGTGTCCCTGAGGATTCCTCTACACCAAGGCAATTTAAGGTCGGCTGTTCATAACTCAGAGTCATGTTTCTAAGGAAGCGTCTTTAAAAGGAGCAGGCAGGTGCCCAAAAGTTCTCTGGAGGCCTTTGACTCACTCACCTCCTCTGGAGTTTTAAATGTGCTCTAGAATCTACCTAACAGTGTATGTCGGTTTCTATGGTTTCTGTGGCAGATGATTCTGAGTTCCAGGGCCAGCACACCTCTACCTCTGCCACCAGCAGACACAGCCCGGCTTCACCTTCTGCAGCCTGCCGACCCAATGGTAGGGAAACGCCTGAAGCCTAGAGAACTTATATTCTAGAAAGAGAGTGGGAGGAAGAAGGGGGTGGCTCTGGCTGGTCCCTCCCCAGCCCTGCACCAGGAGGCTTCCCAGGGCTTAGCGCTGCCTCCTGGCAGTGACACCACAGTGTTGTTTCTTTAGAGAATATTTGAGTTGGGGTTGCAGTGGAAGAGGGGGTGGGGATGAAGGATGTGTGGGGGTGGGTTTCTGTATGAGGTCAAATAAGATAAATGAAAATTTGTAAAAACTGAAGCTAGATCAATATTGTGTTGAGTACTATTTGTTAATGAGAGCTAATCAAATTTACTAGGGGAAACTAAACACAGAGCTCACAGAAGCAGACCTCGAACCCACAGGACATGGCCCCTTAGACTTGGGAGAACTCAGGTCCATTTCAAACTCTGGTTTTGGCACTTGAATACTTGGTTTATATGGGGCTCTGATAAATTTACCTATGAATAAAATTTAAGAATGAAGAAAACAAGAGCCTATATACTATTTCCTTGGGTTTATTCAGAAAGGTTAAAAAAAAATGTTTCCCAGGTGGTAGAGTAAGGGAGAGGTGAATTCATCTGGAGGCACAAAAAACTATGTGATAAATCACAATAATGTGAAAATGTTTCTTTTCATTGTAAGTATGAATGCATTTAAATAAGGATAGTTTTTTTCTTTTAGATATTATGCCAAATTCCTTTCACATGACCATGAACCAGAAGTAAAAAAGGGAGAGATGATTTAGCGAGCAGATAGATTCAGAAATCAACAGACTATCTTAAGTGATAGAATTCTCGTAGCTTTGGTAAAATTAGTTTCATAACTACTTAGATTTGATCAATATCTCCCAAGACTATAAGGTACTAAACAATGCAGTATGTGTCCTGGGGAAAGACAGAGAGTATTTTGCATGGTTCCCTCACTTAAGCATATAAACACTTTAAGTAAATTCCATTTACATGTGTGAAAAGGTAGAAAACTCTGATTAATATGTAGACATTTCCCAAACCAAGTGTCTCTTGCTATCTGAAACGGGAGGAGGGGGTGGGGTGGGAGTGGGGGTGGGGCCAGTGGGAGATCCAGGAAATGGTTTCCATTTGAATAGATTGAAAGGTCACTTTGGATATTGGGACTAGCCAGAGTCCAAGTTAGGTCAGGCTTAGTCCTAATAAGAGGTGAAAAAAGCTGATCTGATGGGAGTCAGAGGTTGTTCTGGAAGTGGCAAAAGAGTATTTCATTTGGGGAAGATGGTCCTTTCTATGTGGAGTGGAGGAATGGAGGAAAACACTTCAATTATGAGGTCACCACAGCCTTCTGCAGGGGAGGAGGTGGGAGGGTCAGCCCTAGGCTGGTGGCAGCAAGGGGAAAGGCAGATAGATGCTAAAAGCCTGTCTCCCCCAATATAGGCCTAATGTGTAACTCCTTTGACTAAGAAGGTGATCTGTTTCCCTTTTTAAATCTTGATATGGGTTCTCTCTCTCTCCAGTCATTTCCACCCCACCTTTCTTCTTCATTATAAAGGGATACATGTTTTACTTTGGAAATGTTGAGAAATACAGAAAAAAATAGGGCATTAGCAAAGCAGCTATCCTATCACGGCTCAGAGATGACTTCAGCTAACATTGTAATGTATTTGTTCCCTGATCCTTGGACTGAGGAGTGATTATTAAACAGGAGGAGCAAGATGGAATACAGAGCAGAAGCGACCTGGTTTTCAGCCCCACTATGACTGTCGTCAGCTTCCCTCCATCAGTTCATTTTCCACTCTTACCACGATCCCGGCAGAGCCTGTATCTTTCCTGTCACTTTCAGACTCTAGAACCATCATGTGCAGGAACCAAGAAGTCCAGTTCCATCTAGATCAGATCCATGCTGCCTTCTGCCTTGAGCTCCACCTTCTCGTATCTTGTCCCAGAGACTCAGGGTGCCATGCCACCCTGTCAGCCCTTTTGGGGAACAGCACACCCTCCCCCCAAGGGTGAACATGTTCCACTGCTTCCCTCTGTTGGCTCCACCACTGTGACCCCCTCCAGCTAATGCAACAATCAAAATGTTGCAAGTCTACTTGGTGCATATAATTTCCACTGGGTAAAATGGAAACTGAGGTTCAAGGAAGTTAAATCCCTCCGTCATGTATTGTTCCTGTGCTGAGGTGGAGCTGGGGCTTGATTCCCAGAGAATTCTCATATAAGGATGCCCGAGCCTTGCCACATCCAAGAAGACATGAGAAAATTAAAACAAATGCCTTACTTACCCTTTTTCAGGGTTTCATCTTCTGCTTCCTCTCACTACTAGGTATATATTCCTCACTTTAGTCAAACTTGTCTACTCACCTCCCACTCACTAGTAGGAACACTCCTCCCAAGCCAGCCAGCTTCTCTTGTGCCTTGATTCTTCCCTTGGGGCGCTGGAAACCTATCAACCTGCCTTTCTATCCTTTCACTTATTTAGAGTTCACCTGCATCTCTACCTAACTTCACTCCTTCCATAAAGTCCTGATCATCTCATGGAAATAATACTTCTTTCAAAATGCCTAAAACATGCTTCTCTGACCTCAAATTATTTATTAAACTGTCCTTTATTTTATGTCTCTGTATGTTTCAACTTTGACCATCCTGCCAAATAGATTGTGACCCTCTAGAAGTCAAGTCCATGATCAATATTTCTTTGTATCCCCCTGTGCTTATTAGTCCCACGACTTACAAGAAGAACTTAGTCCATGTGTGTGGAGCCATGTCTGTCTCCTCCAAGCTGCTCTCTTTGGAGACATAATCATTCTTAAAAGGTTTCCCTTCTTGGCAAAATATTGATTGGATTTTAAGACCTTTTAGTCATTACACTTGCCTAATAGAATTAGTGATCTTGATGAGTGAAGACAACATCAATTTTAAAGTTCTGAGTTTTGTGCACAGGCGTGCATGTGCGCACACACACACATACACACACGGGATATTTTCACTAGTATTTATGTAATTTACCTCCTAGTGAACATGCAGGCCCTTACTGGGCAATAATTTAAAGCACCTAAAGAATATGGGAGGTGTTATTGCTATGCCTTAACAATAATTTAAAGCACCTAAAGACACAGTAAGTCAGCTTTAGAAGACATTACATTAAACTTTGTAACTGTGACTTCATTTGCTAGTAGACTCTGCTCTGCGATACTATTTGATATAATAAATAGAAGTTAACTGGGAGACAAAATGTTTGAGAAAGTAGAGGAACTATCTAAGAGCTATTTTATGTGGGAAGGAGTTTAGAGCATCTGCTTCAATTGACATCGCTTAGAAAATTGCATGAAACTTTAGAGATGATAAATGTTTACAATTTGCATCTACATTGTTACCAACACAATAGCCTGCTAAATCCCTTGCCATGAATATGAACAGACTGCAGACCATCCACATTATTTATCAAGAGGGAAACAGACATTATTCACAAATTTTAATTGCTCCTATGGCACCAACAGTCTGAAAATGAAACATAAAGATGTAGCCTTAGGGAAGTTTTTGCTGTGCAATGACTTTAGTGCAAACCTGACCGCAGAGACCAATGCCTCTATCACAATTATGCAGGGGCCTGAAAAAATAAGTTAATAGTTTCAACCCAGGTGAATGGAAGGTGGGCTTATTTTAAGACTCCTTTTACCCACTGCCCACTGTAAACTCAATAACTTCAATGCATGACCCAAAACAAAGAAATCAGAGATTGGCTTGACATGGAAAGTGTATTTCATGCTCGAGAGTTTTTCCTCGTCAATGTGAAATCATTCTGATAAAAACAGGAAAAACAGGAAACATTATCTCCATGTCCTTCTTACCTAGAAAAATGTACCCTTGAGTACTGCAAAATAAGCACCAAATTTGTTTCTAAAAATTATAATATTATAAAATATATCTTTCTTTTTGTAAGATTTATTTATGCGCACAGAATTGGGGCACAGGCCAGAGGTGCAGGAGCAGTGAGAAGATTCACAAGAGACAGAGTGGGGAGCAGAAAAGGCTGATTAAGGAAGTACACTGCTGAGGGGAGCAGTGGGCAGGTCAGGAGAAGTCTGCAGCGCCATGTGGGTCAGCTCTGAAGATTAAACTTGTGCTGAAACTGCTGTGGCCAGCTTTGTAGTGCTGTGCTTTAATCTGTTGTGCCACCAGAGTGGGCCCAAATATTATAAAATCTTTCAATAAAATATCTTATGGGGAAATTTTTAAGGAAAAGAATGGAAACATTAGGAGATATAGGAGTTTTTTTTATCCAACTAGGGGTCATTCCCTCAAGGACTGGTAGTGTTACAGGACAGGGAGAGAGGGACACCCCTGAAGCCCCAAACCTGCCTGCTCTAAGTGGGTTCTGCCATCCACTGCATCAAGACAAAACATATAAAACTTTAATGAAAAGGGACTTTACAACAGTAAATATACAATACGGAACACAAAGAATATAACTTCTAAATCAAACACCTGAAGGTACCCATCCCCTTGTGGGCAAAAGTCCACCCAAAAGGGACTGGCCCAAAGCAAGGCCTAAAAGCCAACCACAAGACTAAAGCACCTTCTGGCCGGGACCCATGGAAAAGGGTCAGAAATGGCCAGACAAGTCTGGGAAGAAAAGAGCAAGATCAAAATCAGTATAAACACTGCCAGAGTCACCTCCCTCCAGGTATCTCACCCACATCTGCCTTAGCCAGTCCAGAGTCAGAAAACAAGCATGGTTTCTTCATCACATGCTTGCTGCTCCATGTGGCTTCCTCAGGTCTCCTTCTGTTTCTCCACCCTCCTTCTGGGTGGGGCAGGGAGCCAGGAACTTCCCCTTTTCCTAGGGATCACCCTGTTACAGTAGATTGAGTGAAAATAGTTAGTAGAAAGACAATTAAGTGCTTAGTAAAAGGAACCAGATGCCTAGATTAGACTGTTCTACCTTCCCAAAACTAAGACATGGAATAGGGAGACTGGCAATGAGGGGTGCCAAGGGCCATCAAATCAGAGACGCGGAGACGCTGTCAAGTCGTAACAGAGGTCACAAATCAACATAAAATTCTAGAAATGTTTGTCCCAGATGCTCTGCTTGCAGCTCTCCCTCCTCATGGCGTCATCTTCAAAATATATTTCTTTTCCTGATGCTTCTTGTGGTATTGTTCCTGTCATGTCTCAAATTTTCAACACTTTTGACATCACTTCTTTGTTCAAACCCAGAAATGGCTTCAACAGACTAAAGAGAAAATCTCCCAAATGGCCAGCAAAGGTTTATGTGATCCGCTTCCAACTTAGACCTTAGCAATATGTGTTGTTCTTTCTAGAATGTTCTTCCCTCATGTCCACTAGGCTAACTCTTTCACCTCCAAGTCTTTGCTCAAACATTTCCTTCTCATTAGATCTGCCCTATATTATTTTAAAGTATACTGTGTCCCAGGCCTCTGAGTAATTTCATCCTTGTTTCTTTATGAAGAGCATTATCATCTTCCATCAAACTATAATTTACTTACATTTATTCTTCATTTTTTGAATTCCCTTATAAAATATATAAGTTTCACAGAGAGCTTTCTTTTATTCACTATATATTCCTGATCTATAGAACAGTGCCTGGGACATAGCAAGAAATCATAACTACTTTTTAAAAGAAAGAATGAATTAATCCATATTTATCTTGAAGAAACTGAGGTGAAGGTAAGATAAGTGATTTGTCAAACAAAGTGAGCAAACACCCTTCATTTGGAACGTGTTCTCTACTGTCTGGAAAACATACTCTGTGGGTTAGCACTCAGTTGTAGAGATCTGTGTTCTAAAAGAATGAACCTCAGAAGTTAGGAAAACCAACATTTTGCAACAACCAAATTTTAAAGACTGATAGATAATTACATGTGGAATAAGATACAGCTTAGTGAAGAATACCAAATCATGTAGCTATCATCCAAAATAGGGGCAGAAATTAACACATTTAAAGTATACAATTTCATGACTTTTAATATATTCACATCAACATTAATTCCAGAACATTTCATCACCCTGGAGACAGAACTCTGTACTCTGTAGTAGTCAACCCCTTTTTTTCCATTTCCTAGATCCTGGCAGCCACTAATCTACTTTCTGATTTTATGACTTGCCTATTCTAGATATTCATCTAAATGGGGCCATACAGTATAAAATCCTTTTTGACTAACTTATTTCACTTAGTATAGTATTTTCAAGTTTCACCTTGAAACTTGAAATCTTGTTTTAGTATATGTCAATATTCTTTTTCATGGTCAAATAATATTTCATTTTGGATATATATATATATATATATATACCACATTTTATCAGCTGATAGTATTTGTGTATTTGTGTTGTGTTGCCACTACATTCTGATGATGAATAATGCTGCAGAGAGCATTCTTGTGCAAATTTTATGTGAACATATCTTTTCTATTGACAGATACTTAAATATTGAATAAGTCTTAAATATATTAATAAATTCCACTTAGTATTGATTTATGCTTCTTTTCGTAACTTGTTAGATTTGATTTTATGATATTTTGTTGAGATGTTTGGTCTCAAGAGATTTTGGTGTGTAATTTTATTTTGCTTTCTCTGTATTGTCTTTGTCTCATTTTTGTATTTTCATTGGAGTATTGCTCCCTGTTTTCTAAAACATGCATTTATGGTTATGAGAATCTCCTCCTCTTCTGTTTTCAGGAAGAAATTATATAAAATCAGGCTTAATTCCTCTTTAAGTATTTGGTAGAATTCTCCAGTAAATACATCTGGCCATGAAGATTTCTTTTTCAGGAACTTTTCAATTATGAGTACAATTTCCTTAATCACTGTAGGACTATTCAGATTGTCTTTCATCTTGTTTAATTTTGTTTCTTTGTAGTTTTTAAGGAATTGGTATCAAATTAAAAACATAAAACCATTTGTAGCATTCCCCCTTTGTAGTTGCAGGATCTGTAGTGACAGCCTATTCCTTTGTTGATATTGGTGATTTGTGTCTTGTCTTTGTCTCACTCTAAAGATTTATCCATTTCTTATATTGATTTTCTCTACTGTTTTCAATATCATTGATTTCTGCTGATGTCTTTGTTGATTCTTCTTTCTGCTTATTTAGTTCTGTTGTGTTCTTCCTTTTTTTTTTTTTTTCCTTTGAGATAGGAACTTAGATAACTGGTTTGAGGCCTTTCCTCTTTTCTAATATAAATATTAAGTGGCATAAATTATTCTCTCTACTTTCTCTGTGTCCCGTAAATTTTGTTTTATTTTAATCTTTATATCCAGTTAAATATATTTTTAATTCAATTGAGACTTGCTCATTGACCTGTAGATTATTTAGAAATGTGTTGTATAATATCTCTGTATTTTGAGGGATTTTTTTTGTTTTCTTTTTGTTACTAGTTTCTACTTTGATTCTATTATAGTCAGAGAGTATACTCCATATGATTCAATTCTTCTAAATGTTTTGAGATTAGTTTTAAACTCCAGGATATGACCTATGTATGTGAATGCTACATGGGTAGCATTGAAAAGAATGTATATTCTGCATTTGCTGAAGTAGACCATAGATCCTATTGAGATGGTGTTACTCTGTTTTACACTTTTGCTGATTTTCTATGAGTACTATCAATAACTGAGACAGGAGGATTAAGTTCCCATTATAAGTGCAAATTATTTTCTATGTCCCTTTCAACTTTATCAGGTATTTTTGTTATTTTGGGCTTTTTCCCATATATTTGGAACTCTGCTATTTGCTGCACACATTTAAGATTGTTGTATAATCTTGGGGAATTAATCCTCATATAAAAAGACTTTATCAAACTCTGTGCTATGAAATGAAATAGTTTCAGTTTGTAATCAAAGCATGAGTATTCAAACTAAATGTTACATCATGTGCAAAAATAGAGGACTTTGTATTTTTCAAAAAAAAAAAGGGGGGGCTTTATTTTCTACACAGTGCAGAGTTCCCATGACTTGACTACACACACACACACAAACATCCCTACACACTAACAAACATGAACCTACATTGTCACATCATTGTCAAGTAAAGTCAATAGTGTACACTAGGGCTTACTCTTGGTACTATAAATACTGGGGATCTTGAAAAGTGAATAATGACAAGTATCTACCGTTATAATTTTATATATAGTCATTTTACTGCCTTAAAAACCTTGTTTTCCTTCTATTTAACTTTCTCTTCTCCTTAGACCCTGGCAACTTCTTATCATTTTACTGAGTGGAGATTAAAATATATATTAAGAATTTCTTCAACACTGTGTACTGTAGCATGTTGCAGTTTTCTGTGGTTTGATTCATTTTATTATTTCAACAACCTCATGAGAAGGGTTACTGGCACCATAAAGTGGAGTTATCTGGGGCTCAGGAAGGTCATCCTTAGTTACACGGCATCTCATGGAGGAGCTGGAGTTCTAAGTCAGAGCAATCCTAATTTATCCTGTGCTGTTTTAATGGAGCCAGGCAGCTGCTCTTGCTCCATAGATGGTACTATCACAGGGTTTGATAAAATGCCATCTCCTTGAAGCAAAGAAATGGCTGCTTAATAGCCAGAGGTTTTTAATCAGTTAAGATTGGTTAACTAGTTGCCTGCAGGAAATATAGTCAGTGGTCTCAGAAGAAGAAGAAATGGGTTTAGTGAAGAGCTAGTCAGTTGGTATCACAGGTCTATGAAGCCAAAAGAGATCCATGCGAAGACAGACTTCAGAGGGTGGTTAAAAATAGAAGAAATATGCAGTGTTGCCTTTGTGTGCATCTTCCCGAGGAGAGGGATGGTATTGATTATGGTTATATGTTAGAAGTTGAATTTAAGGGGGCCTCCCTGGTGGCCGAGGGGTTAAGTCTCAGCACTATCACTGCTATGGCCTGAGTTCAATGCTTGGTCAGGGAGCTAACCCGACATGGTTCAGAAGGTCTCTCCCGACCCACCCACTGCTCCCCTCAGCAGTGTACTTTGTCAGTCTTCCTATTCTGCTTCACACTCTTGTCTCTGGTGAATCCTCTCACCTCCTGCACCTCTGGCCTGTACCCCAGTTCTTCTATACATTAATAAATAAATCTAAAAAGAAGTCGAGTTTAAACTGAGGCTTAAAGATAAGTAGAGTTGGGAAGGGTAAGGACAGACAGTAAATATCTAGAGAGAGAAACAACACAGCAAAGATACAAAGAAAGGTGACTTCAATATTTGGAAAATGGCGAAATACTTAGGGTAACGCTTACGTTTATTCAATGAATATCCATTTAGTCAGCTGCATGTATATATGCCAGGGAATATGGCAGACATTGGCTCAAGAAGGACAACAAAGGAAGGAAAACTAAACAATAAGGTGTGAAGTGTTACTAAAGATATGCAAGGTGCAATGGGAGCCTACTACAAATGGCACCTGACCTTACCTGGATGAGGGACGACATCCCAGAGAAATGTCTAAACTCAGCCCAGAGGGGAAAGTGGGAGTTAGCTAAACTAAGAGTAGGCCGGTGAGCTACATCATCCAGGCCTGCAGGCCTAGTAAGTGTATTTACAATATAGGAATAGCTGCTAGACAGCCTCTCTTGAGGACAGGAATGCAAGAGGAGAAATAACATGACAGGAGGCTCAAGAGGTAGATAGCGCCCAGGTGCAGAAGACCTGCAAGTTATGTGAAAATTTTTGCATGTTATCCTAAGGACAACAAAAAGGGATTTAAGCAGGGAAGTGGAAGTAAACATGAATTGAAATCATCTAGCTGCAGCATGCAAAGAATTTGAAGGGAGCAAGACTGAATCTAAGAATATTATTGAGGGAGGCACAAGAATCTAAAGGACTAGATTGTGGGTAATGGTGATAAAGGTGCCAAACGACAGATGAACTTGAGAACCGGGAGATATGACTCATGGAACTTAGCCTTAACTGACTATGAAAATTAATGAAGTCAAGAAATGCCAACCAGGCTTTGGTCAGAGGAACTGAGTAGCTAGAAGTATTTAATAGTAAGCTGAAAAGCGGGATACACACAAATACACACACACATAACAGTTTATTTTTACATCATTTTGTGCATTTTCATCCCATTTGTAATCCCCGTGGGCTTCCCATAGCCAAATCACCCTGTGCTATCACCTGAAGAGTGGATTTTAACTGAGATTTAAGTCTGGGAAGTTGAACTTGAATGACAATACAGGTGTAGGAATTGCCAACAAGGTAAATAATCTTGGAACTGGATACAAGTTTTAGGTGGCGACTATGGAATAATCAGAAAGGAGGCCTGAGACAGTTCTTTGATGAATACTCATAGGGACTTTGAGCATGCAAAGGAGACAGAGGCATGCTATGGAGTAGGAGGGAAGGCATCAAGAAGGCAAAGAAAGAAAGTGCTTTAGGGAGCAGCTGATGGTTCTGCCCCGGAAAGGTTCAACTGAATAAGGGCAAAAGCACTCATTAGATTCAGTGATGAGAATTAATTCAAAGCAGCAAGAGCCATGGATACATTGCAGTGGACATTAGTGGAGGCAAGCAGATCGCAAATGGAGAAGTTGATCCAAGAAGAGAGAGTGGTAGCTGGATGTGGAAGGAAGACTTCCTGTTTATTAACAGAGGAAACATTTGAGCAGGTTTATGGAAGATTTGAGCACCTGGGAGATGAAACCAACAGGAAGGCCTGGAATTCCAGGTGGGAGACCTTGTTCCCAGAAACTTGGGAACAAGTCAAGCAGGACAATGACATGTTCCATTCAGGTCCTGCTGCTCCCAGGGGACACCCTACTTTAAAGAAAGTTGTCCTGCTTTAAAATGAAGCAAATGTTTCATTTGGGCTTTCTAGGAGCAGTCCTTTTTTATGACATTACTTTTAAACTGTCTAACCCTCCTCTGCTTTATTACTAGAAATTCGAGTTTTGTTTAATTTGCAGTTGTTTCTACCTTAATAGCATTGGTTTAAAAAGCTAGTTCAGAGTCTCCCTGGTGGCACAAGAGTTTAAGTCTCAGTACTATCAAGATATAGGAAGCCACTGCAGCATGAGTTTGATCCTTGGCCAGGTAGTTGACCCACATGGCACAGCTGCTCCCCTCAGAGGTGTATTTCAATAGATCTGATCCTCACTCTCTCTGGTGAATCCTCTCATCACCACCTCGCCCCCATACCCCACCCCCAATCTCTAGTTTACACTCCATCCAATTCTTCTGTGTGTAAATAAATAAAATTCTTTTTTAAAAGGTTAGTTCAGGGCCCTCCCTGGTGGTGCAAGGGGTTAAACAGCAGCACTATGGAGCTATCTGCAGCCACTGCAGCACAAATTCACCCCCCATCCAGGGAGCTGACCCACAAAGAGGAGAACAGACCTCTCTTGACCCATCAGCTGCTCCCCTCAACAGTGTATTCCAATCAATCTGCCTGTTCTGCTCCCCACTCTGTCTCCGGTGAATCTGTTCATACCCTGCACCTCTGGCCTGTATCTCTGGCATAAATAAATAAGTCTTTAAAGAAAAAAAAAGGCTAGTTCAGCAGTCAGTCTGCTGGTTGATAAAATGTAACAGATTCTGTAGTTTTCTTGTTTGTCCTAACATTCTTAAAGCAACTCTTCTGCACTAGAGCATTATATTAACCCATGTCACAAAAGGCAGCCTGGGGATTGACAGAGAAACATTCAGATGCAAATTAGTGTGGCTGTGGGGAGAAAAGGAATTGGATTGTTTAAGGGATTTAAATAAAAGAATCCTAGTCATTCTTGAAAGCAAAAGCAAATCTTAAATTTGCTTCATAAACAAGATTTACAAAAAGATAATAAATTTAGACCTATATGGGAAGGTCCCTGAGCGTCAATATCTCCTGCTTTGTCCATAAATTACATTATTGATCAAGTATAAATTAATGTATGAAAGTATAATTTGTGTTTGGGAATGTATGAAACCTCATTTATTATGGAAGAATGGAGCAGAAAGCAATTTTCATATTATGACCACCTAAATTAAACTATTTAGCATTTTTAAAAATCTTAGCTGAATGTGACATGCCCCCATGTATTGACAGAATAGGGCATATCTCCCATGAACCTCTTCTCTCCCACTCTCGAATGAGAAATACATGAATTCCTGCTATGGCTTTTTCATTAGGCCCTGGAGAAGAGCAACTAAGACAAAGTGGTGAACAGTAAGTGACAAAGTCGTGCAGAGAGTTGGGGAAATGAACCTCTAGGAGTTTCGTTAGAGAGTCTATGTATTTTCTTCCAACGACTGTTATATTCTGGGAGTGGCCATTGCACACTTTATTTGACTCTCTACCTTGATGACATTTGCTTTGTTGCAACATCTACCCATTGAAGAATGGTTATTGTTGAAAACAAAACAACAAGCATAGCAAGCATAGGAAAATGTCTGACTATACAAGCTACTCATTGGTACATTAAAAAGGATCCAGTATCTTTATCAAGAAGCCATGAAATATTATGACACAATATCAGAAAAAGGGTAGAGGTACAGTAAATTAGAGAAACCTGTACTAACTGGGGAGGTAGGAAAGAAAAAGAGTCATGTTTCAGTACAGTTCATGGCAAGATGCTTTCTATAAACTCCAAACTCACATGCTGCATCAGTGTTTTCAACCCTGGCTGAGCTTCAGAGCAACATGTGTGACTTTTAAAAATACATATCCAAGTCTCCCCTCTGTGTCCGCTAAATCTAAATATTCAGATTTTGCCTCTCCCATGTTTTGTGTCTTTTTAAAAAGTTTTTCTTGACTTTGATGTACTACTCAGTGTTGAAATCTTGCTCCAGAGCCTACAGTTACAAATGAGTTCTCAAGAGAAGCAACATACAGAGCTAGATGAAAATTAGGGAAACTTAGAGAAACAGGAAAGGTCCAGTGTTGGCTAAAATTTTCTAGGCCTTTGAATGGCAGGGTGGAGGAAATGTGAGATTGTGCACAGGGCCACAAAAGTTATCTTTCAGCTTTCTCTTTGACTAGTGCCTGTAAGATCCCAGAAAATTTTAGAAAACTAGGGGCAAAATTGAAGTTCATTCACAAGCTACCCACCTGAGACAAGGTACAGTAAATATATTCAAGGTGGAAAGGGTCCCAAGTTAGTCAGGAGTCAAGGGCTCCTAGTAGTTTGCTCGTGAGTTATGGCTACAGTGAAGTGCACTGAATTGAATGTTGTGTGTGTGTTGACATAATTTGTTATATACACACATTCAAAAAGTCATGGGAAATTATCATAATCTTACATTGACTGTGTTGAAATAAGAGTATACTTAACACAGTATATTTATTAAAACTATTTACTTTAGTGGGAGGGGGGTATAGAAATACTTGTTACATTATGTTGCTGGCATTCTACCTGCATGGACATCACTGTCGGTTAAAACCTGGGAGACTGCCTGGTACTCAAGGATGGAAGGGGCGTTGGAGGCTTAAAACGAAGGAAAGGAATAGGCTTTGTCTTCAACGAACCGTATAAAATAAACTCCTAGGAGAGCCGATGTGTGGGATCATCTGGGCAAAACTGTGAGAAAAGTGTGTCGGCGGAGGTAACAATGATTTAATTTCCTTGAGATAACCCAAGGAATCGAAGGTGCTCAGGATTTTAACGATCCCGCTGTAACTAGCCGGCCTTGCCCAGGACTCTGCCAGCAGGGCGTGGGAGGTCCGTGCCCAGAGGGTGGAGCTTTCCCCGGGCAGCGCAGGGAAGGCCCAGCAGCCACGCGGTTCAGGAAACCACCCCCGCGGCTGGATAGGAGGAAACTTCACTAGCCCCTCCTTCCATAACTCTCCCTAGGCCCTTACCCAGAAAGGGGAAAATCTCTTCCTCAACCCGGAGAAACAACGTCCTCCGGGCACATGACTACAGTTCACTCCGTGGCCACGCACACAGTGCCCTAAAAACCCTGAGCTAGGTGAGCAAGAAGGTGGCACGAAAAGAAACTCAGGTGTGCGTTCTAATAGCTCGCGCCTGCGCAGAAGCCCCTACTCGTCAGGTTTCCACTTCAGTTAGAGTCTTCGTCCCGCCTCCTTTTCCCCGCCCCCACTGCGTATGTCACAAAGATTGACGTGTAAAGCGAACAATCACAGCCCCTCTCCTCACGAGCCAGTGGGGAAAGGGGAGGGTGGGGGGGAGGGGAAAGGACGGAAGGAGAAAGCTACGGGGCTGTCTTGTTCCAGTCACCCAATCAGAAAGCGCTAGAGAGAAGTGGGGCGGAGCCCTAGAAGAGAGTGGGGGTGGGGCCAGGGAAAGGAGTTAGAAGGCTGCGGGGAGAGAGGGCGGGCTCGCAGCGATTAAAAGCGGCCAATCAGAGCGCACCGGCTTCATTCGGTGAGCGGCGTGGGGCGTCGCCGCCGCCGCCGCGCGCGCCGGGGGCTGGCTAAGGCCATGAAACAAAAGAAAGCCTGAGAGGGGAGCCGCTGCCACCTCCACAGCCCGCCCCGCTGCCGTCCCCACCCACCCACCTAGGCACCTACCTCTGCTCCTTCCCTGCCCCTCCACCCCGCCCTCTCCGGCCTCCGGGCGGCCCTGGCGCTCCTCAGGCCAGGTCGCCTGCCCCGCCGCCTCCCCAGAGGAAAGGTGTTTGCGCGCTGAGCAGGGCCGG
Organism: Condylura cristata; assembly: GCF_000260355.1. Taxonomy (NCBI): domain Eukaryota; kingdom Metazoa; phylum Chordata; class Mammalia; order Eulipotyphla; family Talpidae; genus Condylura; species Condylura cristata. The sequence goes on along the minus strand of NW_004567117.1, from coordinate 32,673,095 downwards.
GGCCCTGTCCGCCATGGGGCCCGCCGCCC
>NW_004567117.1:32653644-32672820 GCF_000260355.1 Condylura cristata | reverse complement strand
CACTCTGGGGGGCCGAGCGGGGGGGGGGGGGGGGGGGGGGGACGCCCACGGCTTGGGCCCTCACCCAAGTGCGTGCTTGTGACTAGGCGCACGGTGGGCGCCGCCCGGCCGGCCCGGGGTCCCGGAGGCAGCCGAGCTGGAGCTGGAGGAGGACGAGGAGGAGGGGGAGGAAGCGGAGCTGGACGGAGACCTGCTGGAGGAGGAGGAGCTGGAGGAGGAGGAGGACCGGTCGTCTCTGCTGCTGCTGTCGCCGCCGGCGGCCGCCGCCTCCCAGACCCAGCAGCTCTCGGGCGGGCCCCTGGGCTCGGTGCTGCTGCCCACCGCCGGCGGCTTCGATGCCCGGGAGGCGGCGGCGGGGGTGCTCTACGGAGGGGACGATGCCCAGGGCATGATGGCGGCGATGCTGTCCCACGCCTACGGCCCCGGCGGCTGCGGGGCGGCGGCGGCGGCGGCCCTGAACGGGGAGCAGGCGGCTCTGCTCCGGAGGAAGAGCGTCAACACCACCGAGTGCGTCCCGGTGCCCAGCTCCGAGCATGTCGCCGAGATTGTCGGTCGCCAGGGTGAGTGTGGGAGGGTGGGTCCAGCTGGGCATGGCCTGGGGCGTGGGTGGGGAGACGAAAGAAGCGAGCTCCGGGCAAAAGAGAAACCAGCTGGGCGAGTCCCCTCAGTCCTTAGATCGAGGGGTCTGGGAGGTGCCGAGAGTTGTGGCCCCGAGAAGATGGGTCACCTTGCAGAATTCCACGGGGTTCCGCTCGTTTTGCATAATAAAAGGCGTTAAGTTTCTCGAGCCACCCTTCTCGGCGGTGTTCGCGTTACTAGGGCTGTATTCGTGGAACACCGTCTTGGCGTGGCACCAAGAACCTTAGCGAGGTGGTAAAAGGACGGGTCGGTTGTGGATCGGTGTTGTGCTCCCAGGGCTTTGGGGTTGCAAGTTTGCACACTGTCTTGTAAAAGTGCTTAGCTTCCTTAAGACTGTTTGTTCTACGAAGAAATGGAATCTCGGCGAAAGAGTTCTTTGTAAAGGGGGTGGTCCTGGTGGACCTTACCGCTGCCGCCAGCACCAACCGCCGCCCCTCCGCTATTCAGAAACTTAGCTCTGAAGAGCAGCCCACCTCGCTATTGAGCTTGAGCTTCCTGTATTCCTTTTGATACGTCTTAACTGTCGACAAGGCACACTGGCCATCTTTTAGAATACTTGAGTGTAGTCGATGAAGGAAAATTGGACAGCCGGGGAATAGAGTTAAGGAACTTTATGCGTTTATACAGTTCTCGGTGAATTCTCTTCTTCACTCGCCTGCACCACCAGTACTGCAGACAGACTCCTCCCACATTGTTCAGACAAAGGACCTATGTCTCAGATTCCAGGAGTAGATGTGTGGAGGTGGGGGAAGGGGATGCCCAGAGTACCTCTATCCGACATTTTTAGGGAAGGTCCTGTCGTCTTTAAGGAGCTTCCCCCCTGTATTAAAGCGGCAAATACACCTGCAGCAAGCTTATTACGGTGTGGTTTAGAAAGGTTGGTGTGTTCTCTCTACGGTTAGATGGGAGCATTGTTGGGGTCAGATAAAGAGAAATGATGGCGCTCCTGCTTATTAAATGATCTCATCTTTCCCAGTTGGTCTAAAGTACACATAAATAAGAGGTCTGTGGGAATGGTAGTTTCAAATATCAGAGTTGGCTCATTTCTTACCTCTAGGATTTTAATAAAAATTCATTGAAATCTGGATAGAGGAGCTAGCTTATTCCAGACTGCCGGATGAGTGGTACATGAAAGGGACCGTTGGAAGCTGGTGCCCTACAATTGAGAATTTATTCCTATAGTTTGTTTGGTAAATAAGTTTCGCACGCCTTCCTTGCAATACTCAGAATAATAATCCAAGAGTAAGCACTTTTCACCAACATAGGGTAAAATTATGACTTCTCAATTTATAAATCCAGAATAGTTGATCACTCATTTAAGAACATCGAGGAATTTCTAGGTGTGGCAAGCTTTTGTTTTGTCAGGCATTGAATTTGGAATGTGAGATTAATTCACTTGCTGCCCTGAAGAAGCTATCAGCCTAGTAAATAGTGCAATAGCACTAATAATAGTATGACAAACAAAAGTTGTACCTAGGAGAAAATTAGCCCTGAATGGCCTTGGAGAATGGGTAAGATTTAGCACATGGAGATGGAAGACTGAGGAACAACGGGAGGGAAGGTGTGGAGGAATAATCTCTAGAGGTTTCACTGGAAAGTTTGGGAGTTTTGATACTCAGGATCTGTAAAGGGGAGTGGTGAGAAAGGACTGGAAAAGGGTGTATTCTCTGACCCGGAAGGTGGAAGGCAGGCTGCTACCATCTCTGCACAAGTTGCTTCAGTGTGACTTTGGTGACAGTTTAGTAAGACAAAGAGCACTGTTTGCTAGTTTGACTGAAGGACAGAGTAACGTTTTGCATATTAAACTTTTGTTCTCTATATTTTTACCTTTTAAAGACTATTAATTGCATACTTTTATCTTTCTACAAGTTCGTTATTAAGTAAACTGACTTCATTCCAAGTCTTAATTTTGTATCTATTAAATTGCAGCTAATGAGATAAGTCTTAATTTTTCTTTTTCAGGCTTTGCTTACTAGTTAAGAAATGTGGCTCTATTTATGGCTTAGGGCATTGAGACAAATTGCTGACTATTCCTTTTCCCCTTAATATTGTCCCAGCGTTGACAATACTGTTAAAAATGTCATCATCCGCTATCTTATCTTACTTGCAGAAATTCTTGCCCTTTTCCTATCCTGAGCCATTCAAGTAGTGGATCATTGAGCCCTTAGCCAACAGTAATAAAGCCTGTATTTCCCCCACTCCTACAAAGAAAGTAGACAACTTCTAACACTTGTATTCACAGTGTGAAATTTCCCCATGGGAGGGGAGTACCTTACTCCTTAAGTGAGTAAAAGAGGGCAAAATCATTTAGTTTGTTTCAGGTGAGCTATATTTTCATCCTTGCAAATTCCTGCCATTTTGTTCAGTACCTGAAGTTAATAATTTTCTGTTCGACATCTCTTAATTGGTTTTAGGAATAATTATGTCACAGATGGAGACATTTATGACTCTGGTTCTGAAAGCAGAGTAGGACAAATGGAATTCTGAGTCATATAGACAGCAGCTCATAGATTGCCTCTGGTTTCAGTGTCTTTCAAAAAACAACAAACCACTGATTTTGATAGTGATGAAAGTTGGCAGAATGTTGACCTCATATTCATACTCCCCAGTAGCATATGGTCATTTGCAAATGTTAGATGGGCCTTGTTTTTTCACTTTTGCATCCTACTTTGAAACCAGTAATACTGTCAAACTCAGAAACTAACAACCTAATAGCGTAAAACTTTGAAACCAGTAAGACCGTGAAACTTATTGACAGTTTTGAAAGTTTTACAGTAAAAAAGTAAATCGAGACAGTTTTTTGAAATGTAGTACCAACAAGACATTCACAGTGGTAACAGTTTTAATGTGACTCAACAGACTTTTCTCCAATTTGTACAGTCATTGTATCAAGTGGATTAAAGAGCTATGCCCATCTTCCTAAGTTATCATTATCAACTGTTCTAAAATCACTTGTTTTCAAGACTCATAAAACATTGCTTTATATCCCTATTTTGGTGTATGTGTTGACCTGTTTTCATTGGTGACTTTAATCAATGGTGTGTGTTCCCACCTTCATAGTCTAGAAAACCTCCAGCTTTTAATGGTATTTGTGAGTGTTATGTATGAATAATATATTTGCTGATATATTTTTAAGATAAAAATGGAAACAAATTATTTTTTTAAATCTTGCACTCACGTTTTGCCTGTCACTGAACCAAACTCTTCTGGAAATGTTTTTCTTCTTTCTTGACCTACTTTGTCTCCTCATTCCCTGTAGTTTTGCAGTTGTCATGTTTAAAACATATTACATTATTGCAATTTGTCCTAAATGTGTCCTGGGTACTACCCAGTTTCTTAAGGTGAGACCAACAATACAGAAGTTTTAACAGAACTGAAAAAAGGTGTTGTAAGCATGTTTGTCCAGGTGTAAAGTGAAATTTATGCTGTATATAATTTCTCCATTCAAAGAAAAAATACTCATGTCACTAGAGGGAAAACTTTCAGAATAATGCAAAAGTGCAGTTTTTTCCTTTTATAGTGTTGAAGGCGGGAGAATCATTGAATCTTCTCTTTGCCAGATACGATGTTACATGCATTAACCCTGCTAGGTGGTTATCCATATTTTATAGATGTAGAAACCAAGGTTCTAGGACGTGACATGCTCACCTAGTAAAACTTGGATTTAGGCCAGTTTGTACGACAGATAAAAGTTCTTTACACTCTACTGCTTTATTGTTGAAGCATACTGCTCAGGAAGGTTAATAATATTTTGGGTAATTTCTGCCGTAAGCATCAGAGTTTTATTGTATTTCTAGTAAGCATAACTTAAAATATCTTTATGGTACAAATTAATTAAAATTTGATGTCTAATACACAGGTTATTCTGATATTGTAGGTCGGTGTCTGTTACTTTGTCAAAGTTAATTTATTATATACTACCAACTTAAATTGCATATTGTAACTTTTCTAGGGTTTTAACTTTTGAATTTAGTTGATATTTGCCTGTATTAATAGGGGATCAAAAGGAAAGTCTCAGTTATTATAATTGTTTGTAAATGGGTAGAGAATCTCCTGCCTTTTCTTCTTGCCTTATTCAGATAATGAACTATTCTGATTGGCTAGGGAAGAAAGGGTTGTATTTTCTACCTCCTGGTTAACAGCCTAAAAAGTATCAGGGGAAGCAAGTATTTGAGAACTGTTAATTACTGTTAAGATTTCTATTTAGAAAAATTTCCAGCCATGTTTGTGGGTTAGAATTCTAGGTAGATCAAATTTTCTAGGAAAGGTAGCATTTAGTTATGAAATGCTTATTGGATTACTGATTCATTTTTAATGCATTTGGTATCTATACAAATTGAACAATTTTTGCCTTAAGTTGAATACAAAAATGTCTTAGAATGTTTATTTTAAATTAATAATACTTATTGTAAACTGTCTTTAACAAATTGTCTTTAACTACCTCTGCTCAACCATAATATGTTGCAAAGAGCCAGCAGTCGTAAATTGAAATTCCTGAATTCTGGTTACTCTGCCAGTAACTCACTTTGTGATCTTGAACAAATCACTTAAATGCCATAGACTTCAGAGTATTTTTCTGCAGCTGGTATAAGGTATAGTATTTTTAGAGCCTCCAAATTATGGGGAAAATAGACATACATGAAACTACTAGATAGACATGTCACTTTTGTTAAGTTAAATCTAAAATTAATTTTCAAACATCAAAGGACTCTGCTCTGTTTAGTCACGTGGGGATGGGGGCAGATGGAGCAGCCACCACCTCAGGTGTTGACTGGTCTTTCCCTTTGCTGGAGGAGTGAGTGATGGTGGCATTGCACATGCCAATCTCTAAATGCTATACCAGTAGTAATAGTTATCACATCTGTTCATTCCTCATTAATCAGAGCAGGTCATCTGGCCACACATCTGGCATGAAAGTGCATTACAACCACTCCACAAGGAGTGAGTTGAGTATTAGTGAGTTGAGTATTAGTGAACAGCCCTGGCGATGACCACAGTGATTTCCAATCTATGTTACATTTTTAAATGTAATTTCTGCCATGTAGATTTTGTAATTTAAAGTTGAACTCAAAATGAAAAAAATAATACTAATGTTCATAAAATACTAAGTAAGTGTCTTTGCAGTTAAAACTCCTTTAGGAAGCTCTAATTCAGTTACAGATAATCTATTTTAAACTCCCATTGACCTTTCAGGTGATTTTTTAAAGTGTTATGTTTTTATTAAACTGTACCTTAATGCTTCACAAATGACTTACAGACCATAATTTGTGGTTTTTCTTTTAGTTTTTTTCCTGGGCTACCATTAGGTATCATATGATAATGTATAAAGATTAAATCTGGTATTTAAACCTTTAAAATAATTTTCTGATGTTAGAATAGCCAAGCTCATTTATATAAAACTTTAAAGTATGCATGTCCTAATGCCATTTGGATATTTTAAATCTTTTTTCCATGAATAGTTTTGAGAATAAGTAACACTGTGTAACCTCTTTCACGCCAGTGCTTGGAATTTAAAGACAATATATGTGAGTATGTTTTGTTGTCTTGTCCAGTAAGCAGAAACTACAATTCATTGTATGCAGGGAAACCTGGTTTATGCAGTTTCATCATGAAATATTATTAAAATAATATGCAGTTATTAATAATACACAAATAATAATTTAAAAAGCACAGAATTCTCTAATGAAAAGTCCAGATGTAATTGAAGAATGTAAAAGGTAGTTGTAGGGCTTAGTTCCAGGTAACTACACTAATGTGTAAAAATACTTGCATTTTGAGCTGAACTTTATCACTGTCCCCCTTCTCTGTACCATTCTCCTTTCCCCTTTGTCTTCTTTTACCTTTCTACTGTAGTATACTGTGGAAAAGGAAGTTTTAACTGGGAATCAGAAAGCTTTGCTTAAAAATCTAATTTCGGGCCCTCCCTGGTGGCGCAGCAGCTTAAAGCACAGCACTGTGGGGCTGTCACAGCCACTGCAGCAGAAGTTCGATCCCCAACCTGGAGCTGACCCACATGGCACAGCAGACCTCTCCTGACCTGCCCGCTGCTCCCCTCAGCAGTGTACTTTGGTACATCGGTCTGTTCTGCTCACCCCACTCTCGTCTCTGGTGAATCCTCTCACCACCCCTGCACCTCTGGCCTGTGCCCCAGTTCTGTATGCATAAATAAATAATCTGTTTAAAAAAAAAAAAAGACTCAGAGAAATCAGGTTTAAAAAAAAAAAACAAAAAACCTTATTTCACACCATTTGCTGCCTGTAACCCTGTACAAATTATTTATTCTCATTGAGTCTCAGTTCCTCTTGGGTGGAGGGGTTGGGGGAGGACACGCATCTATTTGTTGTTTTCAGTCCCTCCTCCCAGTTGTTGTGAAGATCAAGATTGAGAAGCTGCCATTACTACAAATTCATTGTACAACTGAAGGTACAGAGATAATAAATTATATATGAAGTTAGGTAAAGTTTAGATTGTACTAGCATACAATCTTAAAGTGCTAGTTGAAACCAGTAGCTGTATTTTAGTACATTTTTCCTAGGATATACCGCTAGCTAAATTATATAAATTATAAGCTTTTATGTTTATAGTATGTCTTGAAGTTTATAAAATCAGAACTTTTGAAATGTATTTCCTGGTGAAGAGCTAAACTAGACTGGAAGGAAATCGTTCACAAATGAATCTGAATCCAGTATGTGAGGTTACCAAACAGGTAATTCTGAAGTTTCTATTAGCATCCTCTAACGGGGAAGAACCTGATTTTAAAGTCCCCATTTAGGAAAATTGTTCAACCTATTTCTTAGTGAAAACTCAAATATAGCTTATTGATTTTTTTTTAAACTCTTGTCTAAATAAAGTGAAATAGAAAGGGAGAGTTAGATTTAGTTTAACCTTTTAAAATACCTTAGATGTGCAGGAGATTCTTCTGAACTCTTAAGATTCAGTGAGGAAAATAAGAACAGTGTATCTGGGAGTGACTAGTCTTAACAGGACAAGTCTTGCCTCCATTTGTGTTATATATAACATAGGGATTTGGAGGAACTCTTGCAGCTCACATATCTGATTTTTAACTAAAAAAAGTCCCTATATAGTCATGTAAAAATAATGTTTCAAATTGCAGGTAGACTGACTGTAACATAAATCCCTCCTAGTTTCATAAAGTTTCTATCTTCTTAACATGCTTTCGCAGTCTAAATACACATTTTAGCACTAGGAAATAAATACTCAGCCTTTAACTGGCCATGGAAAATTAATTAATTTGATTTTCTTATAATAATCAAACATTTAAATGTTGTTTTTGATTCTATTTCTAAATGCAGGTAAGAAAACAGATCTACAGAAAGAACTGGCCTGTGTAAGTTTCAGGGTCTCATACATTAGGAGACTTCAAATCTCCATAAGGGGTAGAACAAGAAAATTCAGCATAGAGAAGACTTGAGCACCACGACTAACAATAAAAGAAAATGACAGATGATTATCTGTACCATATGTGTAGACACCAAAATATTGGTGTTTGAAATTGACATAAGTCAGTGAGACCAGAATTGAATCTTAGTTGTCTTTGCATCTTTTCTGTCTTTAACATACCTAAAAACCAAGTGGTATTTCTTTTATTGAACTGAATTGTTAGATTGAAAACTTGCGTTATTTATTGTTTCTTTAATTTAGTAAGTGGGGTTTTCTTCCCACTTTATTCCTAACTCCAAAAAGGAGCCAATCAGTCTTGAGTTTGAAGTTTTGGGGGTTTTTTTTTGTGGTTTTTTTTTTTTTAAGTGATTTTTTTTTTTAAGTGATTTGAGGTATTTGATGCCTGTATGAATACTGATAAGCAAAACTAAAATCATAAATGAAGCTATTTAAAGTGTTTGTGATACCTAAAGTAAGACAGTATTTTTAACAAAAGTTTAGAAAATGCAATTGTAGGAGTTAATAGACTTGGACATGAAAAGGGAAAACTAATTTTTTTTAATGAATTTTTAAAAAGATTTATTTATGAATACAGAACTGAAGTACAGGTCAGAGGTGCAGGAAGTGAGAGGATTTACCAGAGGCAGAGTGGGGATCAGAACAGGCAGATGCATTGAAATACAGTGCCGAGGGGAGTAGCAGGTGGGTCAGGAGAGGTCTGCCATGCCATATGAGTCACCTCCCTGGCAAGGGATCGAACTTGTGCTGCAGTGGCTATGGAGAGCTTCATAGTGCTGCACTTTAACCTGTTGCACCTCCCTGTTTCCCAGGGAGGGCCCGGGAAAGCTAATATTTTTATATTATGCATTTAAGGATATACTGCATTGCTAATCTAAATGATTTCTTTCAATTTTGGATTAAATTATGAGCATGAGAAATCTTCTTTGGGGGGACTCAGTTAATTATCACTTATCAGCCTTTGGAAAATAATCCTGAAACTGTTTCCTTGTAAACAGTTTAATACTCTTGTCTAATCTATTCTATTGTCTAATCTATGTAAAATCATTAATATGACCCCCCCATTCTTACAAATTTTGAAACAAGAAATTTGCTTTTAGACAAAAATAGTATAGTGAATGTCAAATTAAGACAACTTGGGTTTGAAACCTGACTTTCTAGCTAGGAGATATTGAGCAAATGTAGTTATGCTCTTTCTAAGCCTCCATTTCACAATCTATTACAATGATTAAGTGAGAATATATCTAGGAGAGCCTGAGAAACAGAAAAGTGTGTTACAAATTTTTATAATTTCAAAGCTAAGCCCAGTCACCCAGATAATTGGTTCAGTCACTTGTAAAATACATAGTTAGAGAGTAGGCTTACTTAGTTTTCAAAAGCTACCCTTTATTGGGCATTTACAAAATAACAGGAATTGTGATCAGTACTTTTAATACATTATTTAATTTAGTCCTTGCAAAAACCAAATGAGAGAAGTACCTGTAATCATAATTTCCCCTCCCCTATAAAGGAAAAAATGAAGGACCTGTTAGAACTCAAGTAGCTGATTGGTGATGGTGTGTTCCCAGCCATTTGCTCAACCTGCCTTTCCTTGAGGTAGGACAAAGACAGATGGTATGTGACATGTGGAAGCATCTCATTGTCCCAAGTGCTTATTAGACCAGAAAGAAGAAGAGGTGCCTATTTCCTAGGAGAAGAGGGGTTTGGTCAAGAAATAAAAGCAAAATAAGTTACTGAACCCCCTCCCCCCCCCCCCCCCCATGGAAGCTGTCCGTCTTCCCAACCATTCTACTTCTCAGTTGCTTAAAGCCAGGTGTTGTGCCCTAAATGCCATCATGTTTTCGCTTGATTCACTGTGTTGGCATTTGCTGTCCCTTTGCTCCCCTTCCCACAAGGCAGAAACACTCTCTTCCAGGTAAGTTCAGATGCTTTTTCCACCTACTATAAGCACTGTGAAGACATGTCCTTTTCAATGCACCACACCTTTGTATGTCTGTTTTCATTTAATGCAACTATTTCCTTTTAGACTCAGAACTCCTTGTGAGCAGAAATTATGATAGTTTCTTTATTATCACCTGAAATTAGCACGAGTATCTTTACAGGCAATTTAAATATTTGAATGGGTGAGATCAAGCTCTAGGGTGATGCTTTCCTTCATAACTGGAAAATGTTCTTGATGTAGAAAAGGAGCAGCTTAACTAGGCATAGTCATGCAAAGCCCTAAAGTAAGTGGAAGTCAGTTTTTACTTGAGTTTCCCCAGCCACACTGTTTACCTCTCAACATAAAACTTTATCTTCTGTATTTTTTTTTAAACCTATTTTATTTTTAGCTCTGTCTCTTAACACAATCCCAGAGCCTGTGATTCCCCAAACATTTCCTGATCCTTTTGATCTCACCATTGACATGAGCTTTGGGTTTCTAAACAATCCATGGTTTGGATTTTAAATTTTCATGAGTCACATACTTCTCTTGGTTCAAAAGCCAAAGACATGGAAGAAAGGGGAAATAATTGGAGAAGGAAAATGGCACTGTGGTCAGCAGAATAAACCCCTCTCTGAAGATGTCTTCACCCTAATCGCCTGGAAATTTGTGACTGTATTGCCTCACTTGGCAAAAGTTAGGGGCCTTAGGAAGTGAAGTTGTCTGAGATCATCTGGGTGGACCCATTTAACTATTCTATCTGAAGATAGAGGAAAGGGGTTACATAAACCAAGAAATGTGAAGCCTAAAAAGCATGGAATAGCCCTCAACTAACAGCCAAAGGAAACAGGGCACTTAGTTCTATGACCTTAGACAATGAAATTCTACTAATAACCAGAGTGAACAAGGAAGTAGGTCCTCCTCAGAAAGGAACACAGCCCTGCCAACACTCTGACTTAAACCTGTTAGACTTCTGACCTACAGAAATACAAAATAAAAGTTTGTGTCCTTAACTGTGCGATTGCCCATTATGGCAGCAATACAAAACTAAAGCAGGTATTACAAAATTAAAAACCAGGAGAAACCTGGACTTACAGTGAATTAATGGCAAGTCCATATTTACAGTAATTCCTTAATACAGGACTATGTGTTGAAAGTAACTGTTTAATTTTGGTGGAGAGCCTCCAGCGTGTCAGAATATGAATATAGTATAGACACCAAACATTTTAGCCTCTGCTTTTAGAGCATTCATTGCAGGGCCTTTGCAGAATCTCTAAGAACTTGAATAGTTTTCTGTTGCTGCATAACGAATTAACATTAGTTTAGTGGTTTTAAAACAATAATGTATTATCTACATATCTCTAGGTCATAAGACAGGGTAGTAGGGGGTGTGACTGGATTCTCCATTCTTGGGCTAAAATCAAGGTCTTGACTGGCACTGCAGTTCTCAGACAGGCTGCCTGGTTATTGGAAGAATGTTTTTTTAAGCTGTGGGATAGAGGCCTCCATTTTCCTTCTGGCTCTTGGTTCCTAGAAGCCATCTGCAGTTTCTGGCCATGAGATCTCCATAGACAATTCACCACAGGATTATTTGCCTTCTTCCTCACTAACCAGAGCATCTCTCTTCTCCCCCCCCCCCCCATCCTCTCCCTCTCCCCCTTTTCCCCTACTTTTGAGAACGGGGGAAAAAACTTCAGTAGAGGAGTTGTGATAAGGTCAGTTCTGTCCAAATAATCTGGATAATCTCCCTATTTTTTGATGAATTTAGATATTAATTACCTCTATATTGCAGACCATAATGCAGTATCTGGTTCTGTTGTTTTTAAGTACATCTGTCCACATGTTTATGTAACTATAAAATACCCTTAAAGATGGTCAAATTTAGTGGTTTTAAATATATGTCTGTGATATTCCCTCTCTACCCTTCCCTTTCCAAACCCCCCTCGAAGAACTTTACATTACTGCCCATTGTACTTTTCACTGAGACAGTTGGAGCACATTAGTACCCCTTCTTTAAATGCTGATTGCAACCCATTATATTGATAGTGCAATCCATATTTGAGAAAACATTGAAGATACTTTCTCAAGTCTTTCAACTATCCTCCAGTAACAGAACTGGTCCCTGTTAATTACTAAAGCAGCTGGAGGGAGACGCTCTCCCTAGAGGGGAGAAATAAAACATAACTGCTATGCCAGAGTGAGAGGATCAGAAATCTGACTGCAGCTAAAGAGCAAATGCAGGTAGCCACACCAGCGTAGAAACAGGAAATGGTATGCTACAGGGGAAATAATTTGGGAGTTTACAACCAAATCAAAATAAAATTGAAAATTATTAGTAATGTCCTAGTTCTTAACCTTCTGTTTGGTATAGGCCTCTGTCCATAGGCTACCTTGAACACAGCTTGCCAGTATGTTGGTACTTATTTGTTAGAAAATAAGTACAAATCCTCAGAGCTTGGAATTTTCAGCTTAAAGTTTTTGAAATCATTTACCCTGCTCTCCATACAATTTACAGTAATTTCAGTACTAGCCAAGTCAGTTGACACACTACAGCTCATAAAATAATCATTTATATTTTTTAAGTTTCCTTACTTTAATCATGTTTCTTTGAAAAACTGATTTGTATAGGTCAGAAGTGAATAAACAAGGGAGTAAACAATGTAAATGTCTTCCTTCTGTCCTGTGCTCCTAAACCAACAATTTTATGACTGCATAGCATTTCATTACATAGCTGTTCAGCCTCACTGTCGTATAAATAATATAATACAGAGGTCATTTTGCACCTGTGCAAAAGCATTTTTAAAGAATCACTTCTGTGAGCGGGATTAAAGGGGCAGAATTATAGATACACTTGCAGTTGTAACTTTGATAGGTATTATAAGCTTTCCCTCCAAAGAGAGCCGATTATACTCACAAGAAATATGATGTCATTTTCCTTATACTAATTCTGCTTTCAGGTTTTTTTTGTAATTCCCATGAAAATATGTTGAGCGTCATTTGTAGATTTCATTTCTGTGAGTGGTTTTACTGTTGGGTTTTGATTTGTTGTGTGTGTGTGTGTGTGTGTGTGTGTACATGTAAAAGAAATTAGCCATTTGTTATGTGAAGTTTTAAATAATTTTTTAAAATCTTGTTTTAGGTAACTTCGGTCATATGCCAGTGTTTTTATAAGTGCAGTCTAATTTATCAGTGCTTTTTATGACTTGTGAGTTTTTGTCATTCAATTTATAAACTTTTTCATGCCTTTAGAAAATGCCTTTGGATTTTCAAATAAAACTATAAAATACTCCCCAGGAAGCATTTGCCATCTTCCACCTGCAAAACAGTGAAACTTTTTTTTCCCTTTAGTTTGTGTCACCAAAATCTCCTCCCCTCGCTCCCCCAATACACGCGCACACACACACATCCCATTCAAACTGCTTGTTTGAAACTCAGGATATGTTCTCTGGGAATAGTATCACAATTGATGAGGTTTCCTGTCATCCTAATCTACATGTATGTTACTGTGTTTTAGGACCTTAAAAAATTTAGGAGAGGAGAAATGCTTCTGTTTTTATTAGCAGTGACTTAAGAAGGATTGACTTTGCTCTTTCTCCATTACATTTTTTCCTCTGATCTGCAAAAACCTAAACACACTAAGGAGAGGCAGGATGAGCCTCTCTTACTTCCCTGTCTTGGAGGAGATCTGGGCTCAAAAGTTGGTCCTTTATTGTTACGGTGTTCCAACTCACTGCATTTCCTGTACTCAAAAGTTACATTATCGGTATGTTTTTGTAGTTCATTATAGATGTAAACTATTAGCACTTTGATGGCAACAACTTCATATTTTACAATAGCATAAATTCCATTCATTGTCAATTAATTTTAGATAGCCCTCAAACTACCTTCTAGTGGCCCTTTTTATATCTCATCCCGCCTCTGTACTTGAAGTGTTTTCTTTGGAATTTTTCTCTTAGGACCCACTCACACCGTCCATCACTGTATTTGTAGCCTTCAGGTTAAAGTAGACCTGGCACTAAACATATCTTCGTGATTGGTTCAGCAGGGAGAGTGCAACCACTTCCTTATAAATTTTACAGCTTATTGGAAAGGGGAACAGGATCTTCAATTGTGGTTAAGATCCAAAAGTTCAGTAGTAGGTTGAGTAAAGATGTGTTGAATATGTGATAACAGATATAGGGCCATATGCAGTATGAGACTCTTTAAAAACTAGGCATAAAGTTACTTAAATGCCACACAGTGTCCATTAGAAAGGTGCCAAGCGTTCTTACAAGAAAGACTCATTATTTCATGACCACCCATGGTATACGTATGGTCAGTCACCCAGTGCTCTGAGAATACTTAGAAAAGGGTGCATAAAGCAGCCCTGAGAGAGAAGAAACTTCATAGAGGGCGAAGCAACTGAGTAAAATCTGAAGGACTAGTAGGAATTAAACAAGCAGAACTGGGAGTAAAGAGTGAAAATTATAATCATGGAAGCAAGGGAGCTCAGATAGGAATTTAATATGGTAGGAGCAGACTGCAAAGTTCAGGAAGTAAGGAGGGGAACGGATATTAGTAAAGAGGTAGAGAAAGGTGATTAGGGACAGAGGAGCTTTGTGTGCTGTATTGTTTAGATCTTATTATCCTTGTGGTAAAAGGGAACCGTTAAGCACTTGCTGCAAAGAAGTGATCATTTGATCTGTGCTGTCTTTAAAAAGCAGTGTCTGACCAAGGTGAAATAGAATGGATTGAAGTGAGGCAAGACTGAAGGCAACGAGACCTGTGGGGCGTGGCTATTGCAGTTCCTCAGGTTAGAAATGATAGGTATAGTTTTGCACATTATAAACTGTGAGCCAAAAATGGGAAAAGATTAAGAAAAAGACCTTCCCAAAATGTCATGTATATCTCCAACCACACCTAGCTGTCTTTGTTTTGAAGAACAAATTTATTCCGGCACAAGCTTCATGTTAAGATCTTTGAAAAGTATAGCCCTAGAGTTTTATGCCTTAATTTATATATTTGACATTTCAAGTTAGAGATGAAAACCTCTCACCTTACACAGTTGACAATGGTAATGAGTAATTATTCCCAAAAAGTTGATTAAAGTTGAAAATTAGGAATAGTTATGCACATACATCTTATTAGTTTTAAGTTAAATATACTTAGGATTTGGGACCAAAACTTTTCAGAATGGGTGGGTCTGCCCATCATAGTAGTCCTCCTTGAATAACACATCCAGAGCCTGTATTTCATATAGTGTCCTGTGTTTCTTTTGAATTTAGCAAGAACTCTAGTGAACACAAAATCATTCTGTTAATATTTTTACCCCACACTTTTATACTTGTCTCACCCACATTTATTCGTTGATACCAAAGGAAAGAAAAATCTAAGTTTAAATGATAGGACAAGTAGAAGTCAGTGAACGAAATTCTGTGGTATAGTCGGTCGTATCGTACAAAACTTGAGGTTGTTAGGTTAACAGAAAGATCACAGATTCCAAAGTCAAACTAGGTTTAACTCTGATGCTGCTACTTAGTAGCTGTGTGAACTTGGACAGATTGTACAATTTCCTTAGCAATTAATTAAAAGGAGTATTATGAGGGTCATTATACAGACTAAGTGACAGAATAGATATTAAATGTCTCCAAAAAAATTAATAGTTCTTCTTTCCATCACCACAAATATAAATAGTAAATATCAGTGTTCTAAAAGTCACTCATTGACAGTAGAGGTCACGTGCATCATGCCTCATTTGCAGTGACTAATAACAAGTGAAAGGAAATTGATAAGCCTGACTTCTGAGTTGAGGCGCCACCTCTCCAAATAAACACCACTAGAGAAAAGAGGATTTAGGAGCATTCAGGAAATCTCTATCAATGTCTAGTGATAGTTTTTTGTTTTTTTTTTTTTTTTTAAGAATTAAAAACAGCAAGCAAACAAAAAACTACTCATAAGCAGGCAATTAACATGATGGGAGTGCTGAGATTTGTCTTTATATTGTTGAAGTAGATGCTGATTCTTATGGAATATTTTCTTTTTAACAGGTTGTAAAATTAAAGCACTGAGAGCCAAGACAAACACATACATCAAGACCCCTGTTCGTGGTGAAGAGCCCATTTTTGTTGTCACGGGACGAAAAGAAGATGTTGCCATGGCCAAAAGAGAAATCCTCTCAGCTGCTGAGCACTTCTCCATGATCCGTGCATCTCGAAACAAAAACGGCCCTGCCCTCGGAGGGTTGTCATGCAGTCCTAATCTGCCCGGTCAAACCACCGTTCAAGTTAGGGTCCCCTATCGTGTGGTAGGATTAGTGGTTGGACCCAAAGGAGCAACTATTAAAAGAATTCAGCAGCAGACCCACACATACATAGTAACTCCAAGCAGAGATAAAGAGCCTGTCTTTGAAGTGACAGGGATGCCCGAAAATGTTGACAGAGCACGAGAAGAAATAGAAATGCATATTGCCATGCGTACAGGAAACTATATTGAGCTCAACGAAGAGAATGATTTCCATTACAATGGCACTGATGTAAGCTTTGAGGGTGGCACCCTTGGCTCTGCATGGCTCTCCTCCAATCCAGTTCCTCCTAGCCGCGCAAGAATGATATCTAATTATCGAAATGATAGTTCCAGCTCTTTGGGAAGTGGTTCTACAGATTCCTACTTTGGAAGCAACAGGCTGGCTGACTTTAGTCCAACAAGCCCATTTAGCACAGGAAACTTTTGGTTTGGAGACACACTACCATCTGTAGGCTCAGAAGATCTTGCAGTTGATTCTCCTGCCTTTGACTCTCTACCAACATCCGCTCAAACGATCTGGACTCCATTTGAACCAGTCAACCCACTCTCTGGCTTTGGGAGTGACCCTTCTGGTAACATGAAGACTCAGCGTAGAGGAAGTCAGCCATCTACTCCTCGTCTGTCTCCTACATTTCCTGAGAGCATTGACCACCCACTTGCTCGGAGGGTTAGGAGCGACCCACCTAGTACAGGCAACCACGTTGGCCTTCCAGTATACATCCCTGCTTTTTCTAACGGTACCAATAGTTACTCCTCTTCCAATGGTGGTTCCACCTCTAGCTCACCTCCAGAATCAAGACGAAAGCACGACTGTGTGATTTGCTTTGAGAATGAAGTTATTGCTGCCCTAGTTCCATGTGGCCACAACCTCTTCTGCATGGAATGTGCCAACAAGATCTGTGAAAAGAGAACGCCATCATGTCCAGTTTGCCAGACAGCTGTTACTCAGGCAATCCAAATTCACTCTTAACTATATATATATACATAAATACTATATCTCTATATGGACTCGTAAAGGCATGGGTATAATGGTACCCCCCAGTAAACTTCCTAATGAATTCTTATGACTGTTATCAGGCTTTATTGGGATTAGGCTAAAGTTGTTAGTAAACTTATAAAAGGCTGCTATGGTAACACTAAACCTAAGTGGTCTCTTGTCTATTAGTTGGTTTGAATGATAAATATTATCCTGTAGACCCAGAGACATAGCATGTGTGAGAATTGCTAGAGCTGACATTCAACTCAGCTAGTAGAGATAATCATAGCTCACGTGAGCCTATGAGAAAGTTTATGTCTAAGATTTTAAAACAGTGGGTCCCTAAGCCTAACCCCATTAAGAGTTTATGGAGGGTACTTGGCATTACAGATGATTCAGACACTTCCAGTGCTGCCTTCTTTACACTGCCAGTTTTGACAAAACAGGTTTGTTTGTTTTTTATTTTACAACAACTTATGCCTAATTCTGCAGGATTGCAAGTTAACTTTTTAATGCATTGTGATTACTTCTCGGTAATAGTAGGGCCATGGCAGTTTACTTGATCACTGGTTACAATTTGGGACAAAAACTGCTACATTGACCTTCATCTCACCCAGAGTGCTCAAGGCTTGTATGATCAGTGGATCAGGAATGCACTTGTGTTGGCTGTGGGTTCCTACCCACAGAGTCCCTCCATGGATGTGGAAATGGCACCTGGGTATTTTCCATTTCAGGACTGGCTATAGGGTGCACCAATATTGGCTAATAATTAAGGATGCGAACATTCCATTCATTAGTCTGATCAAGTTAATTTCTAGACTACAGATCAAAATGTGAAACATTTTATGTTCAATCCATATTTGTCTTGCACATTATAAATATATTTTTATTTTTAGTAATTTAGGGGTAGGGGAGGGGAAGAGGGTAATAATGCCCTGAGTATCATTCATAAAAGCAGCTGTGACAACCTCCAATCAGTTTACTTCATTTCAAAACTATTTCCAATCAAAAGGAAAAATTTCTTTAATACACACTTTTACATTTCACCTGTGGGGGTCTGCTCTCATCCTCAGTATGTTCCCAAATCCATGCTGGCATTGAAAGGACAAAACATTAATACTTGTGGGTTTTTCTACTAATTATTTTTGAAATGTTATTTTCCCAACACAAAAGAGCTTTTTTTCTCAGTATAACGAAAGTTGAAATCCTATGTGTATTGAATAGTAAATAGACAAATTTTATTTTTTATTTCCACTTGAAGAGTTACATTTCGTATAAAAGTTTACAAATAACGGTTTTTATTTTGATTTTTTCAGTATAAAAAAGTTGCCTTGATGGCATATTATGATGTAATGCTAATTGCTTGTAGGATAGTTTAAATGTCAGTATTGAAACCTAATCTTTAGCTGCCGTCTTGTAGATATGAACGAACGAACGTTCACCAAGCATGTGTTTTGTATTCTGTTGCATTGTACACTGCAGCTGATAAGCCAAGGAATCGACATATTAGGTGCGTGTACTGTTTCTAAAACCACAAACTAAGAATGATAAATTATCAATATAGTTTAGTATTTGCTAATTTTACTACACTCTTTTGTTATGTATATGTAGGGAAGTCATAGGGATTATAAATTCAATTTGAGTAAAGTTTAAAACCATATATTTTATGATAAAGGGCCTTTAACTTAAGATGGCCAAAGCACTGATATTATATATTTGCTGTAAAGAGAATTATAAGAGTTTTATTTTTCTGATATTAAAAGTTACTTAATAAAGACTTGTTTCCATTAACTTGAATGTATTCTCCTTGATGTTTTTCATATAATCACTAGTTTTGACTGGAAGATAGCATTTGGCCAGAATTTAATTAAAATGTATTTTTAGTTTCCCCTTCCCACTAGCTGCCTTGGCTGCCTGTGTCGCTTGCAGTGACTGTGAG